>NC_089160.1:617500-1247590 GCF_009819655.1 Sylvia atricapilla
TGGATGGATGGATGGATGGATGGATGGACGGATGGATGGATGGAGGGAGGGATGGATGGATGGATGGACAGACGGACAGACGGACGGACGGATGGACGGATGGATGGATGGATGGACGGATGGACGGATGGATGGATGGATGATGGATGGATGGATGGATGGATGGATGGATGGATGGAGCCCCATAAAACCCTGCACCCGTGAGCATTCCCAGGGGGGCAGAGGAGCAGCGGCCTCTGGACCATCTGACGGGGAACAACAGTTCCCGAGACACCCCCGCCCCGGCCAGGAGCGGCACGGTGCTCTCGCCATGGGTGACAGGCAATGACAGGCAGCGACAGACAAATCCTGCTGCAGTCCCTCCCTGGGCTCCCAGCGCTTCCCCGCGGGGCTCATCTCCCGGCACAGCGCCTCTCCTCGCTCCTTCTGGAGGACTGCGGGGCTCCTGCCTGGGCACACCATGTCCCGTCCCTCTTCTTCATGTCCTCCTGCACATCCTCCCCATGCCAGGCTTATTACTATTATTATTATTATTATTATTATTATTATTATTATTATTATTTTCCCTGCCACAGAGCCCCCAGCACTTCCCGAGCTGCTCAGCCTCCTGGGGCAGGAGAAAACCATTGTCCCGAACCTGCCTGGGACATTCCTCGGTGAATCTCCTGCAGGAGCAGCGTCGCAGCCATGTCCCATCCCTGCCACAGCCCTGCCGGGAGCTGGAAGGAAATGCTGAACCCCCAGATTTTGTGGCTGAGGTGGGATCCCGGGACAGGGGACCGCTGAGGCCGTGTCCCCCGTGTCCCCGAGGCGGGATTTTACAGCGTGGCAGGAAGGACGGGAGGAGGCAGCACCTTGGGGGGGTTCTGTGTGTTGGGTTTGGGTGTCCTGGAAAGGGGACAGGGAGGGAGCCCGAGGAGGAGAGGGAGAGGAGGAGGACAGGAAGGGAGGGGAGTGGAGGGAAAGGGAGAGGAGGGAAGGGCAAAGAGGGGAGAGAAGAGGAGGGGAAGGGGCGGGGGGAGAAGAGGAGGAGGAGTAGAAGAAAGAAGAGGAAGAGAGGAGGTGAGGAGGAGGAGGAGGGAAGGGGATGGGAGGAGAGGGGAAGAGCAGAAGGAGAAGGCGGAGGGGAAGATCCGGCCAGTCCCGCCCGAAGCCTCGTGGCGGAGCTGCGGCCGCCGCGGCCCCGCGGATGTTCCCGGTGTCCCTCCTGCTGCTCCTCGCCCTCCCGCCCGGCAGCGCGGCGGCCCCGGGGCTCACAGGCGAGTGGCGGCCCCGGGCCGGGCTCCCGGGGCTCTGCCGGCCCTTTGGGGGCCGGGGGAATGCTGCAGGGACCCCGAGCCGCTCCCGGGGCTCTGCCGGCCCTTTGGGGGCCGGGGGAAGGCTGCAGGGACCCCGACCCCCCGAGCCGCTCCCGGGGCTCTGCCGGCCCTTGGGGGGCCGGGGGAAGGCTGCAGGGACCCCGATCCCCCCGAGCGGCTCCCGGGGCTCTGCCGGCCCTTGGGGGGCCGGGGGAAGGATGGAGGGACCCCCATCCCCCCGAGCCGCTCCCGGGGCTCTGCCGGCCCTTTGGGGGCCGGGGGAAGGCTGCAGGGACCCCGATCCCCCCGAGCCGCTCCCGGCGGTCGGGAGGCTTCTCCCGGCGCCGGACTGAAGACGGGAAGGCGCCTCCGGGCTCGGGGAGAGGCTTTTCGGAGTGGGTTGGGAAGAGACTCGGGGCTTTTCCCGGCGCTGGTTCCCGGCGGGCGGCAGCCGGGGTGTCCCTGGGCTCCGTCTGTGTCCCCCCAGAGCAGCAGGAACACGGCCCTGCGGGAACACGGGGCTGTTCCCGGTGAGAGGCTCGGCACAGCCCGGCCAGCGCCGCTCCAGCCCCGGGGCCGGGACACGAGCGCTCCGTGCCCGGTGTCCCCTCGGGAGAGAGCCCGGGGCTGGCCCAGCCCTGCCCGGCACGGGGGACAGGAGCTGCTCCCGGGGATGGACAGAGTTCAGACAGGAGAGGCTCCAGGAGAGCTCCGAGCCCTGCCAGGGCCCGGAGGAGAGCTGCAGAGGGGCTGGGGACAGGACACGGACTGGCTTCACTGCCACAGGGCAGCGATGTGTGGGATAGTGGGAGGAATTCTTCCCTGTGTGGGTAGGGAGGCCCTGCAGAGGTTTCCCAGAGCAGCTGTGGCTGTCCCCGGATCCCTGGCAGTGCCCAAGGCCAGGCTGGATGGGGCTGGGAGCAGCCTGAGACATGGGAGGTGTCCCTGCCCATGAAACTGCGTGATCTTTAAGGTCCCTTCCAACCCAAACCCTTCCATGATTCATGATTCTATAAATAATTCCCTGCTCGGCTGAGGCAGGAATGGGCTCCTTCAGCACCTGCCAGGTGGAGGAGCAGGATCCCAGTGGGCTATAGATGGATGGAGCAGGATCCCCATGGCTGTGGGTGGATGGAGCAGGATCCCAGTGGGCTGTAGATGGATGGAGCAGGATCCCAGTGGGCTGTAGATGGATGGAGCAGGATCCCTGTGGGCTATAGATGGATGGAGCAGGATCCCCATGGCTGTGGGTGGATGGAGCAGTATCCCCATGGCTGTGGGTGGATGGAGCAGGATCCCCAGGTCAGTAGGTGGATGGAGCAGGATCCCTGTGGGCTGTAGATGGATGGAGCAGTATCCCCATGGCTGTGGGTGGATGGAGCAGGTTCCCCGGGCTGTGGGTGACTGCTGGTGTCTCTTGCAGCCCGCACTCTGGCTCCCTGTTACTCTGCAGACCTGCGGCCGGCCAGGGGCAGCCTGGTGTCTGCCGTGGGCTGCACGGTGCTGCTGACAGCTCCCGCCCTGCGCGGCGCCGGGGCCGTGTCCTGGGAGTACCGGGCGGGCTCGGAGGAAGGGGCCATCCTCAGCTACACCTCCCACCAGCCCCCCAACGTGTCCCTGCTCTACCAGAACCGCACCACCTTCAACGAGTCCAGCCTGTCGCTGCGGGTGGTGCTGCAGCGCGGGGACAGCCGCCTCTACCGCCTCCGGGCCCAGGAGGAGGCCACGGCGTGGTTCCAGCTGCACGTCGTGGGTGAGTGGAGCCCCCAGCCCAGCCCCTTGGTGCCTGGGAGCCGGGATTGCCCCGGCTGTGAGCGCTGACCCTGCCCCTGCCTCTGCCAGAGCCGCTGTCCCAGCCGAGCATCTCGGGCAACTCCTTGGTGAAGGCAGGAGGCAGCACCAAACTGGTCTGCAGCGTGGTGGAAGGGAAGGCAGACGCCTACTGGTGGAAGAAGAACGGGGAGCCGCTGCTGAGAAGCGAGCGCATCGAGTTTGTGGAGAACACCACGCTGTGCATCCTGCAGGCGTCCCTCAGTGACAGCGGCTACTACACGTGTGTGGTGAGCAACGCCGTGAGCCAGAACGAGACCTCCTTCCTGCTCCAGGTCCACCGTGAGTGCCTTCCTTCCCTCGCCCAGGGAGGGACCGGGGGGACTGAGGGACATCCCTGGAGGGCAGGGACAAGGAGCTCTGCAGGGCTGAGATATGCCACAGACACGTGGGTTTATTGCAGGGCTCTGGGTAAAGGGGCTGATCTCAGCCCCCAGCCTGCGCTGGAGGGGAGCCCCAGAGAGAGAGGGAGAGACAGAGGGGATGAGGGGAGGGGGGTAAAAAACCTCAGAGGGGTGAGGGAGGTCAGAAGAGTGCCAGGGTCAGGGCGAGAGGAGAGAGGGAGGGAGAAGAACAAGGGCCTTGTTCCAACACATTCTGTCTCCTTTTGTGTTGAATATTCTAATTTACAGCGACCAACCGGCACAAGACACAAACCCTACAGACTGTGCACACAACCCATGAGAACTACTAAATTACCATCTCATCCTATATTCTAAACTCTAAAGACTACTCTTCTTATCTGCCTTTGCCTCGATGCCTTGGCAGGGTGGAGAGGGGCTGCATTTGGGGTCCTTCTGTTTTCTGTCCTTCAGCCCATCTCCAGTTAATCCCCATCCTCCTGCCTGCCTTACCTCCATCTCAAAGCTGCCCTCCATTTCTATTTCACTCACAGATTTTATATCTCCAGGATTTCTTCCCTGACAATCATATCCATCAGCCCTTCCTGGCCCATCTTTCCCATCAGGGACAGCCCCAGGAAAGGGATTCTCTCTCCCTGCCTGTGCTGAGCAGGCAGGTTTGCTGGGAGGCTGTGGGTGGCTTAAACTCAGGTTAAATGTGCTCTGGTGCAGAGGCTCTGGCTTCTCCCCCTTGCAGACGCTGCCAACGTGATGCTGCCTGTGCTGCTGACCTGTGTCGCCGTCGGCCTGCTCGCAGGTGGGTGCCGGGGTGACTCTGCCCTGGTTCTGGCAGCTGGGTGCCGTGGCAGGTGCTGTGGCCACCAGGGGTGGGTGAGAGGGCCCCATGTGGCACATCTCTGCCAGGACCTGGCTGTCCCACCCCGGCATCCCGCGGGCAGGGGCTGGGCTTTGTCACTTCTGTTTCCAGCTGGGTGTCCCCAGTCCAAGGAGGTCATGCTGTCCTCTGTTGATGATGATGATGGTGGGGCTCTGAGCAGCCTGGGCTGGTGGAACGTGTTCCTACCCATGGGAGGGGTTGGAAGTGGATGGGCTTTGAAGGTCTCTCCACCCCAAATGATTCTGGGATTCTCTGATGCTGCTGCTTTGTCCCCAGGTGTCCTCGTCTGGTGCCAGAAAAGGGAGAACTCGTGTGACAACTGTTGGTAAGATGCCTCCAGCTCCCTCCTGGGGTGGCTGCCTTGTCCAGCCAACATTTTCTGTCTGTAAGCCCACGTTAATCCTTGGCTGGATCCAAGTGAGCCGGAGAAGTGGGAGAGCTCAGGGTGCTATTCCAGCCTCTCTGGTAAGAGGCTGCTCTCCCACCCTGGCGGCTCAAAGGATATTCTGTCCCCTCTTTTTAATCCCCCCTCTGGAAATATTCCTGATTCCTCTCCCCAGAGCCTGGCACTCCTGGTTATCCTAGCTCTAATGGGTGGGCTTTTCAATACTCTGGAGATTTCTGGGAAGCAAGTGATTCTCGAGATTTTCTCAGAAATCACTCCCTCTCTGTGACCACAAACACTCTCAGGCTGTTCACTGGAGCCTCCTGGAGGGTGAGGATAAGGATGTGGGTCCCTTGGGTTGGGAAACCCATCCCGTGAGGTGGTGGGTTACAGACAAGGAGCTCTCAGGTGTCAGATCCCAGGGAACTCCAGGCAGAGATAAACTGGCCAAGGTAGCTACTGGAATTTAGGTGGGGCACAAGTCCAGACCTCCTGGTGCTGCCACTGCCAGTGTGGGACCCTCTGAGCTGGCTGAGGCCCTGGAGGGGTCCAAGAGCCCAGGACATGGCTCATGTGGGGCTCTCTCTTGCAGGTAGAGCTGGGTCAGGCTGCTCTTGCCCTTCCCTGGTGGTGGACACTGCTGGAGTGCCAAGTGTCCCATCCCAGCCTCTCCTGGCCTCACCTGGGAAGTGTTCATGCTTCCAGAACCTGCAGATATCTTTTTGGAAAACGCTGGTTTGGACTGTTTCTGTGTTGTCCTGCTCTTCCTGTTGTGCATTCCTGGGGAGAGCGATGTTCCTGCTCCCTCCCTGCATCCTCCTGGTTTCCTGGCAGGGGATGGGGGAGCAGCAAAGGAGTTCAGTTTCTGAAAGCAGGGCCCAGGGGAATCCTTGCAGCTGGCTGACTGGGGGTGCTCCTGCAGCCCTGGGCTCTGCAGGATCTGGGAATACCCCTGGGGACATCCCCTCCTCTTCCCAGCACTGCTGGTGCCAGCCTGTCCTTGCTGTTTGCTGCTCCTGCCAGTGACATCAGCCTTGGCCCAGCTGGATACAGGATCTCTGCTCCTGTCCCGTGTCCCTGTGTCCCTGCTGTCCCCTCCTCCCCCTGCTGCCTCTGTGGGCCCTCCTGGGCTCTGCTGGGGAGGGGATGTAGCTCTGGGGGCAGAGTAGACGTCCCCAGCCTGGAGAGAACTGGATGCTCTCCCAGGTGGACCCCACTGTTGGTCACCCTGGGACATTTACACCCCCTTTTAACCCAGGTCCAGGACCCTCCCTGAGCCTGTCCCCAGCACCTCTGGAGCAGGCCAGGGACCTCTTAAAGGCAAACTGGAAAACTGTAGGAGAGATCACTGGGAGATTCCGGGGCTGTTAGCAAGGGGCCGTCCTAACCTGGGGTTTCGTGCAGCCATTAAAGGAAGCAGAGGAGTTTGGGTGGAATAAATGAGGTTCCAGCCCCGTAGGAAGCTGCAGGACAATTGTCATGTTCTCTGTTGCACTTGAAGGTGTAAAACCTACGTTTTACAGGAAATACTTTTTTAAGTGTTTTGGCGAGTTTACTGTGAGTGGTTTTGGAGACTTTGTGGTTTGTTGATGTCTGTTGCTGCTAATAAAGAGTGTGTGTTATCCCAGGGGGTGTTGCTGTGGTGTTTAGGGGTGGGAAATGCCCTCTGGGGCAGCTGGAGCCTGGGGTAGCAGTGGGTTGGGAATCAGCCCCTGGTGGGCTGTGGCTGGTGGCAAACCTGGATTTGTCCTGGTGTCTGCCTCTGGGAGATCACAGGATTTACAGAATTCACACAATCACTGGGTTGGAAGAGACCTTCAAGATCCTCGAGTCCAGCCCAGCCCTAACACCTCAACTAAACCATGGCCCCAGTGCCACATCCAGTCTGCTTTAAAAACACCCAGGGATGGTGACTCCACCACCTCCCCGGGCAGAGTATTCCAGTATTTAATCACTCTTTCCATGAAAAACCTCTCCCTAATATCCAACCTGTGTTTCCCTTGATGCAGCCTGAGGCTGTGTCCTCTCGTTCTGTCAGTGCTGCCTGGAGAAAGGGACCAACCCCATTGATAGAGCCACCCTTCAGGGAGTTACAGAGAGTGATAAGGCCACCTCGGAGTCTCCTTTTCTCCAGGATAAACGCCCCCAGCTCCCTCAGTGGTTCCTCATGTGGCTTCTGTTCCAAGCCCTTCTCCAGCTTTGTCTCCCTCGTGATCCCTTGCTCATCGTTTTCTCCCCTTGTGGGGTTCCTGCCTCCCCATCCCGTCCCTCCCCTGCCCCTGTGGCACTGACAGCCTGAGGGGCTCAGCTGGGCTTCAAAAGAGCCCAACAACTCCTCTCCCAACCCTGGGGAGGGTATTTTTACCCTGGCCCCGTTCCCCGAGTCATGGGAGCTGGCAGCTGCCCTGGCAGTGCCCGGGGAGGAGCTGCTTCCCAAGGAGCTGTGCCAGGGCTGCCCCGAGGGGCCCTTTCGGGCAGGTTTGGGGTTCAGCTGGAGGCCTTTGGGTGCAGGGCTGTGCTCAGCAGCTGTTTGTGGCTGGAAAAGGCTCCTTTGGGCTGCAGGAAACACCTCAGGGCCTTGTGCCAGCCAGGAAAAACAGCCCCTGGCACGGGCTGAGTGCGAGTTTAATCCTGCCTGGAGTGAATAAATCCCAGAGTGCGGCAGACAGCCTGGGCTGGACCTGAGGAAGAGCTGTTGACAGCATCCACCTCCTCCCACCCTGGGTTTTGTGCCTTCATGTCCTTCCTCCGCCTTTGCTACCGTAAACCCAGAATTTATTTCAAGTTACCACAGGCTTACTCCCAGAGGAGCATTTGATGCTGCTCCCAGGTACATCTTACACAAATAGCTCTAAACTGGTGTAAACAAACACTAAACCAAGATAAACCAGTGAGAGACTCCTGCAGCTGCTGCTGAAGGGATTCCCCTTCTCCACTCCGGGCTTTTGTTTTCTGGAGAAAGAAGGGAGGAAATGGGCATTTGGCCTCCTCTGGGTCTGTTTTATATATCAAAAAAGGCAGAATCATGTTAATTTCATGGACATTTATTGTGAGGATCATAGAGGAACCAAAAGTGAGACCCCTGAAGCCACTAAACCTGGAGGAAGGCATGGGGTGGCTTTGCCAAGTGGGACACACCCCATGGAGCTCAGCTGGGAGCGGCGTCTGGGTTCCCTGGCTCAGACATTTCCATGGACCTGGAAGGAAGAGGAGGGGAAACGTGCTGAACATCAAAACTGTTCCCTGGCAGGGTGGGGAAGGCTGGCACAGGGTGCCCAGAGCAGCCCCTGGATCCCTGGCAGTGCCCAAGGCCAGGCTGGACACTGGGGCTGGATCACCCTGGGACAGTGGGAGGTGTCCCTGGGACAGTGGGAGGTGGCCCTGCCCACGGCAGGAGAAGGAACTGGATAATCTTGGGGTTCCCTTCCCACTCAAACCATTCTGTTAATCCATGAATCCAGGAGAAATTAGGGTTTAAAAGCTTCAGGTTAAGGCCATAAGGGGGAGTTTTGAGTGGGTTCTCAAGTGCGTTGCTGGATGGGGACCCCACCAGAGCCTCCCCTGAGCCCAGCAAGAGCCCAGGGGCTGGAGGACAGTGCTGGGCTGGATATTTCTTGGGGTCTGGGTCTTAAACTAAAAGGATAAACACAGGACAGTTTCCTGCTTCTTTCACTTCAAGATACACAAATTCATGTGAAAAATAGGAAGTTATGTGGAAAATAAGGACCTACCTGACTTTGTCAACCCAAGAGACATCGTGGTCCTTGTGATGGCCCTGAGTTGTGAGATCTGCAAAAGACAAATCTCTCCCCAGGTCAGGAGAAGGTGTGAGAGGCAGCAGGGACGGGCTGTTGTATTTGGGATACGGTCCCTGGGCCTTCCCAGGGAAGGGAAACGGTCAGTGGGAATGACTGACCGTGGGGGCTTCACAAAAAATACACTTTTTCACTCGGAATAAAACTTGTTTAGGTAATTCCTGTGGCTGCTGGGTGGCGTGGGGACCCTGAGGCAGTGGCAGGAGCAGACAGAGATGGACTTACAGCAGAGATGGATGGCGAGCAGCGGGAGCGCCGACACGGCTGCTGTGCTGACCACCAGGACAACCACATCCATGAACTCCGTGCATCCTTCTTCTGCCAGGGAAACCAGAGCAGGGGCAGGGGAAGGGGGAAGGCAGGTTGCCACCATGAAAGCAAATGGTGGCAAAGAACAAAAAGAACAGAAAGAACAGAAAATAAACAGAACAGAAAGAACAGAAAAAGAACAGAAAATAAAGAACGGAAAAGAACAGAAAATGAAAAGAACAAAGAACAGAAAGTAAAACAGGTGAAGGATGTCGAAACTGGGTTTTTGCTCCTGCCAAGATTTCACTTCTCCGAAACTCCTGGCCTGTTGGGTTTGTTTCTGGAGGTCCAACAGCCAAAGGGATGTGGGGGTTCCATGCCCTGGGGGTTCCATGCCCTGGGGAGCTCTGCTCACCGTGCTGCTGGTAGAGGTTCTTGATGAGGAAGGTGCTGCTCAGCACCACGGTGACCACGGCCCCCGGCGCGGCGTAACCCATGGTGCGCTGTGCTGTGGGGACACGGGGAAAAGGGACGGGGGTCAGTGTCCAGAGCTGTGGGGGCAGGACTGGCCTCACCCAGGCACTTGTGAGGAACCCACCAGAATGAGTTCAGCACAGGAGTTCTCCTTTATAAGTTAGGGATAATGTTTTGGGCAGAATAATCTCCCCGTGGACCAGTTTGGCCCATCCTCGGTGGGACCAGTTACCTTTTTTGCTCTTCAGATGGTTGAAATCTGTAGGCTGGAAAATCACGGTGGTGCTAACCAGGAAGGTCACCACGATCAGGTAGCTCAGGGTGATCTCGAGCAGTAAGACAGCCACAGAAGGGCCTGAAACGGGACAAGGCAGAGACCTCCATGTTCCACTGCCTACCTGCTCCATCACCTGGGAGCCCTGCGTCACACCCCTTCCACACCCTCCTCTCACTTCCAGCCTTTCCTTGCAGCCTCCCCATCCCCAGATCATTTCACCGTGCTGCTGGGACTCATCCTGGGAAAAGGGGAATAGCTGTATTAATTGTTCAGGGGGGTGTGTAATGCACGTGGTGGTCCAGGCTGCCCCGGACATGGAGATCACACACGGATCCATTGCTCCGGGTGGGTCTGTCCCCACAGCCCGTGGGGTGACTGCCCTGCCCCTCACTGCCGCCTTCTCTGGCCTCCCCCGGACTCTGCATCACCCACCGGCTCTCTCCCCCTCCCTCTGAACTCCCCACAGCCCGCTCCGACCTTCCTCCCGCATCCAGAGGATGCCGGCGACTCCGTCCAGGACGCAGGCGATGCACACCAGCCCGCAGGTGTAGGAGCTGAGCCACCTCCAGAGCTCCCCCCCTGGAAACGCAGAGCAGAGGGCTGAGGGCTGTGACCGCCGGGAATTCCGTGGCAGCCGTCCCCCCTTCCCCCGGCCGGGCTGGTGTGCGTCCAGCCGCTGTAGGATATCCCGGGACCTGCGGTGCCCTGAGCGATGCTCTTTCTGTCCCCCACCAGACAAGGGAAAGCAGGTCCTGTCCCCCCAACACACTTATCCTGAGCTTCTCGGACTGGCAGACGGGAATGATCAATCCCCACGCCGAGACAACAGCGAAGACCACCGCGACCACGGCAATCCTCAGGGCGTGCTTCAAGCGACGGGAGAGACCTGGAAAAGAGCGACGCCGAGAGGCGGGAGATGCGACATCAGCAGGAGCAGCCCGCCCGGCTCCGGGGCCGCAGGGATGCTCCATCGCCAGGACAGATGCCATCCATGCGCCAGCTGATGGCCAAATACAGCCCGGGAATGGTCCAGTCTGGGGCGGGCGCTCCCCGCAGGTTCCCCGGCCACCCTCTGGAGCTGATGTCCGGGCCAGGCTCCATCGTTTGGGACCTGCCCCAAGAGGGGACGGCCAAGGACTGTGCCCTGGTGGGGTCAGAGGCGGGGAATTGCTGCTGCTGAGCCCACGACGGGCAGCTCCCGGCAGCAGCGTGGGGATGGAGGCTGAGGATGGAAGCGCTGAGGGAAGGGCGGAGGGCAGGAGGAGCAGCGGGAGCTGAGACCTTCGATGGTGACCTGCAGGGAGGTCTCCTGCCAGCTGATCCTGTTGCTGGCATTGCAGGAATAGGAGCCGCAGTCCGACTTCGTGGCCGGCCTCAGGTACAGAACGCTGAGGCTGCTGGACACCCGGGAAGCTCTGTCCGGGGGAAGGGGCTGCCCATCCTTCCTCCAGGTGATGTTTTCCACTCTGCCCTCGGCCACCTCGCAGACGAGCTGGCCGCCGGCCCGAGCCAGGAGAGGGCTGCTCCGGAGCTGGGGGCGGGACACGGGCTCTGGAAAAGGAGCAGAGACCCAAGCACTTTTCTCAGGAGTAGAATCACAAAACAATTTGGGTGGGAAGGGACCTTTGGCTGATCCAGTTCCCCCTTCTGCCATGGGCAGGGACACCTTCCGCTACCCCAGGCTGCTCCAAGCCCCATCCAACTGGACCTTGGGCACTGCCAGGGCTCCAGGGGCAGCCCCAGCTGCTCTGGGCACCCTGTGCCAGTGAAGGAGACCCGGAGCACTCCTGATGTGCCCCTGGGCTGCCGCTGCCATCACAGCATCAGTCACAGCGTGGGCACAGGTGCCTTCCCCTCGGGAAGTCCGTCCTGCTGCTGCGCTTTCCAGGACTGCTTTTTCTCCAGGAGTTGAATCACTGCTTTTAATGGATGTGGGTTAATATGGAGCACTTTGAAATGTGCCAGGAAATGAGGGAATAGGAGAGGAGGCAGCAGATCCCACTCGGATTGTGTGTGGTTGGAAGGAGAGGCGGGTGCTGAAGGGCTGCGGTGGCATTATGGCCGTGGCGTGATTGGTGAGAGGGTAAATGAGGCAGAGCAAATTAAGGGGATTGCTGGCAGCAGTACTGGGGAGGGACTTCTGGGCTGTTTCAAGTGCCTCTGATGTCTGTGGTGGCAGCTGGTGCCTGCAGAGGGCAAAGGGGACAGCCTGGCCTCAGGGGGTGTCGCTTCTCCAGAAACCTCAGCTCCGTTGGTGTCCCCAGGCAGAGTGCTGGGGGCAGGGACACTGCAGGTGGCAGTCACAGCATCCCACCAGCCCCTCCATTATCCCTCTGCTTCCTCCACCATCTCGCCAGTCTCTCCATCCTCCCACCGGTCCCTCCATCACCCCACTAGTTCTTCCATCCTGCTACTGGTCCCTCCATCATCCTCCAGCCACTCCATCATCCCTCTGTCCTCCCACTAGTCCCTCCATCCCTGCATTGAAGTGTGGGAAACAAGGAAGTTGCCTCTCCAGGATGGAACTTGTCCCTCTGTCCAAGCCAGGCCCCTGGGAGGTCTCACTGTGCAGCACAAGATCTGCTCCCCCAGGACAGGTTGGGAATGTCTTCCCAAGGTCTCCTGGGTGCTGTCTCCACACACGACAAGCTCAGGACTGGCCCACCAGCCTTTGCTCCAATCCCTTCTCCAAGCCCCTTGCCCTGGCCCATGCACAGACAGATCCTGCTCGGATCCCACAGCCAGCACTCACCGAGGACTTCCAGCTGGATCTCCAGGCTCTTCCTGTCTCCCGTGTTGACAGTCACTCTGTAGGTGCCACTGTCACTCTCCTGGACCTCCTCCAGCAGGAGAGACCCATTGGAGGGATGGAAAACGGCCCGTCCTGCATAGGGAGCGTGGATGGAGGGGCTCTGGGCGCCCCCCTGGTGCCGCAGGATGGGCTGGGGGCTGCTGCCGTTGAGGAATTCCCAGTGCATGGAATTGCCGTAGGCAACGTTCTCCAGCGCAGGGAGCAGCACCGAGGAGCCCACAGCAGCAGCTCTGTGGACAGGTCCCTCTGCCTCCAGAGCCCGAGGGAATGGCACCAGCAGCCCTGGAGAGGAGAGGGGTGGCCATGGGGCTGGGAGCAAACTGCTCTGGGGAGAGGAGCGCCAGGGGAGTGGAATGAGCTTCTCGAGCTGAGTGTTTGTCATAATAACCTGATCTCCATGACTAACTCATAGAACCCTGGAAAGGTTTGAGTCAGAAGGGAGCTCAGAGCCCATCTCATTCCAATTCTGCCACCTTACACTAGGCCAGGCTGCTCCAGTCCCTGCTCAGCCTGCCTTGGAACACTTCCAGGGATGGGACAGCCACAAAATTCCCGGCTGGATTTGGGGCTGAAGGTGTCCACATGCTCCCAGCAGCGCAGGATGAATTTTGGGATGTACCTTCCCAAAAACCCTGGGTTTGGCACGACTTGGGCTCTGGCAGGTGCTCCAGGACTTAAGGAGGAGCTGCTGTGGGAAGGTCACAGCTGCCAGCCCCCGATCCCCGGTGCAGGGGATTCTAGGGAAGAGGAGAGGGGCAGAGTCCCCAGGGCGCTGCGCACAGACGCCAGGGATCTCACGGGCTGTTTGCTCTCGGCTCCTGCCCTGATAAGCACCTGTTCACCTGCATTCCCCCTGCACCTGCCAGCCCCCGCACGCTCCTGCTGCTCCCACGGCGATGGTGCAGCACAGGTGGGAGGGAGAAGGAGTGTGACAATCCAGCTAAAGTCAAGTTCGTCAGGTGATTTTAATTTCTCACTCTGATAACCTTGAGTGGCAGCTGTATTCATGCCTTCCTGACCCCCAAATGGTAGATGCAGAGGAAGAAAATACAATTTAATGAATAAATTTTTTTTCTCTGAAAAATCCTCATTTTCTGCTAAGAAAACACTATTTACAGAGAGCAGAACAACTGGCTGAAGGAAAGGGGGAAACCATCTTAGCAGCTGCAAAGGCCAAAACTCATCCTATAGACACTGAGAACTCACTGACAACATCCCAAAATCAAGCTGGAGGGTAATGGGCCTCCTTTCTATTTTTTCATCCTGAAAATCTTTGTGCTTTTGGATCTAGCACAGGTTGCCCAGGGCCTGGAAGTGTTCAAGGTTGGACGGGGCTTGGAGTGACCTGGGGATGGAATGGGGTGAGCTTTAAGGTCCTTTTCATCCCAAACCCTCCCGTTATTCCATGGTTTGTGTTTCAAGGCAGCCAGTGACTATTTATAGAGCACAGTGAAAGTGCTCACGAGTTTACCAGCAATAAAATCTGCGTTTTTAAAAACATCAAATATTTATACACACACATTTTTAACACCAGCACAGATATTAACGTATTTACCAATATTTCTGCGTGAGCACATCTATCAGCCCCACTATAAATCTGGCTGCAGCAGATTTCTATCCCCGGAGCTGCGTGTGGCTCCTCCACCTCCTCTCTCCTTGGACAAACACACCTTTGCCTTCCAGGTTAAACATTTTACCCACCGAAACCCTCAGGCCCGGAGCTCCCCACGGCCCCGAAGGGGTTTGGCAGAGGCGAGGAGCCGCGGCTCCCGGCCCGTGGAGTCCTTACCTGCCAGGAGCAGGCAGGCGGTGCCCAGCAGCTCCGCGGGACGGCACAGCAGCATCTGCCGAGGGAGAACGGCCCCGGGCTTCCCGGCTTTAAAACCAGCCCTGGCCATGAATTCCGCGCCGCGCTCAGAGCAACAGGTCAGGCTGTAGCGTGGCTCTGCAGCCCTGCGATGGATTGATGGGGATCCGCAGCCTCTTTCCCTGCCCACGGCTCCTCTCCCTCCGCGCCGATTCCCCTCCCAGACCGCTCCCGGGAGTGGCCGCGGCTCCCGCTCCTGTCCCCGCTCCTGTCCCCCTCCTGTCCCCGCTCGTGTCCCCATCCTGTCCCCGCTCCTGTCCCCGTCCCTGTCCCCCCTCCTGTCCCCCCTCCTGTCCCCGCTCCTGTCCCCGCTCCTGTCCCCGCTCCTGTCCCCTCTCCTGTCCCCGCTCCTGTCCCCGCTCGTGTCCCCATCCTGTCCCCCCTCCTGTCCCCGCTCCTGTCCCCGCTCCTGTCCCCCCCCCTGTCCCTGCTCCTGTCCCCGCTCCTGTCCCCCCTCCTGTCCCCGTCCCTGTCCCCCCTCCTCTCCCCGTCCCTGTCCCCGTCCCTGTCCCCGCTCCTGTCCCCCCTCCTGTCCCCGCTCCTGTCCCCCCTCCTGTCCCCGCTCCTGTCCCCGCTCCTGTCCCGCTCCTGTCCCGCTCCTGTCCCCTCTCCTGTCCCCGCTCCTGGTCCCCGCTCCTGTCCCCGCTCCTGTCCCCCCTCCTGGTCCCCGCTCCTGTCCTCGCTCGTGTCCCCGCTCCTGTCTCCCCTCCTGTCCCCGTCCCTGTCCCGCTCCTGTCCCCGCTCGTGTCCCCGCTCCTGTCCCCGCTCCTGTCCCCGCTCCTGTCCCCGCTCGTGTCCCCGCTCGTGTCCCCGCTCCTGTCCCCATCCTGTCCTCCCTCCTGTCCCACTCCCGTCCCGCTCCTGTCCCCGCTCCTGTCCCCCCTCCTGTCCCCGCTCGTGTCCCCGCTCCTGTCCCCATCCTGTCCCCCCTCCTGTCCCTGTCCCCACTCCTGTCCCCCCTCCTGTCCCCGTCCCTGTCCCCCCTCCTGTCCCCGTCCCTGTCCCCGCTCCTGTCCCCGCTCCCGTCCCCATCCTGTCCCGCTCTTGTCCCCGCTCCTGTCCCCGTTCCTGTCCCCGCTCCTGTCCCGCTCCTGTCCCCGCTCCTGTCCCCTCTCCTGTCCCCTCTCCTGTCCCCCCTCCTGTCCCCGTCCCTGTCCCCCCTCCTGTCCCCGCTCCTGTCCCCGCTCCTGTCCCTGCTCCTGTCCCCATCCTGTCCCCCCTCCTGTCCCCGCTCGTGTCCCCCCTCCTCTCCCCGTCCCTGTCCCCGTCCCTGTCCCCGCTCCTGTCCCCCCTCCTGTCCCGCGCCTGTCTCCCCTCCTGTCCCCCCTCCTGTCCCCGCTCCTGTCCCCGCTCCTGTCCCCCCTCCTGTCCCCGCTCCTGTCCCCCCTCCTGTCCCCGCTCCTGTCCCCGCTCCTGTCCCCCCTCCTGTCCCCGCTCGTGTCCCCGCTCCTGTCCCCATCCTGTCCCCCCTCCTGTCCCTGTCCCCACTCCTGTCCCCCCTCCTGTCCCCGTCCCTGTCCCCCCTCCTGTCCCCGTCCCTGTCCCCGCTCCTGTCCCCGCTCCCGTCCCCGCTCCTGTCCCGCTCTTGTCCCCGCTCCTGTCCCCGTTCCTGTCCCCGCTCCTGTCCCGCTCCTGTCCCCGCTCCTGTCCCCTCTCCTGTCCCCTCTCCTGTCCCCCCTCCTGTCCCCGTCCCTGTCCCCCCTCCTGTCCCCGCTCCTGTCCCCGCTCCTGTCCCCGCTCCTGTCCCTGCTCCTGTCCCCATCCTGTCCCCCCTCCTGTCCCCGCTCGTGTCCCCCCTCCTCTCCCCGTCCCTGTCCCCGTCCCTGTCCCCGCTCCTGTCCCCCCTCCTGTCCCGCGCCTGTCTCCCCTCCTGTCCCCCCTCCTGTCCCCGCTCCTGTCCCCGCTCCTGTCCCGCTCTTGTCCCCGTCCCTGTCCCCGCTCCTGTCCCCGCTCCTGTCCCCGCTCCTGTCCCCGCTCCTGTCCCCTTCCCGTCCCCGCTCCTGTCTCCCCTCCTGTCCCCGCTCCTGTCCCGCTCTTGTCCCCGCTCCTGTCCCCCCTCCTGTCCCGCTCCTGTCTCCCCTCCTGTCCCGCTCCTGTCCCCGCTCCCGGGGGAAAGGAGCCGCCAGCGCCTCCGGCACCGAGCCGGGGTCCATCGGCGGCTCCTGAGCCTCCAGGGGCTCCGCCGGAGCGGGGTAGGGGCTCCACAGCAATAAAAATAACAGGGCACGTTCCAGGTCATTTCCATGCCCCGAGGCCAGAAGATCCATCCCCATCCCTTTCCCACTGCTCAATCCTCTCCCAGAGGCTGGAGGAGAGCCGGAATGCGGCCCCAGCCCGGTTCTGAGAGGAGCAGGAGCTCAGTCTGGCTCTAAAACACCCGTGAGCAGCTTCCCCCTGTTTTATCCGAGTCCGGTGAGGGTCCTGAGGCTCTTGGTGGCACCAGCGGGGACCAGGGGGATGCACTGAAAGCTGCACCTGCAGGATCCTGAGAGCTGGAGTGAGCAGGGGGCTCCGGGGCGCACTGCGGGGACATTGGGGGCTCTGCGAGATACTGGAGGGAAAATGTGGCCAGGAAGTGAATGGGGAGGGTCTGGTTTCCCTGCAGGGCGCAGGGCTCCGGGGAGCACCGAAACCTGAAGGAGGGGCTGAAGAGGCTGAAGTACAGAGCCCAGAGGAGAGGGAGGGGTCCCAAAGGAGGAACTGGGGTCCCCGTGGGACAAGCCAGCAAACAGGGATGGGGGAGCTGGAGCCCACTGAGGGTCTGTGTGGGTGTGGGGACACACTGCCCAGCAGCAAAGGGGATGAAGCCGGGGGCCCTGGGACGTGCAGATGGGCATGAAGGACCCCGGGATCCAGCAAGACCCTCCCAGATTCTCCCCGGGCTCCATCAGCTGCGCTGGCCTCAGCTGCCCTCTGACAGCGCCGGGGTCCTGCAGGCACCCCCAGACTGCGAGCTCTCGATTCCCTCACATCACTCCTGCCCTCTGCTCCACCCGCGGCCACGACAGCTCCATCCCACAGCTCCCGAACAGCGCTCAGCCCACAGAGGCTCAGAACAGCAATTCCTGCTGACTCCAGAGGGATGGAGAGGGAGCAGCGGCACCGCCGGGAGCGCCCAGCCGCCTGGGGACGGGACCCGAGGGGGTTTGAAACTGAATTTGTGGCATCTTGTGCCATCGTGTGGCCGGGGAGAGGCCGGTGCAGCGGCACCGGGAGGGGACGAGGGGGATGAGGGAGGGTGAGGATGCGGGATGCTGGCACAGCCCAGGGGCCAGGACGGGCAGCGCTGGAGGAGGGCGGGTCCCAGCACGGAATGCTCAGACACTGCAAACACAACCGCTCCTTCTCTCCTTGCTTGTGGAAGGGAGTGGCTTTGTCTCCTTCAAAAAGTGGAGGTGGAGGAGGGATCCTCTTTCTTTCGCAGGGCTGACTCCAGAGGGAGTCTCCCGCAGGTCCCACTGCCGCCTGGCCGCACCACGGCCACCTCTCACCACTGTCCCAGGGGTCCGGTGACATCTTTTGGTGGTAAAATACCCTTTTTGTGGGCAAACCCTTCTCTTTTTAACAATCTTTTATTTATATCATTGCAATTATTGCGATTTCTTCAGTAAATTGTGACTTCAGCTCAGAATTTCTCCTAGTGTTTTTCTTCCACTATGGAAAGAGGGTGGCTGGAGGGGGTTTAATTTTCCTGATGAGTTTAGGAATTGGCTCCTGCCGGGATGCAGGGCTGCCATTGGAGCTGTACCTGACAGAGGGCAGCTGCCCTGGCACCAGCTGCCCAGCCCGAGCTCAGAAATCCCTCTGAGCCCCCTGGACTGCCAGGGGCTCACTCAGGATGGGAAGCACTGGGAACACTGGTACTGGGAGCATCAGGAAGCTGAGCCCACAGCAAGAGCAGATTCCAGGACTGTCTTGGCACCACGGTATCTACATTCAGCGCTTGGATTAAACAAGGGCAGCAAGTTCAGCACCTGCAGTGCTCCTGCCCCGAGGACATGGAGCACCTCACACAGCACAGGCAGGGGTGAAGGGGCCCAGCCCTGCTTTAGGGTCTGGTCAGAGCAAAGGGAACACCCCAAAATACACGGCAGAATGAAAAATTCTTTAACAGCAGGATCTGCTTTTGTTCCTTACCCTGTGGCCCTTCAGTGTACCAGATCTCAGCCCCCAGGAGCTGAGAGGCACCTCTGAGTTACAGCCAGAGTAGGAGAATCTTGGGAAAAAATACACCCAAAGAGTGAGGCTCATGCAGCAGAGAGTGTGATGATGACCTAACAGCAATTCCTTAAGAAAAGATGGAAGAGGAGGCACGGTGGGAAGCTTGTCAGAAATCCTGGAGCTGCTGATTATTGCCCTCAACACAAGTGCAACAGGCAGAGCAAACAGCAGCATGGCAGCACTGGAAGTTAAGGGAAAGTGGGAATTCCATCCCTCATCTAACATTGTCATCTCTGCTTCTCAACACACAGATCTTGCTGTTTCCCTGTTCCTTCTCTAACCTAAATCTTCTCAGAAATGCCCAAACACTCCAGGATCTTTCCAGACCCTCTCTCAAGCAGCTTGGCTCAGTCAGTGAGAAGAGCCAAGATCCCAGAGATTTCCATTCTCCTCTGCAGAATGCCCCTTAAAACTGGCAGCTGAAAAAAAGGCCAAAGAGGGAATAATGCAAAGCTTCCAAATCCTGAAGGCACTTGCTTGGAGGAGCACTTACCGTAGTGGGATTAACCACGACTGAGCCACTCCTGCTGGGAGGACCAGGCTGGGAGCACAGACAGCCAGAGCTGCCTGTGCTCAAAGGCAGAGAGTGGTTTAAAAAAATAGTCCCACAACCTTTGGTCTCCACCTGCCCCCTCTCCTGAGCAGGCCGTGGCAGCTGCTTGGAGAGGGTGGAGGTGTCTGAGGTACCGCAGTGTCTTTGTCGTGGTGAGGCACTGGCACAGAGGGCACCTGGGCAGGCCCCAGCTCACCTGGCCTGGGGTGGAGCAGGGCTGGGGGCTCCTGCCTCTCCCCAGAGTGGGACTGGGGGCTGCCAGCCTCTCCTGATCTCCTCTCCTGGTGGGATTGGGAGGCTCCTGTCTCTCCCCGAGGTGGGAGTGGGGCGTGCCTGGCTCCTGGAGGGCTGGCCTAGGCCTGCAGCCCCAGCAGGCGGGCAGTGTTCAGCACATCATCCCTCGTCAGGTAACAGCCACAGAGCTGCCGGTAGCCCGTGAACGCCTCCCGGCCGTGCAGGACACGCCAGTTATCCACAAACAGCGCCTGCAGGGGAGGGAAAAGCTCATCAGGAGGACAGCAACCACGGCAGGCAAGGCCACGAGCCTCTGGCAGGGCAGCTCCTGGGGATGAACAGCAGGTAAGGGTGTGCTATTGTGGGCATGAGCCTCCTGTTCTGCACTGGCACAGGTGAGGCTACAGTCAGTTGTTGCACAGGATCCAGCACAGCTCTTTATGGAGCCAGCCCAGAAACACATTTTGGGGTTTCTTTGCCTTTCTACTGGAGAGGAAATAGTTCACCAGCAATAGACAGTGTGCAATTTATCAATGAATCCCAGAATGCTTGGGTTGGAAGGAACCTTAAAGCCCATCTTGTGCCACCCTCTGCCATGGGCAGGGACACCTTCCACTACCCCAGGTTGCTCCAAGCCCCATGGAACCTGGATTTGAACCCTTCCAGGGATGGGGCAGCCTCAACCTCCAGCCTCTGTGGAGTCACCCATGTAAGGGCTCAAACATAATCTCAGAACTGTAGTTTCTTCTGGAAGAAGTGAAAGCCTGAACATTGGGTGTTCCAGCCTCTCTGCTCCTGAGGGTTCTCATTTCAGTGGCTGGAAATTGGGACGAACTTTCCTCTGAGGCAGAGCTTGAACTAAACGTCCCTGCCTCACCTAGGAGCTCATACTGCTTTAGGACAGCAGGAAAACACACACACAGAAGCCACCATCATTAACCCTGGAGCACCCAGAACGAGGAAAACCACTGGACACGGCAACACTCAGACACATCCATGGAGCACCCTGCCCTTCTCCCTGCGCCAAACCCACAGGATTCAGCTCCGAGTCCCACCCTGGCCCAGCCCCAGGGGATGCAGCTGCAGGTCCCACCTTGCCCGGCTTGAGCTTGACCCAGAGCTCGTTGTGGGGCCGGCGCAGCTCGGCGGTGAGGGCGCGGTGTGCGCGGTACCAGCGCCGCACCACGTCGTGGGGCACAGTGTTGAACACGGCGCGGTCGTAGTTGTTGTACCTGCAGGGGGAGGAGAGACAAGACACTGCCCAAAGCGCCCCCAGGTGCCTCCAAGGGAACCTCAGGAGCCTGTGGGATCAGTGGGTATTTCAGGGAGGCTGCAGAGGTGACCGAAGAGGCTGTGCTGCCAGCACAGGACTTTTGGGAACACGGCACTGAGGGCAAGTGTATCAAGTGTACACCTGCTCTTCCTGGTTTTCCATGGAAGCACATGGCAAGGCTGAGGGTGCTGGACAACCTCCAGAACTGAGCCAAACTGGAGTTTCCAAAATCAGCCCAAGTTTCCTTCGGAAGGAATCACTTTGCACCCTCCCTGTTATCTCCCAGGATAGTTTCCAGGAGCTTCTTGAGAGAATGGATGAATTCTTCTGCACCTCAAATGGAATGGGATGAGAGCCTGGAGCTGAAGGGAGACTGCCAGGAGTGAAAAAGCAAAGCTCAGCACTGACACCCATCTTTGTACCAGGGGTGCTGGATGCTTCCTCTAAGACGGGAGGAACACAAGGTGTCCCCGTGGTTTCATCCCTACTCCTCAAAGATAAGCTGGTCTTCAGCCCACGGAACGTTCCGGAAACCCAGCACAATGCCCCCTCCTCCCCTGCCTGCCGTTACCTGATGAGGTAAAGCTCGTTGTTCCAGGGGTAGACGTTGAGCACTGGCCCCACCCCGATCATGTGGTTGTGGCGGCCGCCCACGTTCTCCACGTACTCGTGTTTGAGGGGCACCTTGGCCAGCAGCTCGAAGTGCTCCGGGGCCTGGCGCAGCACCTGCTCGGCCGCGTGGAACCCGTCCACCAGCAGCGTCCTCCCGCCCGTGCCCTCGTGCTTCAGGCAGTGGAACACCTGGATGCTGCACAGAGACAGAGCCCACCAGCCATGACCTCGGCTGCCTGCCCCCTGGTGCTCCCAAAGGACACCCCCAGGTGTGGATGGATGCACCGCCCGTGCCTGCTGCTTCTCCAGACCCAATCCCACCCAACTGGGTTTTGCTGGGTGAGGAGGCAGGAAACTGCCCGTGCTGCTTCCCAAACCCCGTGAGACACGAGTGTGGGAGACTTCAGGAGCTGCAGGATGAAGGCTGTGTCACCCTAAACCCAAACCCGAAGAGGCTGTGGCTGCCCCATCCCTGGAAGTGTCCGAGGACAGGCTGGATGGGGCTCTGAGCAGCCTGAGGTAGTGGAAGGTGTCCCTGCAGCAGCACGTACCCGCAGGGCTCCTGGAAGTAGGTGGTGTCCGTGTGCCGGTCCAGGGCCAGCTTGGTATAGGCTGTGTCCCCCCGGGAGAAGTCAGAGGTGAAGCACCACATCCTGCCATAAATGGTCTCCCTGGAACAGAGATGGGCACTGATGGGTCAGTGGTTATGGGGCAGGGTCTGGGTAAGGCACATCCTCCCCTACATGTGAGTTATTCCACTCTGTCCCATGCGCAGAGTCTTGAAAGCAGAACAACTTCACAAAATTCAGACTGTCAGGGATGGTGCCTCTAATCCCCCTTCTGGTGTTCAGCTCCTCTTTTTCCTCCCCAAAAGGCTGGTGGTGACAAGTCTTCCCCCTCACAAACACTGATGCTTCCACACTAACCATCACCTCCATAAAGAAGTGACACAATGAGTTGCCTGAGTGCAGCCAGCCCCTACTTGTACCCACACAGGGTTACCCAATAATTCCATTTCTTCTTCCCAGGATCCTGTTTTCACTACCTCCCCCCTCCAACAGGCACAGGAGGGAAGGGGCAGCAGGCAAGGCCAAACAGCACTCGGGTACCTGGAGACAAAAGCTGGGTGGATATTCCCTGGAGCCCCTTGTTTCTATTTGGAGTGACTGTTCATTAATAGGAATCCCTCCTTTTCTAATGGCTCCAGGCAAACCAAAGTGTCTTACAGCTTGATAAAGCCCCAGCTCAGCCCCTGGCCTGCCATGCTGCTGGTGCTTTCCACAAACTCAGCACCAACACCTCTCACTGTTTTTCTTTAACAAGAGCTCCAACTGCTCTTTGATCTCCCTGGCTCCCAGGGCCAAGCTGCCCTCACGACCCCTCAAGTCATAACAGGAAATGTCTCTCCTTGCTCTTCCCAGACAGCCACTTCCTTCAGTCCCTCCTCTCTTTTGTGACTGTCCCACTGTCACAAAAGTCATGTATGCTCTGAGGGCAGCTCAGTAACTGAGTGATTCCCAGTTCTCCCACAAAGGAGAGTGGATCCCACAGTGGGATCCTCCATCCCGAGGAGCCAGAGCATTTGTCTGCAAACTAGGCCATGGCACACAAAATACAGGACAAGGAGGCAGCAGCTTTCCAAACAGAAAGAAAACAAGTTTGCCCTTCCCAGGATAGCCCAGATACCTGATTATGCTGATCCTCTCTGCCAAGATTCTCGTGTCCTCTTTGGTGGGATTGACATTCTCCACAAAAGCAATCCCGTACAACAAGAAGTTCTGCAGGAACTCCTTCAGACCTTCATCTGTCTCCAGGAAGCTCCGGCAGTCGATGGAGGGGACCTGGGCCTGCCGGTAGATCTCAGCATTCCAGAGGATCCGGGGGTGCATCACCTGCTGCTTCTGCCCCTCGTAGCTGTTCTTGGCCAGCCACTCCAGCCCGTACCGTGTCACGTGTCCGTCTGGCCCTGGCACAGGGACAAGGGCAGAGTCACCAAAATCCCACTGACCAGCCCAAGCTCATGGCACCTGTCAGCCCACGACACGCCTCGCCCTTGTCACCTGTCTGGGGATGGGCTCTTGGCACCCAAAATACGACCTTAAGGGCCACGAGTCCTAAAGGTGATGTCATTGCTGCCCCAATTCCAATTTCAGGGCAGCTGCTGCAGCCCTCTCCAAATTCCCAGCCAACCACGGCATCTGCAGTGGTTTTGGTTTTTGTTCACAGGACTCTAAGGACAATCAAAGCTTTGAAGTCAAGCTCCCAAATGAGAGTAAACCCCACCACAAGGAAGAAAGCAGCTGGGAAAGTGAAGAGGAAGGACAGAAAACAGGCACGGTGAGCAGTGCTGACAGCTGCTCACACAGGACAGCGAAGGAAAAGAGAAGCAACTGTGTCATGCCTCATCTGCCTTCCCCACCTGCACTGCTGGGGGAGCCTGACCAGCCCAGACACTGCCCACACAGCAAGGGCAGGAAAACCACACCACTTTGACTGTAAGCGAGGTGTGTTTACAGCGAGAGCAGCGTTTAAAACCCGCTCAGGGCTCAGTTATCTCCCCAGACAGGCAGATCTGGAGACGACACTGCCTTCTCCCAGCCCAGCCCGATCCACCAGCAGGCGCAGGGGGTGCTCAGGACTCACAGGTGAGGAAGAGCGTGCTCTGGTCCACGCGCACGGCCTGGGGCCGGATGCCCAGCTCCACGCTGGCCGTGTCCAGGCTGCGCTGGCTGGTCTTGGCGTTGTAGCAGGAGGCGGAGCGGCAGTGGTCCCGCAGCCACACGAAATCCAGGCGCATCACCGTGCTCCCGTAGCTCAGCTCTGCCAGGGAGGGAGCACAGGAGGCTTTGGGGCAACGGGGAGGACTGACAAAGGCAAGAACCGAAGCCCAGAGCCCACACTTTATCGCCCCAGTTACAGATGCTCCTTGACATAAATTGTCACGTGAGGAAGACCTGGCAGAGGATCTAATCAAAGTCCTGGCTCCTTTGCTTTGGAGCCACTGTGTGAAATGCTGAGCTTGCAAGTGACTCAGAGTACTGAGATCTCACTGGCCTCAGCTGCCGTTACCCTAAAGGAGGTGGGCACACACCAGAGCCAAGGAGGGCTCTGCCAGGGAGAGCCTGAGCATGGCACACAAAATGGTGCCTGACAGGGCAAAGCTCAGACAGTTTTTGTTCAGGAATCCCTGGGTTTGATTACTTATTTAGCAGTGCCTCACTTATCACAGAAGACAAGGCTGGCCATCCTGTCTTTGTTCTCCTGCAGGGAACATGAGACAGCCCCCAGTGCACACCCCTCTAACACGAGCTATTTCAGAAGGAAAACACACGTCACTGCAGGGAACAGGGAGTCCCCGGGCAGAGCAGGAGCACCCACACCCAGCACACCTACCGAGATGGTCCTGGTGCAGCTGCCAGGCACAGCAGGGAGGTGCTGGGGCCGTGGAGTGGCAGTGTGCTGGGGCAGCCAGGACGGGCCCAGGGTCCCGAGGCAGCCACAGCCAGCCACGGCCCGTGGTCCCACGCCGGCCCCGGAGCAGCCACAACAGCCTCTGGCACCACATCCTGGCAGGAGACAGGGGGACTTGGATGTGATACTCTGTCCTGAACTGCAGCAGGACACAGCCCTGAGGAGACACAAAGGAGAGACTGGGATGCTGTGAGGGTGGGCAGGCCCTGGCACAGGGGGCACAGGGAAGCTGTGGCTGCCCCTGGATCCCTGGAAGTGTCCAATGCCAGGCTGGATGGGCCTTGGAGCCACCTGGGCTCATGGAAGGTGCCTCAGCCCATGGCAGGGGGTGGAATGGGATGAGTTTTAAGGTCCTTCCACCCCAAGCCATTCCATGATTCTGTGATTTACTGGGCAAAGCCATTCCAGGAGAGACAGCTGTGTTCAACACCCTTGTGCAAAACAGTGGCAACGCCTCATCTCTGAAGGTCTTGTCCCCCCTTCAGCATTCCCAGTTTAAATTCACCATTCCTGGATGGAACTACAGCAATTGGGGAAGCAGTGACCTTGGTTAGGGAAGCAACGACAGAGGAATCCAGTAATTAGGTAAGTTCTAGAAAAAGCAGGCAAAACAATGAGGAGGAGGAGGAAGATCTCTTCTGCTGCTGCTGAAGGACACAGCTGGCATGGAGGAGAAACCATCACGATTAATTTTAGGATAGAGATTAGAAGGTGATTTCTCCAGGGGAAATTTGTAACAACTCTTCAGTGCAAAGAGCAATGGCAAAAACCCGACAAGTTTTAAGAGAGGATGCCTCAGTCTGGATGCCTGTCATGTTTATGAATTTCTGGGGCCCAGGCCTGAACCCAGCAGGATTTTAACAGCACTTTGAAGAACACTGAAATGTGGTCTCTCTGGATAAGGCACTGGCTCAGAAAGCATTTGTTATCCTAGACTTCTGATTTTCCTTCATTTTCTTATCTGGAGAGTCCAGGCACTGGAGCTCTGGCTGTCCAAGCTGCTTCTGCTCTGCAGAGACCTCAAAAGCTGCTGATAACAACCAAATCCACAGAGGTGCCACATTCCCAGCCAGCAACTTGTTAAGCAGGGATAAAAGAACACAGACACCCCTGGGGAGAAGAAGTGGGAATGTTTTTGAAGAGAAGGTTTGAGATGCAGGCACAGTGACACACTGCAGCCACTGAGCCCTTTCCATCAGAAATTTTCCCAACATCCAACCCACACATCCCCTTGGCACAGCTGGAGGGTGTCTCCTCTTGTCCTGGCCTAGAATAAAACCTACAGCTACAAAATCCAGGCGCCGCTCTTGATGTTTATCAGCTTTAAAATCTTACAGAAATTATTTAAATCCCTGAAGCAACCACTCACAAAGCTTAAGATTACCTGAGAGAGGGAAACTGTCCAGTTTGGCCTTTGGATCCACTGTCCCAGTGAGGGGTGGAAAACAGAAGGAATCTTGTTTGTACACACAGAGAAATGCCAGGAAAGGCTCATCCATAAACCCATCAGCACATGGCCTTTGCCTGAGGCAGCCCCAGTCTCAGTTTGACCTTCCCACACACATTTCTTTTAACTCCTCCTCTCCCAGTGTCAGAAGTGAGCAGGGAATGCACACAGGGGATGGGAAGTGACACGGATATTTAAACCTCATCAGGGAGATCTCGTGCTGCTCTCACTGGGAGAAACCACCACAGGCAGTTCAGTGAGAGCCTTAAATTCAATCTTTCCAAGAGATACTAAAACTAAGAGGCATTAAACCCCTCAAAATCTATATAATTTGGGAAGATTCACAATTTTTTGTTGTTTCATCAAAGATAACAGCTGGATGAGCTACATCAGCAGCAAACTCTCTTCCTGCACCTCCTGCTACCTCACCTTTGTGCTTTATGTGGTCCAGACACCTGGGCAGCAGTGAAATGAGAGAATTCCAGACAAAACTTCCCTCAGAATTGAAAGGGAAAGGGCAGGAGGGAGCAGACATTAAACACTCAGTGCATAAACACACATGGTGGGTAACACAGGAGTGGGCACAGAACCCACAGGGTGAAGAGGAGAGTGCTGGAGGGAAAAGCAGAAACCTCAAATCCATTGTGGCTTGAGGAATTCCCAACAGTCTTTGGAAAGACAGGACAGGAGATGCTGTGGAAGGAGCAGAAAGGAAGGCTGGGTTTCACAGGGGTCAGCCCTAACCCTTTTAAGGAAACAAAACCTCAAAGAGGTTTGAGGAAAAGCCACAGTCCCCACTCTGGGCAAAGGAAATGGTGAAAAAAATTGAGTGACCAAATAGTTTCAGTAATATGAACATCTAAGAAAGGAGAAAGCCCACAAATCTGGAGGGTTTCTAAAGCTTTTAGCCAAACCCTCCTGGGCATGGGATGGGCAGGGCCCTCCCTGCCCTGCCCCAGCCCCTCCAGCCTGTCTGTCCAGCTCCTCTGAAAAAAATTTTTTAAAAAAAGGTGTTTTCTATTAAAAACACCTCAAACATTTAGCTGCTCACACCGACTCAGTTTTTACTTCTGGAAGCACCTGGCTGGAGCCAAGGTTTCTGACCCACACGGAACAGGGAGGTGTCAGCAGCACAACAGCCCAAAGTGAGGGAAAGGAATTCGGGTTTTTGACCCTCTGGGATCCTTTAGCCTGACAGTTCTTCCTGCAGTGAAGGAACACCACGGGAAAGAGGAATTCTGCAAAGGCTGAGCTGAGGGCTCTGCCAGAGCCAGAGGAGCCAAGATCACAAACACAGGTGACAAACCAGATCCCCCAGGATGGCAGCACCTCTTGGACAGGACACAGGCAGAGTTTAACAGCCTGAGCTGACTCGGTTAATTACAATTAATTACCACAGAGACAAAAAGCAGACTGGCTGTTTCCTGCTGAGCTCCTGCCCTTACCCTGCAGACAACTCCATCAGATCTCAGCTGTCAGGAACCAGATTCCCCTTCCAGCCCTTCCCCACATGGGATTTCAATGAAATTAAGGAGCTAATAAAGACATCCCAGGCACTGCCAGCTTCACAGCTACTTCATTTTCCTGGAAGCAAAGGGAATTATCTGCTCATCCCACGTTTCACACTGACCACCTGATGCCAGGCCCCCGTCCCAGAACCTTATTCCAGCCTCCTGTTTGCATTTCTCCCAAGCAAAGCCTTTCCAGGCCACACAGCTCAACAAAAACAAGTTCTAATCCTGTTTTTCTTTCCAGCAAAACAGCCAATCCTAATGGCAGAACCCCCCAGAGGAGTTACTGCAATAAACTCCTATTGCTAAACCAGCTAATGCTCTGGGTCCTGTCGGGGCAAAGAGCAGCCAGGCAGCTCTCCCGAACAGGGAGGGGTTCTATTTTTCCAGGGAATTAGGGAAAAACAGCTCTGCCCACGAGCTGCAGCCCTTCATTCCCCTTGGATGGGATCGCAGTCACCGTGTGCCCCCGGGCCTGGCATTACCTGGGATTCTGGAGCGGCGGGCAGAGCTGGAGGGTGCTGGAGGGGGCTTCTGCAGGGCTCGGGATGCTGCAGGGATCACCGAGGGCTCGGGATGCTGCAGGGATCACGGAGGGCTCGGGATGCTGCAGGGATCACGGAGGGCTCTGCAGGGATCACCGGGGGCTCTGCAGGGATCACCGGGGGCTCTGCAGGGATCACCGAGGGCTCTGCAGGGATCACGGGGGGCTCTGCAGGGATCACGGGGGGCTCTGCAGGGATCACCGGGGGCTCTGCAGGGATCACCGAGGGCTCTGCAGGGATCACGGGGGGCTCTGCAGGGATCACCGGGGGCTCTGCAGGGATCACCGGGGGCTCTGCAGGGATCACGGAGGGCTCTGCAGGGATCACCGGGGGCTCTGCAGGGATCACCGGGGGCTCTGCAGGGATCACCGGGGGCTCTGCAGGGATCACGGGGGGCTCTGCAGGGATCACCGGGGGCTCTGCAGGGATCACCGGGGGCTCTGCAGGGATCACCGAGGGCTCTGCAGGGATCACCGAGGGCTCTGCCGGAGGCAATCCGCGGGCTCTGCGCTCCTCCTGCGGGCTCTCCGCCGCTCTCTCGCCCTCCTCGGCTGCCGGCGCCCACCAGGCCCAAAACGCCGCTCGGAGCCTTCCCACATCGGCCGAGGGAAGCGGCGTCTCGGTGACCCTTTAAAGAGGGGATAAAAACCAAGTGAAAAAAGCTACGTTGCAGCTGGGTCCCTTTCCGAGGGGGCCCAAAGCGAACCCCGCGAGCAGGACGAGCCCCGCTCCAAACCCGCGGGCTGGGGAACACCGCCACCGCCACCACTGCCACCGTCACCGCCACCACTGCCACCGCCACCGCCACCGCGCCCCGACCCACCTCGGCGGCTGCCCGGGCCCGTTGCTCGGAGCGGCGCTGCCGGGCCCCACAGCCCCCGGGGCCGGGAGCGGAGCCGGGGCCGCCTCAGGCCGCCTCAGGCCGCCCCGGGGCGGGGCCGCCGCCGCCACAGAGACGCGCGGGGCAGAGCGGCCGCGCACCATAGAGCCGGAGCGGCCTGAGGCGGGCCTGAGCCGGACAGCGCCGGGCCCGCGCCGCTCCGGGAGGCGCTGCGGGCCGGGAGGCCGCGGGACGGAGCGCCACCGTCACCGCGGGGATTGGGGAACGGGGAAATGGAGCGGGGCCGTGGGGACACGCGGGGCCGCGGCGAGCGGACAGCGGCAGCGGGGACGGGCCGGGGGCGCGGAGCGGCGCCTGCCCCGTGCTGCCCCCTGGCGGACAGGCGGGACATGGACAGCGGGCGGAGCGGCGCGGCCCCGTCACTGTCACTGTCCCTGTCACTGTCACTGTCCCTGTCACTGTCCCTGTCACTGTCACTGTCCCTGTCACTGTCACTGTCCCTGTCACTGTCCCTGTCACTGTCACTGTCACTGTCACTGTCACTGTCACTGTCACTGTCACTGTCACTGTCACTGCCTTGTCCCATCCCTGTCACTGCCCCTTTCCCTGTCACTGTCACTGTCACTGTCACTGTCACTGTCACTGTCACTGTCACTGCCCCTTTCCCTGTCACTGTCACTGTCCCTGTCACTGTCACTGTCACTGTCACTGTCACTGTCCCTGTCCCTGTCACTGCCTTGTCCCATCCCTGTCACTGCCCCTTTCCCTGTCACTGTCACTGTCACTGTCCCTGTCACTGTCACTGTCCCTGTCACTGTCCCTGTCACTGTCACTGTCACAGTCACTGTCACTGTCACTGTCCCTGCCACTGTCCCTGTCACTGCCTTGTCCCATCCCTGTCACTGCCCCTTTCACTGTCACTGTCACTGTCACTGTCACTGTCACTGTCACTGTCACTGTCACTGTCACTGCCTTGTCCCATCCCTGTCACTGCCCCTTTCCCTGTCACTGTCACTGTCCCTGTCCCTGTCACTGTCCCTGTCACTGCCTTGTCCTGTCCCTGTCCTTATAACTGCCTTGTCCCATCCCTGTCACTGTCCCATCCCTGTCACTGCCCCTTTCCCTGTCCCTGTCCCTGTCCCTGTCACTGTCATTGCCTTGTCCCTGTCCCTGTCCCTGTCACTGTCACTGTCACTGTCCCTGTCACTGCTTTGTCCCATCCCTGTCCCTGCCCCTTTCCCCGCTCCCATCCCTGTCCTGTCCCTGCCTACCCCTTCCCCGTCACTGTTCTCCCTTCTCCTGTCCCCGTTCCGCCTCGCTGCGGGTGATGTGGTGTGGAGGATCCATACCCCACCTTTCGGGTTCCAGAGCGCTGATTTTCATCCAGACGGACCGGAGCACTGCCGTGTGGCGGTGGCTCCGGTCCCTGGAGCTCCGGGTTGTTCGGCAGCACCCGCAGGAATTGAGTTGGTGCATCAGAAAAAGTTCCAGAGCCGACAGTGGGAGCGGCAGGTGGCACCGGGGACACGGGGCTGGCGGCGTGGGGGACAATAGGTGACACGTGGTGACAGGAGCCCTGGGAGCGGTTATCTGGGGATTAGGATGAACCTGTCAGAGAATTCCAGAAAGGTTTGGGTTGGAGGAGACCGTAAAGCTCGTCCCGTTCCTACTCCGTGCTATGGGCAGGGACACATTCCACTATCCCGGGTTCCCTCCAGCCTCGTCCAGCCTGGCCTGGAACATTTTAGAGACATCCTGCTCTGTGTTTAAACGTGCTGCCGCCTCCCTGGGCTGGGAACGGGGCAGGACGAGATCTCAGCGGTGCCTCCCCGGTACCCGGGCAAACAAATTGCCCCAGTGAAGCGCTGGGAGATACTTCCCAGTGCTGCGCCAGAATTTCCATGCCCGGTTTTCCAAAATCCAGGTGTTGCGAGCCTTTCCAGTCCCCCTGCCGTGGGTGTGCGGGCAGAGCCGCTCGCTGTCACCGTCCCCGCAGCGAGGGGACGCGCTGGTGCCATCGCGGATCCCTGATTTCCCGGCGGTTTTTTCAGGAAAGGGCCGGGGGCGGCGCCTGGAACGGGCAGAGGAGCTGTCGGGGATCTGCTGCTTCCCAAAGGCTCGGTGCCGCTCCCGCGGGAGATAAACAAGTTAGTCACCGAGTGAGCTCACGGCACAGGCATCCCGGCCTCCAGGAGAATTTGTCACCGGCCCTTCCCGGGCTGCGACCGTGCCCCGGGACCGGCTCCCGGGAGGAGGCAGCGGCTGTCCCAGCACTGTCCCCTCGTGCTGGGACAGTGCCTGTGCCTGTCCCTCGGTCCTTCCCGGCAGGAAACCCGGCTCCTCTCCCTCCGTGCCCGGGCACAGCCCCTTGCCCCAGCGGGACTCAGCGGATCCTTGCGGGATCCAGCGCGGTCCCGACGGCAGCGATGGATGCAGCCAGCGGGATCGCACCGTGCCTGGGAGCCCTGGGACTCTGGGGACGGGGATCCTCCTCCCGTGGTGGCCCACTGGCCGCCTTTGGGTCGGCCAAAGCAGCAGCTCTGCTGTGCCTTGTTTCTCCTCGGGGCGTGGGGCACGGTGGTCTCTGGGGCTCACCGGGATTTGGGGGGCCTCCTGTGCCCCACAGGGTCCCGTGGGACAGGGACAGACAGGGACAGTTCTGGGGCCCTCTTGGAGGTGGCTCACGTGTGCCCCAGGAGCCCAGTGCTCTGGGGTGCACCTGCTGCTTGGCCTGAGCCCACAGGAACGCGTGTGCTGGGAAAGAAAGTGCCTGGAAACTTTCTGGGGGTTTCCCAGGCAGAGCTGGGATCTGGGAATTTTCTGCCCTGCCCCTTGTCCCCTCCTTCCTCACTGACACGCTGCTCCCGGGGTCACAAACGGCTTTAAAAAAAGCCACAAGCCGCACAATGCTCTTCCCTTCTCCGGCGGGTGACGAGATCCCGCATCCTGTGGGGGATACCGAATTAGCCCTCGGCCTGGGAAAGGCCCTGCCAGCCCCTGCCAGCTCATCCACACCAGAGCCCACAAAAAACAAAACCACTCCGGAGCCCACAGGTGCATCCTCCCTTGGGCCTGCTTCGTGGAGTCGTGCGAGAAATCCATCCCCTTCCCTAGCCCGGGATTCCTTGGAGGTGGCCTTGGTGATGCTGATGTCAGGCAGAGCTTTGGATGACGTGCAGGGCACACGGAGGTTCCTCTCTGCACGTGGGGGATGTTTCTGGACAAGGTTAGGACGGGGAATGAATGTTTTCCAGGAAATCTTGTAGAAATTTCCAGGAGAGCGGCAGGAATCAAGGGTGGCTGAGCCAAGGGGATGTTCCTGGAAATGGTTTGTAGAGCAAAAGCTCTGAAAAATGTTGCTGTGGGTCAGAACATTTTAATGAATGACCCACCTCAACCACGCCCAACACGAATGAGGATTCCTGTCACCTTGTAGGGATGAACCAGAAGTGGAAAACAGCCGTGTGGAGCCCCACATGACAGGTTACAGAAGCCACTAAAGAGAAGGTAGACCAAGTCAACTTGCCGAACTCAAAGCTGTTCAGCTGATCCTGGACATCGCTGAGAGAAGTGGCCAAAGCTCTACCTTTATACCTTTATACCTTTATACCTTTATACCTTTATACCTTTATACCTTTATACCTTTATACCTTTATACCGATTAGTGGATGGTAGCCAGTGCTCTGTGGGGCTGGCTGGAAAGGTGGAAAAAGGCCAATTGGAGGAAAAAATAGAGGAAAACCTATCAGGGCTGTGGATGATTGGAAGGACATTGCCATTTGGGTAAAGAAAATACCTGTAAAAGTCCCCCAGGTAGATGCCCATGTCCCCAAGAGCTGGGCTCATGAGGAGCACCAAAACAATGAGCAGGGAGATCAGGCTGCAAAGATAAAGGTGTCAAAGAGACTTGGATTGGGAACAGAAGGGGGATTGTTCCCAGCTCGATGGGCTCATGATGCCTCAGGTCACCAGGGCAGAGATGCCACCTGTAAGTGGGCACCAGACTGAGGGGGGGATTTAACCATGGACAGTATTTCTCAGGTTATCCGTGACTGTGAGACGTGTGCTGCCATCAAACAGGACAAGAGGGTGGTCCAAAGATAACCCTGTGGTGTGGTGGTCCAAAGATAAGCATGAGGAGGCCTGGCAGATTGACTCCATCACCCTTCCCCAAACCCGCCAGCACCGTGGGCTGATGATGGTGGAGGCCACCACTGCGTGGTTAAATTAACTTCTGAATTTTGTTAAGTTTATGCAGTTATTTTGCTCTGTAGATCCCAGAGTCACCAATGTGCAGGAAAGTTCAAACTCAGTTTATTTTTATTTCTTTTTTTTTATTTTTTAAAAATACATTTTTAAGGGTATAGAGAAAAGTATTAACAGAAATCAAAGAAAAATAATAAGAAATCAGAATAAACCTTCAAAACCTTTTTCCTCTCCCCAACTTTCCTTTCTTTTCCCCACTGGCAACATAGAGACAAATTTGGTATTTTCAGTCAGTTTACCATCTTTAAAACAATCTTTCTTCAGTCCACTTAGGGAGAGGAGTCTCTCCTGCCATGCCACGGAGACTTCTCCACAAGAAACAGTTCTCTCATGGTTTTAATTATCATGAATAGCCTCTGCCTGGAAATCTGCAATTGTGAAGTTCCTCCCACAGTTGTGGTAGTTTTCCCCACAAAAAAACCATGGGTCATTTCAGCTTATTGGGGTGCAATTTTAGGGATGAGCTGTTCTAGTTTAGAAACAAAAGTTCTCTTCTTTTATCTCTGGGAACAGGGTTTTTCTTCTTCCCTTCCTGGGGGCAAGGATTTTCATCTCTCGTTTCTCTCTGTTCCAGCTTCTCGTTAGATCACAGCTACTTCAACATCTGCTTGCTTCAACACTGGGGCCTCTGTTCATGGTCAGCAGGCTGCATGCCCCAGTGCATTCCATGAGTTACAGGGAAAAAGGAGTCTGATGTGGCCATTACACCTCCACCACAGCTTCACATGAGAATTTCAGCCCAAGACCAAGGCATCTCCTCGTCCTCCTCCCGTCTGGGGTTCCACTCCTTTACTGACCTCGCGGTCTCCGTGTTGTTTTCTTCACGTGTCTTCTCCCTTTCTTTTCCTCCTGCTCGAGAGGAGATTGAAAGTTCCATCATTGTAAGCTCCATCTGTGCTCTGAAAAGGCCGATATCTCACCGGGGGCTCACGGATCTCTGGGGAGCGGCAGCAGTGGGGCTGTTTGGGGTGGTGATTTTGGCTCCTGCCGGGCTCGGCGGGACCTGAGCCAGTCTCCCAGTGGCAGCAGGAGCAGCCAGGCTTTCAGCAGCCCGCCCGTGACTCAGTGGCAGCACGCCATGGGTTGAGAGTTTCCCCTCTCTCTCTCTCCCTTTCTGTGGGTGGAACTCGACGGCAGCAGACCCTCAGCTGAGCCAACCCGGCCAGGGATGGAGTGAGCAGGGCAGAGAGAGCCCAGCCCGGCCCTGCTGTCAGCCAAAGCCAGAGAGCTTTAGAGCTTTTTTCTTTGTTTTGAAGGTGATTTCACAGAGGCGTGTCCAGCTTTCTCCAGTGGTTTCACAAGGCGTCAATATTCCAAGCTAACCAAGCGATCGGTTTTGTTGGGTCCCGAGGAGGCTCTCAGCGATCCTCACAGAAAACCACCTCTGTCGTTGATGAGTTTTGTCTTTAACTCAAACCCGAGCCATGTGAAACCACAACACCCAGCCCAACGTGCTGTGTGTGGACTGGAGCTCCGGGTGGCTGGTCCTGACCCTTTGCTGGTGGAATGAAACAGAGGGAGGAAAACCACCTCTCCCACCACCAGGAGTTCCTCTCCAAACAGGCTGTGGGTTCCCGGTGAGCCGTGGCTGTGTGCTGGGAGCCCAGGGAGAGCCTCTGGTGACCCAAGGGCTGCCAGAGGGACTTGGGCTGGTCCCTTGGGTCAGTGGCGGGCTGCACGTGGGGCCACTTGTGGCATCACTGCCTTTGCTGCCCCAGCACTGCTTTTCCCCAGGGACAAGCTCCTGCTCCCAGGAATGCGTCATGTCCCCACGGAAACACAAATGCTTATTTATTTTTCTCGTTTCGGTCTTTTTAAATTTAATTGAATTCCCCATCTCTCTCTGCATTTTTTTTTTTTTTTTTTGGTTATTCAAAGGAAGGAAGGAAGCCCAAACTCGGATGTAGTCGGATGTTTGTTTGTTCTGTCCTGGCTGATGTTCCCTTGGTTGCACTCCAGTGGCTGATAAACTGGCAGGGAAGTGGAGTGTGGAGCACGGCAGAGCCTGGGAAAGGCCAGGACCTCACTTCCCCTGGCCTGACGTCACGGTTTCTGTCCGATTATCCTGGCCTGGGGGCCACCTCTGCCTCTGCTCCCTCTGCTCCTGCCCTTGTCACCAGCCCAGGGCACTGTGCGTGGTGGCACTTCCACAAGGAGAACCTCTCCTTGCCATCCAGATTCCCTGTACCTGCCCTGGTGCCCAAACTCCTTCCCCAGGGTGTGGCTGAGCCCCACGGCTCACCCTGCCTGGGACCGGGGAAAGGGAGAACCCGCAGGGATCCCAGCTCAGCCGTGGGCTCTGCTCCTCTCAGGGAACTTCACCTTCCCCATCCCGGCATGTTCCAGCCGTGGTGGCCCCACTCGGTGACGTCTGAGGCTGTCACAGACTCACGCAGGGCAGGAGGGGTGCTCACTGCTCTCAGCAATGGCAGGAGCTTATCCCACGGCTCCCGCCATGAACCTTTAGCTTGGAAAGTCTCTCCTTCCTCCGAGCTGGAAGATGTTCCAGAGGAGAGAAGTATTTGTGGGGTGAGGAGTATGTGCCGTGGCTGGGGGAGCCGGGAGCTTTGTTTTCCCGGCTGCCGGTCGGGAAACAGGGTGTGGGGCTAGGAAAGGTCACTGGGGGTGGGATCAGCTCAGGAAGCTTCTGAGGCTCCTCCGTGAAGAGCATCTCCCCTGGGATATTGGAGTGGCTCCAGGGGAGAGAGACCCCGATTTCCAGCATCCTTGGGTCGGGAGAAACATTTCAGTGGGCTCAGGAGATGGGCACTGGTGGGCACTGGTGAGCATTGGTGGGCACTGGTGGGCATTGGTGAGCCCTGGTGGGCACTGGTGGGCACTGGTGGGCACTGGTGGGCACTACTGGGCACTGGTGGGCACTGGTGAGCACTGGTGAGCACTGGTGGACACTACTGGGCACTGGTGGACACTACTGGGCACTGGTGAGCCCTGGTGAGCCCTGCTGAGCCCTGGTGAGCACTGCTGGGCACTGCTGGGCACTGGTGGACACTACTGGGCACTGCTGGGCACTGGTGGGCACTGCTGGGCTGTCGTGGGTCTCCTGGGGATGAGCAGGGATGCTCCAGGGAGTCCTGGAGCCCTGTGCTGGGCCAGGTGCTCCCCAGCCCCTGCCCTGGCTCTCTGCCGCCGGCCCGGGCCCCGTTCCAGAGGATAAAATACGGCCTCGGTGCTGCTAATTGGAGCTCTTTCCCCACATTTCCTCCCCTCCCTCCCCGCCGGCCCGGCCCCGCAGGGTCGGTAAGTGCCCGCATTAGGCGGGGTCTCGGTGCGTTCCGGGTGTCTCCGGCGGCTGCTGGGGCTCTCCGGGCCGGGAGGAGAGGGCTCCGTCCTCGGGGGGATCCTCCACACCCCCAGGGTGGGAGACAAACGCTCCAGGGTCTCCTCCATCCAAAGCTTCTCCCACCACAGTGGTTTTGCTGCCTTTACCCGTGTCCCTGGGGTCCCCCTGCGCCTTCTCCATCTCCCCCTCCGTCTCCCCTCGTTCTCTCCCCTCGGGCTGCCCACCGGCAGACAGCTGCTATGGATTTCCCTGGGTCAGCAAACCCCGGCCGTGGGGGCAGCTGGGCAGTGGTGACACGAGGATGGCACTCCAGGGGTCCTCAGTGAGGTGTCAGCAGAGCTGTCCCCATCCCCAGGTCCCCGGCAGCGCTGTGGCTCTTCCCTCCCTGTGCCCCGAGCAGCGCTGGCTGCTGAGATCCAGCGCAGGGTTTTCAGTCCCTGCACAGGATTGTTGGGAAGCTGGGCAGTGGAAACCCTTCAGCCTTGCTTTGAGCATGGAGAGTCCTTTGCTTCCTCCAAATGGACCCCGGTGGTCAGGACGTGGTGTCCCCAAGGAGCAGGAGATTTCCCCAAGCCTTTTCCCAGCTGAAATCCCCCTGTCCCCCCCAGATTGACCAGCAGCGGGAGAGGAGCTCCATCCAACCCTAGCCCTGGATCCTTGCCCTCTTCCCAGCCTCCCACAATGATCCCTGCTGACGATGCTTTGGATTGTGGTGTCTTGGGAAGCAGTGGCAGCTGCGGGGACATCCTCTCCATCTCTCACGGAGCCCTGATGGAGCCTGGCTTGGAAGATGCTTCTCCTGGGGAGCATGAGCTGGGTGTGAGACCTTGGAGCAGGAGATCACCATGGTTTGACTCTCCCCTCTCCTCCAGAGCCATCGGGAATCCTCTGCCCCTCTGAAGAGAGGAGCAGATCCACCCCCATCTGCCCTGGCTGCAGACCCTCAACCTCCAAGGCACTGCCAGCCCCTCAGGGAGCTCCTTCCATGCTTCAGGCATCTTCACGCCATGGATGGAAATTCCTGGAGGGTCTGGGGGCTCCCAGGGGAGCTGGGAGATGTTGGGGAGCACAGAGGGATGGGGTGTCAGGGGGTCCTGGCCGTGAGGCAGAGTCTTGTGTCAGCACAACAAGGTGAGCAGGGGACAGAAGGTCAGAAAAGTTTTTTGCCTGGCCTGAAAGCCTGAGGCAGGAGGGTCTGGGATAACCACGGTTATTTAATTTATTTTTTCTAAATAAAAAAAAGGAAGGAAGTTAATAAATAATGTAGAGTGGAGAATGCATTAATGAAAGGGAGAGCGAGGCAGAGAGAGGGAGAGAGAGGAAGGAACAGGGCAGAGTGAGAGCTCAGGGAGTGGGGGGGAGATATTCCTGCCGGTATCGATTGGATATGATTACATTAGAGCTATCAAATATTCATACTACATTCCACAAGAGGTCATTGTGTGTGTTTTTCCAATTTAGCCGTGCCTCGGTGCAGGCAGCAGGCTCCGGGTGGGAAGAGGCTTTGAGCTTGGCTCCAGCCCCTGGGGCTGGGGCTGCCACCGCTGTGGCTACAGGGATGTCACCCCCCGGAGGGCTGGCCTGGGTGGGGAGGGTGCTGTGAGCTGGCTGCTGCCCCCGAGGGTCCTTCACAAAGGGCTCTGCATCCTGTGTGGGTACAGAAACAGGGGGACAGGCGTGTCCCAGCTCTGGCCCCTCGCTCCTCCTTGGCAACTGCTTCTGCTCCTTCCCAAGCCAGCCCAGGGACCGTGGTCACTGTTCACGGGCTGCTCCAGGCTGTTCCTGGTCCTCCATGGAGCGTTTCAGCCGGGATGTCACTTGGCCGGCCGGGAAGGTCAGCCCAGGCCGCAGGGGCAGGTGGCTGAGCTGCCGTGTGGATGCGGGCAGGGATGTGTGGCAGGTCTCCCGCTGTGGTGCCCATCTGCCGGGGCACTCTGGCCCATCTCTCCCTGCCCCAATCCATCCCTCCAGGCTGCCGGGATCCTCTCCGAGGGGACACGAGGGACAAGTGTCCTCAGCATCAGTGCTCCCGACTCGGGACTTCAAGGCACGGCTCCGCGGTGTCCCAGGCGCAAACCTGCTCTGTTATCCTGAGGAGGCACCGGGGGCCCGCCGCCCCATTTTATTCGCACACGAGGCACTTTCCCTTGCCCGTGCCTCAGTTTCCCCGTTCCCGCAGCATCACCGGGCAGCGCAGCCCCCGGCCCCGCCGAGACCCCCCGGCCCCCGCCCAGCGCGGCCCCGGGCGCTGCGAGCGCTGCCTTCTCTCCTTACATTAATAAAATTTTTACAGCACGGTGGCAGGAAATGCATTTTCAGTTCATCTGCCGCAGCTATTAGATTACCAGGAAATGGCTGGCTGGCCGGCGGCCAGCGCTCCGGAGGGCTGCGGGGCCGGGGAGGGCGAGCGCGGCGTTGGGATGTGCCCCGGCCTCCTGGATGTGCCCGTGCCGTGCCAGGCTGTGCCCTCCCCGCGCTCCCCGGGCATCTCCGGGATGGGCCCTGCTGATTTGGGAAACGGGATGAGCAGGGGAGTGTCTCCTGATGAATCTGCTCCAGCCTGAGAATAACAAGAGCCCAACTGGCCGCAGCCTTTGCTGAGGCTGCGCTGGGTTTCAGGGAGAAGTGGAAGATTTGGGACTGGGACCAGGGAGAGGTGGGAGATTTGAGGCTGGGACCAACGAGAGATGGGAGATTTGGGGCTTGGATCAGGGAGAGGTGGGAGATTTGGGGCTTGGATCAGGGAGAGGTGAGATTTGGGGCTGGGACTGGGAAAGGGTGCGAGATTTGGGACTGAGACCAGGGAGAGATGAGACATTTTGTGTTTGGACCTGAGAGAGGTGAAAGATTTAGGACCAGGGAGAGGCAAGAGATTTAAGACTGGGACCATGGCAAGGTGGGAGATTTGGGGCTGGGACCATGGCAAGGTGGGCGATTTGGGGCTGGGATCAGGGAAGGGTGGGAGTTTTGAGGCTGTGATGGGGAGGATACATTCACTGAGTGCAACAAGTCTCTGCAGAGGTTGGTTATTCCAAGCTGTGGGATTTTGAAATCACCAGGCTGGGCTGGTGTCAAGCAGAGCCTGGGAAAGAGTTAAACGTGTGTTGTCTGTACCAGAGCCGGGAGGAGGGGGTAGGTGCTGGCTATAAATACCTGTACCTGCCTCGGAGGTGGCAGTGCTAATGAAGGGAGGGAATTGTGAGCAGCCCCTCGGGGAGTGGGGCAGCAGCAGCAGCAGTGGCTGCAGTGGCTCTGTGGGCCCTGGGGAGGGAGGGACAGAGGGGACAAGCTTTTAGGGACCTGGTTTTTAGGCTAGGCAGGGTTTTCAGGAGAGCCCTCTTAGAGGTGACTGTGGTCAAGTGCTGGAGCTGCTCTCTGCAGGTGGGACAATTTCATACTGGGACACTGAGCCCAGCCCAGCCACGGGCCCTGGGATCCTTTCCACAATCCTGGAACGATCCTGGCATCATCTCCATGTGAGCATCAGGCACCAAAGAGAAGCATCTTCCCCTGGTGGGGGTGATACTCTGGGGCAGGGCCGTTCCTCCCTGGAGCATCCTGGGCTCCAGAGAGGTGCTCGAGGCTCCAGAGGGATGCTCCAGGATCCACAGGGATGCTCCTTGCCAGTGCCTGGCAGCATGGTGCAGGGCTCAAGCCTGAGCTGGGTGCAGGATCCCGTTTTTGGGAAGGAGGTGACCGCAGCCCTGCCATGGTGACAGCTCCATCTCCACTTGGGTACCAGCGACTGGATGAACGAGGACACAGAACGAGCGGTGGAGAACAGGGAAGGCAAGGAATGGCGGAGAGGAGTGGAGCAAGGCAAGGAGCAAAGTGTGGGGAGAAGGGAAGGTCTGAGCCTCACCGGGGTTCATTGAAGTTTGAAAGAACAGAAACCCTGGTTTGCGTGGAGGGGACCAGCTATTTTTAGCCGTGGGTAGGATGTCAGCTCTGAAAATAGCCTGCTACCAGATCCTAATGAAATCCTCTCTTTGGCTCTCACACGGAGCGAGTTTGGAGGGGGAGGATCGCTGTCACACCCGCAGCCGAGGAGCTCCTGACATTCACAATGACTCGCCTGGTTTTCTCTTATTTATTTATTAATTTTTTTTTCCTTCCCCCTCCGGTTTCTCCTATTCTTTGCCAGCTCTGCCTTACGCCGAGCAGAGGAGTCACCAGCCAAAAAAGTGACTGCGGGGGCGGTGCTGCTTAGCTACGGCCAAATCCCAGCAGCATGTGACCGGCTTGGCAATTTAATACGGAGCCCTGGTCCCCGGCACACGCGCGCTCGAGTTAAAGTGACATTGAAACGGGGACTCAAAGTGCTGAAGGCACAGAATTTGGGGGGAGCTGCCTCTCCCCAGCCCCTCCCATCCATCCCTGAGGAGCAGAGTTTGGCTTTGCGGGGTGTGGGAGCGGGAAGGGTGGTGCCCAGATGAGGGAGGATGCTCGGGACAGGCGTGCAGGCTTGGGAGATGGCAAAGGCGGGGAGAGCTGCAGGGTGGATGGGTCAGCGGCTCTGGGGAGAGCTGGGCAGCCTGGGGCACCAGCAGGAGAGTTCCCCGTGGAGGTTGGGGTACCTGGTGTACTTGGGATGGCCTGGAGTACACGGGATACCTGGTACATGGGTGGGATCCCTGGAGTACGTGGGATCCCTGGGACATTTGGGACATTTGGGACATGTGGGGTCCCTGGTGTAGGTGGTACCTGTAACGGAGTTCAGTCTGGGATCACTGGAGAGCCTGAAGAAAACTTGGAACACTGGGTGGTGATGGTTCCCAGCAGTGATCAGGGGCTGCCTGAGGAGCATCATGAGGAGCACAGGGCAGAGAGGCCAGGGGGAGAGAGGCTCCTGAGGGCTTGAGGGCAGAGAGGACACTTATGGGAGCATCACGTCCCCGTCAGGGCAGGGCTGAGGGTGCCACAAAGACACAGACGGGTGACACAAAGACACAGTGCATTGCAAAGGCGGGTTGTGACTTGGCAAAGGAACAAGTGCTCCAAGGGCTTTCTGGGGACATTGGGGGTCTGGAGGCCCTTTGTCACTTGATTCCCCAACGGGAATGGAGCAGTGGGGTTTGGGCAGGATCCAGCTCCAGAGCTACACCACAGGCAGAACAGTGCCCGGATATTTCCCAGGGCACTGGGAGATGGAGTTAACAATTTCCCAGCAAGGAAATGCCTGTATCACACATCCCTTTGTACCCCAGTGTCTCCTCAGCACCCTGCTCAGGTTCCCCAGGATCTCAGGGTCGGGGTGTCACCCTTGGAGCCAGCACTGCTGGAGTCACGTCTGTGTTCTCTCTTGGGAGGGGAATGTGGCATTGGGCAGGGCCCTCAGCAGGACAAACGCGTTCTGTAGAAGAAGAGCTGCTGTGGAAGCGTGGGGAGACCACGGATCGTGGAATCATGGAATGGTTTGGGTTGGCAGGCACAGGAAAGATCCTTTAGTTTCAATCCCCTGCAGGGACACCTTCCACTCTCCCAGGTTGCTCCAAGCCTGCTCCAAGCTGCCCTTGGACACTTTGAGGGATCCAGGGGCAGCCACAGCTTCTCTGGGCACCCTGTGCCAGGGCCCCACCGCCCTCATGGTGACACTGCACAGGGCCAGCCAACACTCGGTGCCTGCTGTGCCCAGCAGGACCTGGGCAGTCACGCCGCGGGCAATCATGCCATGGGAGATCCTGCCCTGTCCCACTGTCCCCCTTGGCTGGGGACACCGGATCCCTGCTCACTCCAGGCCCTGGGGAGCCCTCGGGGACACTGCTCCTGCTCGCTGCGGGGCTGGAGCCGTTTCCATCAATGAGTCAGCAGGACCCACTTAACACTTCCCCAGCAGAATCTGCTCCTCTCCCCCAACAGAACGGGCAGCTCCGGCTGGCTCTGGCAGCGTGTTACAATCGCGGATCATTAAGGGATGCATCCTGAGCGCTTTATTGATGTTTTATGCTGCCTGGCTCCATCTTCAGAGGGAAACTCTCATTGCAGTCAATGACTACACCTCCGGCTGCTGCAGGCTGAGCTCCGAGCTCCGGCTCCTGGAGAGGCAGGCTCAGGTCCCATGGCTGCACTGCAAACTGTGGGGTTTGACCCCAAAGTGGGCAAGAAACATCTCAGGGCCAGCATCCCTGTTTTCTTTCCAGGGACTAGGGAACGCTGAAAAGGAAAACACAAGGAAGGGTTTGTTTTATTTTTTTTTTCCTTGCTTATCCCTCTTTCAGTGAGAATGAGCTGCATGACAGGGAAGGGAAATGATGTTCCCTCTCCCCCAGCGCTGCCGTCTGTTCAGCTGAAGCCCAGCCGGGTGGGTGTACCTGGCCTCCTCCTCTGCTCGCGTGCTGGGAGCCACATGTCCCCACCTCGGGAGAATCACAGCCCTTTAATAAGTTCCCCAGTACTGGCTGTTGCTTCTGAAAAGCTCGTGGCACTGTCTGGCTTCAAGTGGCTTTTACATAATACAGACTGTCAGGCTAGATGAGCATCACGGTCCCTTCTGGCCCTAAAATCTGTGAATCTCCAAATTAGAGGGCACCAGCACCTCCTTGTTTCTGGCTGATTGAATCAGGGGAATCGCGTGTTCTCTTTCTCCTCTCTCTTTTTTTTCCTCCCTCCCCTGCATCATCTTTAACTGGAGGTGAATTACCCTCCCCCTGAGCCCAAGCTTGGCAAACAGCAGAAGAGATCAGGCAGCTTCAGCCTTGCTCTGGGATATCCTGCCCATTCCAGGGCTGATTCCCGGGGCTGAATTGTCTGACTGTGGGCACGGCCAGGGCTGGAGCTGGTCAGGCTCAGCAGGAAACTCTGTGGAAAATGGTGCTGAGCTCTCCTGATTGTTTTAAAATCCCAACTAAATTCTCCAGGCCTCAGACTGAGCTCCTTGGAATTCGTGACCAAGGTGTGGATGTAGAGAAACACTTTTTGGGAAGGGAAATGAAAGCGAGTGACTCCCAGTGTTTTTGGAGGTGTTTGGGATGTGTAGGGGGAATGGGAATGGCAAAGCAGGGAGAAATTGCTGATATCTATGAAGATTGGAGGGGATGGGGGTTCTCCTAATGCAGGGGTCTGTCACAGGAGCTGGGGTCCTGATGAACAGGCTCAGCTGGAGTTGGGAACCCTGGGATGCCCATCTCCGTGTTGGCACCTCTCTGCTCCCAGCTGCCCAGGCTCCACACACACTGAGAGCCTCGAGCACGGAGGGGACACCCAGGAGCTGCTTCTCCCCGTCCCTTTGGGCAGGACCCCAGCGGCGTCCAAGGCCTTAAAGGTGGTGGCTTTCCACTGGGGTGAGGGGTGGGAGCGACCCCAAAGGTGAGCCGAGGAGCTGGGCTGGGTGCAGGCACAGGCTGTGGGGCACGGTGGGGCTGTTCAGTCCCTGCTCCCACACACCCCACACAGGCACGGCCAGAATCCTACAGAAGCCTCACACCTCCCTCTGCTCATCGGGAAGAGCCGCATCAATCCTCCAGCAGCCAAAACCCCTCCTAAGCAGCGGGGCTCCATCCCAAACCTTCGGGGGAGGCTCTAAACTTTCCTGCTTGGATCGCCGGCGCTCCTCTCCAGCGGTGCTGCGGTCACTAACTCACCGGGAGGCTGCTGCTCTCCCTGCGCTTCCCATTCCCACCCTCGCACTCCTCCCGGGAGCTCTGCATCCATGCCTCATCGGCCCTCCCTCGGCAGCCAGCGAGGAATAAAGTGGCGCCGGCTGAGCACGACGCAGCCTGCGCTGGGATGCCGGGAGGCAGCGAGGGAAGCCTGAATCACCGGCACCTCAAGGTGGGAGTGAGAGATTTGGGCTGGGAGAAAGGGAGGACATCACGCGTGCTCCCGGGAGTCAGGTGCTCTCAGCCACTTGGCAACTGGGAATTGGGCAACTCGGATCCTTTCTGTGCCTTTAAAGACGGAGCTGAGAGCGATGGGGAGGAGAGGAGGGGCCGGTGGGAGCGCAGAGGGATTGAGCCTGAAGGCTCTGAGCTGGACCCGAGGCTGAGGGATGCTGTCAGGGACTCGTTCTTCTTGGGGAAACTCACGGAGAAGCATCCCTGGTGGAACCCCGTGGAGATGGAGAAACCCTCAGCCCAGAAACTGCCTAAAAATGAGACTGCAAAGGTTCATCTGGGCGCTGTGTGGGAGAGTGAAGTCACCGGCCCCAGCTGGGGGGACTCCAGCGCTTCTGCTGGCATAACTGGGAGGGAGCCCCTGAGGTCCCTGGGATCATCCCAGATTGTCCCCATCCGTTAGAGCCACACGCAGCAGAGCTGGGTTTATCGCTCTTATTCCAGGTCCTTCTCTTCCCCGCCGTCCCCATCCTGCTCTCACACTCCCAGATTTTGTGTTTGCCGTCTAGCCCGGGGACCTGCCCGCCCCAAGGGGCTCCTGTGCTGCTGGGCACCTGGCTGGGGGCTCAGGGCTTGGGGTTTCATCTTCACATCTCTGAGACAAATTCTGAGCCCTACCCGAGCTGCGGGTGTTTGCTCATGTGCTGAGCACTCCCCGAGAGGATGGGTGACCACCCTGGAAGTGTTATGGGGAATGGAGGGAGGGTGCACAGGGGACCACAGGTGACATCCAGCGTCATCAGGGTGGCCTTGTGTCTTTGGGACTGTCAAGCCAGGTCCACTTTACTTATAAACGGGGCTGAGGGGTGTCACAAGGACCCCTGGTGCTCCTGAGCCACGGGGCAGGAAAGCAGGAAGGACGGAGCACGCAGTGACTTGGGAAAACCTCTGGGATGGAAGATCCAGGTCCTGCTTGGACCTTGAGTCCAAGCTTTTTGTTTCTGAGAGAGTGGGATGTGCGTGGGCTGGTTCTGTGGGTCTCAGAGTGGAAAAGCTGCTTTCCAGCCTCTCTGCCGAGTGTGTCTGTACAGGAGCTAATTCAGGTGTGGGTTTGGACTTTCGGGAAGTGTCGGAGGTGGGTGGCACCTGGGCTGTCCCAGGTGCTGGGAGAAGGTTGAACTCGATGACCCCAGAGGCCTTTTCCCACCTTTTCCGTGATTCTCTGGGGTGGCTGCACCCGTCTCACGGCGATTTACGGGTCAAACCCAAGGTGACGGATCCCGAGTCGCTCCCGGCCCTCTGCGACCACGCCGACAGGACCTGCCCACGGTGTCACACTGCCCCCGGCCCATCCCGCGACGCCGCCGTGTCCCCCGCGGGGCCGTCCCGGTGGGCGCAGGGGGAACACCGGCCCGGGCTGCGGAAAGGCCATCCCGGGGGCCGCAGGGAGCTGCACGGAGCCCGGGGCAGACGGAAACGTTTAAACAGCGGCCGAGCATCCCGCGGCGGGGCTGGGCGGCAGCGGCGCCTGGGGAGCGCTGCGGGGCTCTGCGGAGCCGCTAATGGGCCGAGTCCATTTCAGCGGGATGACGCCACTTGGGTAAAGCGTTAAGAGCTCCGGGAAGGCAGCGCAGAGCGAGGGGGAGCGCGATGCTCCCGGGCAGCGCCAGGTCCCTCCCTCCATCCCTCCTCCTCCTCCTCCTCCTCCTCCTCCTCCTCCTCCCAGCCTCCCGTTCCCACCGAGCACGGGCCCCCCCGGCGCTCCCGCTGCCCGCGGCGCGGGGCTCGGCTGCGGCCCCGGGGCTGCCCCGCTGCCCGCCCGGGGCTGCCCCCGCCGCTCTGGGGCTCCGCGGGCCGATGGACCGGCGGCGGCTGCGGGGTGAGTCCGCCCGGCGCGGACACGCGTGGGCTGCGGGACGGCGGCGGAAGGCGGCGGGGGGACACGCGTGGGCCGAGCGGGCGGGGGTCCCGGGCGCGCCTGGGGCTGTCCCTGAAGGGACGCGGGTCCCTGGATGCGCACGGGCTGTGCGAGCAAGTTGCGGTTCCGTGCCGTGTGGGCTGCGGTCCTGCACACGCGTGGGGTGCGCGTGGTGGGGCTGGGGCCGCCCGAGGCTCCGAGTCACGCGTGGGTTGTCCTGCCGCTTGTCCCGCACACGAGCGGGCTGCGGGCGCGGCGGTGCCCGGGGGTCCCGGGGCTGCGTGTGCGCGGAGGGGCTGCGGGACCGCGCCGGGTGCGAGCCCCGTGGGGCCGGGGCTCAGCCTCCCCCGGCACTCCGCTCAGGGCGAGGGGGTCCCTTTTCTCCCACCGGGCGCCCGGAGCCGCTTGCCCCCGGCTCGCGGCCACCTCCAGCCTGTAAATCATTTGCTTTTACGATCCCTCCTCTGGCCCATTATCACAGGAACTTTATATGTTTGGGGCTGGTGATGGCCATAAAGCTGGCCCGGTTTCCGGGGCTGGCACACCCGCCCGGCAGGCAGGGTGTGAGGAGGACGGGGAGGCTGGGGGGATGCTGCCCCGGGCCCCCAGGCACGCAGGTACACAGGGAGGGCTGCGGCAGAGCCCCGGGGATGCTCAGCTCAGTGGGGCTGGGATATGGACCGACTGCAGCCCTGGGATCAGGCTGGACCAGGGAGGGCTGGGAAGGAGTGGGGGGCACTGGGCTATTCTGGGGTGGAGGAGGAGGAGGAGGAAGGAGTGGGGTCACAGCTCCAGTCATCTGGAGGACCCACAGAGGTTCTGTTCAGCTCCCCTTGGTTCCCACAGGGACATTTATGTGCCCCCAGCCAGTGAATCCAGGTCCTTGTCTGATCCCTGCGCCTGGGAATCACAGCTCTGGAGTGCTGGGGCTGCTCCCGAGATCAGCCTTTCTCAAGATGCTGTGTCCGAGCCTTGCCCCCAGATCCAGAGTGTCTGGCACAGCCCATGGCCAGCTCCTCTCTGGCTGTGTCCCCCGGGCTCGGTTCCTACTCACATTGTCCCCCCACCCCAGCGCGGCTCAGGGATCTCCTCATTCCTCCTGAGCTCCAGGTCTTGAGAGGATTTGGGTGCCCTGTATTGGGCCAGCCCTTTATCTGCCAGCCCCATCGGCTCTGTGGCTGCAGGACCCTCTCTGGGGTCTCTCCCTTTGAGGCACCCCGCGGTTCGAGCCCCCCAGGACCCTCCCAGGGGTCACTTCACTGGCCAAGCCTGAATGACCAAGTGCTGAGCCCAGGTGAGTGGGGATGGACACCGGGTGTGAGGAGCTGCTCCTGTTCCCTGAATGATCCCATCCCGGCAGGATCTGGGTCATGAGGGCTGTGGGAATGCACTGAGGCTGCTCTTGGCTCCCCTCTGCACAATCCCAGCTGCAGAGATGGGCCACCCCTCTTCAGGGGCTGCTGGGGCTTCAGGTCCCCAGTGTGTGCTTTAGTCTGACCCTCCCCGGTGAGGAGCTCTGTGGCAGCGGGTGAGAACCACGAGAGCTTTTGCCTCTGGCTTGTTCCAACGCTGGCAGGGTGCTCACAACCCTTCCCCGGGCTGGCCATGCCTTCCCTATTTCCCCTTGGTACCGCTGTGGGAGAAAAGGGTGTTCAAATCACCTGTGGGTGTCCTGGGCGAGCGACTCCTCACTGTCTGCATCTCCCCACACGGGGAACGGCATGGAGGGGGAAAAACCCAAATCTGGGCACATCAGTTGCCTTTTCTTTCCAGAGAGGGGGATGGGAGAGACGAGATCTTGCTTGAACAGTCAAAGTAAGTTGCCTTTGCTTTTCCCTGCTCCTCAAGGTCAGCCCAGCTAATGAAAATCAATCTTCCCTCTGCCTCTCTCTGCTGCATGAGCAGATTTTACCTGTGGCCCCTTCACCTACTTGAAAGCGGCTGCCCCGTGCTGCTGAGCATGGGCAATGCCCGAGGGAGCTGCCTCCTGGCACAGCGTCTTCCTGCCGGGCTGGCCACCGTGACAGTGTCCGTGTCACGGGGGCTTACTCCTGTCATCTGCCCCCTCTGTCCCGGGGCAGCTGGCTGTGCACGTATCCCACAGGGAAATCTGGGCTGGAGGTGCCGGGGGGAAGCTTGTGGGGGGCTCTGGCATGCAGTGAGTGATGTCCATCCTCTGGGCACTCCTGGGCAGCTCCGTGTGGAGGTGGCCAGAGCAGGAGCTTTGTGTGTCCCTCAGTCCCAGGGCCGCCAGCTGTCCCACGGCTCCCTGTGGTCTCTGTCCTCTCCCAGCCCCACCGACGGTTCTCTCTCCCAGACAAGGTCTGGCAGATGAGGGTTTGCAGATGGAGCTGCTGCCGTGGGGTCAAGCTTGCCAGGAAGGTGAGCGATGGGACACGGAGTTGTCCCTGCCCCGACCCAGCGCCCTGAGCTGATGTTCCTGGGCACAGCTGATGTTCCAGGCTCTGCTGCCAGCACTGCCACCCGGGAAGTGCCCTGTCCTGAAAGGCCAAGGGCATGTCAGGGTGGGGTGACGGGCATGACGGGGCTTTTCTGTGCCAAGGCTGCCTTCCCTGCTGTCTGTGCCAGGTTTGAAGGGATTCCCTGCCCTTCAAACTGCCCTTCCCAATGCTCCTGATGGGGGAAAATTGGCTCCTGGGCTGTGGATGGGGTAGTGGGATGCTGCAGTCTGCCAGGATTTGGAGTCTGTGGGATAGTCCTGTTCTTGGACAAATGCGGGGCTCATGAGTTGCAGTTTCATCCCTGGAAGTGTTAAAAAAAAATAAAAAATGGATGTGGCAGTTGAGGACATGGTTCAGTGGTAAATGTGGTGGTGCCGGGTGGATGGCTGAAGTTGCTGATCTTAGAGGGCTTTTGCAATTTTAACCATTCCGTGAGTCTAGTTTGTCACTGCTGCTACCTAGAGTTATCTGTGCTCAGATTGCCCATCCCAGTTCTCCCAGTGTGTGCCGAGAATGGGAGCGGGAGGCTGCTCAGGGTGTGCTGGGAGCCCCCAAAGCAGAGAGAGCCCCTGCTCTGAGGGACGCCGTTCCCAGCTCTGTCATGCCTCTGATCACTCTCCGCTTCCCATTTCCCCTCCGCTGGAGAGGACCAGCACTTGTCCCTGGGGAAGGAGGCGCTGGTGAGGGGTGGGAAATCCTCTGGAAGGACACGAGAGGCTCAAGAGCACGGAGAGAGGCTGTGCCCGCTGGGGCTGAGGGGCAGATCCGGCAGCCCTTCCCTTGGGATGTGTCCAGCCTCAGTATTCCCAGGCAGAGAACTACTCCGGTCTGATCGCTGGAAATCCCTCCCTTTGGAGTTCTCCAGGCAGCCTTTGTGTCCTGCTTTGCTCGAGTGGAAGGTGTCCCAGCCCATGGCAGGGGGCTGGAACGAGACGAGCTTTAAGGTCCCTTCCACCCCAAAGCAGTCCGTGATTCAATGATTTGAACGGTCGGATCACGTAACAGGGATATTTTCTCTCTCCCTGCCCCATCCTTTAGGACTTTTAGATGTGCCCTGACGCTGCAGGGTCTCCTGCCTCCTGGAAATGCAACTCTCCTCCAGCGCGGCCGAACTCAGCTGTGACGAGACCATGGACCCACCCGCCGAGGACTTCCAGCAGGTCCTGTCCATCGACCAAATCCGCTCCATCCGTGCCAGCAACAACTACGTGGAGAGACCGGCGGCGTGCTTCCAGCAAACCCGCTCCAACCCCTCGCTGTCGCAGCCCCCGCACAAGCACGAGTGGGCCCGGGACCGCCTGGCCTCTTCCACCTTCCAGGACCTGCACCGCGGCCAGCAGCACCAGACGCCGCCGCTGCAGCCGCCCCTCAGCCACTCGAGCACGGCCAGCTCGGTGTCGCAGAGCACGGCGGCCTCGGAGCAGCGGCTGCTGGGCGGCCTGACGCCGTCGCAGTCGGGGCAGTCGCTGGCCAGGCCGGCGGCGGGCGGCGGGGAGCTGAAGGCCGAGCAGGCGTCGCGGAAAGGCGCCGAGCGGCCGCCGCCTCACGGGCACGTGGTGCTGTGCGAGGCGTGCGGGCGCTGCCGCTGCCCGCGCTGCACGGCCGCCCGCAGCCTGCCCTCCTGCTGGCTCTGCAACCAGCGCTGCCTCTGCTCCGCCGAGAGCCTCCTCGACTACGGGACCTGCCTCTGCTGCGTCAAGGGGCTCTTCTACCACTGCTCCACCGACGACGAGGACACCTGCGCCGACGACCCCTGCTCCTGCGGGCCGGGCTCCTGCTGCGCCCGCTGGGCCGCCATGAGCGTCCTGTCCCTGCTCTTGCCCTGCCTCTGCTGCTACTTTCCCACCCTGGGGTGCCTCAAACTTTGCCAGCGGGGTTATGACGGCCTGAAACGCCCCGGCTGCCGCTGCCAGAGCCACACCAACACGGTCTGCAGAAAGATCTCCTCCGCCAGCGGCACGCCCTTCCCCAAAACGCTGGACAAGCCGGTATGACCCTCCCGAGGAGGAGAAGCGGGCTTTGCTCCTCTGTCTCCCCTTCCTCCTCCTCTCCTCCATCCCCCTCCTCCCTGGGCTCCCTCTGCTCTGCAGTGTCCCCCTCCCCACATCGCCCTCCGGGATTGAGATGGGTGACCTGGAGGTCCCCTGGGCTTTGGGACACCCTGGCTGAGTGCCCGGCACCGAGCTGGGGCCACCAGTGGTTTTGCACATGTGGGAGAGGCAGAGCAAGCTGAGGGTGCCCTCCCTGGCTGTGTCCCGCAGGGAAAGGTCACCCAGAGGGTCTGCAGGGCTCTACCCCCATGGCGAGGGGACCCGAGGCCCCTCAAGATTCTGCTCTCTGTAGTTTTAGGAGCTGCCTCGCACTGTGCTCCTTAGCCGTGGGGAAAAGACAGGTCCGTGTATCCCAGCGCCAGAGCCCCTCGGGAGCCAGACCTCCTCCTGCCACTCCTTCTCCCTCTCCAGCACTTTCCGTGGTGGCCTTTCTCCCCGCAGGTGGCCACGGGTCCCTCTCCCCAAGGGGCTGGGGTGCCGAGGGGTCTCACCAGTGCAGTGGCTTCCCTCCAGGCTTGGAAGCCACTGGGAGAACTGAGCGAGCTCCAAAATGAGGTGGCACCGTGTTTTTCTGTCTCAAAGAGGAAGAGAAGGTGTGGGAAGCTTTAGAAACCTTCTGGCAGGGGAAGGAGCTATCGGAGGCAGCCCAGCCCACTCGCTCCTGCCCGACTACAGCAAGGGAAAGGTCCCCTCTGGGATTTGGCTGAGAACAAGGAGCTGCTTGGAAATTGCCATTCATTTCTCCAGGCCTTGGAGGGCTGCCTGAGGTGGGAGCTGCCGCCTGGCTCCGTCCCACCACCCAGCAGATGCCACAGGCTCCGGCTCCGTGCTCGAACCCCAATCTGGTACCTTCCACCAGCACTGAATTCACTTTAAAAACCTATGGCAAAGCCAACTGTGAACAGCCACCGCTCCGGGGACTCCCCAAAGGGGGCTTCTGTCACCTTGCCTCGGGCTGCAGACAGCAGAGCAGGAGGGAGCTGGGGACCCCAACCTTCCCTCCCGGCCGAGTTTCCTTTGAGTCCTCGCCTTGCCGAGGGGGTTCTGCCACCCACAGACAGCCGGGAGTGGGGCTGGAGGCAGCCCGGGGCTGGGCCATCTGCAGAGCAGCCAGACGCTGCAGTCCAGGTCAGGGCTCTGCCTTTCCCCGCTGGGATGACAATAACCCCCGGCAGGTGCTGTCACTGGGGGACTCCTGGTGGTCCCCACCTCTGTGTAGTGCCAGCTCCTGGTTGGGACCCCGCTGGCATTGTCTGGGGGAGTTTGGAGCTGGGATGGTGTCCTGGAGCTCGGCTCTGTCTGCCTGTCCCCCTTCCCAGGTGTGTGAGCACACAGAGGAGGGGAGTGGTGCCCCTGGAGGAATATATGCAACACATCCCTTGGCTTCTCCAGGACCCAGCTCCCAGGGCCCATCCGACGCCTCCTCCCAGCCGCCTCTTTCTGTAGAGTTCTGTGGATCTATTTTTGTAGATATAAATATAATGTTAGGATGGGTAGGTCTATTACTAATAATATTCACGATACTGCTGTGAACGGTGCCAGGTACAAGGTTTGGCTCCCTGGTGCACTTGCACATGCTGGAAAAGATGATTTCCCAGTCAGTTTATTGCTAATCCCAGCCCCTTGTTCCCAGGCTGTGGGGAGAGGGGGAGAGGGAGGTGTATGGATTGTCTGGGGGTCTGCTCTGCAGGCAGGGTGGGATTCAGTGCTGGCTGAGAGGTGAGGCAGAAGTGGAATCTCACTGTGGGGGTCCTCTTTCCATCCATTTGCTTTCTAAAAATCGTGGTGGATCCAAGCTCCCTCTGTTGTGGGGAAAAGTGGTTCCAGGGAGTGATTCATCCCGCTTGGAAGCATTATTCATTCAATCCTGTGCTGGCTGTGCTCGGCTCCCCTGACTCAAATGGCACCCAAACATTGAACTCCAGGTTCCATAGGGAAGGGGGGATGAATCCTGTTCCTGGTGGGAGGTTTGTGCTGGAGAGCGTTATGGACAGGAGTGAAATCCTCTCCCTGATTTCACCCACAGCCTGAGGAGGATGTGGAAAAATCAGTGGGTATCAGGATGGTGCTCCAGGATGCAGAGGGATCTCCCAGCATTAGGAGAGGACAGAGCCCCATCTGTGCATGGCCCATCCCTGAGGCCAGCCTGGACTCTGGAATCATTTGGGTTTCAGGCCATGACCTTCTCAGAGGATGCCCTGTAGGTGTGTGAACCCCTCTACGATCGTTCCTCTGGCAGCAAATATAAAATGCGTTGCAAATACATTTATCCTTATGCCAATAATTGCTTGGCTCCCTACTTCCAAGTGATGTTGTGGGGAGACACTTCCTCCAAGAGTCTCCTTCCTTTGGAAGGCTCAGTTCACTCTTCTATTGGTGCTGATTACACTCCTCCTTCATAAAAACCAGAGAGCATTTTTAGGGAGAAAAGGTCCCTTTTTCGCTGTGGGCTGGAGGAACTGTCTCCCTTGAATGAGAATGTGAAACAGTTCATTGAAACTTTTTAAAGAAAACTAATGAACAGAATTTTCCAACTTGCTCTACTTTGATTTTTTTTTTCTTCCTCCTTTTTAAACGGATCCCACTTGTAAATTTAGTTACCACCTCTGTATCTTTGCAATTCATTGCTTCCTCTCCTGATGGTGGAATGACTCAACATGTGAAGCTTCATCATTTTCACGGCCTCCCAAGTCATGCGAGCGTGGGGTGACCTCCCCCAGGTGCTGGAGCTGGGGGATGAGGAGAAGGCTGCCCGTGGATCTGCTCCCCAGAGCCAGCTCTGCTTGGCAAGGCAGCAGCAGCACCTTCATGAATTTGGAGAGGCCGGGACTGCCAGAAGCCTCCACCTAATGGGCTTTTCCTGGGTCAGTGCAGAAGCTCCCTTCCCACCAGGGAATGGTGCCCCAGCCTGGGGAGGGCAGGGCAGCACGGCCGGGGCTCTGGAATGTCTCCTCTCCATGAAGTGACAAATCTGGGAGATGTATCTCGCGAAATACTGGACCATGTAGAAGGGGAGGGATTTAAAAGCTGTGCAGATGCAGCACCTGCAGATGTGGTTTAGTGGCGGCTCAGCACGCTGGGTTATGTTTGGACTCAGTGGTCTTAGAGGGCTTTTCCAGCAGGATGATTCCATGGTTCTAGGAAGTGGAGAGGAGGAGAGACCCAGCACTGAGGGCTGCTGGATCAGAGCAGGGCTTTGTTTTCACCAAGGGCAGACACCAAAACCACATCCAGGACCTGTGGGGGCTGGAGGAGTTCAGCCTGCTGCTCTCAGCCCTGCTCACGGGGGCAGGTGGCTTCACCTGGAATTCCTGCTCCATCTGGGGCCCTCAGCACATTCCCCTCCTCGCTCTCAGCAGGCAGGAGAGATTGGGAAGCACCAAAAGCTGCCCAAGGAGAAGCACTAGAGGCTCTGGTTCACCAAGCTCATCTGTGGTGGGGAAGGCTCAGATTCTTTCCCTGAGTTTTTCCCAACCTCCTCCAACCAGATCCATCCTGCTCCATCCCCACCTCGGCTGCCAGGATGTTTGGTTTGCCTGCAGAGAGGGCCCCAATTCTGGTTGGGGTTGGGAGCCCCTTTCCTGCCCCACCCTCCGTGAGTCAGATCCATCTGCTCGGGGTGTTGCTCTGCAGCTGCCTGTCCCAGCAGTTGGGCTTTCTCTCTGTCCCGACGTGTCTTTTTTGGTTTTCTTTTGTGAGCGTCACATGTGGAGCCCTCTGCTCTCCCACAGGGAGGGAATCGCATTGTCAGGGAGCGTTCCTGGCTTCTTCCTTTCCTTTGCCAGGGAACATGCAGGGCTGGGGGCAGACTGAGGCAGGGAAAGGGATTCAGGTGCCAAAGGGGCAGGAGGCAGAAGCTGCTGAGCAGGACCTGAGCTCCCCCTGCTCCTCTCCCCATCCACAGCCTCCTTTTCACACCCAGGAAAGATCCTCCCATCCACGCAAGAATCTCTGTTGTTTTTTGCCTCCTCCAAGGCTTCCCTTGCTCCCACTCCCCCTTTTCCCTGCTGGAAATCAGTCCCAGCACTGGTGGGGAGGGGCTGTGGGGACCAGGCTGGAGTGTCCCTCTTGTCCCCCCTCCTGGTGGAAGGGCTGAAGAGGTCCTCGGGCTGCTGTCCTTCATCCTTGGGAAACATCCGTGCCCCAGAGAACAGGGGGAAGCTCTTTGTGACTGACAGATCCCATAAAATCCCACTTTGTTCACTCAGGCGCATCCCCAGGGGTGAACCCAAGTGGGGGAGGACAAACACCACGGACCAAAAGATGCCAAAGCCTGGAGTCAGGGTTAGGAACGGCTCTGGAGTGTGGGAGAGAGGGATGAGCCGGGGGTGAGGGCAGCTGCTGTGAGATGGGCACAGGAGAGGAGCCCTCTGTGCCCTGAACTCCTGTTCCCAGCACTGCTGCTGGTGCTCTTTCCTGGAGAAAGCTCCAAGTGTTCAGACACTGGGAGGTCAGATGTTTGTGACAGGGGTGTGATGAGGGCTGAGCCCCACCCTGCACCTCACTCCTGGTCTTTAACAGGATCCAGTTGAGGCTTGGCTCCTCCAAGGAGCCCGTGGGATGCTCACTGATCCACTGATCCGCTCTGAGCTGGGACCTCCTGGGCTCCGTTTGCTTTGGGTATTCCTCTGTGAGCTCCAGGGTCTCTTACAAACCCCCTGGAGTCACACTGGGAGCGGAGCTGGGATCTCTTCTCCTGCCTGGGATGACGTGGCAGAAGTTTCCCCTGAGGATGCAGTCCCGGGATCCCTGGGAGGGGCTGCAGGCACCAGGGGGTTGGGATGGATGGATGGATGGATGGATGGATGGATGGATGGATGGATGGATGATGGATGGATGGATGGATGGATGGATGGATGGATGGATGGATGGATGGGTGGATGGATGGATGGATGGATGGATGGATGGACGGACGGATGGATGGATGGATGGATGGATGGATGGATGGATGGATGGATGGGTGGATGGATGGATGGATGGATGGATGGATGGGTGGATGGATGGATGGATGGGAAGAGGTCACAGCCCTTGGGGCAGCAGGAATGTGTGTGGGAGGCTCTGGGTCCCTGTCCTGCTGTGCCCAAAGGGCTTTGTCACGAGCAGGACCAATCCCCCCCGAGAGCTGGGCCTGGGAGAGGAGGTCCCCTCAGTGCCAAGTCACCACAAGTCCCAAGCCTGGCCCGTCCCCACCCTGTCCCTTTCCCCCTTTCCATCGGGATGCTCTCCTGGCAGCAGCTCTGCATCCTTCTCCTCCCCTGGTGTCCTCAGCACACAAAGCTCTCCTCAGATGATCCTCTGGGCTCCACAGGACAGGCCCAGGCTCCCAAGGCTCCCGTCCCGACTTTCTGGGCACAAATCCCTTCTGTACAGCCTGTAAAGATCCCTCCCAGCTCTCTCTACTCCACTTCCTTTCTATAAGGTATAATATATGTTTATAACCTGATGGCTGTTGTTTTTGTTTTTTTTGGTTTTTTTTGTTTTTTTTTTTTTTGACAATACTCTTGTATCTTTTAAGGGAAAAAAATTTTAAAAACCAAAGTATTTATTTGAAAAGTTTATTTTAAAGATAAGGAAAAAAACCCCAACCTATTTATTTTATGCACCCTCTTCTGTTTGGTTTTCTTCTCTTGCAAAGCTGATAACTGTTACAGAACCACTGCTGAGGTGAAAGAAGTGATTCTATGAGTGGCTTCACAAGCCCACTTAGAGCAACTATTCAATAAAAATATATATTAATTTTGAATGTGGTCTCGTTCTTGTCTCCGTGGTGGCCAGGGCACGGCTCAGGCTTTGCCTGGATGGCTGGGCAGGGACTGAGGACTGGGGGGATTATTCTGGCCTCCATGGGCTCTCCCCTGGGAGTCTTCTGATCCAAAATCCATTGTGGGCTCCCCTGCTGCAGCTGTCCCAGATCCCCGAGGAAGGGCTGGCTCAGGTGGCAGAGGGCAGGATGGAACAGAGGGGGACTTAGGTAAGAAATTCCTGAGTGCTTGGGGGCCTTCAGCCATCCCACAGGCATTCCAAGGTTCTCCAAAAGCCTCTCCCGCTGCCAGAGGAGACGGGCCGATGCCACATGGCTGATGCTCTTCTGCAGGAGGAGCTGCAGCTGCCACCTGGCTCCTTCCCCGGCAGCTGCTGAAGGCACCTTGGAGGTGTGTGTAACCCAAACCGGGAGGAATTCGGGCCACACCCCAGCAGCTCCCGGGCCAGCCTGGATCCCTTCTCCCTGTGCACATGCCAGCGTGTGCAGGGTGCAGACATCCTCCTCCTGAGGGGCTCTCTGCTCACTGAGGGCTCCTGTCTCACCCAGCTGCTGGAGCTTTATCCCAGCGCCTCCAAAGCCCTTGCACACACATCTGGGGGCTGATCAATCCCAGGGTTAGTGGCACCCTTCTTATTCCTCTTCCATTTTTTTGGCTTCAGTGTCTACCCCTGGGCTTGGCCTGAGCCTGTTTCCTCTCTGCAAGAGTCCTTCCTTCCCGAGGAGGTTTCCCTGGGCCAGGGCTGAGAACCTTCCCAAGCCCTGAACTAAAACCACACATCCTCCACATCTCTCTCCATAAAGCCTTTCCCCAGACTGTTCCCTGTTTCTCCCTGTCTGTGGCATTGCTGGTATCGGAGCCTGCTTTCCAAAATCGGCTCCAATGCCTCATCCCCAGCATCCAGGATCTGCCCGAGGGCTCTGGAGCACAGATGTGAGTCCAATCCCTGCTGTGACTCACTCTTCCCCTGCTTTTCAAACAAAAAGATGGCTCCGGGCCATTTGTCACCCATTGGCTCCTTTCAGTGCCAAAGTCCTTCTCTTACGGACAGAGCCAAGCACTTTCATTCCCAGATGTGCAGCTTTCTGTTAACTGTGTTAGAGCCCTGTTGGTGACTGCAGTGCCACCTTCCCAGGCCTTCCCCGTCCTCATGCCACCAAATCCCGTGGCGTCTCCGGGTCTCTCTCCTGTGCTCCTGTGGAGGAAGGCTCAGGAGCCGAACTGCAGCACGAGATGGTGACCTACAGACCACGGTAATCTGAAAAAGATGTTAATTGCTCACTTGAACATCTTCCTTCTGTGTGAAGGAGGTCATAATGGTCTCAGGAATGACAAAAAACCTGCAAAAATTGCTTTCCCCCCCCCAAGATTAGGGTGATTCTTTGAACTGCGTAGTCATTTTCTGTTTTGCATCCGTGTGAGGACAAGGAGAGGCTCGCCAGGCTCGAGCACCCCATGGCACCTACCCCAGGTGAGTCGGGGCTCTGAGCCACTCGGAAGGTTTAGCCTGGAATAAAACCTCAGCTGTTCTTGGCTGACAGAGCTTCTTCAGAGCGGCAATGTCCTGTCCTGTCCCGGGACCAGCGCAGCCTGAGCGAGCTCAGCTCCACCGAGCCATCCTCAGAAACGGAGGACGTTTTCCAGAAATGTATTTCCACCTTCCTGCTGTTGAAATCTCCCCTTGCCCAGAGCAGGCGAAGCCAGGCCGGGCTCAGATCCCCCGAGGATCCCAGGTGTGGTCCAGCCCCGTGCCGGGAGCATCCCTCGCATCCCGGGGAGGTGCCTGGCGGGCTCAGGAGAGCCGGGGAAGGTGTTGGCAGTCAGCGCTCGGCTGTCTAGACAGGAGAGAGAGAGAGGAGCCCTCAGAAGGAGTCATTCATCTCTTCCTAAGATGGCTAAATAGGTCAGATGACTCATGCCCTGAAAGTGCCGATTTCTCCGCGCTGACTACAAAGAGGGAAGGAGCTGCCGCCGTCCCCGGGCGAGGGGAGCGGATCCGAGCCCGCCTCGTGCCTGTTCCCGGGGTCAGCAGGGAATTCAGCCTCCCCGGGCATCCTCAGGCCTCCTTCCTCAGGGATGCTGACGAGGAGATGGGGGATTCATTAAACACGGGGGGTTTGGCTCGGGCTGAAGGCGATGCCTGCAGGAATCTGGGTGTGCAGAGCTGGCTGGGACAGGGCAGAGCTCCCACCAGTCCAGACCAGTCCGGTCCAGTCCCCTGCTGTCACCCTCTGCTGTGGGGGCCGTGGGGACAGGAGTTCAGGGATTTGCACAATGATTCTCCACCCTCAGAACCCCTTCCCTGCCTGGGCTCTGGGGACCTCTGCTCTCACACCTCTGGCCTAACAGAGCCAAGTCTGCTCTGGGCAGAGACCAGAGGCCATTCTTCTATTGGCCCACCGCTGTTCAGAGCTGCTCAGGGAGGTTTAGGAGTCCCTGGAGGCATCACAAGGCTGAGGGGGCAGCTCTGAGGGCACCCAGGAGCCTTTGGAATATCCCCGACAAGAAATGAGCCCCAAAAAAGGGTGACCTGCGCTGTGATTGCAGCCCTGGGGACGTGGGGGATTCGCTCCCTGCAGGAAGGAGGGTCTCCAGGACCCCAGTGTGTACCAAAAGGACAATTTACACTCCCCAAAAAACCCCAAATGCCTGCGGCTTTCATCATTGCCCAGGCATCACAGAGCCACATTCTGGCCCTGCAAAACATCACGAGATTGGCTGAAAAATCAAGATGCATCTCACAGCGGATTCTTGTTTTTCGCTGCTGCTTTTGGAGGCTGACTGAGTCATGCTCACAAGCCTCCTTTGCCAGACAGCAGGGCTGGCAGCCGGGCTGGGGCCGTGCAGCCAGGGTGGGCTCCTGGCGGGGTGGCAGCGGGGCCAGGGACGGCCTGGGCACCTCTGGCAGGTACCAGGTGTGCAGGAAATGGCTCAGGATCCTGCACTGGGGATGCTGCCTGATGTTGGGTGGGTGCTACAGCTCATCTCAGCCCGGGCACTGGCAGGACCCTTCCTCTGACCATCTCACTGTGGCCTCGGCAGCTGCTGAGCTCCGAGCCACGGGTCATCCTCAGGGTCACCCTCAGGGTCATCCTCAGGGTCATCCTCAGGGTCATCCTCAGGGTCATCCCACTGTCCAGCCAAGCCCCAGCCTCTGGATCAGCAGCTGCAGGACACTGGAAAAGCTCTGCACTGGTGTCTGAATGGAGACAGGAATGATTTCCCCTGGCTGGAGACCCCCTCGCCGGGGTGTTCCCTGGCCTCCTTCCTCTCCGTGTTCCGCTCCTGGGATGTGCCTGAGGTGCAGGAGGTTTCTTCAAGGTACATCTGGAACAAAGCTGTTCCTGATGCGGAACCCCAACTCCTCCTGGGGAGCTTCTAAAGGGTTTATTTCCTGTAGCCACCTCCCCTGTGCCTTGCTGCTCTCTGCGAGGACATTTGCATGGAACAGTAGGATCTCAGTCTTTTGATGTGCAATTATCATCTGCAGAAATGACTAATCAATTAAGGACAGTCACTCCCAGGCTTTCTATTTATTTCTTTCTCATTGAAACCAGAGCAAATGTGCCCTTTTTTTCCATGGGGAAATGATTTTTTTTTTTTTTCCAAACGTGGCTGCTGAAAAACTTCCCAGCGGATCTGAAAATGACATCATGCCCTTCTTGGTCCCCACTGTTGTCACTGTCAGCGCTGAGCTGGCCCTGCTGCTGACAGCAAGCCCCTGTCACCAGCCTTGCCAGCTCAGCGGTGCCAGCAGGAGCGGGGACACTCCAGGAATGGCTCAGATCACACTTGGAGAGCAGCTCCGGCAGGTAAAAAGGGCCCAAAAAAGGGCAAGAGAGAGGACACTTCACCTTAAAGGTGGTGAGCCCTGAGGGGAGTGAGGGGCTGTTACAAGGACACGGGGCAACAGGACAAGGAGAATGTCTTTAGGCTGCCAGAGGGTTGGATGGGACACTGGGGAGGAATTTCTTCCCTTTGAGGGTGGTGGCAGAGGGTACCCAGACAAGCTGTGGCTGCCCCTGGATCCCTGGGAATGTTCCAGGCTGCAGCCACCTGAAACAGTGGACACATCCCTGGCCATGGCAGGGCTTGGAAGGGATGATCTCCAGGCTCCTCTCCAGCCCAACCCATTCCATGACTCTGTGATCGGCCCAGCCTCCAGCAGCTGAGGAGACAAACAGACTCCAGAGCAGGGAGGTGCAGGTCCTTGTCACCTGCGTGTGAGGACAGCCAGGTGCACTTGGGAAGGGGCTGAGCAGGAGGCTTTTGCAGTGAGGGGCTGGGCACTGTCACCGTCATGGCACCCTGAGGAGCAGAAGGAATCTCCCACCCAAACCCCTCTCTGCTCTGCCTGCTGCCTGTTCCCGGAGCCCCTGGGTGACCCTGGGCAGGGTCACGGCGCTGGGGTGGCCCAGAGGCTAAGCTGGGGCTGGAAGAGAAGCGGAGCTGTTTTGTAACAGCCTCCCCTGGGGACGGATCACACCACAGCGGAGAGCTCCTCCGGAGAGCGGCGGCAGGCACGGAGGACACCAAACGAATTGACACCAGGCGATTCTCAGTGGAGCTCCAGAGACAAAGTAATTGAAAATAAATGAAGGAACATGACACCTGACTGGCAGATCAGTTATCTATAGCGTCCCTTTCCTGAAATAACTGCCTCCCCAAGTCCGTCCGCCAAGGCAGAACCAAGGAGATGCTCAGGTAAAATAGGCCGCTCCAGCAGGGACCTGGAGGCCCCTTTATTTTTAATGGAGCTGCCAGAAGGGTTAATTGGATGGTGCATGGCAGTGCCCTCCGTCAGGGGATCACCCGCCCTTCCCACCACCAGGAACGCCGAGGATGAGGTGCTCCATCACTCCTGTCCTTGGGCAACCCTTGGGTCACAGAGCGGTGCACGAGGGGTTCTCCTGCTTCTCCAGCCCCAGACTCGCCAGGGAGTGCTGCTCTCACCCCACAGGTTTGGGTCATTAGGATTCAGGGTGAGTCATCAGCACGTCTGTGCTCAAAAATGCCCCAACATCCCTCCGAGAGGGTCCTGCAGAAGCCACTGACCCCAGACTGTGAGGGTTGTTCAGAAGTGCTTTTATTCCTGATGAGACTGAGCTCCTGCAGAGCTGGTCTGGGCAGCCCCTGCCCCTGGGGAGAGGGGGAAGCAAGGGTGAGGAGAAAGGGCTGGTGTGCACAGCCCCGCCAGCACAGCCCTGGTGTCAAACCCGTCACCAGGAGCCAGAACTGCAGCAGATCCCACATCACCCACTGTCCTGTCCACTGCTGAGCCAGGGTCACACCTGGGCAGGGGACATCCCTGAGGCATGGAATCACAGCCTAGCCTGAGCTGCGAGACCCACAGAGATCACAGGGTGAACTCCTGAACTCCCAAACTCCTGGCACAGACACCCCAAAAATCCCACCCACCATCTCTGGAAGTGTTGTCCAAATGCTCGTGGGGATCTGGCAGCCTTGGGCCAGGGTCATTCCCTGAGTCAGGAATCGGGCTGATGAGCTCAGGGCAAGCAGAGGGGTGGCTGTGGCACCCTCTGGAGGGCTGGGCTTGTGCTGGGGAGTGCATTTATCCTGGCCATGGACACTGGCACAAGGCAGGACCTCTGCTCACGGAAACGGCGTCTTCCCAAGGGAAAAGGTCTGTCCCCACAGAAACCTTCCAAGGGAGGAGGTGTCCTGGTGACTCATGGACAGGGACATTGGTACCATCAGCCTGGCCCTGCCATTGCTCTGCCAGGACTGTGGGGATGGGAGCAGCAAATGGAGAAGATCCTGCAGACGCCTGGTCCCTGCCCGTTCCCAGGAGAATGGTTTGGCTTGGAGCTCACTGCTGGTTTTCCTCCCTGGCAAAGGGAAGCTGGGTTAAATCTCCCTTTGGGAGCAACCCCATCAAAGCAATAAATGGCATGGGGAAGGTCTGGGCCTGAAAAAAGAGTGACCTTCAAATTGAGAGGCCTAGAGACATCCAGAGCCCCAGGATGAGGCTGAAGGATCCCCACCATTCCCTGTCACCTGGGGCAGGACAGGGCTGCACCTCACCAGGGGCCCCATCCTTGAAATAAAACTTGGCCACACGAGGGGTTGAGCTTTGGGGAGGGACACAGACACAGAGGGACATCCAGTGTATCCTGGGAACCCAACTTCCCGCAGCCTGGATGGGCTGGGGAGGCTGCAGACACCTCAGGAATTGTCAAGTCCAAGCCACAGGTTGATGAACTTCAGCCTGATTTTCCTCATCCTCTCTGTGTGTGGTGCCAGAGTCTGATCCCAGAGTCCTGCTGGGGGGAAAGGCACATGGCCTGAGGGGAAAAGGCATGAAAGGGAAGAAGCTTTCAGATCATGGTTTTCCCGTGGTTGTTTGGGTTCTTCCCAGCGTTGGGATGCTCTGTGGGAACCCACAGGCTGCATCCTCATCCCTCTCCTGTCTGGGCCATGTCACAGACACAGGAATCCCACAGTGCCCTCTGCTCCAGCTTCACTCAACCCCCAAAATCTCTGGTGTTCCGTGCTGAGAGTCCTGGAACAAATCAGGGAGCTTGTTTTCCTGGCTGATTTTTGTTGCCTCCTCCTGCCTTGCTCTCCCAGAGCCTTTCATGCCCGGCCAAGGTGCTCTATCTCCCTGCCCAGTCCTGCCTGCAGGGCCTCACTTGGCTCTGCTGTGTCTCCTCTGTCTGGTTCCTGATAAAACAAACTGCTCAGCGTGGTTGGATGGGCTCCCAAACATGGATCAGGCATCCAGAGCCTCGTCACCACGCACTTCCATCAGAACCCTTCCACCAGAGCACCTGCCCAGGGATGTCTCCAACAGCAATTCCCAAAATTTCCTCCAAGAGTGCTCCTAGTGTGTAAGAGAGCAAGGAGCTCCCACTGAGTGCCTTACCAGGATTTTAATTTAACGAACATTTCTGGCTGTGAAGGCCAATTACCCAGGCAGAAGGTTGTGCTACGCCTGCCCCTCTCCCTTGACTGCTCAGGTGTGGCAGACAGGAGAGGCACGACGGTGTTTTGTGCCCTCAGATATTTCTCCTCCATCTGTGTGGGTGGAATCCTCTAAGTGACACATTATCCCTTCCACTCGGCGCTTCCCCCTGCGTTTCTCCTCCTCATGACTGCCTGAAAATGTGTTCTGGAGCTGCTGTACGATGAGCAGTCAGTGCCTGGGAGCTCTGCCTGCTTCCCCCTCCCCGCTCCTCGTGGTGGGTTTAGGAGCAGATGGCAGCCTCCGAGCCCTGAGAATGGAGTGCTCCAGAACTGACAGCACCACACGAAATCTTCCTCCCTCCTCCAGCGCCGCGGCTCTGATGCTGCAGAGTGAATAATTTAGCATCCATCTCTCATTCAGCAAATGCTGCCGGTGAGCTCTGCGAGGAGGAGTTTTATTAACCGGCCGGCTGGATGCAATTTTCCAGCAAAGCCTGTGTGCAAACAAATTGGAGCTGAGTGCTGGGCGAGCGCCAGCGCTCCTGGCTGTCTCCTGCTCCGGGGAGATGAGATGCCCACATCCTGTGACACCGTCTCCACTGCTGCTCCGCTCTTTCCCAAGCCCACAAGGAACTTTGCTGCTGGTTCAATCCTGGGTTCATATCAGCCCAGGCTGTTTGCAGCAAGACACATGTTCATGATGGGTTTGTTTTTTTTTTTTTTTTTTTTTTTTTGTTGTTGTTGTTCCCTGGGAACACTTGAGCAGAATCTGCCTGCCCAGCCTGGTCTGGAAAAGCCATCGCGGATGTCGCTGATGGGGCTCGTGGGATTTCACCAAGAAAAACAGTTCTGGGCCCTTTTGTTCCTGCACCATTTGTCCCTTTCCACCTCGTTCCTACATCAGGGTGACCGTGTCAGGAGGTGAGGGTGGCATCTGGGCTCACTGGGCCCCTGTGCTGTCACCTCCATTGGCAGGAGAGGTGGGACCAGCCTGGAGATGCAGCAGCAGCCGAAGCCTGGCAGATCCTGGAAGCCCAGGATGGTTTGGGAGGGACGTGAGAACCCACCTGGTTCTACTCCCATGGGCAGGGACACCTTCCACCACCCCAGGGTGCTGCTCCAAGCCCCTTCCAGCCCGGCCCTGGGCACTGCCAGGGATGGTGGTGTTGATTTGCAGGTGAACCCCTGGTTTGGCACTGCCTCTTCCCCACCAACCTTACAACCCTCTGCGCAGCCCAAGGGTGACAGCGTGGGGCTGGCAGCTCCTCCAGCCCTGTCCCTGCTGCACACAGGTGTGGCCCCAGTCCCCAGGGCTGCCCCAGCCTGGCAGGGTGGCAGTGGCACCTCGAGGTGCCTGCAGGGGAGCGTGATGGATTCGAATCCTGCAGTGGGCAGGTAGGAGAGCTCTGTTGGACAGGTGCCTGGAACATTAGGCTATTATTGGAAACACCAGGCTTTTATGGTAAGTAATTGTGATGTTATTGGGCGTTTTCCCTAAATAATCCACCACACTCCCATCTGCCGGCAGCTGACGCTGAAGGGAGAGGGCGTGAGTGCAAAAATCCCGGGAAGGTGAAGTGGTTCTGCTCCAGTGGGGTGGGACATGGGGCAGCCGTGGCCGTGAGGGTCTCTGTGGCTCTGCTCCTGTGTCCCCCTGCCTCGGAGCCTGGCCAGCCCCCAGAGCTCTTTCCCAGCTCTCTCCCAGTTCCTGTGTTCTCGCGGTGTCCTTCTCCCCTTCCTGCCCTCGGCTGGAGCAGGGAAGCACTCGGGGAGATGCAGGAGATAGTGGTGCCTCGGCAGTGGGGGTGTGAGTGGGCAGGAGCTTCCAGCAGGAGTGGGAAACTCCCAGGGACCCAGTCAGGTGCGGGATTGTCTGTCCGTGTGTCCGGCTGCACGGCCCCACACAGCCCCTGCCTCTGGAGATCCTGAGATCCTGAGATCCTGCTGCTGGGCCATTCCTGCAGCTCTGTGAATGCGGGGCTTTGTTGGGATGTGGGATCCTGCTGACTGGAACTTTGGGGCTCCTGCTTTGCCCTTCTCCGCTCCCCCACGACGTGGGATATTCACCTCCTGAGGAGAAATACAACACATCAGAAATGCAACCAAGGTTCCTGGCTCCTGCAGGAGCTTCTTCTCCACAGAGACACGGAATTGTGGAGGTTGGAGAAGCCCTCTCAGGTCATAGAGTCAAACCATTCCCTCAGCAGCAGTGCCGAGGCCACACCAAACCATGTCCCCAAGTGTCACATCCACATGGTTCTAAACCCCTCCAGAGATGGGGCCCCCACCCCTGCCCTGGGTTGCGGCTTTCATGCCGGGGGTGTGTCAGAAGTGACTTTTTGGGTCACTTTTTCCCAAGTCCCAGCCAGAGGAAGCCTTTTAGGAGCTTGGGGGGTGGGTATGGGCGTCTGAGGGGAGGGGGCACACCTCGTGGAGACATCTGGATCAGTCAGGGCTTTGAGCAGCGTCGGTGCTGATTTGTCCTCTCCTGAGCACCTAAGGAAGGGTAAGAGCATCCCCAGAGCTGGCAGCAGCAAGGACAACTCTGGCAACTAGGCCACCCTGGCTTGAAATAGCCCATGGGGCAGGATCAGCGTCGTTGTCCCCGAGGAGAATCCTGAAAGGTAAGAGATCTCCCTGGAAAATTCTCCTTTTTTCTCCTACTCAGGCCCCCCTTTCTGACTGCCTCATCCACAAACCCCGTCACTTCGCAGGATCCTGGCTGGCCCTGGGATTACTCACCAGGAATGAGCCATTTCCATGTGCACGTTGTCACCATGCAGTTGTCTGTGAGCGCTGGGCTGCCAACATCTGACAGCTATAAATAGCCCAGGGCTCAGAGGAGGCAGGAAAACACCTTTGAACTCCCCCAAAATCTGCTGGAACTGCAGAAGGGACAAACAGTAAATATTGGCCTGAAAATACGTTTCGTGGAATGGTGGAAGCCTGGAATGGTTTGGGTTGGAAGGGAGCTTCAAGATCTTCTAATTTTCACTCTCTGCCATGGCAGAGACACTTTCCATTATCTTGGGTGCTCCAAGCCCCATCCAACCTGGCTTTGGATGTTCCCAGGGATCCAAGGGCAGCCCCAGCTGCTCTGGGCACCCTGTGCCAGTGTTTTACCACCCTCGTGACAAACCCTTCTCCTTTTTCTCCAGTTTGAACTGACCCAGTGGGGGCCTGGAGCAGTTCAGGACTCAGCTTTGGCATCTCCCCTCCCAAAGGAGCCGCTTTTTGGGGTTGGCTTTTGCCCGCACTGTCCAGACCTTTCTGCTGCCGCCTCTCCCCTTCCTCCCCATCAGCCCACCCTCCTCCTCCTCCTCTCCTTGTCGTGGCAACCAGAGGCCAGGACGCCTGTGCCCCGGGTGACAAAGGCGGCTTTGGGAGCTCTGGTGGGACCTTCAGCTGGTCACTGCTGGCGGTGCCCCGAGCTGTCCCCTTGGTGTCCCACAGCTCGGGGGACACGTCACGGGCTCCTCTCGGCCACAGGGCCAAGGTGGGTGAGGACAGGGCTGGGGCTCGTTCTTGTCACTGTCACAGGGTGGGGACCGGCTCAGGCGCAGCCCGGTGGGTCCCCAAGTGTCCCCAAGGGTGGTGTCCTCAGAGCTGGGGGCTGTGGGGGTACCCACGGGCAGGAAGGACAGAGGGAGAGCCTCGGGGAGAGAACTCCTCCCTTTTCTTATCCCTCTTCTCCCAGAACAACTGTACCTTCCCAGACCCACGAGACCGAAGGAATTCACTGGTGCCAACCTAGAAATGGTTTCTCTGCAGCAGGATTTGGCATTTCCTTGGGTAAGGCATGAGGCTGGGAAGTTATTCCAGGGAAGAGCTGATCTGCAGGTAAAGCTGGAGGTGTTCTTGCCCAAACCAGCAGCAGTGGTGGGTCAGTGGTTGGGCTTGACAATTACAGGTCTTTCCCACTCTAAATGATTCCAGGATTCCGTGCACCAGGTCCCCGGGATGTCAGGCACACAGCACATCGTTCTGGGGACAGCCAGGCCTGGGGCAAACAGGTTTTCCCCAAGAGGGAAGGGAAAGGAAACTCTCCTGAAACACAGAGAACCCCACGGGACTCGTGTTCCTGGGCACATGGGGGTCAGGAATGACAGCACCAGGCTGTCCCCTCATTGTCACCTCTGCTCTGTGCCCAAGGGGACCAGCTCAGGGGGGAAGGTGATGCCCACTTTTTCCATAGAAGGGACCTTAAAATCATCCTGTTCCACCCCTGCCATGGGCAGGGACACTTTCCACTATCCCACGGTGTTCCAAGCCTCATCCAGCCTGGCCTTGGGCACTGCCAGGATCCAGGGACACCCACAGCAAATCTGGGAATTCCAGCCCAGTCCCTGCCCACCCTGCCAGGGAACAATTCCTGCCCAGGATCCCACCCAGCCCTGCCCTGGGCACTGGGAAGGCATCACTCAAAGGGGTGACTGTGCCCATCCGTGTGCCCTCGTGCCTCTCTGGATGTCACATCCCGTGTCCTGCCCCTCTGGCTCCCAATCTTTATACAGCCCCAGCTTCCTCTGGCTGAGTTGTGTGGGCTCCTCGCTCCTGTGCTCATTCTCATCCCTCTTGGCTGAGGGCAGGAGGGAGCCAGTGCCCTGGGAAAAGTAAAACTTAAAAGCAAAGCTGGACTTTTCATTGTCAGGAGGCTTCTTTTTATTTTTTTAATTTTTTTTTTTTTTATTTTTTTGATGCATTTCCTCTGGGTCGTTTCCTTTTCATTCGAGTACGGGATAAAAATATGTTTCCGCTGACATCAGCCCGCTGTCCCTTCTGGGCAAGGATGTGGTGCTGGTCTCCCTGAACACCCCAGGGCCTTGCATTCCTCTGACAGCCATGAGAAACACGCCTGGAATGAGCAGCCAGGCCAGCTGGGGCGGCTGGGGGCACTGGGAAGGACCAGCCGGGACATGAGGCTTTTTGGGGGTTGTTTGTGGGGTTTGTGGTGCTGCTGTGAGGGAAATTCAGCTCCCTGTGCTCCCCCATAGGTGAGGAAACGGGGAAATTGGCCTCCTGTGCCCACCCAAGCAGCAGCCTCCCGTGGAAGGAGAGGATGAGACACTGCCCTCCTGGCACAGGGGTCGCAGAGGAGCTGGGGCTGCCCCTGGTCCCTGGAAGTGTCCCAGGGGGTTGGAGCCACCTGGGCTCATGGAAGGTGTCCCTGCCCATGGCAGGGGGTGGAATGGGATGAGTTTTAAGGTCCCTTCCCACCCAAACCGGTCTGGGATTGGATGAGAGGGTTCATCTAGGCACGAGCCTGGGCTTACACCCCGGTCTGGGGTGGAAACCAGGGATTTTAAGGACCCTTCCAACCCAAACCATTCCATGAGTTAAGGAACACGAAGTCTACTGGAAAAATCAGGGTTTCACTCAGCCCCATGGGAGAGGGGCTGGAGCTGCTCCCCTGGTGGGGCTGGGAGGCTGGAGCTGCTCTCCCTGCTCACCACACACACGCTGAGAGGTCCCAGGGATCCTGGAGACCCAGATGTTTTCACAGCTGTGGCTTCACCCTGTTTGCTCTGCGCTGGGTGGCCCTGAACTTGCACAAAACATTTGGTGTGGGGGCTGTGGGGTCCCTGCAGCCAGGGCTGGGGCTGGATGGGAATCAGGGAGGCTTCTGACCTGGCCTCTGTCGGATGGAGCTGCTGGGAAAGGATTTCTCCCCAAGCTCTCTCCATTTTCCCATCCTGATGAAAGTATTTGGGAAGCGAGAGGCCAAAGGACTCCTCTGGAGCTGGTCTCTCCGAAGAGGCTGCTTTCTTGTGCCAATCAACTTCAGAGGGAGCTTCAGGAAGGAAAAGCTGTCCTGAGGAAAATGTGGCTTGTGGAAAAACGGGACGTTTCAACCTCTTCCAAACATGTTTTCAATGAGGAGAGATCTGGAGGCGTGGAACAGTTCCAGTTCAAGGGATTCATCAGTTTGGGATGGCAGCACTTTATTTGGGGAGGTCCTGGCTGGGGCAAGGACAGGAAATCCCCAGGAACAGACACAGAAAGCCACTTTTCCATGGGCAGACCATCACAGTGCTCAGCTGGGCCACTCTGCTGGAAAAGAGGCGTTTTCCCGATTTCATTTCATTCCCCGAGAAACCAGCCCTTTGCTCACTGCTCTCCACCTTTCCCAGGGGCAGGTCCAGCCTCTGGCTGTTTTCTTCCCTCTCCACCTTCCCCACACTGTCTGCATCCTCCTGGCCTTGGAGGGGACCCATCAGACCTCCGGGGACACATCAGACCTCCGGGGACCCCTCAGACCTCCGGGGCAGCTCCTGGGGAGTTCCGAGGCGCCTCCACACACCAAACACCAGGCTGGGACCTGGGCGGTTCTCCAGGGGAGTTCTGCCTCCCACACGGGATCCTGCCGTGAGGATCCGAGGTGCTGCTGCAGTGTCCCAGGTTCACCCGCAGAGGTTTTGATGAGCCCCGGGCGGTGTGGGGCAGAGTTTTGGGTGCCCCGGGAGGGGACAGAGCAGGGGAGAGGCAGTGGGATGCGGCTGCAGGAGGCGCAGGATGCTCCCGATGCACCTCTGGCTCTCACGCTGCCCAGTGGAGGAATTGGGGGAACAGCCTTGGATTCGGGCAGCCCCCGGGACGGGGACCTGCGCCCGGGAAAGGAAAACCCTGGCTGAGAGGGGCCAGGAGAGTGACAAACGGGACAATTGCTCCATCTTGTGACACCGCCGGCGAGTGCAGCGGAGCGCTCCGAGTGTCCGTGGGCATGGGAACCGCAGGAAAAATGAGCTGGAAGGGACCCGCAGGGATCATCCAGCCCGGCTCCTGTCCCTGACAGACCCCAACCATCCCACCCTGGGCACCCTGGCAGCGCTGTCCCAATGCTCCTGGAGCTCTGGGGCCGTGCCCATCCCCTGGGCAGTGCCAGCACCTTCTGGGGGAAAATCCTTCCCTGATCTCCACCCTCAACCTGCTCTGAGTCAGCTTCTGCTGCAGGACTGATGTCCCCATCAGGGGAGCTCCGTGCCCCACTCCTCAGCAGGAAACCTCGGGGAGTCTGCCTCCATCCTCCCCGTGCTTCCCATCGAAGGCAGCACTTCCCTGCTCCTTCCTCCTGCCCGGGGGAAACGAGGGCGTGGGAGAAGCAGTTCATGGGCACCAACTGCACTGCCAGCCTCTGGCTCGGGGCTGGGAATGATCCAGACCAGCGAGGAGCATCCTGGGCTTTGCTTTAGGGCTGCCCCTCCATGGGAAAGCAAAGGGAAAAAGGCTGAGATTCCAGGGGCTCTGTAGGACAGGCAGAACAGCTCCTGGGGTTATGGATCCCTCTGGTCCCACCCCAAACATAAAACCAAAAACTGAAACCGTTTGTGGATAAAGTCACGTCCTGGTGATTTGCGCTCCCGAGTCCAGAGCACGGAGCAGAGGGATGGTGCCTCCTCCAGCTCTCCTCCATCCTGCAGCATTTTAGTTTGGGAAAGGTGTTGCTGATCAGATCAGCCCCAAATTCCCATCACTCCCTCCAGGGAGGGGAAACCTTCTGCTGGAAGGCTGCAAGGGTAATTTAGCAACAAGGAATCATGGAAGCTGGACAACCGGACTCTGTTTTTCAGTGGTTTTTGGATAATTTACCGAGGTCCGGGATGGGAAAGAGACACCAAATATCATCCAGACCTTTTAGCTGAGACACAGGATAGTAACTCTCAGTTTCATGGATCAAATCCCAGTCTGAGGTTTGGAAAATCTGCCCCGCACCCCAAATTTCCTGTGTGATGTCCCCAAGGCCCAGCTGTGATCCGTGAGCTGACTTCGGTGAGGCCGCTCTGTGTCCCCTGGGCAGCTGGACAGGGGTGACCCTCCCCTGTCCCCCAGACCCTTCAGGAGCACTGGGGGCTCTGGAGAAACCCCGGAGAGGAGCAAAGCAGAAAGTTCCGAGCAGCCATTGGCACGTCCAGGGAGCAGGTCTGCTTTCCTTCATTCCTCGGCAGCAAAGCGTGACCAATGGCTTCTCTCCCCGGGACCCTTCTGTCCCCGGGTGTCACCTCGCAGTGACATCGCCTCGCAGCAGAGGCAGCGGAGCGGAGCCCGGCGGTGTCAGCGCCCGGCCCGGGGCCAAGGCTCATGCATCACTGTCGGGGCTGTCACTGTCCTCATGGAGATAAATGGGGCTGTGGCCCCGGCAGCGCTCCCCAGTCACTTCCACTTAGGGGACAGCAGCAGGAGATGGCACCCAGACGGGTCAGCAGGTGACAAATCACCCGCGGGGGTCACGGCTGAGCTGCTGCTGGCAGGGAGGTGTCCCATCCCATAACCCGTGTCCCATCCCATCACCCGTGTCCCATCCCATATCCCATGTCCCATCCCATAACCTGTGTCCCATCCCATAACCCCGTGTCCCATCCCATATCCCGTGTCCCATCCCATAACCTGTGTCCCATCCCATATCCCGTGTCCCATCCCATAACCTGTGTCCCATCCCATAACCCGTGTCCCATCCCATATCCCGTGTCCCATCCCATAACCCGTGTCCCATCCCATATCCTGTGTCCCATCCCATAACCCGTGTCCCATCCCATATCCCGTGTCCCATCCCATAACCTGTGTCCCATCCCGTATCCCGTGTCCCATCCCATATCCCGTGTCCCATCCCATAACCTGTGTCCCATCCCATAACCTGTGTCCCATCCCATATCCCGTGTTCCATCCCATAACCCGTGTCCCATCCCATATCCCGTGTCCCATCCCATAACCCGTGTCCCATCCCATATCCCGTGTTCCATCCCATAACCCGTGTCCCATCCCATATCCCGTGTCCCATCCCATAACCCGTGTCCCATTCCATCACCTGTGTCCCATCCCATAACCCGTGTCCCATCCCATAACCCGTGTCCCATCCTATCACCCGTGTCCCGTCCCATATCCCGTGTCCCATCCCATAACCCGTGTCCCATCCCATAACCCGTGTCCCATCCTATCACCCGTGTCCCGTCCCATATCCCGTGTCCCATCCCATACCCCGTGTCCCATCCCATATCCCGTGTCCCATCCCATCACCCGGCTCGGCGTGGATCTCTCCTGCCCTGTGAGGATGAATGGCAGCAGCAGGGAATAGTTTGGGTTGGAAAGGAGCCTAAAGACCACCTCATCCCAGCCCCTGGCGTGGGCAGGGACTCCTGCCACCAGGGACATGACACACGGCAGGTGACACAGACAGGTGACACACGGCAGGTGACACACGGGAGGTGACGCAGCAGAGCCCCTCAGGGCACAGCAGAGGGGAGATGCCTGCCTCTGCTCAGCTCCAGGAGAACCATATGGATGTGTCACGGAGCTCTCACATATGGAAAGTGTCTAAAGCTTTAAAGCATCGGGATAAAAATCAAGGCAGGCCAGGGATGGGTGACGGCAGGTGGGGACATCTCCAGGTGGGTAACACAGGGAATTGTGTCCCAGCAAAATGGGCGTGCAGGGAGGGAGGAACACGTCAGGGATAAAGGGAATGCAGCAGAGAACGGGGCTTTTAACTGGAACCAAAGTGCTCAGGGGAGTGTCTTGGCAGAGGGATGTGTCAGCCTGTGGAAGTTTCCCCGGAGGCACTGGAATCCCATGGAGAGCCCTGGAGAGAAATGAAGGGAACATGCTCTGGCTTCCAGGACAGCCAGGAGCAGGGAGGGGAGAGGGAATGTGGACATTTCCAGCCTCAGCAGCCCCTGGTTGTCTCCACCTGGGAGCAGAGTTCCTGCCTGAGCAGTTTTATCACTGCTTTAGGTTGGGAAGACCAAACTCTTTCTGCTCTGGGCCGAGCTCAGAGATTCTCCATTTCCCAGAGCAGCTCCTGAGCTCCAGGGCTGCCTGTCCCCAAGGAGCTGGGCTCTGGGCCATGAAGGAGAAGAGCCCAGCCTGGCAGGGGATCCCTGGGGACAGGAGATGTCACTCCCCCAGCTCCTGGACCTGAGTTTGAGACCTGCATTTCCATGTGCCTCCTTTGATTCCACTAATTGGCCGGAGAGCTGCAGGGAGACCCCGGCACCGTGGCGGAAGGACGAGATGAAATGGGAGCAGGGAATAAATCATGAGCCAATTTCCAGCATTTTCTTGGTTGACGTGGAATGGCTAATCATTCTGATGGCAGAATTTACATAATTACTCTGCCCACTGGCCCAGGCCGGGCAGAGCAGTGAGGAAAACAGGCTGCAGATTCCAAGGCAGATGTCTGTGGAAGTGATTGAGGGAGTCGTGGGACTCGGGGCTGGGAACAGAGGGGCTTGGCCATGGGGCTCCCCTCTGCTCTGTGCAGATGGTGTTCCTCAGAGCCCCACAAACACAACAATTCCCACCTTTCATGTTCAGGATTCTGTGAGTGATGGGTGACACCAGCAGGAATTCGGGAAGAAGGAGCAGAGCAGAAGTGCTGTGCTTTGTGGGGAGGTGCAGCAGGACCTTGGAAGCTGATTTCCTACCCCCTGAGCCCCCAAGGGAATCAAATCCAGAAATCTCGATGGAGCCCAGCTCCCAGGCTGCTCCAGCTGCCCTCAGGAATGTCCAGCTTGGTGTTGGTGACATTTCACAGAACCCCAGGATGGTTTGGGTGAGGAGGGACCTTAAACCTCCTCCAGCCCAGGTCCTGCCAGTGATCAACACCTGATGGAAATCTTATCTACATTTATCTACATTGGCTGTGCATCCCAATGCCTGGATCCCGTAAATGTCCTCAAGTGTCCAGCCCTGCCCGGAAAACCTCATTGGACTGGCAGCCAGGAGGAGAAGAAATGTGAATATACAACGAAGACAAGAGGGACAAAAGGATGAGGCAACCCAGTGTCCAGTGGGAAATCCGTATAAAAGCCGTCCCTGCACAGCCTGACTTTGGGAACGGGGATTTGGTGTGATGGAGGCTGATCTGGGGTCACCCAGAGCCGAGCCAGGGATCGGTGCTCACCTTTGCCCGTGGCTTTCCCGGACTTTCATTTGGCAATTCTTCAATGAATTTCTTCATTGATGCAATTGGCTGATCAGTTATTGTTGGTTGCTCCTCTCCTCTCTCCGTGTTGTGACCCAGAAGGAGCAGGCAGGACACCTCCAGTCCCTGTGCTCCATGGCCAGGCTCACCCAGCCCGTCCCCTGGCCTGCGGCAGCTCCAGTCACGGCTAATCAGGATGTATCGCCAGCCACCGAGGCCATGAATATTTGATGAGGCCTGTTAAAGGATTTTTTAGAAGTGCTCTCCCCACGGACCCGGGATGACTTCTTTGTTTATGAATTTTCCCCCCTTTCCTGTTGGCACTAATCACCGGCTCTCGCCTTAATGGCACCTTGGGGGAGCTCTGGGGATGACTCGTTTCTTTCTTTCTTGACTTGCTCCAGAGTGAAGACAAACCCTGCCCTGGAGGCTCCAGGTCGGGTCCATCCTCCCAGGAGCGGTGGTTCCTGGCCGGGTGGGAGGACAGGAGCGGGATGTGGATCCTCCCCTCCCTGGCTGAGAGCAGAGAGAGCCCCAGACGGCTCACAGAGAGGGGAAGGAAGGAGGGTCCCTGCACTGGAACCGAAGGAGGCATTTTCACTGGAGATGGTGAAGGTGTTTATCACAGAGGCTGGGGAGGGTGCCCAGAGAGGCTGCCCCTGCATCCCTTGATCCCTGCAAGTGTCCAATGGCCCTGCTCTAAAATGTCCAAAAGCATCTTCTGTTCCACACAACCCTGAATGCTGCCACTCGGAATCTGCTCCAGGAGGAAATTTGCCCTTTTTTAACTTAATTTTTTGATGATTTAAGACAGAAAACTCTGGCTGCCTTCAGAGGGAAGTGTTCCATCTTTGGTTTTGTGAGGCAGAAGAGGAGCTGGAACTTGCTGATGCAGGTTCCCTGACTTTCCCCTGGACACGGGAGCTGTGTCACTCAAAATCTTCTCTGGAAGATGCTGGGAGCTGAGGATGGGACATGGGAGCTGTGTCACTCAAAATCTTCTCTGGAAGATGCTGAGAGCTGAGGATGGGGCATGGGTCTGCCCTGGGCTCTGTCCATGCTGCCCAGCCCAGGGCATCTCCCCCACACTCATGAAGGGGAATTTAGAGTGGGGAAAACCAGCCCAGGGTGCTCAGGGTGCTCGGGATGCCGAGTTGTGAATTTCTCTTCCTGCCCACATCAATTTGCACCAGGTTCTGCTGCTGCCTGGGCCTCCATGCCAAGCTTTAGTGCTTTTAAATTGCCTGGAGGGAGCTGGCTCAGCTCAGAGCTCCCCAGAGCCCCAGAGCTGCCTTGGGAAGTGTCTGAGCCACCAGGGCAGAGCAGCAGGAAAGCAGGATGGGGAATTGAGCTGCCTCCTCCCTGGGAATGTTCCCACACCTTTGTAGGTGGTTTTCCAGACCTCTTCATCCTCTTACTGGAAGAGAGTCCTCCTCCTCTTGTGAGAGGTGCCCCAAGACAGCTACTGCATTCCCAAACCCTGCTCCTCCTCAGGTCCCTTGGCAGGAGCTGGGGTCCGTCCTGGACAAACCTGTTGCCATCAGCTGAGCAGAGTCTGCTCTCATCCCTGAAATTCCACCAGCCTCCCACAGCTGCCTCCGGCCCCAGACGAGTCCCTGGAGGATTGTGTCACCCTCATTCTCTGCTCCCAGTCTGGCATCCTGCAAGTCACAGAATCATGGGCTGGTTTGGGCTGGAAGGGACCTTAAACCTCATCCCCTTCCAGCCCCTCATGGGCACGGACACCTTCCACCAGGCCGGGTGGCTCAGAGTTCCATCCAGCCTGGCCTTGGCTGGAGAACAAAGGCCTGGGTGGGATTTCTGTGTGTGTTTGCCCTGCAGGCAGCATTCCCAAGCCCAGGAGCCTGGAGAAGGGGCTGCACCTGACCCTGACTGCCAAGACCTGCTCATGGCACGGCTGGGAACTTCTGCAGGGATGATAATGGCAAAGGAGAAAAGCCATTAAAGGAGGAAGAGTTGAGGTTACAGTACTGTGCTGAAAAGTATATTGCTGCCTGTAGAGACATCAGGTCTGTACTTCCAGGATTACTCAGTGCTTAATGCCCAGTGCCTGCACATTACTTTTGCTGGGAAGCCCATTTGGGGTTCTTCCAGAACGGAAAAATTAAAGGGCTTCCCTAATAAATGTGCTGTCCAACAGCAAAAAGGGGGAAGAAAAGGCTCCGAGCCCAGCTCAGGAGCCCAACGTGAGGCAGCAGTGTGGGACCAGGGGCGGTGCTGCTGCCTGAGCCCTGGACGGGCAGTGCTGGCCCCTGGAACTTTGGGAATGGATATCCATTGCTGCCTCCTCCTGACACTCAGCTACAGCAGGAGAAGATGCAAATTTACACACGAATTTGGGTGGCCAGCAGGTGAATTTGCCTGGGAAATTCTCCTGATTTCACTGGCAGAAGGAAACTCCAGAGCCGCAGTGACTTGCTTGTCACTTTGCTCTCCATCCATCCCCGTGCTCCAGAGCTCTTTCCTTTCCCAGGCCCTGGGGCCACTCCTTTGCCAGCACTTCCCCTCCGTGTGGGAGCAGAAGGAGTGTCTGGAATAGCTGCAGCCTGGGAGGGGAGGCGGCAGCGATTTGGGAAGTGGCAGCAATTCAGTGCCCAAAGGCGGGAGGTTGGGCTCCCTCCTGCTCCTCTCCTGGCACCCAGCTCTCATCTGAAATCAATGGGAGCGAGGTGCCAGGGCAGGAGTGAGACTCGGCGTCTCTTTGCAGCCCAGAGATCCCAGAACTTGGTGTAAGGCACTGCCTGGAAACGGAGTGAAGTGTGGAGCAGCAGCTTTGTGGGGCTCTCAAGAGCTGCTCACCTGCCTTGGGGCTCCACCTCGGGTGTGCCAGGGATGGTTTGTGTCCTCTGGCCACCTCCAGCAGTGCTGGGGGGTTTCTGTGTGTGCCCAGGTGAGGCTTTGGTTTGCTATGGCCATATCAGAGGGAGCTGGGAATGGCCCCAGGGTCCGGTTTGCCTTGGGAGCAGAGGTGGGAGCTCCACAGGAGCCCCTGTCCCAGCCTCCACTGAAGAGACCCCTGCCTCATCCCCCACCGGCCTCTGCTCCGTGCCTCGGCTCCCCCCGGCCCTTCCCCTCCCAAATCCTCACGGCAGGAGCAGCAGGGACCCAGCTGCGGGCGGCGGCCAGCGCAGAGCGGCAGGTGCCGGGGAGCGGTGCCCTGTCCCCGATCCCGGCTGCATCCCCTCTGCCGCCCTGCCCGTGGCCCTGCGAGGAGCGGGGACAGTGTCTGCCGGCAGCCCGGGGCCCTCCGGGGCTGTGCCGTGTGTTATCAACTCCTCAGGGGGAGATAATGTTGTCTTTCACAGCTCCTGTGTCAGCTCTGCTGATTAGTCTGATGCAAATGAGCTTTTAGCCCTGACACGGAGCCCCAGATCCAGAGGGGAGGAGGAGGATCCAGTCCTGGAGAGCTGGAGCACTCCTGGCAGTCACAGCCCCACCCCGAGAGGAGCACGACTGAGGCTTGTCTCTTCTGCTGTTTCTCCATCATTTTCACTTCACAAATTCCGCCTTAGGTCTGCAGGTGGAGGTCTTTGCTCTCCTCCTGGTTCTGTCCATGGATTTGCACCAAGGCCGAGTAACACCCGTCCATCCCCCGAGGCTCTTCCCAGCTCCGGCACTTGGTGCTGCTCTGGGACGTCCCGGGGGCTCCTGGACAAAGAGCCCTTTGTACCCGCAAACCAAAGGAGAGTGGGGGAAACCTGAGGAACTTCCATTTGTGCTGCTGCTTCTCTAACCAGAATCGCGCCTCCAAGCCAGGCCTTTCCTTCCCCGTCTCCAACACCTGCTCCTGCTGAAAAGCCACCCAGCACCAGCCTCCCCGCCTGGAGAGGCTGGTATTTTATTTAGGGCTGATCCATTTTTCTTTTAATTCAGATCAATGCGGGTTAATTGAGAGCAGCTTATTTTTACTTCTGCTGGTCTCTGCCTGCCAGGATCGATACCAGTCATTTCCACTTAAACCGTTGTACCTTTACTGGAACCAGCAGAGCCCCCAGCCCTCCACGCGGCCCCATCCCTGCGGTTCCCGGGGTAATAATCCCGAGCAGGCTCTCGTCAGTCTGGCTGCAGCGGCATCCTCGTAATGCCGGGAGGAAATGGAGCCGTGCTCAGCGCCGAGCGGGGGAGATGGATTACAGCCTGCAACACTCGCACACTAAAAATACCCGGCCAGGGGCAGCCGTTCATTGATCCCTGTGCCTTAATGGGCCGCAGAAGGTCCCCCCCTGGCCACCGCTGCCACTAGATGGGGCGATGCGGCAGCGCTGCAGCCCCGAGCCCCGGCTCCTGCTCCGCTCAGCGCTGCCTCCACCGCCGGGACCCTCCCAGGGGTAAAAACCCCGCCGTGGTATTCCTGGGGGTAAAAACCCCGCTATGGTATCCCCAGGGGTAAAAACCCCGCTATGGTATCCCCGGGGGTAAAAACCCCGCTATGGTATCCCCGGGGGTAAAAACCCCGCCGTGGTGTTCCCGGGGGTAAAAACCCCACCGTGGTGTTCCCGGGGGTAAAACCCCACCGTGGTATCCCCGGGGGTAAAACCCCACCGTGGTATTCCCGGGGGTACAAACCCCGCCGTGGTATTCCCGGGGGTAAAACCCCGCCGTGGTGTTCCCGGGGGTAAAAACCCCGCCCTGGTATTCCCGGGGGTAAAACCCCACCGTGGTAATCCCGGGGGTACAAACCCCACCGTGGTATTTCGGGGCTAAAAACCCCGCCGTGGTATCCCCAGGGGTAAAACCCCGCCGTGGTATTCCCGGGGGTACAAACCCCACCGTGGTGTTCCCGGGGGTAAAAACCCCACCGTGGTATCCCCGGGGGTAAAAACCCCACCGTGGGATTCCCGGGGGTAAAAACCCCACCGTGGTGTTCCCGGGGGTAAAACCCCACCGTGGTGTTCCCGGGGGTAAAACCCCCGCTGTGGTATTTCGGGGGTAAAAACCCCACCGTGGTATTCCCGGGGGTAAAAACCCCGCTGTGGTGTTCCCGGGGGTAAAAACCCCGCCGAGGTATTCCTGGGGGTAAAACCCCACCGTGGTGTTCCCAGGGTTAAAACCCCGCCGTGGTATTCCCAGGGGTAAAAACCCCACCGTGGGATTCCCAGGGGTAAAACCCTGCCGTGGGATTCCCGGGGGTAAAAACCCCACCGTGGTGTTCCCAGGGGTAAAACCCCACCGTGGGATTCCCGGGGGTAAAAACCCTGCCGTGGTGTTCCCGGGGGTAAAACCTCACCGTGGTATTCCCAGGGGTAAAAACCCTGCCGTGGTATTTCGGGGGTACAAACCCCACCGTGGTGTTCCCGGGGGTAAAACCCCACCGTGGTATTTCGGGGGTAAAACCCCGCCGTGGTGTTCCCGGGGGTAAAAACCCCGCTGTGGTATCCCCAGGGGTAAAACCCCACCGTGGTATTTCGGGGGTAAAACCCCGCCGTGGGATTCCCGGGGGTAAAACCCCACCGTGGTATTTCGGGGGTAAAACCCCGCCGTGGGATTCCCGGGGCTAAAAACCCCACCGTGGGATTCCCAGGGGTAAAACCCCACCGTGGTGTTCCCGGGGGTAAAAACCCCGCCGTGGTGTTCCCGGGGGTAAAACCCCGCCGTGGTGTTCCCGGGGGTAAAACCCCGCCGTGGGATTCCCGGGGGTAAAAACCCACCGTGGGATTCCCAGGGGTAAAAACCCCGCCGTGGGATTCCCGGGGGCTGGAGGAAACACGGGCCTTCGGCTGCTGCCCGTGTCTCCGGAGGGAAATCCTCGTGGATGGGGTGGATGGGGTGGGCTTGGGGCCAGGCTGCCGCATCCCGGCCTTTGTGCTTGGCCGTGGGAAATCATGGGCTCTTTTGAATTGGAGCTTCAAGCTCATCCCACCCCCTGCCATGGGCAGGGACACTGCCACCATCCCAGGGCTCCAAGGCGTGTCCCACCTGGCCCTGGACACTTGGTGGGATGTGGCACATCTCTCCCGGATGGCTCAGAGATGTCTTGGTGTGACCGCACTGTTCGTGCTGCAGAGTTTCACATTTAAAACTCGATTGACATCAAATCCAGCGGGCGGCTTGGTGGCCCCAAAGCGCCCTTTCTCTGCCTGCTCCCACCTTCCCTGGCTCCTTGGCCACCATCCCCTGTTCCCTCCCTGTTCTAACCTGTGGAGGCATTCCAGGGATCCTTTCTGGGATGCTGTGGGCTGATCCGGTAATGGAGAACCGAGTCAGGTGGGCACAGAGGAGGGAGATCCTCTGCAGGACATCGATTCCGTGTGTAATGACTCTTCTCCTGGATCATTGGGCAGAGGCTGGCTTTAGCTGGAGCTCTCGTGGGGCAGTTCCCTGCTCCCATGGCTCCGCGGCCACCTGGGCAGGTGAGGACAGCTCTGGGGGCTGCTGGTTCTTGTCCGTGGGGAGGAAAAGCTGAGCAGTGGGAAAAGGACCCACCAAAACAATGCCAAAGTCCTTCCCCAGCTCCTCCTCCCTGGCAGCGCTCCCTGCCCCCTGCGTTTGCTGCCCTTTGCAGACCCGGCGGACTGAGACCTCCCGCCCCGGCTCCTGCTTGGGGAAGAGAGGAATTACCAATTTCCTGATGGGTAAAACCAGGGACAGCGCAGGGAGCGAGTTCTGGTCATAAATGTCAGGAATGATGGCTCAGCCCTGGAGCAGAACCGATTTAAAGGCTCGTTAAAAAGGGTTGGTGTCCATAAGGGTGGCACACAGAGTCTCCAGCCCGAGCTCCTTTATTTCCTGGGGCTGGATCCGCCAGGGCCGCGGCTCTGGAGAAGCCATATGTCAGCTCAATGTGTCTCTAATTGATTTCTGGAGCTGCACGGAGTGTAAACATTTTACCAGTCCGAGAGCAGCTGATCTGGAGACGAGGTGGGAGGGGAAAGGGCAGGGGAAAGTCTGGTGCGAGGCTGAGGGGAGCCTCGGAACACGACTTTTGTCTGGCCCCATCAAGCCCCGGCTCCCCGCGGCCCCTCGGCGGGGGTCCCTGGTAATGGAGCGGCTCCCGGGGCAAAAGTTAACTCCAATGAGGGGCCCTGCGGGGAGGGGCTCCACTCCCACGTCCCCCCGCAGGAGCCGTGTCAGCTCCCGTTACGGAGACGGGCCGCGGAGCAGCTGGGACCGGCGTGGGCACAATGCCGGCTGTCCTGGGAATGCTTCCTCCGGGGACACCGCCTGGCCCTGCTCCTCCTCCTCCTCCTCGCCCCAGCCCCGCACCCAGCCCTTCGCTCCTCGCCACCATCCAACCTTCGCGAGGACGTGACCCCACCAAAACTGTTCCTTCAGGACCTTGCCCGAATTTCCCCCCGAAAAAGCCCCCAGAACCCCGGCTCCGTTCGCTCTTCCCTCCGCACAGCCCCTGTTTTAACCCCTGTTTGCCCCCGGGGACGCGGCGTGATGGGGCCAAAGAGGGAAAATCCATGCCGAGGCTGATGCTGCCCTGCAGAAATGACCGTCAGGAAGCAACCCCCAAGTGCACAGAGGTGGGGAAAGGCAGGTGACAACAGAGTCACCTGGCCTGGGACTGGGTGAGTGCTGACCGGGCCACCAAAGCCACAGTGTCACCCCGTGGGAGATCTCTCTGGAAAATCGCCCCCAGTGTCACCAGCCCCACCAGGCTGGTCCCCAGGACCCCGCTCTGGGTGTGTTTTCTTTCTGAGCTCAGCCTTTGCTGTCCCCTGCCGAGGACGAGCTGTCCAGGTGGTGAACAGAGAAGGAAACCAGAGATCCTTCAGCCCTTAGAAGCCTTCAGTTCAGCTTCCAAGATTTTATTCCAGAGCCACAAAGAGCAGGGAGGATTTGGGATTTCTCCTTCTGAGCAGGGAAAATAAAGTCCAGTAGAAATCTCCTTCTACTCCATAGATAATCAGCTTTTCCGAGCAGTTTAATTAAACAGCAACATTGAACAAAACTACTTAATTTACCAAATATTGTGGATTATTTACTGTAATAAAACACAACAAATTCTGTTTCAAGACAGGTTTTTCTTCTTTTTTCTCCCCACTCTCCAAGTCTGTGTCACGCAACGCTTTCCCTCAGCTTGAATTTAATGAACCAGCTCACCTGAACAGAACTGAAATTTGTTCAATAAACCCAAGGCAAAAGAGAGGAAAAAGTGAGGAATTATTAGAAATGTTCCAGCGTATTGATTTACGTGAAGTTGGGGAGGGTTTTTTGGGCTTCAAAATGGTGATTTTGTTCTTAAACAGTCCTAAAATGAGCACTGACAAGTGCAAACAGGTTAAAGCTGACTTCCAAATAGCTGCTGCATTTAATATTTTGGAAAGAAATAGTGTAAAGCATCGAGGGTGTGTGTGTCTATCTGTGTTGTATTTTTAACACATTTTTTCCTGCAAATCCAGAGAAAGAAAAAAAAAAAAAAAAAAAAAAAAAGCCAGCCGTGTATCCAAGCCGGTTTTTTCCCCCAGCCGTGGCTCAGAGGGATTCGCTGTGGGTGCAGGCGCTGCGGTTTTCTCCCACCATCCCCGCTGTGCCCGGCCCCGCCGTCTGTGTGAGCCCCGCGGCCACCGACCGCCTCTTTGTGCCTGACAGCTGACGGTGTCCCCCGAGCCCCCTGAGCTCTCTGAACCCCCGAGACCCCTGAGCCCCTGAGACCCCCGAGACCCCCAACTCCCCGAGCCCCCTGAGCTCTCTGAACCCCCGAGACCCCTGAGCCCCCTGAGACCCCCGAGACCCCCAACTCCCCGAGCCCCCTGAGCTCTCTGAACCCCCGAGACCCCTGAGCCCCCTGAGACCCCCGAGCCCTCTGAACCCCCCGAGCCCCCTGAGCTCTCTGAACCCCCGAGACCCCTGAGCCCCCTGAGACCCCCGAGACCCCCAACTCCCCGAGCCCCCTGAGCTCTCTGAACCCCCGAGACCTCCGAGCCCTCTGAGCCCCCCGAGCCCCCTGAGCCCTCTGAGCCCCCCGAGCCCCCCGAGCCCTCTGAACCCCCGAGCCCTCTGAGCCCTCTGAAACCCCCGAGCCCCCTGAGCTCTCTGAACCCCCGAGACCCCTGAGCCCCCTGAGACCCCCGAGACCCCCAACTCCCCGAGCCCCCTGAGCTCTCTGAACCCCCGAGTTCCCCGAGCCCTCTGAGCCCCTGAGCCCCCGGGTTATACTGATCACATCCAGCTCTCCCTGCCCGGGTTCCCGGGTTATACTGATCACATCCAGCTCTCCCTGCCCGGGTTCCCGGGTTATACTGATCACATCCAGCTCTCCCTGCCCGGGTTCCCGGGTTATACTGATCGGATCCAGCTCTCCCTGCCCGGGTTCCCGGGCTATACTGATCGGATCCAGCTCTCCCTGCCCGGGTTCCCGGGTTAAATGGATCAGATCCAGCTCTCCCTGCCCGGGTTCCCGGGTTAAATGGATCAGATCCAGCTCTCCCTGCCCAGATTCCCGGGTTATACTGATCACATCCAGCTCTCCCTGCCCGGGTTCCCGGGTTCTGCGCCGGCAGAAGGGCCCGAGGCTCGCTGGAGGTTCAGTGAGGGGAGGCAGCGGCAGGAGCAGTGACCGCTGCCGTCGAACCCTTTCCCCGCTCTCCCCGCTCTCCCGAGGGAGCTGACCCCTCTCTTTGCCTCCCAGCCGCCCGCACTGATTTTTATTCCAGCCTCAGTGCCCCTGGCTCCCGGCGGGCCCGGAGGTGACACGGGCAGCGCTCGGGGCCAGGCGGGGACGTGCGGGGCCACCGCTGCCCCGGTCACCAGGGTCACCGGGCCGGCGACAATCGCACAGCAGCGCTCATCCCATCGTTATTCCATCCGTGCCCACGGTCCTTGCCGTGCTCGGAGGAGGTTTGGGAGCCCCTGCCGTGCGTGGTGCCGGCAGCAGTGCGGTGCCCAGGGCCACTCTCTGACCCTGCCGAGGTGACACAGAGCCAGAGGGAAACGAGGCCCCTGAAACACGGGGAGAAGCAAAGGCAGAGCTGGAAGTCGCGGGTGTCTGCAGAGAGGGCGAGATGCCCACAGAAATGGAAGGATGGAGACTTTTTTTGCCGCGAACCTCGGCAGCAGGGAATTCCTCCGTGCTCGGAGCCGGCTGCAGAGGAGCCGTGCCTGCCTTGGGAGGGAAAGCAGAAGGGTGTGAAAGCTGTGAGCCTCGGGAAGGAGCCGCACAGCTCCAGGACACGGCGGCGGCCAGGCCGTGGATAACGCACGGGGGAGATGGGGCGGTGGGGCTTTGGGTGCCGAATTCCCTGTGAGATGCTGAGGCCAGCGCCAAAGGCCGGCGCCCTCCAGCTGGAGAGCGGGGCCGGGGAGAGCGGGGCTGGCTCCTGCAGCATCTGCCCTGGGCGCTGCGCTCCGGGGGAGCCCCGGGGGGACAGCGAGCGGCAGGCGGAGCGCAGGGCTCTCCTTTCCTGCGGCACACGGCCATCGGGCCGGCGGCAGCCCGGGCCCGAGCAGCGCGGATCGGGTGGCCCCATTGTCGGGCGGCGTCCCCGGGCGGCGGTGGCCGCGTGTCCCTGCGCCGCCGATCGGGTTACGGCCCTCCACAAAGCCCACACATGCATTATTCAGCCGCTGCGCTGAACAGAGGTGAGGAGCCGGGCCCGGGCAGCGCCTGCGCCCGCGCTGATGCTGTAAATCAGGCCGAGGATGAGCAGGATGCGAACGGAAACCACCCGGAGGTACCTGGCTCCAGGAAGGCTTTATTTAGCACCAACCAGCCCCGCGCTGCGAATTCCCGTCAGAGGGAAGCGGCGGCTTCCCGCCCCGGCCCCGGGAACCTCTCCGTGGGTCACACCGAGGGACACGGCTCGGATCTCCCCCAGCGCCCGCTGAACAGGAGAAAACCGATCGGTGGAGTAAACCTTGTCCCCGGGAGGCTCCGTGCCCAGGAGACCCTCGAGGAAGGAGCAGCCAAGGTCTTGGCAGTGGCTCTTTGTTCCCAGCATCATTCCCGGCTGTCAGCGGAGCGCCCGGAGACGTTCAGTGAATGAGAAACGCCCGGGACAGAGCGAAAGGAAATATTCCTGCACTGTTCCCCGGCGGGGAAAAATAAAAATTCCCCCTGGGTTGAGTCTTTCGTGGGGAAACGTTGTTTTGCTGACACTTGGGTTAGTGGAGAAATCCGCTCCAATGGAATTCCAGCCGGGAAACCGGCAGACAAGGAAAGTGAGCGGAGCTGATGGCAGGGAAGTTGGGGTTTATTACAGTCACAGATGAGTGTTCTATTTTGGTTCCACATCAACTTCGTTCTGTTTCATTAAACTCACTTCGCTTTTTACGGTTTTCTCTCTTTTTCTAAATAATCCAGTGAAAACATGAGCCTTCCAGAGCCATGAAACTGGAATATCCCATTCTGCACAAGCCACATTGCCCTTCTCCAAACACCATCTTTCCCAGTAAAACCCCGTCTCAGCCTTTTCCGGCAGAGTTCCAAGTCCCTGCATTGCTCCGTGTCTCTCACCTGTAAATCGGATGTACCAAGTGGCAAACCCGTGAATCCCACCCGAGTTCTGTGCAGGTCGGGGTGCCCAGCTCCCCAATATTCCCCAATAATGGATGGGGAATAGCATCTCATCCGTTTGGGCCATCCTGGGTGAGTTCTGGGCTGCACCAGTGCGTCCTTCACGTTCCATTCCCCTCCTTCTCCTCCTGTTGGCAGCTGGGATGTGGAGCAGGAGAAGGTGATGGGAACACCAGCAAAATTCCCAGATTTGGCAGGTTTTGAAATCCGGACTCCTGGGCAGGCCCAGGATCCAGGGAATTTCTGGATCAGCAAGTCTGTGGAGAAACTCCCACTGTGGGTATCAGTGGTGGTTCCCCAAGGATGGGACAACACCCGAGCTCCTGCTCTCCTCTCCCTGCCTCCCCTGGAGAGGCTCTGGCCCCATCCAGCTCCTCTTTCCCGGGCTCCTGTTCCCAGAGCTGCCTCCCACACGGATCTGGGCACTTTCACTCCAAGTTGTGCTCTGCAGCTTCCCTGGCCGAGCCTCGCTGGCCCTGCCTTTTATTTCTCAATGGACAAGCGTAACAGAGATGTCTTGGGTTTTTAAAAATAGTTAATATTTAAATATTAATTGAGCCATTAATTACATCTGAGCCCCAGAACAAAACAGCTGTGAATAATTAATGAGAGGGCCTATGGTAAATGCCTCTAATAATTCACAAAGCGACCGAACCAGGTATTTCCAGAGCCTTCAGAGGGAGAGGAAGCGGGGAATGAGGAGGGAAGGAAACGCAGGAACACCGAGGGAAGGGGCTAAAAGGCAAGATGGAGCATTATGGGCTGTTTGGTGCTGATCTCCCAAGGCTTTCTCAGCGTCATTTGGGCACTCTGGTCCCGTGGCAGGGTGGCAGGGGCTGGGACTGGGTGCTTTTGAGGTCCCTTCCAACCCAAACCATTCTGGGCTTCTCCGTTCACCTCCATAACATCCGTCTGCTGGGGTGGGACTTCCTCTGGGATTTGTGGTGGGAAAGCTGAGCCCCAGGGGTGCTGGGCGTCACCCAAAAGCAGCCCTAGGAAGACCACCAGGACTCCTGAGTGCCTCTCCCGGGTGTTTTGGACCATGCCTCTCTGGACACACCAGAATTCCTGGAGCCCTCGGAGGTGGCTGCTGTGTGACCAACCTGCCCTGAAAGAGTGACCAGCCCGGGGGCAAATGGGTTTTGTTCCCACTCTCCTTCCAGCCGTTTCAAACTCTCCCTCTGGAGCTGCGGTGGGGAAGGTGATGCTCTGTAAAGCCCTGCACACACTTTGCATGGCTTGGGAAAGGATTAATTTGGGGAATTTATGTTCACTAGATGTGATTCTTATTTACAGGTGGTTTGAGTTTCAGGTAAGGCCGAGGACTTCAGCACTGAGCAGACAGGAGCAGGACACGTCCCTGAGCCTCTGGAGCTGGGCACTAACGGTGTCCTTGGGCTCTGTTTGTGCAGGAGGCTGTGACTGATGGCCGGGTCAGGGAGCAGCTTCTCCGGGGCTGGTCACGTTTGGAGACACAGATTCCATCTCCTGCAGCTGCCTGCGAGGAGCAAGCCCTGGAGGTGGTGGCTGCGTGTCCCCTGTGACTCCTGGGGAGGAGATCAGCAGGGCAGGGCTCGAGTCAGACACCCATGGAATGGTTTGGGTGGGAAGGGACCTTAAAGCCCATCCAGTGCCATGGGCAGGGACACCTCCCACTGTCCCAGGGACACATCCCACTGCCCCAGGTGCTCCAGTGTCCAGCCTGGCCTTGGACATTCCAGGGATCCAGGGGCTGGTGCAGGATCACCCTGTGCCAGCCCTGCCCACCCTGCCAGGGAACAATTCCTGCCCCAGAGCCCACCCAGCCCTGCCCTGGGCACTGGGAAGCCATTCCCTGTGTCCTGTCCCTCTGTCCCTTGTCCCCAGTCCCTCTGCAGCTCTCCTGGAGCCCCTTAGGCCGTGCCAGGGGCTCGGAGCTCTCCCTGGAGCCTCTCCTCCCCAGGTGAGCACCCCCAGGTGTCCCAGCCTGGCCCCAGAGGGGCTCCAGCCCTGCAGCAGCTCCGTGACCTCCTCTGGACTCACTCCCACAGCTCCAGGTCCATTTTGTGCTGGGACCCTCAACACAAATCCTCCTCTGGCACTGCCCATCTCGCTCCGTATCCAGAGGAAGCCCGGGCAGCCGGTTTGGAACTGTCTTTAGGCACTGATGCTGTGGAAGGGGACCCCCAGCCCTGCCCAGGCAATAGACAGCCCGGGGGGACTTCCCCTGTTTGCAGTTGGGGTGGGCAGTGACTGTCCCAGCCCGGAGCAGCCCCTCGGGGGTGTGTCCCCATCCCATTTCTGCCGGGGGGACACAACCCCGTCGTGGCTCCGTGGCTGATGGACACCCATCGAACACGCGTGGGCTGTGTCCCGGGGAGCCCTGCGGACAGGGGACACGCAGCCCGCTGTCACCACGGCGGCCTGTCCTTGCGAGGGCTGAAAGCGAGACAGGTCAGCATGTGCTGGGGAACTGGAACCCTGGGAAGGGCCGTGAGGACCGTGTAATCACAGCCGCCAGCGCCCGGCTGATGGAGCGCTGCCACCCCGCCCCCGCCGCTGAAAGGCTTCGCTAAATGTGGCTTTGTGCCTCCTCCGAGTGAAAAACTCACTCGCCTTCCTCGGCTTCTTGACCTCCCCCGAATCCAGGAGAGAAGGATACAGAGCGCTTTCTGCCTCTGATATCCGCGAGTTTGAGTTCTACAGAGAGTAACGACACCGATCGGAGTAATTATCGTCAGCGTCTCCTGCTCTGTCCGTGCGGATGCAGCATTTATAAATTAACCAAAAACACTCGCAAATCTGCATAACCAGTTCCCCGTGTTCCTAATGCTTTCAATTTATCCTAATAGATATTTAATGAATACTTTATAAAGCCTTAGATGGGGAGTTTTAAAATCAATGGTGCTATTTTATTGCTGTTTGTATTGTCTTTATTTGGACAGTGGCTCAGCCCTCTGCTGCCCATCGATTTCAGGCCCGGATCAATGAAACCAGATTTCAGCTTAAATACCTTGGGATGCGCCGGAGGAGGAGGATCTGGGGCTAAAGGGCTCTTTGGCAGGTGAGCTCTGGCTGAACTCACGGCCCGAGGGCAGCACAGGTAATCCAAGGTATTGTCCTTACTCCGCTCTCCTCTTTCCTGCAGCTCCTGGGGTGACAACCATTCATCGTCCTGGAAGCAGCCCCGCTCCGAGGGCACTCAGCACCTACATCCCTCCTTTTGCACAGGCTCTGCCCTGGTGAGAGGGCTTTATCTGTTCAAACAATGGATATTCCCCTAAATACCCCCAAAATCCTTGTGCGATTCTCCACAGATCGTTGGCCGCTTTGCTCAGAACTGATGGATAAATATGGAGCTTGAAGGTTTTTCCCGGTGGTATCAGGCTTGTCCAGTTCCAAATCCATTGTTCCATCCCTGGTTCTCTCCAAGTTTTTGAGTCACAGCGCTTTGTGGATAGGAATTGTTCCCAGCCCGGTGAAAGAGCTTTCACAGGGATGACGAGCTCCAGGTCCCAGAACAGCCCGAGGTCAGGATTTAGCTCTGGCGGCAGTGACCTGGCTATGAGTCCCCTCAGGAAGCGATGGGAATCCTCCTCAAGGCTTCCCCTGGGATCCTGAGGCTTTCCATCAGGAAAAGATTTCCTTCTCCCATCGCTGCCCTTGGGAGCAGCACGTACCCGGGCCCTGCCACCCTCCTTTGCTCTTGTCCCGTGCTTGGCCTGGCCTCCACATCACTCGGGAGGTTTTCACATTTAGGAAAGAAAAACCCCAGATCACCTTTTGTTCCTAAAATCTTCTTTCTCGCTCTGCCTGCAGTTCCTCCACTCCCTGTGCAGCTGCTGCCCGTGCTCTGGTGGCTCAGCTGCACCCTGCTCTTAATGCACCGCTCAGGGCACTCCTCGGGGCGCCAGCGATGGGTCACCCAGGGTTCAGCCCCTCGCATCTGCTGGGCACGGCCAGACACACACACGGCTGGGGACGAGCCCTCGCTGTCCCCCACCTCAGCCAGTCTGGCCCGGGCAGCCCCAGGTTTGTCCCCAAAGTCCCATCCCAAAGGTTTCTGCACCACCTTACTGCTTAGAGCTTCCTTTGGGACACAGGAGCTCCGAGGGCTGGAGCTCTGCTCCCCAGGAAGGGCTGCTCCAGCCTCCCCATCGGCTCTGTGCCTCCCTTTGCCTTCCAGCCCCGGGACCTGTTCCCGCTCCAGCCCCGGGACCTGTTCCCGCTCCAGCCCCGGGACCTGTTCCCGCTCCAGCCCCGGGACCTGTTCCCCCTCCAGCCCCGGGACCTGTTCCCTCTGCAGCCCCGGGACCTGTTCCCGCTCCAGCCCCGGGACCTGTTCCCGCTCCAGCCCCGGGACCTGTTCCCCCTGCAGCCCCGGGACCTATTCCCGCTCCAGCCCCGGGACCTGTTCCCGCTCCAGCCCCGGGACCTGTTCCCGCTCCAGCCCCGGGACCTGTTCCCCCTGCAGCCCCGGGACCTATTCCCGCTCCAGCCCCGGGACCTGTTCCCCCTCCAGCCCCGGGACCTGTTCCCCCTCCAGCCCCGGGACCTGTTCCCCCTCCAGCCCCGGGACCTGTTCCCCCTGCAGCCCCGGGACCTATTCCCGCTCCAGCCCCGGGACCTGTTCCCCCTCCAGCCCCGGGACCTGTTCCCCCTGCAGCCCCGGGACCTGTTCCCCCTCCAGCCCCGGGACCTGTTCCCCCTCCAGCCCCGGGACCTGTTCCCGCTCCAGCCCCGGGACCTGTTCCCCCTCCAGCCCCGGGACCTGTTCCCGCTCCAGCCCCGGGACCTGTTCCCCCTCCAGCCCCGGGACCTGTTCCCCCTGCAGCCCCGGGACCTGTTCCCCCTCCAGCCCCGGGACCTGTTCCCGCTCCAGCCCCGGGACCTGTTCCCCCTCCAGCCCCGGGACCTGTTCCCCCTGCAGCCCCGGGACCAATTCCCCCTCCAGCCCCGGGACCTGTTCCCTCTGCAGCCCCGGGACCTGTTCCCCCTGCAGCCCCGGGACCTGTTCCCCCTCCAGCCCCGGGACCTGTTCCCGCTCCAGCCCCGGGACCTGTTCCCCTTCCAGCCCCGGGACCTGTTCCCCCTCCAGCCCTCCTCTGCCTCCTGCCAGGGTTTAGGAATTCGAGGATCAGCCTCTTTCCTCTGCTCTTCAGCTCCCTCCGGGCACAGCCCGGGTGAGCTGCTGGCGGCTGATGTCCCCAGGGACAGAGATAAGAGAGGGGACAGCCTGGGAAAGCCTCCGGACCAGCCCATGGCCTGGAGGGTTCTTTACCCTTTTCCCCCTAGGTCCTGCCTGGAAGAATCCTGTCTGTTAGAAAGGACAGCAAAAGTTTCTACACGAAGGTCAAATAAACCCTCCCACCCAGATATCCGCTCCCCCTGTCCCTGTATAACTGGGCGGATCTCCCCTGGAGGCTTTGTTACGTGCTCTCCCAGCAGACTGCAGGTGCATCCAGGGGGATTTGGTGCCTTATTGCTCCTTCTGTTTCGGGGGGAAGTTTGAATTCTGTCCTGTGCCCAGCCGAGTGGCCGTGCCTGCGCTGACCCGAGCCCTGTGTCCCCAGCAGAGCAGGGCAGCCAGGGAGCCACCTCAGCCGTGGGGACCGAGCCCATCTCGGGGCTGCTTTCACTGCTTTTCCGCAGACCAAGCTCCCCTTGGGCCAGCTAGGACAGGGAAATGGGCTCAGAGACTGCCCGAGACACGGCGGGGTGGCTTCTCTCCCGTCCCCGGGACATGGGGACACAGGCAGAGCCCAGCTTTGTGTGCCCTGAAAGGAGAGAAACTGCTGATAAAGGATAAATTCCCCTGCCTTGGCCGCTGGGCTGAGCCCCGCACTCGCTGTCCCCGGAGGGATGGGGACAAAGAGCGCTCCTGTCACCGGATCGCCCTGCGAGGGAGCCGCCTGCCCGGCCTCACCCCGGCTTGTCCCCGCCCGGGGAGCCGCTCCTTTGTCCCCGGGACAAACAGCAGCCAGGGAGCAGCTGCCACCGCGCCCGGGGCCACTGCCACCCGCAGGGACACTCCAGGCCACTGTCACCCACAGGACACTCAGAGCCACTGCCACCCGCAGGGACAATCCAGGCCACTGTCACCTACAGGGACACTCCAGGCCACTGTCACCCACAGGACACTCCGGGCCACTGCCATCCGCAGGGACACTCGGGATCACTGTCACCCGCAGGGACACTCCAGGCCACTGCCACCCGCAGGGACACTCGGGATCACTGTGACCCGCAGGGACACTCCGCGTGTCCCACCCACGGCTGTGGGGCTGGCCCAGAGCTGGCAGAGCAGGAGGCCGGGCTGTTCCCCCTCTGGTGTGGGAGGAGGGCTCCTGGGGATGGCACCGAGGGTGACACAGCGCTGTGGGACAGCAGTGACATCCACAGCTCCCGGTCATTTGTGGATATATCCGAGAGCGGTGCATGAGGCTCATTTATTCAGTCAGGCTTTTCTGCCCCGCGGGTCTCCCAGAAGCAAAACAATTTCATCAAGTGGCTTTGACACTTGGAATTATCCCTCGATTTGCTTTTTTGGTGCTGATTTCCCTGCTCCAGGAGGGTCAGGGCTGAAGGTGTTGCTGTTCTGCGGGGCTGGCTCAGGTCAGAGAGAGCCTCTGCTCCCAGCCCAGCCCCTCAGCCTTTACGGGCACCCAAAAAAATCAAACAAAAACCCCCTCAATTCACCCCCAAAATAATAAAAACTCCCATCCAAATCCTATCAGTTTTCCCAAGGAGGAGAGAGTCTGATTCCAGTTTAAAGGAACCAAAATTCTGCAGAAGGCTGAGATATTTTGACTGGAAAAGGACCGGGGTGGTCTGTCTAATGAGCACTACAGCAACAAGTATTGCTAATGGAAAGGTTTTTCCTCTAGCTGGGAAGTTCAAGGAACAACACAAATTAAACCTTCTCAGAAACAACCCGTTCTTAGAGATATCAGGAATAATCCAGCATTAGAACTCAGAAAAACAGAATAACTTTTTCTTCCATCAGATAATCACAAAATGACACTCCTTGAGGCATTAGAAACAGATTATTTCAGAAAAAAAAAAAAAAAAAAAAAAAGCTGAAAGAAGGTAAGAAAATGAAAAGAAAATGTGGGTTTAGGTTTTAGTTTCTCAGTTTTCCAGTAGAGAAAGAAATCTTTCGAGGGGTTGAAATGTTTTCCATGAACATTTCTACGCAATCACGAGGATATTTTTGTGAAAAGAAGCTGAAGTGATTTTTTATTATTATTATTTCCCATTTACACCATTTCACCGGGGGCTTAGTTCGGGAAGAATCAGCTTTCTGCAGAGAGGACTCGGGGTCTTTTGGTCGTCCTTAGGGCTGGGAATGGATCCTTAACGCCAGGAGCTGGGTCCCGACTCCCGGCGTGGAACTTCAGGAGCCAGACCCGTCCCCAGAGAGTGCAGAGGGATTCCGGCCTGATGGGGTTAAACTTGGGACACTCCTGGACACGGGGGATGTTTCTGGACACGGGGGACACAAGGGACACTCCTGGACACGAGGGATGTGTGTGGACACGAGGGACACTCCTGGACACAAGGGACACTCCTGGACACGAGGGATATGTGTGGACACAATGGACTCTCCAGGACACGAGGGACACAAGGGACACTCCTGGACACGGGGGACGCTCCTGGACACGAGGGATGTGTGTGGACACAATGGACTCTCCAGGACACGAGGGACACAAGGGACACTCCTGGACACGGAGGACACTCCAGGACACGAGGGATGTGCGTGGACACAAGGGACACTCCTGGACACGAGGGACACAAGGGACACTCTTGGACACGGGGGACACTCCTGGACACGGGGGACGCTCCAGGACCCGAGGACACAAAGCCGCCGGTGGCAGCACCAGGGGTGTCCCCTCGGCCCGCAGTGGCTCTGTTGAACCCCCTCCGCCGGCTCCTGTTGTCGCAGCCCCGCCGTGGCCCCGTCCCCCCCGGGCCCCTGGGGCCGCTCCCGGGAGCGCGGCGCGGGGTAATTGAAGCAGCACGCCGAGCATATGGCCGGGCAGGGCTCCCTGCTGCTGCACCAGCTGCGAGCTGGGTGCTGGGGCCAGCGGGCGGCCGCCGGGCCCGTCTCCCTGTCTGCCCGCCGCCCGGCCCCGGGACACACAGCTCCTCCTCCGCGGGACACACAGAGCCCCGCTGCCGGCCCGGGCACGGGGAGCGGGGGCTGCGGGGGTCTGCGGGGGTCTGGGGTCTGCGGGGGATCTGGGGTCTGCGGGGGACCCGGGGTCTGCGGGGGTCTGGGGTCTGCGGGGGATCAGGGGTCTGTGGGGAGATCTGGGGTCTGCGGGGGACCCGGGGTCTGCGGGGGACCCGGGGTCTGCGGGGGATCAGGGGTCTGTGGGGAGATCTGGGGTCTGCGGGGGTCTGGGGTCTGCGGGGGATCAGGGGTCTGTGGGGAGATCTGGGGTCTGCGGGGGACCCGGGGTCTGCGGGGGATCTGGGGTCTGCGGGGGATCTGGGGTCTGCGGGGATCTGGGGTCTGCGGGGGGATCTGGGGTCTGCGGGGGATCTGGGGTCTGTGGGGAGATCTGGGGTCTGTGGGGATCAGGGGTCTGCGGGGGGATTTGGGGTCTGCGGGGGATCTGGGGTCTGCGGGGGGACCAGGGGCTGCAGGGGGTCTGGGGTCTGCAGGGGATCTGGGGTCTGTGGGGAGATCTGGGGTCTGCGGGGGGACCAGGGGCTGCAGGGTGACTCGGGGTCTGCAGGAGGGGAAAGGTCTGGGTGAGGGCTGGGCTGGGACAGTGGGAGCTTTTCCCTGAATCCTCCAAAGAACAGGAATTGGACTGCTCAGGACAGAGACAGATCTCTCCCCCCTCACTGCCCTGGGACCAGATTTGCCTGCAGTGCCTCTCTCTGTCCTGCACAGGGTCAATGCTGGTTGTGGTGGAGGGACTCCCCATTCCTTCTGATCCCAGGGGCACCACTGGGAAAGGCTCCATCCCCTGCTCTCATCTGGTCCACCCAGGAAGAGGAGATGTCCTTTTCCCAGCTTTCCCCAGTGGCTGGTGGAGCCATGAGCAGTGCACGACCTCCAGGAGCCCCCCTGAGCCACCTGGCTCACCCCACAGCTGGGATTCACTCCAAGGTGGAAACCTTTGGGACAAGATCCCTCTAAGACTTCAGGACCACATCTCCATGTCCTGCCAAAGGCTGAGGAGGTGGCAAAGGCTCCAGCTCCTCCAGCACGTGCTGGGCTGGTCCTCAAGGATGATGCCAGGGCCTCTCCCTCTGGTGTAGGGCCAATATCCCAGGCACCCGTGCTGGGCCCCAGCTGGATCCCCACGGAGGGAGGGGGTAGGAGGGGCTTTATGGCAGGGAAAGGGGCTTCATTTGGGCCAATTATTCTCAAACTGAGGCAGAGGAAGCCATCATCCCAGTGTTTCCCTTTTTCCCCCTCTTTTTCCATTTGTTGTGTTTTTTTCACACTCTGGCAATGGCTGAATATCACACAAGTGCCCTGTCAAGAGATATATTCAATAAACACTTGACACCCAAGCTCAGGAATACATGGCCCGTGGCAAACATGAATTATTCAAATGGAAATCAAGATAATTTTGCTTCTAACTCAGAAAACCAAGACCCTCCCTTTCCTTCCTGATTTTTCCTCTCTTTTTCTCCTCAGTTTCTTCCCGTTCTTTCTTTCTTTTTTATTTTCCTGGTATTTCTTTCTTATTCTTTCTTCCACCTTCTGCCTCTTGCTGGGAACCCTCCCTGCATTCATTTCCAGGGAACTCCCTTTGCTGGACGAGCCAAAGTGAGGAACCTCCTTTGGATGAGGAGATCTTCTCCCTGTTTGTGCCCTGGAGCTGCTGGATCCCTCTGGAAGGGGCTTGGGGTGGCAGGACCCGGTGCCTTAGGGGTGCTGTGGTGGTGAGATTTTGGATCATGCTGCCAAAACCTCATCTCTCAGTGCAAAGTGACAGGTTTGGGAGAAGCTGATGGCACAGCTGCTCTTTGGGATGCCTTTCCTGCCTGCCTGGGCCTTTCCTGCATCCAGGGGGTTCGGTGGCAGGGGCTGGGCTGGTGGCAGGGGGCGTGGGGGGTATTGGGAGCTGCCTGGGGATGTCTCCTCAGGGAGGACCTGGGGGGACCCGTGAGAGCTGGGATTAGTGGGCTGGAGAGCTGGAAGGATGCAGGACAGGCCACAAGGATGATGGTGATGGGCAGAGCTGGAGGAAGGCGAGGGACCTCTCTTTCCTTCCTCTGCCTGTCCCATTTTGTGCCAATCCAGTCTGGAGCCCGTCAGTTCCAGTGGGACCAAAGGGCTCCTGGGGGCTCTTCCCAAACCTGGGACTCAGTGAGAAGGAGAAGAGCCCGAGGTGACTCCCAGGAGGGCTTTAAGAAAGGGCCACCTTGGCCAGAGCTGTGGGCAGCACCGGGGACATTGTTTCCAGTGTCCTACCTGCCTGCCAGGTCTCCTTCCAGCCGCTCATGGGTTTCTCTTCCGAAGGCTGACGGAATTTTGGCCTCTGCACTGACTCAGATGTGGCCTGAGGCTCTTCACTGAATCAAAACCAGAACTGAAAGAGTTTTCTTCTCTCAGAAACTCACTGGCTTTTGATATGGAGCTTGGAGGGCTCCAGGAACAAGGAGAACTGCTCAAAGCAGCACTTCAGAGCTCTGCAGGCCTGGAAACGGGCACACACAGAGTGACACACGTGTCACAGTGCTGGTCCCACCTCCTCAGTGCCGGTCCCACCAAGAGTCTGCAGGGCTTTAGGCCTCACAGGGGCTGCAAGATGGGTCAGAGGAAAAGCAATCCCACCAGCATTCCACAACATCCCAATCCCACAGCAGTCCAGGGTATCCTAATTCCACCAACAGTCCATGGGATCTCAATCCCACAGCAGTCCGTGTCCCAGTCATGGTGTCCCAGTCCGTGGTGTCCCAGTCCCTCAGCAGTCCATGGTGTCCCAGTCCCACAGCAGTCCATGGTGTCCCAGTCTATGGTGTCCCAGTCCATGGTGTCCCAGTCCATGATGTCCCAGTCCATGGTGTCCCAGTCTATGGTGTCCCAGTCCATGGGGTCCCAGTCCATGGTGTCCCAGTCCCTCAGCAGTCCATGGTGTCCAGTCCATGATGTCCCAGTCCATGGTGTCCAGTCCATGGTGTCTCAGTCCATGGTGTCCCAGTCCATGGTGTCCCAGTCCATGGTGTCCCAGTCCATGGTGTCCAGTCCATGATGTCCCAGTCCATGGTGTCCCAGTCTATGGTGTCCCAGTCTATGGTGTCCCAGTCCATGGGGTCCCAGTCCATGGTGTCCAGTCCATGATGTCCCAGTCTATGGTGTCCCAGTCCATGGTGTCCAGTCCATGGTGTCTCAGTCCATGGTGTCCCAGTCCATGGTGTCCCAGTCCATGGTGTCTCAGTCCATGGTGTCCCAGTCCATGGTGTCCCAGTCCCACCATCACTCCATGGGATCCCACCTGCCATCTCCTGGCAGACCTCCAGCGCAGGTAGGAGAGGGAAGACACTTCCCAAGGTTGCTTACCTCCCTCAAAGCTCTTCATTCCTTGACAGGTCCCTTCCTCCCTCCCCTGGAAACACCCCGGGGTAGGAGGAGGCTTCCCCCAGCTCCATCCTTCCTTCCTCTCCGTTCTCCAACGCCGTTGGCAGGGCTGGAGCTTCCCTCTCCCGGTGAATGGCCGTGGTTACTTGTGAGGTTGGGACTGGCTGTCAGCCAGTCCCAGCCCAGCAGAGGGATCTAATGGCCCCGGCGCCAGGCTCTTCAGAGGCAGGAGAATGTGGGTCAGCAGTGACGACATCTCTCGGAAAGGTGGGGGTGGAGAACGCGGGGGGAAGTGAGCAGTTAAATTTGGAGAGGAGCTAACTGGAAATTTGGGCCATCAGGAGAGTAATGGGCCGAGAAGAAGGAACTGGGATATTAATAGAGCTGGTTTCTGTAAGAGCTGGAGCAGGCAAGGCATGGACAACCAGGGAAAGTGTCCTGCAGGAGCGGGCTGGGACCCCCAGGGCACCGGGAACATCCGTGTAAAGGATTTCCGTGTAAAATCCCCCTCTGCATCCCAGGAGCCCAGCGGCCTCTCATCCTGCTCCACGCCTCCAGCCCCACTGCTCCTGCCTCCCAGCCACAGACACCACCCAAGGAACCCTCAGAGAAACCCCAGTGGGATCATGGGGACCTCTGTGGAGCTTGGTGTGGGTCCCACTTGTCCCTCCCTGCCCGGTGCTGGTGCCATCCGAGCCCAGATCCTTCCATCCACAGCCCCGAGGGGTTTCCAGGCCAAAGCAGGAGGATGCAGCATCCCCACCCGACTTCTGGCTGCCTTTGTAGGTGAAGATCTTGGAGAGCCTCTCCCTGCTCAGTGTCTGGGGGCCCAGGGAGACTTTGGTGCCTCCATCCTTGGAGAGGCTCAAACTGCACTGTACAGACCTGCTCTGACTGGCCTTGCTCCAAACAGGGAATTGGGCTGGAGGCTCCATGTATCCCTTCCAAAGCGCAGAATCCATGGATGGTTTGGTTTGGAAAGGACCTCATGGATCATTGACTCCTCATCCCCAAATCTGGACCTCCAAACCCCTCCAGAGGGCACAGGACCCAGCCCCTCAGTGGATCCTGTCTTCCCGGGGGTCCCTGTGCTTCCTGCAGGGCTGGAAGAGCTGCAGGAGCTGAATACGGATGAAGAGGGCATGGAGAAAGGCAGGGGGTGTTCCCCTTTTTAAATATTTACCATCCCAGGTGGGTGATGTGACATTTCCTCCCCTCCAGGAATTCCCATGGACTGGCAGGGCCCAGGGACGAGCAGGAGCTCTGTCCCAGCCTTGTCCCCAGGCCACAGGGGCCATTCCCGGGGCACTGCCCATTTGACACGGAATTCCAGGAGAAGGAAAAGGCTGGAAAAAGCCTCCACAACCATCGAGTCCAACCTGTGACCAGTCACCACCTTGTCCCCAGCCCAGAGCACTGAGTGTCACACGCAGTCCTTGGACACCTCCAGGGATGGGGACTCCAGACCTCCCTGGGCAGCCCCTGCCAAGGCCTGACCACCCTTCCCATGAAGAAATCCCTCCTGATGTCCAACCTGAGCCTCCTCTGGTGGTGTTTGAAACACTAAAAAACCAGAAAAAAAAAAAAATGTGAGAGGCAGCAGGAGCTGGGACTGTGGATTTTTTGCAGACCTCTGCTGCTGGAGCCCCTCTGTCTCCTTCCCAACAAGTCCGTCCACAAGCCCCTCACCATCCTCAGCCCGGGTCTGACCCTCCTGTCACTGAGGGACAATCCCTGCCAGCCGGGGCCGAGATCCAGCATCTCCAAGGCACGGAAACACCCTTCACAAGAGCAAAACCTGCTTTTCCTGCTACAAAGCTGAGGAAAACACTTCCTCTGAGGCACTGACAGAGAAACTCGGGCTTCTTATATAAAACAAACCCGCGGCGCGGAGGACAAACCTGTTTTTCTAGCAGAAAGTGCCCATTCCCAGCCTGAAAGCGGGCTAAAGGCAGCCCAGACCCGCGATGGGAAGGACTCACGTAGTGCCTGGCTGCAGCTGCATTTGATACCCTGCGAGGGCTGCGGGAGCATCAGCCCCAGCTCCTTCCCTCGCTCAGGCAGCCCATCAAATATTTACCGGGCTGCCATAGGCAATTACATTAGAGGAGATAGTTAAACACCCCCTACCCCAGGGCACCCCCCTGCAATGTAAATCAAACAAATTGGACTCTTTTCACAATTGACACACACGATTTTACTTACTGTAAATAATTTAGTATTAAAAAGTCGAGCTACACTTTGCCCCATCTGGATTTTCTTTTCTCCCTCTCTCTCTCTCTCTCTCTCTCTCTCTCTCCAGCTCTGCACGGGCTCCAGGTTCCTAATGCAGGAGATGGAGTGCAGGAATTTTGCTGCCTGGGCGAGCTGTTAGAAGATTCCCATTTCCTAATGGAAGAAACCACACTCAGGAAACCTGTGAAGTTGCCCGTTTAAAAGCGGCAGAGACGTTCCAGCTAACAAAGGCCGGGAAGGATCCCTCCCTCCGGAAGGAGTGCAGTCTATTGCTGGTTGGCATCTCCTGGGGTCGCAGCAATCTCCTATAAAAGTTGGCTGAACGGTTGCACTTTTTAATTAAAAGCCATCTTTCCCGATTAGGCTCAGCGGGGTTTTAATCAGGATTTTTACAAGCTGGATCTGTTGGCCAGCGCGGATTGTCTTTCTCTTACACCTCGAGTGCAAGACCTGCATTAAACGCCCTGCTCTGCGGGCTGGGAAGGGATCTCCTCCTCATCAGGAGCTGTTCCTGCATTTTCCCCCAGAAACAGGCATTCTGGAAGGGGGATTTTCCAAACCACGCCTTGGCACCGTTGCCGGCGGGTTCAGGAGCCGTGTGGATGTGGCACTTGGGGACACGGGTCAGTGGTGGCCTTGCTGGGGAGTGGTTGGCCTCAAGAATCTGAGGGGATTTTTCCCACCTCGATGATTTCATGGTTCTGTGATGTCTCTTCCTAAATCCAGCACAGAATTTGGCCGCTTTTGAGCCTTCCATAATGCCACCATCTGCCGCCTGAGGTGTCACATCAGCCTGTTGAGGTCCTGTTCTTGACTCTACCGCAAGTGTAATTCAGTGTGAGAGGGAATGTTCTTCCCAATGTCTCCGGAGCAAGCGAGACTTTAATGGAGTTAAAAAGCTCCTGGGCCCGGATTTTCCATTCCATCCCTGACTCCATCCAGCCCCGGTCCCAGCGCACGGGCCTCCGGCAGGTAGCACCACTTACACATTTCCTGACAGAACCAATTTTCATCAGAAAACGCCAATCCCGATGAGATCGAAGCATTTAATCCCCCAACATCTTAATTCTGACGGATGGCTCCTCCCCGGGGTTCCCCCAGATGGCTCCTGGGTCGTTCAGATGTGACGGGCTCATCGGCGCCTCGGGACAGCCGGGATGGTCCCTGCCTGGGGCTGGGATGGCTCCTGGAGTCACAACTGGGGGCTGAAAATTCCCAGTGCACCAGAAATTCCCTGCTTTGGGCTGTTCCCACCTGCTCAGGCCCTGGGCAGGAGCACAGGGACAAGGGAGGGGAGGACCATCCCTGCCCTGATGTCCCGGTCTCTGCACAACCCCACAGAAGGTTTTCCAGGAGCAGCCCCGACACCCAGGGCGGGTGGGGAGCCGTCCTTAACATCTCTAAGGGTGACTCTGGAGTGACACCCACCAGCACTGCTGGAGAACGTGTCTGTGCGGGGCTGAACCTCCCTCCCCTGACGAGAAGAAAGTGGCAGCGGTCACCTGGGGACAGAGCCATTTCCAGCCGGCCCAGCTGTCTGCTCGGGATGCACAAAGTCGTGTCCCCTTTTGCAGGATCCTCTCCCGGAGCCCCGCAAAGCCTCGTCGCTGGAGATGCTGGAAGCTGTTAATCGCTGCCCGTGGGTTTAATTGGGAGCGAGAACACACAGACCCCATTAAAGCCCACGAGGGTGCCAAGGGCTCTCATTCAGGCACAAATGAAGGAGCAATCAAACCCACTTAGGTAATAAAAACAGCTGGAGTCTGCAGGCAACTGCCTGAGGCACGGCAGCACATGGCAGGCAGGCCGGGCGAGGTCTGCAGCCAGCCCTCTGATGGAAAACACCGCCACAGGACGAGCGTGCAGCCTTTTAGTGGTGGTAGGCAGGGAGCCAGACGGAGAAATTACGGGTCATCCTCAAAACGCAACGGAGAGCTGGAGCTCCTCAAGCTCGGGCCTCGCTGGAGAGCGTGTCCAGGGCTGTTTGTCCAGGGGGATGAGAAGGCAGAGCCCCCGGGCACTGGCTGCAGGGGTCAGGATTCCCAGAATATTCTGGCCCTGTTGGATCATTTTGGATCATTCCGCGGCACAGAACCACAGCACTCAATGTGAGGAGATCTCTGGCTCCTCATTTCTGCACAGGAGTTTGATTCAGAAAGGAGCCCCAAAGCCACTGATGAGTTTGAGGTGCCAGCTTTTAGCCTGGAAGCTGGAATCGCCCTGGAAGGAATTTGTTTTCCAAAGACTCGGATAACGAGGGTCTTTGTTCAGTGCTTTTATTTGGTTTTGTTTCAATGGGAAGGATCCTGACGTTCCTCTTTTTAATTGTGATTCCAGCGAAGCATTTCCTGCCTCCTGGGGGTGGCTGGTGTGGATGGGTGGGAGAGATGGGTTTGGACTGTCCCAGGTTTGGGTCAGTTCGGGAGGAAAGCTGGAACAGACACAACAAGGCTACAAGGAGCACTGCAGAGCTGTTCCATCTTACTCCAAAGAGCCCGAGCAGAGCCCTGAAAGTTCTTCCTGCTCCTTGGAAGTGCCAATATTCAGAGTTGCCCAAGGCTAAAGCACCAACTGTGGAAATATTTGAGATGTCTGTGATTATCGTGGCTGTAGAAACCTCTCCCTGTTTGGTGCTTCCACATCTTTGCCCATCCTGGCTGAAAAACCTGGAGGGCTTTCCTTAGTTTCCCTGTCCAGGGGGAGCCTGGTTACCCCTGACTCAATCCAGAGATTGGATATGGAGGGCATTGCTCTGTTCCCCTCTGGGACCAGCCCTCGGATGCACAGCGGAGGAGGAGGCAGGAGGATAAGTTCACCATGGAATGGGACTGGGAGGGGGGTCTTGATGTCCCTGTGGTGTCCTTGTGTTTCAGAGTCAGTGCCAGGGTGCCCAGAGATGTGTTTGGGATCCTCCCGGAGTGTTCCTTGCTCAAAAAGTTCATTGTCAGGACAAAGTTCGGGCAGGACGCGACAGGAAAAGAGCAAAGGCTCGGTGGTTTGGAAACTCTGCTGGCACACGGAGGAATGGGAAGGAGGGAATGCTGTTTACTTTGTCTGATCTAGTTTTCCTACATGAACAGCAGCAAAATGCAGCTCGGCACAGGTTTGTTTCCTTGGGGACAGTGAAATCCAGGGCCAGGAGCTCTATCCAACCTTCTCGGAGCTGCTGAAACGCAGAAATTGAGGGAAAGTGGGGTGGAGGGGAGACCAAGGGAAGCCTAGCAAAAGGAATTGTGAAATACCCTGAGACAAAATCTCCCAGAGTCATGAGAGAATCTACAAACCCACTGGAGGGGAGAGACCCCGCGGCAGAGCACCTGGAAGGGACAATTCCCCTTCTCGGGAATTCTGCCCGAGGCTCAGCGGAGCTCTCCAGCAGCCACTCTCCTCTGGCCGCCAGCTGATCCTGCAGCTCTCCAGGAGCAGAGTGGAGACCATGACTCAGAGCTGTGCTGGCAGCACGGAGAAGGGAAGAGGCTCCCGAGCTCCTGCCTGTGCTTGCCTCTGGAGACTCGGAGCATCCTGGCGGGGCCTGGGCTGTCCCTGGCACACGGTGGGGGGATGCTCCGGTGTCCCAGAGCGGCTGGCAGTGGCTCAGGCCACCGGGGACAGGCCTCCCTGGCAGCACCTTGGTGCTGTGCAGTTTGTTTTCCCCAGGAGGATTTCTCTGGAGCGGGGATTCAGCCCTGGGGACTCTCCCTCACCGCTCTGCACGAGCCGAGGGCTGCACAGGGCTGGTTTTGGGGGCTCCCGTGCCGGGTTTGGTGGCTGTGCCCGAGTCTGGGCATCAGCAGATGTGGTGATTGTGCCTTTCAGTCTCCTGTCACTGGGTCTGACCTGGCCCTGGGCAGGTCCAGCACCAAGGAAACATCTCTGGTGGTTCCCTCATGTCCCTGCCCTCTGCAGGGGCTGGAACTGGATGATCTTTAAGGTGCCTCCCAGCCAAATCCATTCTGTGATCCTCTGGGGACGGTTCAGCCCCTCAGGTAAGGTGGGGATCAGGTCATGGGGCCAGGCCAGGATTTCCCTTTCCCTGTGACACTCTCTGACCGTGTCTGTCCCGAGACACCTGGCAGCGTCCCCAGGAGACGGGGCTCAGAGGAGGCTGGGCTCAGCCTCTGTAGAGAAGGGTGGGAAAGGGAGCAGGAAACAGATGCTATCCCTGACGCTGGAACAGCTGCACCGTGTACCAAAGCCATTGAGGCTGGATTTTGGGGCTGGAAAAGCACATCTGGTTCCCGTGAGCACAGGACCCTCCTGTCCTCCATCACCCCGGGCACCGGGGCTCCTCTTGGCAGCTCCTCGGGCACCTTCTGGGAGCATCTGGGGGGCTGCGACATCCCCCAGCCCCTGATCCAAGAGTGAGACCAAACTCCACGTCACCGGCGGCAGGAACTGGCCTCGGTGGCGGGCAGGGAGAGGGGAGGGAACACCTCGGGCTGGGGGCAGATTCACACGGACGGCTGAGGGCAGAGACAGCGATTAGCCGGAGAGGGGAGGGTGGAGAGGCGGCACAGGCAGACCTGGAGCCCGGGGGACTCTGCACGGGAGGATTTGGGGAACGAGCCAGGGAGATTCATTGAAACACAGAAAAAAAAAAAAAAAAAAAAAAAAAAAAAAAAAAAAAAAAAAAAAAAAAAAAAAAAAAAAAAAAAAAAAAAAAAAAGTTGGGGAAACTTTTCTTGATTTTTTTTTGTTAGTTTGTTTTTATGATTTTTGACCCAAGGTTCTTCTCTTCAAAGGGAGAAGGGGCACGGCTCCTCTTCAGCCCCGGCTTCTTCTGCTCCCCAAATCCCCCCGGGAGCCGCGGGCAGGGGGCGGCCGGGGCCGGACGGGAGGTGATGCCCCCGACCCGAGGCGACCAGGGGTGACAGGGACACACCTGCGGGATGAGCAGAGCCGGGGAGGGACCCGGTCTGGGGGATTCACCGACAGGTGGGGAGCTCTGCTTTTGCCGGGGGGAGGGTTACAAGCGGAGCAGGGGGAGGCCGGTTTGGGGAGGGGGTACCACGGGCGGCTGAGCCCCGGTTTGAGGGGGGCCGAGCTCAGTGCCCGGGGGCGGGCGCTGGGAGGGACCTCCCCGGCCCCTCCCGGTGGGCGGGGGGCGGGGGGGCCGGGCTATAATGCCATCGATGCCGGGCGGCGGAGCCAGACAATACCGCGCCCCCGAGCCGGGTGCCCGGAGCGCCCCGCTCTGCCCTGCCCCGCCGTGCCCCGGCCGGCCCCGCCGCGCTCCCACCATGATGTCCATGAACAGCAAGCAGGCGTTCGGCATGCACCCCATCCTGCACGAACCCAAGTACCCGCACCTGCACACCAGCTCCGAAGCCATCCGCAGAGCGTGTCTGCCCGCCCCCCAGGTAAGCCCCCGCACGGCGCCCGGCAGCTTCCGTGCCCGCCGGCCCTCGACAGCTCACTCCGCTTTCCCTTTGGGCTTGGGTTTGGGTTTCCTTTGGCTTTGGGTCCGCTTTTCCTTGCCGCCTCCTCCGGGGCGCCGGGCCCGGCGGGCGGGGGCTGTTCCCGGGGGAGCGGGCTCGGTGCCGCTCGGGCTCGGTGCCGCTCGGGCTCGGTGCCGCTCGGGCTCGGTGCCGCTCGGGGGTTCGGCCGTCCCGCAGTCCCGGCTCTGGGGGGATTCAGGAGACCCGCAGTCCCGGCTCTGGGGGGATTCAGTAGACCCGCAGTCCCGGCTCTGGGAGGCTTTGGCCGTCCCGCAGTCCCGGCTCTGGGGGATTCAGCAGACCCGCGGTCCCGGCTCTGGGGGATTCAGCAGACCCGCGGTCCCGGCTCTGGGGGATTCAGCAGACCCGCGGTCCCGGCTCTGGGGGATTCAGCAGACCCGCGGTCCCCTCTCGGGGCTTTGCCCGTCCCGCTGGGTGCAGCACCGGAGCAGCTCCCCCCGGAGCCGCGGGCCCCCGCCAGCTCTGTCCCTCCGGCGCTGTCCCCTCTCGGGGAGGCCGGCCCGGAGGCAGAGTGCGGTGTGCGGCGGGGAGGGAGAGCGCTGGGGTCAGGCAGCCCGGGGCTTTGCTTTGGGGGCTCGGCTGGAGTTACCTGTCCCCGGCGGAGCGGAGCGGGGTCTCCGTCACGCCGCTCCCCTTTAATCCTCGCCCGCCTCTCTGGGTCCGTTCTCGCTGCCACTTTTCTCCCTCCCGCCTCTCCGCGCAGATCCAGGGGAACATCTTTGCGGGCTTTGACGAGACGCTGCTGCGAGGGGCCGAGGCTCTGGCCGCCGTGGATATCGTGTCGCAGAAAACCCACCCCTTCAAGCCGGACGCCACCTACCACACCATGAGCAGCGTGTCCTGCACTCCTACCTCGTCCTCCGTGCACCTGCACCACCCGTCCGTGCTGAGCACGCACCACCCCCACCACCACCACCACCAGCCCTCGCAGGGCCTGGACGGGGAGCTGCTGGAGCACCTCAACTCGGCGCTGCCGCTCGGAGGGGTGCCGGGCCCCGAGGTGGGCTCCGCGCCCTCGCACCCGCACATGTCCGCCATCAACCACATGGGCCACCACCCGCAGCCCGTGAGCGTGTCCCACCCGCACGGCCTGGCCGCCCACGCCGTCATCTCCGGCCCCGACACCGAGACGGACCCGCGGGAGCTCGAGTCCTTCGCCGAGCGCTTCAAGCAGCGCAGGATCAAGCTGGGGGTCACCCAGGCCGACGTGGGCTCGGCGCTGGCCAACCTGAAGATCCCGGGCGTGGGCTGCCTCAGCCAAAGCACCATCTGCAGGTTCGAGTCGCTCACCTTGTCCCACAATAACATGGTGGCCCTCAAGCCCATCCTGGAAGCGTGGCTGGAGGAGGCGGAGAGGGCGCAGCGGGAGAAGATGACCAAACCCGACATCTACACGGCGGGGGACAAGAAGCGCAAGCGCACGTCCATCGCCGCCCCCGAGAAGCGCTCGCTCGAGGCCTATTTCGCCGTCCAGCCCCGGCCCTCCTCCGAGAAAATCGCCGCCATCGCCGAGAAGTTAGACTTGAAGAAGAACGTGGTGCGGGTTTGGTTTTGCAATCAGAGACAGAAGCAGAAAAGGATGAAATTTTCTGCCACCTACTGAGGAAGGGGCTGGGAGGCAGCGGTGAGGGCTGTGGGGAGGGTTTGCTGCCCTCCTGAGCACCCCTCGGCCCTTCCCAGACAGGGCTTGGGGGTGTCGGCTTTTCTTTTTGGGGAGGGGAGGGTGGAGAATTTGAAAAAATTGGAAAAAAAAAAAAACCCCAAACAAAAAAGAAAGGAAAATTAAACCTTAAACTAAAGGGAAATGCGCCCAAAGCGAAGTGAACAGTTTGGTGCCTGCTCCTCACCCCTGGGCGAAGTGGCCCCGCTGTTCTGACTGGTACAGACTGCTTTTGTAGATAAAACTGGAGAGAAAAAAAAGGAGAAAAAAAAAAAAAAAAGGAGAAAAAAAGACAAAACGAAAAGGCCAAGGGCGAAGTTCGGGGCTGCCCGGAGTCGGGCCAGCAGCAGCGAGAGCCCGGTGGCTCTTTGTCATGGCCCCTCCCGGCTCGGGGCTGTGGCGCCGCTTGCTCCTCTGTGTCCGCTCCTCTTCTTTTAAAAAACGAGTTTAGAAAAGAAAAAGGCAAAGAAATGAGCGAAGAAACGAGCTGGAGCCGGCTGTGAAGCCGGGCTGCTCCCCGCCGCCAGGCTCCCCGCACACACACGCACCTGCATGGTTTTGTTCTCTCCCCTGCCCCCCGCAAACCCATCGCGTTTTTGCAATACCATTTCTGTTTCTACCTCATTGGCTAAATTGGAAAAAATAATAATAATAAAAAAAGATTTAAAAAAAAGGAAAAAAATATTAGAAAAGAAAGAAAAAAAAAAAAATTGGCCGATCCCTGGAGTTGCGGTTTGTTCGGGGAAATGGAGATTTATTTTGCATTGGTTTCACTCAAACCGTTTTGATTTCCGTATGGTTTTCACTGTATAAAAGCCTACGCTTCGACAATCACGTCCCTGGGGCTCGGAGGAGCGGCGGGAGCGGCCCGAGGCGGCGGGGACGGAGCCGGGCCCTGCCCCGGGGCGCTGCCTCTGCGCATAGGGAACTCTGCACTTTGGAAGGCAAGAAACTCTTATTCCCCCCCTTTCCTTTGCATATTTAATAGAGACATTTGCCTCCCTTTCTTTTCCTTTTTTATTTTATTTTTAATTTTTTTTAAATTTTTTTTTTTTTTTTTTGGAATTAAAGGAGATTTCGTTCCGCTGTGTGTGTGCTGAATGAAATTTTGGTGTCCGTGTACGCTGCAGCATTTCAAATAAATCATGCACGTTTTACCTCACCCTCCTGCCTCCTGCAGTTACTGCGGCCCCTTTTCCCGGAGTCCCGGAGTCCCTGGCTGCTTCTCCAGCCCATCGCCGCTGCCTCCGCGGGGCTGGAGGCTCCGTCCTGCTGCGTGGGGACAGATACGAGCAGCGGCAGAGCCCACGCGGGACGGGGAGGGGATGGCCCTGGGGGTCCCGGGGGTGGCCCTGGGGGTGGCCCTGGGGGTCCCATGTCCCCTCTGACCATCGCGGCCGGTTCTGGCCCTTCCCCGCCCGGTGCTGTGCGGGTGTGCGGGGGTCTCTCCCGCAGCCCGGGGGTCTCTCCCGCAGCCCGGGGGTCTCTCCCGCAGCCCGGGGGTCTCCCCTCCAGCCCGGAGGTCTCTCCGGCAGCCCAGAGGGGTCTCTCCCGCAGCCCGGAGGTCTCTCCGGCAGCCCGGGGGTCTCTCCCGCAGCAGCCGGGAGCCCCCGCGAACGGCGGCGGGGTCGGTCTGGGGACATCCCCGGTGCCCCCTGTCCCTCCCGGGTGCCCCCTGTCACCCCCGGGTGCCCCTGTCCCCCCCGGGTGCCCCCTGTCCCCCCCGGCCGCGGTGTCTGCGGCTCCCGGGGGGATCGCTCCCTGCCCCTCTCCGGGCTCCGCTCGCCCACCGCCGGCGGGACCCAAATCTGCCCCAAAGGAGCTTCAGTCGCTCGGCGGGGCAAAGCCGGGGGTCCCTCTGTCCTCGGGGGTCAGAACCGGGGGATCCGCTGCGTCCCGGGACACGCCGAGAAAAAAAACCAGGAGTTTTCTTGGTTTTGGTTGTTTGTTGGGGATGGTTTTGTTTTGTTTTGGTTTGAGTGGGTTGTTTTTTGTTTGTTTGCTTGGGTTTTTGTTTGTGGGCGGTTTTTAAAATTGTTGTTTTGTTTTGTTTTATAACTTACTCCGGGAAAAAAATAATCCAACGCGCGCCGTGGTGTTGAAGCCCGACATCCGAGACCCTGCGGCTTTTACGGGGGAAAACCAAAGTGAACCAAGAAAAAAACAGAATAGAATAAAATGAAATGAAATTAAATAAAATACGATACAGTAAAAAATAATAAAATTAAAGGAAGTAAAATGAACGAAAGTAAACTAACGAAATGAAGTAAAATAAAATAAAACCAAAACCAAACGAGCAAAGAAAAAAAAAAACATAAAACAAACCAAACCAAACCCACAAACAAATAAACCTTAAAACTCCACAAGGAAGTAAGAAATACGAACAAACAGAAAGAAAAGAAAAAAAAAAGAAAGAACGAAAGGAAGGAGAGGGAATTGTGCGGCGCCCGCAGCAGCCGTCGGAGGAGCCGCTCCAGGGTCCAGCCGTGCTTCGGCCCTGCGGCTCCGCACCCGGCCCGGGCCTGTCCCGCACCTCTCTCTTCATTCTTCATTCTTCATTCTTGATTCTTTATTCTTGATTCTCGATTCTTTATTCCTTATTCTTTATCCTTTATCCTTTATTCCCGGCCGCTTCCCCGAGCCCGGCCCTTTGTTGTTGTTGCGCTCGGGCTCCGTTTGCTCCGTGCGCATGGCGAAAAGCGCATTTTCATAAATAGACCTTGGCCGAGCGCTGCTCGATGAAAGTTTAATGAGGCGGGATGCTGAGTGCTGCCCGGGGGGGCCCCGAGCGGCTCGGCGCAGCATTAGCGGGGCTCCGGTTTCCCCGGTCCGAGGCTCCCCAAAGCCCCCAGCCCGTGGCCGGGCCCGAGCCGTGGCCCCGCTCCGCCGAGTTCACGGCCGATGCAATATTTATCAGGAGCGCTGATAAAAGGGCGGGTGGGGATTTCCCGAGCGCAAAGGCAAAGCGCCGCGCTGGGGAGGCGCAGCGGGGCCGGCCCCGGAGCCCCAGGTAAGGGATCCGCTGGGACACCTCTGCGTGAGGACAGGGGCTGGAGGCCGGGGGGGCAGGGACAGAGACACCGAGAGCGGGGCCGAGGCCCGGAGAACTCATCCGAGCATTGATCCTGCTGCTGTCCCTGCGACTGTCACCGCTGCTGCTGTCCCTGCTCCGAGTCTACTCGTGTTTCTGCTCCTCCTCCTCTTCTCTTTCTTGCTGTTACTCCTACTCGTTTCTGCTCCTCCGCCTGCTCCAGCTCCTACTCCTGTTTCTGCTCCTCTTCCTACCTTGGTTCCTCCTCCTCCTGCTCCTGCTTTTCTCTGCTCCTCCTGCTCGCACTCCTCTTTCTGCTCCTGCTCCAGCAGTTCCCACCGTGCCCAGGCTGGCGTGAGCCTCCCGGATCCTCAGGGAAAAGCCTGGAAGGAGCTGCGGAGGGCCCCTGGTGCTTCCCCCATCCCTGCTCCTGAGAGCCGCTCCTGGGCACAGTCAGGGACAAGCTGCTGCTCCTCCTGGCGCAGCTCTGGCAGCCAGGACACACCGGGAGCAGGTCCCAGACACCGTCCAGTGTCTCAGTGTCCAGCTCCTGTTCTCCTGAGGGTGTCTCCTGCCCCAGCGCCACGGCTGGGTGCCCAAAAGGACCCGAATCCCTCCAAATCCAGGCTCTCTGCAGAGCAGGGCGAGGTGGGGAAAGCCCAGGGTGAGGAGAGCAGGTGAGGGAAGGAGAACAGACACAGAGGGATGTCAGAAAGGACACTCCTGAGCCCGACACTGGAGCCAAACCAGCACTAAAGGCAGGGGATATTGACTGGAATGGACACTCCACTCTCCCCCTGGCTTTTCATGTGAGGTTTGATGCATGAGCAAGGTTTGATATTTTTGAGCTCTTTCTCTTCAGCAGCAGGTCCACCTTTAAAGGCACCTGCTAATCCAGCCCCGAGCTGGCCCAGGGCTCCTTCAGGAGGAGCTCAGCTTCAGCCACCTCCGAGAACTTGATTCCTCTTCTGCCTGCAGGCTGGTGGGATTGAGGGGCTGGGCCAGCTCTTATCCCTCCCCAGGGGCATCCCGAGAACTCAAACCCACCAGCAGCAGCAGCAGCTCACCAGGGACTGGAGATGCTTTGGGGCCTTCAGAGCGGGGATGCACAGATGGATGGAGGCCTCTGGGCTCCACTCAGGGGCACTGGGTATCAACCAGTTCTGATATCAACCTCTGATCTCAACCCCTGGCCTGCGGCTTAGAGGCACCTTCATCACCTTAAAGCCTGTGATGGTTCTGATGTAATGTAATGGCTCAGGTGGAGGCACCGATAAAGGGGGATGTGACAGATAAATCCCACTCCTGGTGCTGCAAAGGCTTCCCAAGGAAAGCTGCCCACCGGTTCTGGGCTGCTGGAGCTGTCAGACACCAGTGCCTGGAGCTCTCCTGGCCACTGCTGCTGGAGCCAGGACCTCCCCTGCAATCCAGTCCTTGCTCCAAGCTGTTTCCCTCCGTGTCACTCTCTTTTGTGTCACTTCTTCCTGCTCTGAAAGCCGAGATGCTCCAAGAGTTTGGGCACCTAAAGCCCTTGTGCTCAGATGTGACAGAGACGTGGCCCAGGCCAGTGTGGCCGTGCCATCGGCACCCAAGTGTGGTGCAGGGAGGTGTTTAAAGTCACCCACGCCCCACTGAGGTGGAGTCTGGCGACTGCAGACAAACGCAGGTATCTCTCGAGGAAATCCCTGGAGAAGCCCTGCCCCTCTTTTATCTCCCAGGATCGTTCAGGGTGGTGCATTCTCCAGACTGTAAAGCTGCTCCGGGTCCCCCTGACCCCACTCGGTGTCACAGGGCCCACCTGTGCTCCTTAGCAGCAGGGTGACAGCGGATGGTGCCACCTCAGCCCCCGTGTCCTGCTAAACCCCTGCCCAAGGGGCTGATTTCCCCCCTGGGACACAGGAATATCCACGGGGACCATCAGTGTGCCAATCCAGGGAGCTCAGAGTGCTCACAGAGCGCTGCCACAGTGTGGGGAATCTGCAGCAGCAATCCCAGTGACAGCAGCAGGCGCTGCCTCATCCCGCCGGGATCCAGAGCAAGGCGAGGGACACCAGGACCCCACGCTCAGATATTGCTGGCACGTCCCATCTTCGGGTCAGGAGCAGAGAAAACGCTCTGTGTTCTTTAAAGCATCCCTGCCTTTGAAAGCTGGGCAGGTCCAGGCTGCGCCCACTCCGGACTTTCTTCTATTATTCCATGTGTTTTAGTGCAGTGCAGAGCAGATGTATTTTTAAAGATGCTTGGGGTCGTCTCTGCTCCACTACAGGGAAAAAAAAGAAAAAAAAAAGGAGTAAAACCATAATCAGAGGCTCCATTGGCTCCAGAGCAGCGGGGAGCACAGCCAGGCTGAGGGGGACTCAGCAAAAAGGCCTGGGAGTCTGGGAAATGCAGCAGGGACAAACCTGACAGCTGGCTGCCAGGACGAGAGGAGATGGCCTCAAGGGAAGCTCGGGTGGGATGTGGGGAAAATTTCCTCCTGGAGAGGGCTGTCCAGGCCTGGCACTGCTGCCCGTGGTGGCGGTGCCATTCCTGGAGGGGTGGAAAAGCTCTGTGGATGTGGCACTTGGAGACACAGGGTGGTCTTGGCAGTGCTGAGGGAGCAGCTGGAGGGCTTTTCCAGGCCCAACCATCCCAGGATTCTGCAATCCCGGGAAAAAGGAGCAGGCGTTGTCCCCTTCTCCAGTGGATCAGTCACGAGGACCCAGCCCTGGGTCAGGTGCAGCTGCCTGTGGTAGGAGCAGCTCTAAGCCTTGGCTGTGCAAAACCAGCTCCCTGCTCATCCCAGCGTCAGTGACGAATGGGAGATCCTAAAAAATCTACAAATTCGTGTGGGGTTTTTTATTATTATTTATTTCTTTTTTATTTTTTTTTAATCATTTGGTTTGTTTTCACCTGTGTTAAAGAAATACTCCCAGAAATTTAATCTTGTGCTTTTCCTGAGGTCTTTATCTCCCCATCCTTCACCTACAGGAGCAGCCTCCTGCCCTCATCAGCCTTCCCAGGGCCCTGCAGGAGCAGCCCCGCAGTTTTAGCCATAAACCCTAAGGAGCTGCTGTAGGATTTGGCTCCGGATCTTTGGGGAAATCCAAGAGAAGGGAACTCACAGGCAATTTCAAGGAACTTTGGGATCGTGGAGATTGAAGGATCAGAGGTAAAAATCTCCATTTCATCTGCAGCCTCTCATAAACACCTCCAGCGGCTGTAGGGAAATCGGAGCTCTCTGAGTGATGTGAGAGTGTCAGCTAAGGACCGTGTTTTATTTATAGCAGGCACTGGAAGGGTTTGGGTTCATACAAGGAAAAAATCCGTGTGTTTGTCTAAAATCCTGCTCCACCACTCTGTGACTTCCCAGCTGCTGCACACAGGGAGCTGTTCCAGAGGTGTTCCAGGGAATACTGTTCTATCCCTCACCAGCTCCAGGATGCACTTCCAGCCCCAATGCCGGCTAAATTGTGGAGCAGGGCCACATTTTCCTCTTCTACAAAGCCAAGGAAACACCTGCTGGCCTTGCAACAGCATGGGGGAGTACCCACCACACCGGATCTCTGATCTATCCGGGCTTTGAACAAATTCCCCACACCACGATAAACGTTCAGGGCAGATTTCCCCCATTGATTATCGATGTTCGCACCGTGTCCAAGGAGCTCGGTGCTTCACATCCTCAGATTAGGAAGGCCAAATTCATTATCTCCTCTCAGCCACTGAGAAGAGCACAGGGCTGGGTCACTGCCGGCTGTGCGGGATCAGGGCAGGAAAGCTGCATTTGTGGCATCACCCAAATCAGTCAGGGTTTTTTGGCAGGCCCCTTCCCTCACCCTGAGTGACACCAGGAGTGAGTCTGTTCCCTCTCACACCTTCCCCCTTCACCTTCTCCCTCCAGCCCCTCCACCATCTCCTGCTCTTCTCTCCTCCCTCTTCCCCAGGCAGCTCTGTCTGTCTGTCTGTGCAGTCTGTCTGTGCAGTCTGTCCTCACGTCTGGGCGCACCCAGCTGTTCTAGAACCCTCTCCCCGTCCAGCCCGGCTCCTGCAGCACCGGGAGCTCGGCCGGTCCATCCCGGGGGAATGTGACCGCGTGTCCCGGGCTGGGAACCGGGCAGAGAACCGGCACCGAGAACCGGGACCGAGAACCGGGACCGAGAACCGGGACCGAGAACCGGGACCGAGCCCGGGCAGAGCGGCACCGGGGGATCCCCGGTCTCTCTCCGGGAGCCGCCGCAGGAGCCGGGGGAGCGCAGCCACCAGCGCCCGGGCTGATGGATCCTACGGCTCTTCCCGGAGCCGCTCCCGGTGCCGTGCCCGGCTCTATCCCATTGCAATGCCCGGCTCTATCCCGGTGCAATGCCCGGCTCTATCCCGGTGCCGTGCCCGGCTCTATCCCGGTGCAGTGCCCGGCTCTATCCCGGTGCAATGCCCGGCTCTATCCCATTGCAATGCCCGGCTCTATCCCGGTGCAATGCCCGGCTCTATCCCGGTGCCGTGCCCGGCTCTATCCCGGTGCCGTGCCCGGCTCTATCCCAGTGCAATGCCCGGCTCTATCCCAGTGCCGTGCCCGGCTCTATCCCAGTGCAATGCCCGGCTCTATCCCGGTGCCGTGCCCGGCTCTATCCCGGTGCAATGCCCGGCTCTATCCCGGTGCCGTGCCCGGCTCTATCCCGGTGCAATGCCCGGCTCTATCCCATTGCAGTGCCCGGCTCTATCCCGGTGCCCTGCCCGGCTCTATCCCGGTGCAATGCCCGGCTCTATCCCATTGCAGTGCCCGGCTCTATCCCGGTGCCCTGCCCGGCTCTATCCCGGTGCAATGCCCGGCTCTATCCCATTGCAATGCCCGGCTCTATCCCAGTGCAATGCCCGGCTCTATCCCGGTGCAATGCCCGGCTCTATCCCATTGCAGTGCCCGGCTCTATCCCGGTGCCGTGCCCGGCTCTATCCCATTGCAGTGCCCGGCTCTATCCCGGTGCCCTGCCCGGCTCTATCCCGGTGCCGTGCCCGGCTCTATCCCAGTGCACTGCCCGGCTCTATCCCGGTGCCGTGCCCGGCTCTATCCCATTGCAATGCCCGGCTCTATCCCAGTGCAATGCCCGGCTCTATCCCATTGCAATGCCCGGCTCTATCCCATTGCACTGCCCGGCTCTATCCCGGTGCCGTGCCCGGCTCTATCCCGGTGCCGTGCCCGGCTCTATCCCGGTGCCGTGCCCGGCTCTATCCCGGTGCCGTGCCCGGCTCTATCCCGGTGCCGTGCCCGGCTCTATCCCGGTGCAATGCCCGGCTCTATCCCGGTGCCGTGCCCGGCTCTATCCCAGTGCCCTGCCCGGCTCTATCCCGGTGCCGTGCCCGGCTCTATCCCGGTGCCGTGCCCGGCTCTATGCCGGTGCCGTGCCCGGCTCTATCCCAGTGCAGTGCCCGGCTCTATGCCGGTGCCGTGCCTGGCTCTATCCCAGTGCAATGCCCGGCTCTATCCCATTGCAATGCCCGGCTCTATCCCATTGCAATGCCCGGCTCTATCCCGGTGCCGTGCCCGGCTCTATCCCGGTGCCGTACCCGGCTCTATCCCGGTGCAATGCCCGGCTCTATCCCCCCGTGGGTCCCCAGATCTCTCCCCCCGTGGGTCCCCTGCTCTCTCCCTGCGCCTCCCCGGCTCTCTCCTCACTCAGCACACTCAATGCTGACTTCCTCCGGCTTCTCGCATGGATTTTTTTGCCACCCTGGCTGCGCTCTTTAGCTCAGATCTAAGCGAGCTTTCCGAGCGCGCCGCCGGGATGTCTTTATTACAACACGCAGTTTAAGGAGGGGGCTGAGCCAGAGCGGGCTGGATCGGCTCCGGATTCACTCTGCAGCCGAAACCATGGGAATCTTCTGCTCCACAACTGTTCGCAGCCGCTAGCAGCTGCACAGCACCGCCGGCAGGACGCGGGGTCACCTCTCCGGCCGTGACTAATTGGTGGCGGAGGGCAGCCCTCTGCTCGCGGCCCCGGGGCCCTGTGCCCCCGGCTGGGAGGGCAGGTGGGCAGACAGGGCCAAGGCCCCGGGGGCAGGCTGCTGGAGAGGCTGTGCTGGGATTCCCTGCGGCTCCCGGAGCAGCCCAGCCCTGTGACAGGGACGCAAAGCTGTTCGCCAGACTGGCTCCTGAAGAGGAGCTTTCCCTCGGGAAGCTTTGAGCCTTGGGTCAGGTTTTGTTCTCAGGTACCTGGAGGCTGAGAAAACCACTGCAGGCAGGACGGACACTGCGGGAACTGGGCGCTCTGGGAATGGCTGTGCCCATCCAGGGCAGAGCAGCACCCAGGGGTGCCCGTCCCCGGGGGCAGGGAGCCAGCAGGATCCCAGGGTCTGCCGTGGACCTCCAGCCTTGCCTTCCAACACGAGCTGCCAGGAGCTGCCAGTGGCTCAAGTGCTGAGAAAAGCAGATTTTCCTTCCACCAGGAGCTGTTTTCCCATCACAACAACCTCGCTGGTGGCCTGGAGGCCTCGGGCAGGACCCTGAACTTCTCCTTGTGATGCAGCATCCCCAGCCAAAGCTGCCCGACCTCCTGCCACCCCGAGCCCACCCCGCTCCCGGGTCTGGCCATCGTGTCCTGCCTCGGGTGTCGGGAGCAGCAGGTGCCTGCCCTGGCCAGCAGCAGCTGCACCCAGCCCTGCCCTTGCTGGGGAAGTGCTGATTTGTGCTGAGCATCCCCCTGGCAGCCTCTGGCTGCTGGAAGGCGCTGCCTGAGCCAGCCACATGCTTCATGATGTCAATGGCAGTTCAGAGTGAATTATTCATGAGGAAATTTCATAATGTGCCGTTAAGTGGGCTGCAGGATATTTTGGTTAAATTAAGGGAACCTGAAAGCTCCCTCTGTGGGGTGGTGCTCCTCGGGCCTCGCTGAGAGCAAAGGTTCTCTCAGAGCTCAGGAGCCGTGGCCTCTGCCGTGGCCTGCCATTATTGGAGCCACGGGAGTGTGGAGATCAATCCAAGGGCTCAATTCGTGTTTCCAGCAGGAAAATTCCAAGTGAAGTGTTTTTCCAAGAAGGCCTGGGCTGGTGGAAGGTTCTCTGCCCGTGGCAGGGAATGAGATGTGTTTTAAGTTCCCTCCCAAGCCAGAGCATCCGGTGACTCTGTGACTTCAGAGCAGGTTCTGTGGAGCCCCCTGAGCCTGCAGAGAGCCGGGACAGGCTGTGCAGACCATGGAATCACAGGAGCATCCTTGTGGAAAGGCCTCCAGGACCACTGAATGCATCTGTTAACAGGCCAGTTCACTCCCAGACTCTTCTCTTCCTCGTTCAGGGAATAATTTAGGTTGGAAAAGACCTTTCGGATTATCAAATCTGACCCAGGTGTAAAGAAACCTCATCCACGGGGTCAGTCCCACAGTCCCCAAGTGTGTCATGCCTCGGAGCCTCTCCAGCCCTGGGTGAGGAGTGGAGGCCCAGCTCCCACCTCTGTCATCCCTGGATGCTGGGGCCCTGCTGAGGTGTCCGTGTGACCCAGGTCTGCAGTCACAGAGGACTTGGGGCCCTCCCTTGTTGGTCAGAAGCATCAGATGCAGTTGGTGGAGCAGGAGCCATCCCCTCCTGTGCTGCTTTTCCTGGGATGGCTGCAGGAGCTCACAGATCCTGGGGTGCCCTGGGCTCTTTCTGAAGCCTCGTTAGAGGAGCTGACTGACGGAGCTCTGACAGCTTTTGGAGCCTTTCCCAAGTCTCCCCTTTGGCCACCATTTATTACAGATGGTTCACACTGACCTGGATTTCTGTTCCACTCATGACTGAGGGAACATCTGCCTCCTCTGGCTGGTGGATCAATGACCTCCCAGACCAACTTCCACTCTCACAGTTTTTGCCAACCTCTGCTCCTTCTGCTGCCAGGAAAACGGTGACTGGGAAAAGTTTGGGCCCACATCATGAGATGAGGTGACTTCTGTGCTGGTGGGAACTTCTCACTGTGCCTTTTGTTACTGGTACAAGTGTCTGGCTCAGCTGAGCTGAGCCCTCAACTGCCCAAACACCAAAGTTTCTGGGAATCACACCCCCTGGAAGCATGGCCAGAGCCTCCCAGTGATGAGACCTCAGGCTTTAAACAGACAGAGGGTAGAGAAAAGGAAAGATTCGATTTAGGATTAGATATATGGAAAAAATTTCTTCCCAGTGAGGGTGCCGAGGACCTGCCCAGGGTGCCCAGAGCAGCTCTGGCTGCCCCTGGATCCCTGGCAGTGCCCAAGGTTGGATGGGGCTTGGAGCAGCCTGGTTTAAAGGAAGGTGTGCCCCAGTTCCAGCTGGAATGAGATGGAATTTAAGGTCCCTTCTAACCCAAACCATTGTGGGATTCTGTGAAAAGAGAGGGATTGATGCAGTGAAACCACCCTGGGGCAGTGCCAGGGGCTGTGACAGGGAGAGAGGGCAGGTCACCCTGTGAGGGGCACTGGTGGAAAGGAAACCTCTGCTGCCTTTTCCTGGGCTCTGTCCCACTCAGGGGGCTGGGCTCAGCCCGTGGAGTGTCCCACTCTTCCTGCCAGAGTCCGGCAGCCTCCTGGACCCTGGATCAGCAGCAGGGAGGATCCCGCACAAACCTGCTCCTGGGCACCTCTGCAGAGGTGGGTGTGTGGAGGAGAGGGGAGCTGGGCTGCCCAGGAGCTCTGTCCTGCTCCAGCACAGCCTTGGGCTCCAGTGAAAACCAGTGAGCACCTGGAAGGTGAGCCCATACAGGAACACAGGAACCCACCCGGAGCCGAGCAGGAGGGAGCCATGGAGGAGTGACTGGGCACTTGGCAGGGAATGAAGTGCAGTTTGCAGGGAGTGAAATGCAGTTTGCCTCCACGCCAAGCCTTGATGGCTTCATTCTGCCTCCTGAAGCTCTCAGCTCCTGCTGCCTGCAGCCGGCTCTTGCGGGGCTGGGAGGGGAGGACGGAGCCAGGGAAGGAGGAGGCTTCTCCAAATCTTTGACTCGATGGCAGCTCTGCCCTCGGGAGGTCTCAGTTCTGCTGGGGGGACCCTGGCAATGGGTGTTACCTGCCCTGGGTGCTGCCAGCCCCGCTGCAAAATCCCACTGCTGCCTCCAGGAGGAATTTTCAGGGAAATAAGAAAGCATCCAGCAAGTGTTTCCATCCGGAGACCTTCCCTGGGTAAAGCCCATCCTCACCCCCTGCCTCGGTGCAGGAGGATCCAGCCCTGGCCAGGTTTTGGCAGCTCCAAGGACGGCACAGCCCTACTCAACAACTCCTCCACTTACCACATCCAGCTCCAGACGTTTCCTGGCTCCTTCCCGTGAGGATGCTGCCCTCTGGAAGAGGAGCTTGGGCCACGGGCAGAGGCAGAGCAGAAACTGCCTGCCTGAGTTGGGTTGAGAGCAGCCCTGACCAGTTCCTACCCTGCCCATGGAAGGGATCACATTCCCAGTTCCAGCCTCAGCTCAGAGGTGTCAGCCCCTTCTCATTTTGGAGGGCTCTTGACTTCCTTTCTCTCTTGCCTTTTTTTTTTTTTTTTTCACTTTTTCCTCCAGCTTTTCTCTTCCTCCTTTTTTCTTTTCCTCTCTCTCTCTTTTTTTTTTTTTCCTCCCCCCTCCCACCTCCCTTTGCAGCCTCTGTTCTTCATCCATTATTTAGGCTTTTCTGACTGTAACAGCAACATTCGCCTTGTATACCTTGTGTGGGGTTTAAAATATAGATAAAAGCAGAAGGTCAGACTTGAAACACAGATTCTGACGGTTGCTGCTGACTTTGTCTGGAAGCTACAAAATCTGGAGCTTTCTGTGCCCAGCAATGGTTTTGGTACAATTGGGTTTTGGGGGGGTTAGAGTGTTGGGTTTTTTATTTGTCTGGTTGATATTCCTGCAAACTGTCTCGGTGATTGATGCTTTCATCCAGCCTTTCAGTTTCTAAAAGTTCTGGGGCCTGGCTGGCTTCAGGACAGGGGAGCTGGAGCCGTGGAATTCCTGCTTGGAGGGCCAATCTTGACCCAGCACAGCAAATACCTGCTGCTCCCGTGTCCAGGGCGAGCCGGGGAGGGGTGGAGGTGCCTCCATCCACATCCAGCAGGCTCTAATTGGCACCTCTGGTCGAAGGCTCAGCAGAGCCAAGGACTTTCCCTTTCAATTATAAATGCCCTGCTTCTTTTATGTTGCTTTCTTCAGTCGTCGGAGAGATTGGATTTTGAGGACAAATGTTTGTGGGAAATAAATTTCAAAGTCGAAGTGGGAACGGTCCCAGAAAACATAAAACACTTCATTGTCTGTTTGAAGAGGCGGGGAGGGCCAGGAGACAAACCGGCCAGGGGTGGAATCACCCTTCCTGAAGGGATTTCAAAGCCACGAGGATGTGGCTCTCTCTCGGGGACACGGGGCAGGGGTGGCCTTGGCAGCGCTGGGGGAATGGTTGGACCTGCTGGTGTTCGAGGTTCCTCCAACCCCAGCTGTGATTCCCTGAGAAGGGGCAGCAGGGGACGGTGACACTCCAAACAATGATAATGTTGTGTGTCCCTGAGATCCGTGTGGGCAGAGAAAGGCGCTGGAGAGGAGCTGGGAATAGCCCAAGGAAGGGCTGGAGGGACATTTCCCGCTGAGGCACTGGTGGAGAAGGGCCAGCCTTTGCCAGGCAGCGCCCACAGTGACACTGATGTCCTGGGTTTCTCCTGCAGGGGCTCAGTGGGGCACGTCCTCTCCCTGCACAGAATATCGCCAGAGAACAGAGGCTTTGGCTCACTCAAAACCAGAGCCTCAACTCTTCCAGTCCCCACCTGAAACAGGAGCTCTCCCTGTCTCCAAAACTGAGACCTGCACATTTTATTATCAGAGACCCCCGGCCTGGTTTGGGTCCTAAAGACCCCCGGCTGCAATCCCTTGCCATGGGCACTGTCCCCACCACAGCTGGCAGCTGGGACCTGCAGCTCAGGCACAGGTTTCGGCCTGTTGGCTGCCTAATCCAGGTGGATATTCCAGTGGCAGCTGCTGCTCAGGAGGCTCCATCGCCCAGCTGGTGCTCCCCAAACAGCCTTTCCTCACTCCAGCCCCAGGGAAAATGCAGCTGCCGAGTGGGGAAGGGGGAGACAGGAGGAGATTCTTCCCTGGGAGGGTGGGGAAGGGCACGGGGTGCCCACAGAGGCTGTCCCTGGATCCCTGGAAGTGTCCCAGGACACTGGGCTGGGAGCACCCTGGGATTGTGGAAGGTGTCCCTGCCCAGGGCAGGGTGGAATGGGCTTTAAGGTCCCTTCCAACCCAAACCATTCCATCATTCCCTGCCTCTCTCCCATTCTCCTGCAGGCACTGTCCTCATCCCAGCAGCATTTGGGAGGACACAGGGAAAGGCTGCAGGCTTCCCATCTTGTCTCCACGCCTCAGCCCTCTCCAAAGGCCAGACTGGGCATGGATCTGGGCAGGGATCTGGGCATGGATCTGGGCATGGATCTGGGCATGGATCTGGGCAGGGATCTGGGCATGGATCCAGGCATGGATCTGGGCAGGGATCTGGGCAGGGATCTGGGCATGGATCTGGGCAGGGATCTGGGCATGGATCTGGGCAGGGATCTGGGCAGGGATCTGGGCATGGATCTGGGCAGGGATCTGGGCATGGATCTGGGCAGGGATCTGGGCAGGGATCTGGGCAGGGATCTGGGCAGGGATCTGGGCATGGATCTGGGCAGGGATCTGGGCAGGGATCTGGGCAGGGATCTGGGCAGGGATCTGATGATGCTGAGCGGTTTCAGCAGCTCTGGCAGTGGCTGGGATGCCTCATGAAGGATCCCACGGCCAAGGAATTGAACACTCCCAGATTTCCCAGTGTGGAGTGTTTCCTCCCCTGCGCCTGCAGTTCTGGCTGATGGGACAGAGGTGTCACACTGAGAGAAGATGCCCAAATGTGGTCACTGCCAGGAGCAATGGGAAAAAAAGTGAACAATTATGAAGGGAATCCCCAAACCAGCAGCTGCTGGTGCTCAGGCATCTCTGAATTAGGGGATCCCAGCAGCACGTGTGGATTGAAATTGGCCTGTTGGGGTTTTGGGGCCCTGAGGAAGAACGTTTCCAGGGCAGTGGTGGAGTGTCCATCCCTGGAGGTGTCCAAGGAAGGCCTGGAGTGGCACTCAGTGCTCTGGCTGGGGACAATGTGGGCACCAGGCACAGCTTGGAGGCCTTTTCCAACCTCAGGGGTTCTGGGATTGAGGAGCAGCTCCAAAGTCCTCGAGGTTACACGTTTACATCCATCTGCAGGCTGCCCAAGCCAATCTGCTCCTCCCAGGATGTCAAACATCTGAAGGAAAGAAAGAAACAGGACTTCCAGGGAGTCCAGGAATCATGACACTGCTCATCAGAACTGATTAAGCTGACATCATTAAACCCAGCAAGTTTCGAGGTGGGAGTGTGGGACTCTTTGTATTTCTATCAATATCTCCTTTCCAATCCTAATTCCAATTCCAATCCTGCTGAATTCCTGGCCTCGGTGGCAGCTCACAAAGGATAATTATCCCTTTTTAAAGTGTCTCGCTCCACCAATGCTCAGGACGTTTGGGAATCCCTTTCCATTGTGATTCTCGGAGTGTTCTCCCCGTGACACCTGCAGCTTGGTGACAGCTCCCTGCTTAAACACCGAAATACCAAAAATTCCTCAATCTCCTACTGCTCCCCATGAGGTGGATGGGAGCTGCAAGCCCTTGGTCCTCCGGGAGAGGAATTTTTACCTCTGGGAGAGGAATTGTCCTCTGGGTTTGGTGGCCCAAGTCCAATGTCACAAGTGCAGCTCACGAATTCCCAGTGCTCCTGATCCCAGTGCTCCTGCTGCTGGGGGCTGCAGCCACCGCACCTTCCCGAGCCCCTGCAATAATCCTTCCCGAGCCCCAGAGTTACTTTTGTTTTCTTCCACCGATTCGGTCCATTTCGCCTTTGGCAAACATCGATTTTCCACAATTCCCCGCAGCCCTCATAAAGCAGCTGCCAAAACAGCTCCCTCGTGGGCCACTTCTTTTATTTGTCGAACAAAAGAATCATCAGCATTGTCTCCGGAGCTCTCCGGCCAGCGGAGCCTGGGATCAGGATGCCGAGCTCCCTCTCCTGGCTGCCGGATCAAAGGGAATAGCTGAAAAGTCCTGCGCACCTGAAAATCGGGATCGCCGGACTCCGGCTGAAGGAGGAAGAGACTTTCCGGCTGTTCTGCAGATTTTTCAGACTCCGTAAATTTTCACCTCCATGAAATATGCTGGGCAAAGCTTCAGGTGCCACAGTCGTGGGAGAAAGATGGATTTGTGTGTGGGCTAAAGTTGATTTTGCTCCTCTCCCTTTTTTCCTCATCTGTCACTGTCAGGGAACAGATCCCGGTGGGAAAATCATCCTGAGGGTCTCTGCAGGAAACCCACGGCTGTCTCCCACCAGTTATCCAGGAAATGTTACTCCAGGGAGAGTGTGGAAAGGGACAGGCACAAGGACGAGCAGCAGGGAACAGGTTGGGAGTGAAGGGTGGGGATCACTGGACCATGGGAAGTGCCATCAACATGATCCCGATGGAGGCTGAAGGGTTTCTCCAGAGAGAGGAGCCAGCAGGAGGAGCAGGATCTGCTGGGAGGCAACAAACAGCAGGAAAACTGGAGCTCAAACCATCCAGATCTTCACCTCAGCGTCCCGGTGTGAGTGCCAAACGTGGCTCAATTCCAAAAAACCCATTCCATCAAATGTCCCCGAGTGACATTGCCCATTTGCAGATCCCTTCCTCTCCGGTGGAAGTGTGCTGGCCCAGCCCCTGCCGCAGCCTGGGAATTCTGGTCGTGGTCTCCAGCTGGGATCCTGCAGGAATCTGCACTGAAAAGCTCAGAGCTCTGCGCCCTGGGGAGGGGGAAAGCACCCATGGATTTAGAGAAGGAATAATGAGTGGTGGGTGTGGGGGTGTGTGTCCTGCCGCACACTTTGGGAGCAAATGGGCACCACAAATCCGATGTGGAGAAGTCAAGAAGCCCTGGGAATCTTTTAGTCTCCCCACGATGCAATTGTGGGACTCTCTGAGCTGCTCCAGGTCTGGGGAGAGGGATGGTGCTGGCTGCCCCCAGGAGCTGTGAAATCAGTGAATCGGGGGCTGCTTTGGGCTGGAGGAACCGTAAGGACCATCTCATGCCACCCCCAGGAACACCTCCCACCATCCCAGGCCGCTCCCAGCCCCATCCTGGCCCTGGACACTCCTCCAGGGATGGGACATCACCTCCCTGGACACTGCACGGGTTTGGCCGACCCTCCTGATGCCAGCATTACCCATGGAATTCCAGCACCTCTCCTGTCCATCCTCCAGGCCCAGGCAAAAACCAGGAACAAGGAAGTCGCCCTCATGCTCCAAAACCGAGTCACATTATCCCGAGAGCTCTTCAGAAGATGCTGGGCCAGGATGTGCTGGGATATTCCATCCATCTGCATCCCTGCCCACGGCACAGCGTGGCCAGAGGGTGGCCAGGGCTCTGCTCCAAAGCCCACCTGAGGGGAGAAGACACCGAAAGCCTAAACCTCAGACCTGTGACCGTCAGCTCCAGCCTTTGGTTTCCTTGAAGCCGCTTCACTCTTCATCCCTGTTCTCATGAGGGAGGAACAGGCAGGTGCCAAAGGGGCTGGAGGTGCACAAGGGTTTCTTGTCTGGGGCAATTCAGGTGCCACCCTTCTGCAGAGTTTTGGTGACTCTGAGGAATATGTGGGCCACAAATCCTCCTATTTTCCTGTGCAGCTGCCCAAACCCTGCACCTCTCTCCCTGTCCCTCCCCCTTGTGACAACTCCCCTCTTTGACCCCCTGGAACCCACTTTGGGGGATTTAGGGGTGGAAAGGACCCAGTGGGGAGACGTGAGCTGGAGGGAGGTTGGGGAGGGGATTTGTGCTGCTCCTGGGGCTGGGCTCAGCCCGGCACACCTCACTCCCTGTGCCTCCAGACAGATCCAGGGCAGGAGCTGCTGATCCCACGGACACACAGAACACCCTGAGCTGGGAGGAACCAGGCCTTGTGCAGCCCGATCCCTGACCCTGCAGAGCTCTGCCCAAAGGCAGGAGCTCCAGGAGCCCCTCGCAGGTGCCTTTCATGGCTGATCCTGCCCGGAGCAGCCTTGTTCTGACAAGATGGAAAAGGAGCTCCGGAGCGCCTCAAAGGCGGGGGGAGATTCCCTGGGAAAGGGAGAGGAGAGCTCTGAGCAAGGTCACCTGCACTGCCTCAGGCCATCCCAGCGATGACAAAAGTTTCCGTGTAGCACGGCAGCAGAAGACAAAAGCCATCCCCGGAGGTAGGAAAGGGAGAGGGAGCGCAGGACAGACGAGGAATTTAATGTAGGGAAAGCCCCAAGGTTGGCTGGGAAGGAGCCGCTCCTGGCTGGATCAGGGGGTCACGGAATAGCTGGGCTTTGATGGCACCCTCAGAGCCATGGAGTCCGTCCCCAGGGGCAGGATAAAGTGGGGAACGGTTCCCAGGAGCCTGGAGCAGGATTTCCCAGAGCCATGGATGCTCCAGCCCTGGCACTGAGTCCCCCAAGCGCCAGGGGCGGGCGGGGGCCAAGGGACACTTGGGAACACCAGCGATGGCTGGAATTTGGAGCTGGGCTCCAGGTCTGCGGCTCCTTCCACCCCACCTGAGCCCATTGGGGTTGGGATTGGTGGTGAAGCAAGATGCCAGGCCCAGGGAGCCTTCCCCAGCAGCTGAGCCGCACCAGGAGCCCCCAGGGAAAGGGTCTGGCTTTGCCTGGGAATTCTTCCTTGTGGCTGTCCCTTTCCGCGGATCCAACAGCTCCCGGGACCAGAAGAGTCAGGAGAACTGCTGCTCTGCGGCTCCTGGGAGAAAGGCAAATGGCTGGGAAGCCCAGAGCCGGGCTGCAGGCGGCTCCTCGTGCCCTAGGACAGCTGGGACGGGCTCAGGTCCCCCGGAGACACCATGGGGACCAGCAGGGAAGGTGCCTGCAGCCCCGCTGTGAGTGTCAGCAGAGCAGATGATGGGACAGCAGAGTGCCTGGCACGGGCAGAGGAGCTGGGATTGGTTATGGAAGGGGTGCAGACTGCCCAGAATGGGAGCCCCATCCACACTCTGCTCCAGAAGGAGCCTTGGGGCTGGTGGCTCCAGCTGGGAGAGCCCTGAGGGTGAAGGGGAGTGAGGAGAAGCCTGAATCCCAGGGGATCCGAGTCATCCATCCCTCAGTGGGGCCTCCTGTGGGGCTCAGCTCCTCTGGGCTCACCCACAGCACCCGGGACCCTCCCTGCAGCCTGGCTGGTCCACAGTCAGCACACCAGTGTCTGCAGGGAGCAGGAGCTCGGTGTTCCCTCTGGGAAATCCAGAATGGGGGAGTTCAGCTCCCAGCTGCCCGAGGAGAGCGGGAAAGGCGGCGTCTGCCCAGGGGAGCTGGGTCCTCAATCGCTGAATTCACTCCGGCACCTCCATGTCTAAGGAGCACTAAAACCTCTCCATCTTCTCTTTTCCCCCGCGTTCTTTTGAAATCCCTCTCCTGGGTGCCCCGATTCTCCCGGGACTCCTGAAGATCCCAGCGAGGAAGGAAAGTGTCTCTCAGCTCCGCGGCAGAGTTAAAGTGATGTGTGGGCAGGCTGGAGGCTGGAGCCACTGCAATCCTTTCAGCCAGGCAGCTGCACTTCCCCTTTCTATCACACGCATTTAAAAGCTTTTAAGGGAACGATCCATCCCCTCTGCTGGCAAAGCCGGAGCTGGGCTGGTCCTTGGGACCTTAAATCATTTTAAAATATGGAGCAATATCGGTTTAAAAGCCTTTGCTCTCCCCGTGCTGCAGGAAACCTCAGCAGAGCTCGACACCAGCCCGGGGCTTCCTGGGGATCCATCCCTGGCCAGGGAAGGGCTGCGCAGGGACACCTCTGGGACAAGGCAGGACTTTCTCCCGACGTCATCCCCAGCGCTGCCACCAGCCCGGGGAGCTCCTTGTCCTCTAACACCTCACATCCCCGTGGTTTGTGTTTGCCAAGCTGCTGCAGGACAAGGACAAGGACGGCTGGCTCAGCTGGCACATCCACCCCACACAGGGAATGGGCCCAAATTCCTGCTTCCAGGCAGGGCTTGGCTCAGTGTCCCTGATCTGCCATCCACCCCCAGGCTTGGCTTCCCAGCCCAGCCATCCCAGTTCTCCCAGTCTGCTCAGAGAGAGCAGCAGGGCAGGGAACTGGGGAGCTGGGGAGGCCCAAGGACAGGGCCCTCTATCCAGGGACAGGAGAATGTCTTTGTGTCACCTTCCCTATGCCAGCATCTGAAACTCCTGGCTGTTGACAGAGAGAGCTGGGAATCTCCAGCCTGGAAAAAATTCCAGGGAGAGCTCCGAGCCCCTGGCAGGGCACAAAGGGGCTCCAGGAGAGCTGCAGAGGGGCTGGGGACAAGGGACAGAGGGACAGGACACAGGGAATGGCTTCCCAGTGCCCAGGGCAGGGCTGGGTGGGATCTGGGGCAGGAATTGTTCCCTGGCAGGGTGGGCAGGGCTGGCACAGGGTGATCCTGCACCAGCCCCTGGATCCCTGGAATGTCCAAGGCCAGGCTGGACACTGGAGCAGTGGGACAGTGGGAGGTGTCCCTGGGGCAGTGGGAGGTGTCCCTGCCATGGCAGGGGTGGGATGGATGACCTTTGAGGTCCCTTCCAGCCCAGCCCACTCGGGGATTTTATGATCTGTTCCACCTTTTTTCCTGTTTTGCTCTGCTCCTGCTGCGTTTCTCTTCTGATGTCCCGGCACAAAGCTGCCTGGACACACCCGGGCAGTCAGGAGGAGTCACTGCAAGGGGTGACCCGGGGGCAGGACTGGGGCATTGGCTCAGCTCTGCTTTTCCTCAGGATCCAGGGAGTCACTGAGATTCTATCCCTGCAAGGCTGGAGAGGCACGGATCCCATTCCCACCTCATTTCCCACTTCCCTGGCTCACAGGGGAGAAACCACCAGGGAACCAGCTGGGGCTGGAAAGGAGGATCCCTGCAGTTTGGGGATGGAGACGAGGACAAGGACATTTATTCCCCTCTCACACACACCGCGGAGGGTCTCTCTGCTCAGCCCCGAGCTTCCCAGCTCCCTGTTTGCCGAAGGAATCGGGGATCCCACCCCTCCAAAGGGCTCCAGCTCTTCCCGAGCCCATCCCGGAGTCACGGAACTTTCCCTGCCGGGGATCCTCCCTCTCGTTTATCTGCAGGATCGGTTGTAGCTGTATCGATTTTCCCTCCCTGCCTCTCCTCTCCGCGTTTGCCTCCCGAATTATGCAGCCGGGCGGTTTTTCCTCCTCGCAAGGAGCGGGAGAGCTGCAGAGGATCAATTGAGCCCTGCCATAGTTTAATCAGGAATCCCCAGTAGGAACCAGGAGAGAAAAAGGAGAAGGGAAGACAATGAAGACAGGGGCGATCAATCCAGTCCTGCTGCAAAGGAAAGAAAGGGGAAGAAGAGAGGAAGGGGTGGAATAATCAGTCAGTTTTCCTCACGCAGCCCTCAGATCCCCCAGCCTCGATCGATAACCAACTTTGACGGTCATTGCTTCAGAAAGAAACTTTCAAAATGCCCCTGAACTCAAAGAATGTCGGTGCTTTATAGTGGGAAAATGGCCAGCGAAGCCCTGCTAAAGACACGGAGAGGGGCCGGATTCCTTCCCCTTCTTCTCGTTCCCTTTCAAAGCCGCATTAGGAAGGCAGAGCCGGGATGAAAGGGGAGCAAACCAGGCTTTTAGTGCTCATTTTGTTGTTGCAATTAGTTTGCCAATAGTAATGATGTCAGGACAGGATGGAGGAGCCTTGACGCTGCGCTGGGGATGTGGAGGGGGGACAGAGCTGCTGGGATTGTGCCAGCACCACAAACCCAGGAATGTGGAACCCCATGGAAACAACAGACACGAGCCTGGAGCGTGGAAATAAAACCCAACAGTGCCCACGGGGACACCAGGGACCATCTGGATGTTGTGACAGCATGTGACAAGAGAGATTTTTCTATCAAAAATAGCGGGGTCACAGGCCCAGGGCACTGTCCACTGTGCTTGTCCACACATCCACAGCTGGGACACCTGGGGACACTCTGAGTTCCCAGGCTGTGGCAATCCAACTCCCCAAATCCTGCCAGATGTCCCGTGGGAGGGCCCAGCCTCAGGGCTGCCTGATCTCCAGAGGGATGGGCTGCCTCTGGATTCTCATTTCAGACAGCTCAGCTCAAGTTCAGCTCTTAAAGGAAACATTTAGGTCTGGGAGGTGCAGAGCTGAAGGTACCAGCTCATGGTCTGTGGGACATTGAGGAGGAGCAGAGGACAGAGCCCTCTGCAGCCCCACTCCTGGCCTCATTCCCAAGGAGAGCAGCATTCCAGGAGCCAGGGGTGCAGGACACAGCAATGGGCTGGAGCCCACGGTGACATCAACACTCAGGTAAGGATGGCAGGATGGGAAATCTGGATCATTGGCCACACATGAATCATGGCACAGGAAAACTGAATTTCCTACACTCTGGTGCTTGAGTTCAGGGCAGATATTTATCTCCCATTTTAGCCAAACGATCTCTGCTTTTGGGGACAGAGATTCTGGAAGAAATCCTTGTGCAAATTCCAGAAGAATAACTGATGGGGTTCATTAATCCTTCCCTTGACACCCACGGCCAGAACCAGGAGCTGCATCAATCCCCCCCTGCAGTTCCTACAAACCAGGTGCTGGTTCACTCCCTCTCTTCTAGATCCATCTTTATCCCACAGGGACGTTATAATCCCGGAGATTCCTCACCCACAGGCTTCGGCCAACAGAAGTCACTGAGGGGAGGAGCAGAGTCTGCCACACACGAGGTCAGAAGCGATTTATGGGAGGCCAAGTCTGGAAGGAGACTGGAGCCAGCACAAAACCAGTTCAAATTCAATGTTTGCCCTGATTAGACTCAGTTTGGTCTAAAAAACGTCAATTTTGAGATCTGTGCTTCCACCACCCTTTACCTCGTGATCTCACGGAGGGATCGGCACAAGGATGGAATAATTAACACTTTGGTTAATGGGAATGGAGGAGGAGGTCCAGCTGGGAGGGCTGCAGGCACAGCCCAGCGGGTGCAGCTCACCCTGACACTGAAGGCAGTCCACTCTCTGCTTCCAGGGGCTTTTCCAGGCCAAACTTCCCTCTCAGCTCATTCCCAGCGCCTCCACCAAGGGAAGGTCACCCCAAGGCGTGTGGAGGGTTGGCCACTGGTTTCCACCGAGGAAGCAGGGACTGGGCTGCTTCTCCAGCAGCCTCACAGAAGGAGCTCCTTGCTTTGCCTCCTCCCAGAATTTGTTCCACATTTTCTGCTAATAAGGGCACGGGGAGAGAGTGAGACAGAGAGAGAAGAGGAGAAAAACTGCCCTAAATTATTCATGGACAATATCATTATGTGTCATAACAGTGTGTCTGTGATGGGAAGGAGTGAGTGTGGCAGGGGCTGGGGTAGCACAGGCCGGGCTGCACAATAGCGAGAGCTGATTAATTATTGATGTGCACTAATTGGCTACAGGGTTTCAGGACAGCTTGGGCTTTGTTGGGATCATTTGTATTCTTGCTTTGGAAATGGACCCCCCCCACACCACACATAAACCCAACATTTTCGTGTGTAAGTCTTCTCCCTCCTCCTCCTCCTCTGTTCCCCCTGCCTCCCTCTCTCCCTGCCCTGCTTCCAGCGCTGCCGATCCCCCTGTGTGTGTACAAATTAACATCATCTTAACCTCGGCTGATTTTCTGCAGCGCTGACACGCTGCCAGCACCTCGGTGCTCTTGGGCTCAGCCTGCAGCGCTGCTTTTTGGTGCAGAAAACCAAAAACCTGCCCTCCAGCCCCTCTTTGCACCAGCCCTGCCCCGCCTTGGCCCCCAGGGCAGCTGGAAAGTCCTTGCAGGCATTTTTTCCTTCTGGGATGGCCCTGACCTTGCCTTGGAGCCCGCTGTGGTTGTCCCCCAAGGTCTGGGTGCCAACCTGGAGGTGCCAGGGTCAGGGGAGAGGCTTTGGAGCTCGGGTCACTTCAGGGGTGAATTTTACCAGTGTAAGAGTTCCAGGGCTGGGGCTGCTCCTGCCACGGCTCCAGCTGCTCCCAGGGTGTCCACACAGGTGAGACCTCACCTGCAGATCTGCCCCAGCCCAGCACAGGAGGCACCTGGAGCTGCTGGAGAGAGCCCGGGTTTGATCAGAGGGCTGGGGCAGCTCTGCTGTGGGCAGAGGTTGGGAGAGCTGGGATTGTTCAGCCCGGTTCTGGGGAGAGTCAGAGTCCCTCCTGGTATCTAAAGGGGCTCCAGGAGAGCTGGAGAGGAATTTGGGACAAGGGACGGAGGGACAGGACACAGGGAATGGCTTCCAGAGGGCAGGGCTGGGTGGGCTCTGGGGCAGGAATTGTTCCCTGGCAGGGTGGGCAGGGACTGGGCTGGAATTCCCAGAGCAGCTGTGGGTGCCCCTGGATCCCTGCAGTGCCCAATGGCAGGCTGGACACTGGGGTTGGAGCAGCCTGGGACAGTGGGAGGTGTCCCTGGGGCACTGGGAGGTGTCCCTGCCATGGCTGGGGTGACACTGGGTGGCCTTTGAGGTCCTTCCAACCCAAACCATTCCATGATTCCTGGATTCCATGACCAACTGCTAGTCCAGCAGCTCCCTCTGCCCTTGCCCTGGTGTGGAATCAGCAGGTTTCCACATCTTCCACGGGCTGCTCCCTCACAAACATCAGCTTTCACCCCCTGGGGATGCCCCAGTGAGTCTCAGGATTTCCCAGGGCTCCCTTCAGCCCCTGACATCCCACTAAAAACCAGCCTGAGGTGTCTGGAGCCAGGAGCTGCTCCCAGCAGAGCAGGGGACACTCCCTGCAGTGCCTCTGCTGAATCCCTTCGTCCCAGCCTCTGGCATTTGCAGGATGCTGTTGGCAGAGAAGAACATCCAAGTGAACATCCCGAGGATGGCACCAGGACCTTGCCAAGGAACTCACTGGGGCTGGGGACTTTTGTTTCAGTTCTCAGGGCTCCTGTTTTCTGAGAGCTGTGATTAAAGTTTTAAGGGCAGGATGACATTCAGGGGCTGCAGCATCTTTCAGCTGAAGGGCTGAGAGGTGCAGTTTGGGGACAGCTGTTGGCTAAAGATATTTCCCAACCTGTTTTTAAATAAATCACAGGGCACAGAGCGAGGGGAGGCCTGACTGAGGAACCTTTGGGTGCGTTTTTCTCCACTCTCACCTGTGGGGTTGCAGTGAAAGCAGCCAGGGTTTCCTGAGGGGTTGGATGGTCCAGCAGGGTAAGAACAGGACAGATGTTGGCAAGAGGCTGGAGCAGCTTCAGGAATCAACTTGTGGGCCCAGATCTTGGAGTCCACGAGGGTTGATGGGATCCTGTTGGATGAGCTGGCTCACCTGGACCAAGCACCTTGGGATAGGAGTGGGAGGATGTGGAAATTAAAGGAATTTCCTGCCCTTCCCTGGGAAAGTGAAGATTAAAGATACCCCAGGTGTAAAAAAAAAGGCCTCTCCCCCACGGATCCTTGCAGACATTGTGCAATCCCCTCTCTGGGTTTCACAAGCCCATCACCCACCCCACGGCATCCCTTTCCCTGTTTCCCCATTGGCACCGGGACTTGGTGTCCTGTTCTCTCCTCCCCACGGTGACCTGTCCCCTGCACCACCCACAAACCTGAGGCTCTATAAAACTGAGGAAAACCACATTCTCCCTCTTTGGCTCTGGATTCACCTTCGGCACACGGAATAAACGTTTGCTGGGAATTGATCTGGGGCTGGGAGCTGTCACAGAATTTCTTAGAGAGCGAGGACATGATTTATATTTGGATTAAGGATTGACCTACCCCAGCCTGAGCCCCAATTTCAATTGTGAATTTCACAATTCACCAACTGTGTATCGTGTGGCACAGGTAGACATTATGTTAAGGTGTGCACATGGGACGGTGGGTTTCCAGGTGGATTTTGTAGTGGGAACATTTCAGCCACCTTAAGAATAAGATAAACAACATTTGTTTGCTTTCTTTTAATGACCTGTCACTGTGAACCCCACTGAATGTGTAAAACCCACCATTTTCAGGGGGAATAAACGGAGAACATCGTGTTAACCAGATTGCCTTGATCTGCATTGCTCTTGGCCAGGCTTCCCAAGATTTTAGGGGCTCCCTAAAACTTCAGGGAGCCTTCTGCCCCTGTGCTGAGCCAGCCTGGACACGTGTGTGGGTTTGACTGCTGCCTGAACACTCCTCCAGCAGTTTCTCCACGGAGAGGCCGACTGGGGTCTGGCAAAGCTGCCCTCCAGAAGGACACAGTGCTCCAGGGAACGTGGGCTCAGCGCTCCTTTGCCACGATGGATGGATGGCTGGACACATGGGACTCCTGGGACTGCTGCTCCTGCCAAACCCGGGGTGTCTGGGGCTGCTCCTGCTGGGCTCAGGAGTGAGAGAAGGTGCAGGAGAAATTCCTCCCTCCCTGAAATTCCTCCAGGGTGGGGAGGCCCTGGCACAGGCCGCCCAGAGAAGCCAGGAGCTGACCTGGGGGATTGTTGTATCTGTGCTCTCAGGATGGAGCTTGGGGCTCTTTGTTCTCTTTGCTCCTTCTCCTTTGAAACCCTTTGCATTATTCCTTATAGGAACAAAACGAAGAAAGGATTTAGTTTATTTGTTATTTATTTAGGACAAACCCTTCTTTCCCCCCCACTTCAAAAGGGGCTACGTGCAGGAGCCTCTGGTGGGTCCCAGGAAACTCTTGATTGAAAGGAGGCAAGTGAGATGAAAAGCAGAGGGATGGGAATAATTTTAAGGGGAACAGCCACTAAAATATCATCAATTTTTTATTAAACGGAATCTTTTCAATAGACAAAACGAGCTTTTCTCTCCTCACTTGTGTTTTCTCTTTCTTCCCCCATTTTTGTTTTCTTTAGGCATGGGGAGATTCTCTTTTCCTTCTTTTTTCCCTGCTTTTCCTCTGTCCCTGGCACTGGTAAGAGGTGTGGCGTTAAACGGGCCCCAGGCAGGAGAATGTGCCTGAGCCTTCCCACCAAAACTCCTCTGTTTTCCCACTGGGAAAGGACAAGAGACAGGGAAGGGAAGTTCAGACTGGACCTAAGGTTTTGATTGGGAATTAACAACAAATCCTTCACCGAAGTTTTCCAGCCCTGGCACGGGGCAGTGCTGGGGTCACTGTCACTGTCACTGCTGGACAAACGTGAGGATGTGGCCCCTGGGGACACGGCCAGGGTTGGATTGGTGACCCCAAAGGGCTGTTCCCACCTCAGTGATCCCAAGAGCCTGTAAAATCACCTGAAGGCTCCCTAGAACACTGAACCAGCCCTGCCTGGATGAGCCCTGAGGGTCTCTGCTGAGCTCTTCTGAGCCAGAGTTTGGGCTGGGACCTCAGGAGGTTTCCTGCAGCCTGAACGATCCCCTGGTCCTGGGAAGGCAGTGACACCGCGGTGGGGACGTGGCTGAGCTCGGGGTCCCTTTGGAGAGCTGCTGGGCACATCCCGAGGGCTCAGCTCCCCGCTGGGTGCTGCTCCACAGGGGCTTTAACGGGAGAGCCTCCGCAGCCTGTGGTGAGACCACCGAAGTGTGAGGTGGCATACACGGCTTCAAACCGACAGGGAACAGCTTTAGGCTGGATTTGGGGAGAAACCGTCCCCTGTGAGGGTGGGGAAGCCCTGAGCCTGAGCCAGCCCTGAAGTGTCCAAGGCCAGGCTGGAGCAATGGGAGACAGGGAAAGGTGCCCCTGGCACGGCAGAGGTGGAGCTGGATGAGTTTTTTGAGCTCCATTCCAACCCTCCCCAGGGTCTGACCCTCTGATGGGACGTGTGGGGCTGAGCTGGAGCTTCTGCTGGGTGAGTGTGAGTGTGAGTGTGAGTGTGAGTGTGAATGTGAGTGTGAATGTGTGAGTGTGACTGTGAATGTGTGAGTGTGTGTGAATGTGTGAGTGTGAGTGTGAGTGTGTGAGTGTGAATGTGAATGTGTGAGTGTGTGAGTGTGAGTGTGTGAGTGTGTGAGTGTGAGTGTGAGTGTGAGCGCAGGGCACAGCCTGGGTGTGTTTGTGCCTTCCCCAGGCACAGGGGCACAGCCAAATTCCGAATTCAGCCGTGCCTGGGCTCTGTGTGTGTGTGGGGCGGTGCTGGGGCTCTGGGTGAGGGCTGGGGGTATTTTTGGGTGTGCAAGAGTTGTGATGTAACCCGCTGCTTATCTCGGGGGTTGTTGCCTTGTTTCCTTCCTTCCAGCTTCATCCAGGAGCTCCTGGCGAGGAAACCTTGCTCTGACTCCAGAATGTACCACAGAAAAAACCCCCCCAAAAAAAAAAAAAAAACCAAACCAAAAACCCCACGGACAACAATGTGTGTTTAGGGTCCATTTACCGGGGGGGATTTTTTTTTTCTCCCTTCCCCTAATCCCTTCTGAGCTGAGTGAACGCCAACACCAGAATAAAAAAACCACACACACACACACACAAAAAAAAAAAAAAAAAAAAAAAAAAAAAAAAAAAAAAAAAGAGCGAGGGCGAAAAGAGGATTTCCTTCAATCTGCTCTGTCTGCCCGTGATGGAGCCTCATTCCCATAATCATTTTGACAGGTGTGCGATGGTTGAAAAGTTGGGGGGTCCGGGGGCGGGCGGGGACGGAGCGGCGTGCGCTGATTAGACATGACAGGCACACACCTGCCAGCGCCGCAGCCCGGCAATTAAAGCTCCGCCAGGTCCCAGGAAGTGACCGCCGCAGAAAAGCCCCTCGCAGGCGGCTCTTTAGCATATTCCCAGTGTCATTAACGCGGCGGCAAAGGCGAGGCGCAGCGGCGGAGGGCTCTGACATGACCCGTGCTCCCTTCCCGCTCGGGGACGGGATGCAAAGTGACTTTTAAAGAGGAGTCATTTTTTTCTTTTTTTTTTTTTTTTTTTTTTTTTTTTTCCTCCTTTTAAATTTGATTTTCCAGCCCCTCGCGCCGCTGCTTCCCTCCTGCTCTTGGAAGTGTTCCATCTTCGCCGGGGTCGCCAGGGGGAAGGGAACTAGAATTCATTAAAGGCTGAAAAGGACTTTGCTAAAAAACCGGGCGGCTTCTGGGACAAAACCCCCTCAATCCTGGATTCCGGTGTGGATTCTCACTCTGCTCCCTGCTTTCCCTTCTTCCTTCTCTTTTCTGCATCCTCTTCCTTTCCTCCATCATCTTCCTGTCCCTTGTTCCTCTCCCACATCCTGCTCTTGCTATTCCCCCTCCCGGTGTCTCTGGAGGCTGCCTGGTGCTCTCTGTGAGCCCTGCTGGGTCACTGATCCTGGCAGCACCGCGAGAGCTTGGTGTCATGGGCATCATCCCTCCATCCATCATCCCTCCATCCCTCCATCCATCCCTCCATCCATCATCCCTCCATCCCTCCATCCATCTGTCTGTTCATCCATCCCTCCACCCACCCCTCCATCCATCCCTCCATCCATCCCTCCATCCATCCCTCCCTCCATCCCTCCCTCCATCCATCCCTCCATCCATCCATCCATCCATCCATCCATCCATCATCCCTCCATCCATCCATCCATCATCCCTCCATCCATCCATCATCCATCCCTCCCTCCCTCCATCCATCCCTCCATCCATCCCTCCATCCATCCATCCATCCATCCATCCATCCATCCATCCATCATCCCTCCATCCATCCATCCATCCATCCATCCCTCCATTCATCCATCCATCCATCCATCCATCATCCCTCCATCCATCCATCCATCCATCCATCCATCATCCCTCCATCCATCCATCATCCATCCCTCCCTCCCTCCATCCATCCCTCCCTCCATCCATCCCTCCATCCATCCATCCATCCATCCATCCATCCATCCCTCCATCCATCCCTCCATCCATCCCTCCATCCATCCATCCATCCATCCATCCATCCATCCATCATCCCTCCATCCATCCCTCCATCCATCCCTCCCTCCATCCCTCCATCCCTCCATCCATCCATCCCTCCATCCATCATCCCTCCATCCCTCCCTCCATCCCGTTGTGTCCCTCAGCGCTGTTTCCACACGAGCTGGGAGGTTTCAGGAGCTGTCACTTTTCCCCAACATTCACAGCGCTCCTGGGCAGCGAGGCTTTGTGCCTCGGAATTCCTGTCTTCATCCTGGGCGAAGCCCTAAACCCATCTCCATTCTCATCCCCTCCGTTCTTGCACCCTCCGAGGTCACAGCCCGGCATCCTGCGGTGGAAGGTCCCCTCAGAGCAGGTGACCCCTTCCCGTAGCTGTGTGACCCCGTTCCGCCCCCAGAGCTCTCCCCAGGGCACAGCCCGGGGGGGTCAGGCTCAGAAGGGGACCTGGGTCCCATCGCAGGCTGCTCCAGGAGCCCCCGGCGCTGCTGTGGGAGGGAAAACCCCGGGCGGGGTGAGTTGTCCCTTCTGTGTCCCTCTCCTGTCCTCCAGGGGGACACAGCTCCCGGGAGCCCCGGGGCTGTCCCCGCTCCCTCAGATCCCGCAGGAAAAGCACCTTTCATGTCCCGCACACCTTTCGGGGAGGTGAGGCCAACCCACCCTGCGGTACCCGGCCAGCCCTGTCACCCCTGGGCGCTCCCGAGGAGCCTCCCTGTGCCGGGCAGGGATGCAGGGATGCTCCTCGGGCCGGGATGGAGTGTGGCTGCGTGTCAGGGGACGTTTGGGGACGGCGGTGACAATCCTCACCTGCTCCCGGGGCCAGGGGCACGGCATGAGCAAGGCAAAGGGGAAAGGAGGAAGAGGAGGAAGAGGAGGGCTGAGCCCCGAGCCCGGCCCATCAGGGCAGAGCCCCGGGGACAGGGATCCGGCCAGGAGCAGGAGCGCCGTTCCCGGGAATGGAGGGATCGATGTGTTTGCGGATGGTGACACGAGAGTGACACACAGCGGAGGAGCCTCATGAAAAAATAAGCAGGTGATAATCACAGGGCCACGAGCGCACTCCACTGCTCCTTATCCCCCAGGAAAATCCCGGCAGGGCTGAAGGCTCCGGGAGATTAACCATCGCCTCCCTGGATGGCACCGGCCCAGGGGCGCTGCTGCTCAGGGGGTCCCCACTCCTGTCCCCCGGTGCCCGGGCTGGTGACACATCGCTGAGCACAGGATGGGGCACGGGAGAGGCTCCAGCTCCTGCCAGGGAAGGCAGCCCCAGGAGCAGCTTCCAGGGCTGTTGGAGCACAGCCCAGCTCTGCCGTGGGCACTGCTGAGCCCCGCCCGTCCCCAAAAGGCCGGCTGGTGGCCAGGGCTTTGGCCACGCACACGGCCAAGCCCCGGGGAGCTGCTGTCACACAGCTCAGCCCCAGCGCAGAGCTCTGAGGGGACTGCTCACACCCCTCTGCCTCCCTTCCCCAGCTCCTCCGAAGGCACAAACCGGACAGAAATCAACCAAATGATAAAACCCCCAGTAAACCCCAACTTTTTAGTGTTATTTCATATATAGGTGACTGGAGGAGAAACATTTGAGGAGGCAAATTGAGGCAGGCTGAGCCTGTGTGAGCAGTGACCCTCTGAGGGATGCTGGAGGCACCTGGGGGGTCCTGCAGGGCTCCGGGGGCTCCAGAGGATGGATGGAGAGCTCTCCACCACCCTGACAGGACCTCTCCAGGGAACAGTGGCCAGCCCAGAGCTCTCCTCACCCAGCCCTGCCCCTGTGGCCGGGGAGAGGAGCAGGAGGGTTGGATTTGGGCTGTGAGATGATCCCTCAGAAAACAGAGAGGGAAAAGCTCCTTCAGACAGCGGGTGTTTCATGAGTTCTGGGCAAGACCTCACTTCTCCTAGAGCTGCTTTGAGAAAGCCAAACTCTCCTCTGCTGGGAATTTCCATTTCCTGACACGCTGTATCTCCTCTTGCAGCATCTCCCTTCAGGGCCAGCAGGAGATGGGTGACGTGGATCCAAGAGGAAAAAAGCCCCGCCAGGAAGTGTGACATGGACTTGATGGTGGAAAAATATCCCTGGAGGAATCTTTTCCCTCTCTTGCACCGGGAAAGTTTGAAAGCAACTTCCTCTTCGTTTCCCTGCTGTGGGCTGGCTGGGGAGAGTGCCAGGAGGGTGACAGCAGATGGTGACACCGGCAGCAGGGACAGGACTGAGGAGGGCAAGGGGCTGTCTCTGAGGCTCTGCCCAGGCATTTTACCTCTTGAGAAAGAGCAGAGAGGGCTCCGGGGGTGGCTGCCACCCCTCGGGTGGCATCTGCAGATGAGTCCCCTGCCCACAGGGGACTTTCCAAAGGGACATGAGGAGCTTGGGGACAGCAACGCTGATGGGCAGAGGGAGGGAGGGATGGAGGGATGGAGGGATGATGAAGGGATGATGGAGGGATGGAGGGATGGAGGGATGGAGGGATGATGAAGGAATGGATAGATGATGGAGGGATGAGGGATGATGAAGGGATGATGGATGGATGGAGGGATGGATGATGGAGGGATGGATGACAGAGGGATGGAGGGATGGATGGAGGGATGATGAAGGAATGGATAGATGATGGAGGGATGATGGATGATGGCAGGATGAAGAGCTGAGCTGTGTCTCCACCCAGCAGGCTGTGGGTGGTGAGGAGAAGGACGATGAGCTGCAGCTCCGTGGTGGCTCATCCAAGAAGACCAATATCTGCTGTGCAAAATGGGCTCTAAGAAGCAGTCCAAAGGCCACCGTGGTGTGGGAGGGCCTGGGATCCACCCAAGGCTCAATAGCCCACTGGAACTCCCTCCTGCCTGGGAGAAATGCAGCTCTGTGTCCTCACCTTGCTTGGCCCCGGCCTCTGTCACCTCTCCCACGTTTGCCATGTTCAAATCCCCAAGTCAGGCAAGCTTTACCCCAAATCATGGATTTTTCTGCAGTGACAGGAAGAGGAGTTGGTTCTGGATGGCAGCAGGAAAGCGTTCTGTATGGGGAGTTTGGAGCTTGCCCTGAAGGGCACGAGCTGTGCTCTGTGTGGTGATGCCAGTGAGGACACAAAATCCTGCCCAGCTCTGGTCACGCTCAAGGCTGACCCCAATGCCCGGAATTCCCACTGCCCTGCCCTTGGACACGGGGAGGAAGCCCAGAAGCCAACGGAGGGGCTGGTGAGCCCCTGGAAAACCGCTGAAATCCCAGCACATCCTGCCCTGGAGCCTCTGTGTAAACTCCTTTTGGGAAGGATTTTCCTAATGCGGGGGGATTACGCCAGGAGCTCTCCTCCACGGCGCTGCTTTGCTCAGGATGTTGGACAAGCAAATCAATCAGCCTCAATCCAGCCCTGAGGAGGGGATCAATGTTCCTTGCCTTTAGCTAGGAGAATGGGAAACTGAGGCACGGAGAGATTGAAATGGTTTTAAAGGAAAAAAAAAGGGAGAAATGAAGAAGATAATCCCAGGGCAAGGCGGGCGCGGGCAGAGGGAGGGAATACAAAGGTCCCACTTCTCAGCCCTTGATGTTCTCCCTGGTTCTGTCGCTGCTGCAGAGCGCTCAGCCGTGGGATGAGACAGGAGGGTCCAGCCTCTGCATCTCCTTGGGAACTGAATCGGGAGGCTCCTGGCCGCGGGCACACGGCTGGGAGGGACGGCCAGACAGATGGATAGAGCCGGGGTGGGAAACGCGGGGAGAAGACAAGGTTCTGTTAAGACAGTGGCTGCGCCCTCAGGACTGAGAGCTCATCCATATTTCAAACGCCAGTTAGACAAACAAAACAAGAACCAGAGAGCCAAGCAAGGAGCCCGTTTGTCATATCAAAAGGGGTTTCAGCGGTACCTTCCTCGCCCTCCTGGCCCCTTGAAGTTTGTAGCTGGCGGGGAGAAGGGACAGCTCCCTCTCCAGCCGGACGGCTCCGTGCCACTGCCGGAGCCGGGCTGTGTGTAATTAACCCCGGAGCCAATCCCCCAGCGGGGGCTGCCAGGCGGATCAAAGAGCTCACACAGCTTTGTCTGCGAGCGGCAGCCGAGGGGAGCTGCGAGGAAAGCAGAGCAGGGCTGGGAGAGAGCCGGGGAGTGGCGTGTGTGCTCCTAATTGATAAAAAGGGAAAAGCGTCTTCCTCCGAGACATCTCCAGCCCCATCAAAATGCAGCAGGAGAAGAAGGGGAGAGAAAAAGGCCTTGCTTTCCCTTGCGGGAGCCGGCCGAAATCCGGCTGCTTCCAGCGGGAGAGGCGGTCAGTGCCCCGGGGGGAGAGGACACCTGGGGACACGGGGACTCCAGCGTCTGCCGTGGGAGCCCTTGGCAAGGTGAGGGGTCCCAGGAGCACCCAGAGGGGTGAGGTGAGCCCTCTGCCTCGCCTGGTCCTGCAGCACCAGGAGAGAGGGTGAAACCAGCACATCCCACTCCTGTGACCCGGCAGATCCCGCTCCTGTGACCAGCACATCCCACAGCTGTAACCCAGCACATCCCACACCTGTATCCTGCACATCCCACACCTGTAACCCAGCACATCCCACACCTGTATCCTGCACATCCCACACCTGTAACCCAGCACATCCCACACCTGTATCCTGCACATCCCACACCTGTGACCCAGCACATCCCACATTTGTGACCAGCACATCCCGCTCCTGTGACCAGCACATCCCGCTCCTGTAATCCAGAACATCCCACACCTGTGACCAGCACATCCCACACCTGTATCCTGCACATCCCACACCTGTGACCAGCACATCCCGCTCCTGTGACCCAGCACATCCCGCTCCTGTGACCAGCACATCCCACACCTGTGACCAGCACATCCCACATCTCTAACCCAGCACATCCCACACCTGTATCCTGCACATTCCACATCTCTAACCCAGCACATCCCACACCTCTAACCCAGCACATCCCACACCTGTGACCAGCACATCCCACACCTGTGACCAGCACATCCCACACCTGTAACCTGGCACATCCCACACCTGTGACCAGCACATCCCACTCCTGTGACCAGCAGGTCTCCCACAGCTCCATCCACCCCAAAATGATGCATCTGAGCCCGAGCACTCCTTTGTCCCGTGGAGAAGGACAGCGGGGCTGCCCACAGCTGATTCACTCACCTGGACTGAAGGATGAGACATGGAAAAAAAATAACCCACCTGCCAAAAGGTTTGTTCTTCCAGGAACTGCGACAAAAGCCTGGATTCCCCAGGAATTGGGAGATATCCCAGTCTGTTGTGCCCCACAGACCATAGGGCTTTCCCCGGGCTGAGTCCCACACTTTGTGTTTGGCTGGAGCACCATTTCAGTGAATTGCACATTCCCACAGGGGTCAGTGGGGTGGGTCCTTCTGGACAAAATGCCAAAGGCTGTGCCCACACCAGGCTGTGGGAATGCAGGAATGTCCTTGAGGCCCCTCCTCACGCTCCGCAGCCCTCCTGGGGCAGAGCACATCCTCACCCCAGTCACCCCTCACGTCGTGATTTACACTGGGTTGTTTTGCTGCACACAGCCGGGGAGCCCAGCAACCTGATCTGGAGAGTTTTTAACAGGTTGTTTTTTTAAAAATGCACAAAATAAAGGAGCAGGAGCAAAAAGTTCAATTATTCACTGGAATTCAAATTGGGGTGAGAACCATCCTAGCATCAATTGGCTGCAGGCAAGGGGGAAGTTGTGGTTTGGTTTGTGGTGGTTTCCAGGGCACGAGTGTCATTGCAGGAAACTCGTGGTTTGTTTTTAATCCAAGAAAACACAAATAGAAAGGGAAAAATGCGGAGGGTTAGGTGATGGAACGTTTGGATTGTGGGTGTGAACGGGAAGGGAGAAAGTGGGAATCGTTGGCAGATATTCAGCTCTAGAAACAACCAAAGGGGCCTCAAAGGGACGGGGTGACCTGATAAAAGAGCAGCTTAAAACTGGGCAAAGGGCTAATGGGGAATTCCCAGTGCTGGACTGTCCCAGGCAGTGGTGAGGAATAGGATTCCAACACACCTCAACCCAAAAGGCCACGCTGGGGTCTGGAGGTCACACGGCCTTTGCCACTGGGGTCAGAAAAGGAATGGAAAGGAAATAATTGAAATCCAAACAAAACCCTGTAATTGTTGGGTTGGAAGGGACCTCAAAGCTCGTCCTGTGACACCCCTGCCATGGGCAGGGACACCTCCCACTGTCCCAGGGTGCTCCCAGCCCAGTGTCCAGCCTGGCCCTGGGCACTGCCAGGGATTGGGAATGGCACTCCGTGGTTTGAGGACACCCAGCAGCTCATGTCAGCTGGTGGATATTGGACAAGTTTAAACTCCCACCTTTCTTCTGGAGGAAAAGGCATTTCCTGGATCAAAGCCTGGGCCTGGGGATGGTGCAGCTTTTCCAGTGTGATCCCTGTCCTGGCTGAGGGAAAACCAGGAAACCACATCCAGGTCTTGGGTAAAATAAGTAATTTGTTCCTTGAAGTTTCCAGTTTCTGGGGTAACAAAACCAAAAAGAGCTTGGTTGGGGTTTTTGTAACTGCCCAAGCCCTGAGAGGGAAGAGGCAGATTCCCAGGGGGAAAAGGCAGAGCAGTTGGATATTTCCCCTGCTCCTGCTGCTTTTCCTCTCCTGTGCTGGGATCCCAGCCCCTCCTCAGTCACACTGCAGTGAAACCAGCCTCTCTCCACCCTGACATTCCCCAGGCAGGATTTGCAGGGAATCCATTTAAAATGACAACTTTGACTTGATTAAAGCCAATTATTGACGAACCCATATCCTCACTGGCTGACCAGTGCCAAATGATTGGATTTCCTCTCACCACCTGACTCCGAGCATGGATTGCAGATCCTCCCTGGATTTCTGGACATCACCGTGCTGCTCATGGCAGGTAGCCAGGCTCGTGGAGAGCCAGAGGCTCCGTGGCATCTGCCAGGATGGAATTCCTGCCTGGGAGAGTGGGCAGGGCTGGCACAGGGTGCCCAGAGCTGCTGTGGCTGCCCCTGGATCCCTGGAAGTGTCCAAGGCCAGGCTGGACAGAGCTTGGAGCACCTGGGACAGTGGGAGGTGTCCCTGGGACAGTGGGAGGTGTCCCTGGCCATGGCAGGGAAGGAGATGAGCTTTAAAGCCTCTCCCAAGCCAACCATCCTGGAATTCCACCATCTGAGATTCCATGAACACAACCAAACCTTGCTCCTCTTCCTCCTGCAGAGACGGTGCCTGTGACTCCCTCGGGAGGAGCCACAGGACCAAAGCGTGACAGCAGCACCCAATTGCAAATCTGGCACAGTTCCTGGGGAAAAGGACAACGTGCCCAGTTCAGTGGCAGCCCGGGGCACAGGAGGGCTGTGGCTGCAGCAGAGGAGGAGGATGTCACAGTGTCACAGCGGCCAGGGCGGCGTGTGGCCCTTCCAGCGGCCAGGAGGCATCGCTATCAAAATCAATAGCTCCTGTTCCCGGGGAGGGGAATGATCCGAGCAGGGAGCAGAGCCTCCCTGGCGGCTGGGGGTGGCTGGAGTAATCCATTATTGATGCTGGAGTGCCAGCCCTGCCACTCCGAGCTGGTGCTGGTGGGAAAGCACATCCCTCATTCCCAGATGTTCCTCTCTTGCCGTGGCCAGGGGAGTTAAACTGGGCACTTGGTCAGGTTTTGCCTGGGCCTTCTCTCAGTGAAGGTCTCCCAGAAGCCTGATTCCACGTGTCCCGATGAAATCTGGGCACGGGGATCCCAAACCAAGTCCCACCCTGTGGTGCTGCAGCTCACCCCGGGCAGGAGAACCCCATGAGCAGAATTCTGTCTTTTTTCCACAGTCACTGAAGAGTCTTCAAGGGAAGTGATGGTGTCATAGACAGGGAACCTGAACAAAAGGATGCAATCAGAGGGAAGGATGAGGAATTTGAGTGAGGCCATGGTTGAGCTGAGGAGTTTTGGTGCTGTTCAGACCCAGCTCACCTGCCCTGACACCAAATATTCCTGTGCCTTTGAGGCAGGTGGGTGAACCCCTCTTGGATCATTTACTCCATCAGATTTCCTCCTCATATCCCTGAAGAAGATGTCCAGTTTTCCAGGAACAGCTGTGCCACAGCACGGAACAGCTCCAAACCAAAATCCCAGCCCCAGATCCTGCCCCAGAGCAGAGCCTGCTGCTCACACCTGGTTTTGCTGTTGAGCAGCCCCCAGAAACCTGAGCTCCACAAAAAGGTCTCTCAGTCCGAGTTCAGAAAGAGAAGAGAACCTCCAAACCTCTTGACTCATCGATTAATCAATGGAATCAGTCAATAGTCTGAGGAATTCTTCAGACTCAAGCCTGGAGCCACACTGCAGGGCTGTGCAGGGTCCTCTGCTGGTATCCAGCTGGAACCAGCCCTGAGCTGAGCTGGGCACAGATCTGTTGAAGAGCAGATTTTTAGCTGGATGTGGTTTAGGTTTGATCCAGCTTCACAACAAAGGATGAACCTCCTGAGGTCACCAGCCTAATTTACCCGAATTTCACTGAGTTAGGAAGTCCTCTCTCTGCAAGAGCTGTGGAGAAATCCCATCTCAACCAACATTCCGGGCTTTATGCTGGACCCTGCTCAGGAACTAATGACCCAACTCTGCCCATGGAATCCATACAGGATGGGGGGACACTCTGAAAGGAAAACCACCAAAACCCCCAATTTCCATGGAGAAACGGAGAACAGAGATGAGAGTAAATTCCAGCCAACCCTTTGGGCATAGAATCTCCCTTTTCCAGAAGAGGTGGTCACTTCCCCTATAGCTGTGCTCAGAAATCTGCTCTTATCAATAGCTGAATATGCTCAGGGCAGCATTTAAATGCCTCACATCGGTGTCCCTGTCCCCTGCACCATGTCACCAGGTCACCTCCTGCACGTCTTAATGCCCCCCAGGGTGAGGGGCTGCTTTCTGCTGGCTCACCCACACTCCTCTTTATTCAGGCCCTGTGCATGCCCCAGGTTTGCACCCTTGTCACTTACTTCATTCTGAATCCAAACACTGCCACACAATACACTTGACCTTTGCCCTGCAGGGAACGCTCTTGGGATGAAGGAAGAATTCACTCTTTATTCCTTTCTAATTCAAGTTGTTCCTCCACCACGGTGGACAAATCCCCACTCACACAATGGGAATCCAGGCGCCTGCTGTCCCCAGACCTGGGAGCTGGGGCAGGGCTCCTCCTGCTGCCGCAGAGGGTCCTGCCACAGACCACAGCAGGTTCTCATGGGCGGCACCTGCTCTGATAACCCTGGCCACAGCTGCAGGAGGGATGGAGCTCCGTGCCCCTCCAGACTGCTTGGGCACCACGAGAATCTGCCATGGGCAGGGACAGGCCCAGAGACATGGAATGGGTTGGGTTGGAAGGGACCTTAAAGCCCATCCAGAGCCACCCTCTGCCATAGGACACCTCCCACTGTCGCAGGTGCTCCAAGCCCCAATGTCCAACCTGATCTTGGACAATTCCAGGGATCCAGGGGCAGCCACAGCTTCTCTGGGAGCCTGTGCCAGGTCTGCCCACCCTGCCAGGGAACAATTCCTGCCCAATCTTCCCTGTGGCACTGGGAAGCCATTCCCTGTGTCCTGTCCCTCCATCCCTCGTACAAAGTCTCTCTCCATCTTTCTTGGAGCCCCTTCAGGTCCTGGAAGGCCACAATAAGGTCACCCCAAAGCTTCTTGTTTGCACTGAGCTGCTTCTGAGGACCTTTATGGTGAGCTCCTCCATGTGCTGGGACTCATCTGTCCCCACTCCAGGAGGTGGAAATGTCCCCAATACACACCTTGGGCCATTCCACCTGCACCAAACCAGCTGAGGAAGAGCCTCATATTCCCTGGTGTCTTCACTGCCCATCCTCAGCGTGGGACACCCATGGGAGACTCACCCACAGCCAAAACACTTAACCCCTGAAAGGCCAGGCCCCTTTTCCCAGAGAACCCAGGAGCAGCCTTCCTCAGCTCCAAGCATTTATTCATCCCCTTTCCTTTTTTTTCCCCCTTCCTGTTGTGTTAACAGAGCATCTAATGTGACTAAATAGGACAACCTGCTCTCCCATCCCCATGAAAAATAAATTATGTGCTTCCCTTCGACTCCCTTCCCCCTCCCCCTGGTGCTCTTCCCACCAGGCAACTCTGGGCCCTGGTGTCCCTTGGGCAGAGCTCGTGGAGGGGCTGGGGAAGCTCCCCCAGCCATGGTGGGAGCCATCAGCTGGAGGCAGGGAGGTGCTGGAGGCAGAGTTTGGGGGAGCTGGAGGAGGAGGAAGGGGTGTGTGTGCATGTGGGGGTGGAATCCGTGTGCAGAAAGCAGCCAAGTGGCAGCTTACCCTGTGAAATATTAATCATTCTCTGCTTCTGCAATTTCGGCAATGCGTTCAGGCCCACCACTGCTGAATATTTCATTAACACCACTCACTTCCCACTGCACTTCTCCCACTTTTCTCTCTCCCCTGGACCCCTCTCCCATCTCTGCCCCCCGGTCCTTGCCTGGCTGCCACCAGCACCTGCCACGGCCAGGAGCTGCGGGCTCCAGCCCCATCCTGGACATCCCAGTGGTGGCACCAGCCCAGCCCCAGCCCGGCCACAGTCCCCAGGGGTGGGGAGAGAGCAGAGAGGCCATTCTGAGGAAGGAAGATCATCAACTCCATCGGGAGCGGAATATAAGTGCGCATCAACAAGTCCAGTGCTGAATAATCCATGAGGCAGGGCAGGGCAGAAATGCTGACTCTGGGCTGGGAGCTTTTTAAGCCATGGAGGCTCTGTTCCTTCATCCCTGACTTGCTCAGCAGGAGCACTTTGGGCGTGCAGTCAAGCCTTGCCAGGCTGAGCTCTGTGGGTGCTGAGCAGTTTGCACCTCAGGCTCCCAACTGCAGCTTCCCTCCCGCTGCCTACAGCCAGGAGCGGGCTGGGAGCAGCCAGGGCAGGAGCTGGGGCTGGAAAAACACCAGGAAGGACGTGAGACTCTGCCAGGAGACCAGAGCAAGGTGTGGTGGTGGTGCTCTGATCCACACCTGGGCAGGTTTAACCCAGGTGTTGCTGCCTCCTGCTAAAACCCACTGGGAATCTCCACTTCTCCCGCCCCAAACCCTCCTCTTCCATCCTAAATCCCACTGGGAATCCTCACCTCTCCCATCCCAAACCTTTTCCATCCTAAATCCCACTGGGAATCTCCACCTCTCCCATCCCAAACCTTTTCCATCCTAAATCCCACTGGGAATCTCCACCTCTCCCATCCCAAACATTTTCCATTCACCCTCTCCTTGTCCCACCCTTTCTCTCTCCCCCATGCCCAGCCTCACTCTTTCTCCTGCCCATACAAACCTACACCAAACCAGTGGCTGGGGAAGCTCAGGCTGACTGTGAACGCTGCACTTTTGAACATTTAGATCCAGGATTAAATCTTCGCGTGGATTAAATCCATTGGTGTGATCCCGAGGGATTATGAAGAGCCATTCTCACGTTCTCTCTCCTCGTGGTGCATCTCACTCCCTGGGGAAGTTTTCTTGTGCTGGTGGGGAGAGCTGAGGAGCTGTGGGCTGCAAGAGGAGATGGGCAAGGTGGGAAAGAGCCCTGCAGGAAAGGTGGAGACTTTCCAGGAGTGTGGAGTGACAGGAGCAGGGAGAGCAGGGGGCAGAGTTAGGTGGGGGCTCAGCTCTGGGCTGTGACATCTGACATTGTCACCACCTCTCTACAACCTGCAGAAGGACACTCAGGTTTGCTCTTCCCACACACAAAGTGAGAAATCCCAGCCCGGCTTTGGCACTGGGAATGAAAAACCTGGGGTTTGGATCAGCAGCAGAGGGAATGCCTCTGGAGCAGGAGGGGTTTGCTCTGCACGTCTCACTGGAGGACCAAGATGGTCCTTTTGTGCAGTATGTGAAATAAAACACGGGCTGGAGGAGCCACTTGAAAATATTGAATGAGATAACTTGGTCTGATTAATGTAGCGTGCTTCCTTCCCCCCTTTTTTATTAAAAATTCACAAGGCTTCCCAGCCCTTCTCTCAATTAAGCAACTTGTTTGTCAGGATTATTTGTTACGCATTTTCATAAACATTTGATGAATTATATGCAAACATCTCACTAATGTATTAACAAGGCTGAGGTTTTAATTACACAACACTCAAGGAAAGTGGGCTTAAGGCTCCTCCAGTGGAGTTAATTGTGCTCTCTGCTGTGTCTGGGCGTTGCAGGGGGAATTTTCCTCTGGGGGAAATCCCATTAAAGTGTCAATGCCCCACCCGGGCTCCCTGTGAGCCCTTCCCTCTGCTGAAGGCTGTGCCTTCGCCCAGACTTTGGTCACGAGGAGTGGGGACTGGATAAAATCAGTCTGCCATCAGTCCTGGGACATGGTTTGTGGCAGGGAAATGAGGTTTTTAAGGGGGTTCTGATAAAACTGAAGGGCTGGGCTTGATCCCCCTCTTGGCATTTCCAGTTTAGGAGGGCGTGGAACCTTCCATGGAGTGGTTTGGGCTGGGAGGGACCTTAAAGCCTGTTATTGAAGTCTTTAGAATATTTCACTTCCCAAAAATAAGTTAGAAATCCCTGAAAGTCCACCCTACTATAAATTAAATATTACCCGTGGTCTAATCTTTATGATGGAATTATTTGTTCAATATAATTTCTTCCTGTTTTTGGTCAGAGCTGTGTGTACTCACTACTTGTGACTCCTCAGGACACGTCCTGACGTGTTCTGATATGACAACACAGACAATTATATGAAATATTCTTATTTCAATTTAATTTTCAAGCCTCTGATTTAATTTTCTGGTCCTTTTCATTCCCAAACTGGGAGATTTGCAGTGTTTGATACCCTTATTTTAGCCAAGCAATAATTTAAGACGTCCCTTCTAAAAATCAGCTTCTCCTCTAATTAATCCTGAACCCTTTTCTTTTTTCCCCCTTTTTCAGAAATATTAAAACATCAAACTCTTTCATTAGGCCTGTGAATGGCGTGGCCTTTGATTAGTAAAACAGAGTGAATTGCTAATTAGCCATTCATTACTGGGCCATTTTCTTGGGGACACAGGAGCAATAATGGCTCTTGCAGGACTCGTGTCCCTGGCACAGATTTATCACCAGTGCGGGTGATCAATGGCAGGAATCAAATGGCACTTCAGGCAAAATTAAAAAGAAATCTCTTGTTTCCAGACCTGTATTCCGTGGACAAGGATTTCGCAGGACTGTGGGGTCATGGGATGGTTTGGTGGGAGGTGACCTGACGGCTGATCCCATGGGCAGGGACAGCTCCCAGTGTCCCAGGTCACTCCAGCCCCTGCCCAGCCTTGGGCACTGCCAGGATCCAGGGGCAGCCACAGCTCCTCTGGGAATCTGTGCCAGGGCCTCCCCTCCCTCACAGCCAGGAATTCCATCCCAGCATCCCACCTAAGCCCCACACATTCCCAACCACCGCCTGATCTAAACCTGCCCTCCACCTCCCCTGGAATAAACCCCTAAAAAACCTCTTTAAAAAGGCCCGAATTTCCCTGGGAAGGGCTGTGGACTCTGAGCTGTGCTGCTGGTGACAGCTCCAGTCCCATGACAGGGGCTGGCTTTGGGAATGCCCATCCCATTATCCCATTGCTGGGTGATGGGGACGGTCCCTCCATGTGCCACCTCCCTGCCCGGGGTGACAGCTCCAGCCAGGAGGGAGCTGTGTCTCCATTCCCACTGCCCAGCCTGCCCGGGGTGGCCACGGAATACAAATCAAGGCAGCACTGTTAATATTCTCATTACACTGAAAATCCAACGGCCTTTTTTAATATTCAGAATCAAAGGCGCTTCACCACCAGTAGATTCTTTTATAATTTTATTTTTTTTAATGGAGCCCCGCATCTCATTTCCCACTTCCTCCTCTTATAAAATAGATATATTTTTAAAATTTTATTTTATTTTTTGGATTATTTTAAGCCCAGGTTAAGCCACCAGGGAAGGGCCATGGCTATAAACAGATGTCACTCACAGAGGGGCTGGCAGACCTCCCCATCATTAGATGATGCTGAACTTTGAACTTGTGATTTGGAAGCTGCTTTTTCCGAGGAGGAGGAGGAGGAGGAGGCAGCTGGGATGAGGCCGGGGTGGAGGGAGCTTGACGGGGCCTCTCTGGTGAATTGCTGCTCTGCCCAGCCCAGGAACGCTCAGCACTTCAAATCCTCTCCAGTCACTTTGAAGCTCCTCTCTCTTAATCTCTCTCTCTCTCTTTCTCTCCCTCTCTCCTCCTTTTCCCCCCCTCGCATCGATGAATCATTCATGCCTTTTTTTTTTTTTCCTCCCCACTCCCCACCTCAGAGGTTCCTTTAGGAGGAAAAAAAAAATAATAAAAAAAAAGGAAAAAGAAGAAAAAAAAAAAAAGGGAGAAAAAAAAATTTCTCCACACAAAGCCGTGCCTGTGTTTATGTTCTTATTGCTTATTATCACCAATGTAGAACAAATTACTGACATGATGCTGCTGAGGCTCCAGCGGCCCTCGGAGCGAGGCTCCTGATGGAGCTCCCGGCTTGTTTTAAATGGAGATGCTCCCCGGGGCTCTGCATTCCATGGAAATGAGCCGGGAAGGGCCGGCAGGAGCAGGGAGGGACGCTGGGCTCACCGCCAGGGGGTCTGCAGGTGAGCTGGGGGAAAGGTGTGACCACGGGCAGGTGGGAGATGGGATTTCTGGTGGGATCACAGAACCTTCCAGGTTGGAAAAACCCCCCAAGACCATGGAGTCCAGCTGTTCTCCCGACACTGCCAAAGCCACCACTGGCCAATGTCCCCACGTGGCACACCCACAATGTCCCCACGGGGCACACCCACAATGTCTCCATGTGACACACTCACAATGTCCCCATGTGGCACACCCACAATGTCCCAATGTGGCACACCCACAATGTCCCCATGTGGCACACCCACAATGTCCCCAAGGGGCACATCCACAATGTCCCCATGTGGCACACCCACAGTGTCCCCATGTGGAGCACCCACAGGTCCCCTGTTCCCGAGGGATGGGGAGCCCACACTGCCCATGGAAACCTGTCCACGCCTTCCACAGCTCTTTCCATGGAAAGCTTTTCCCTGGCACCTCAAATCCAACGGAAACCTCCCTTGGCACCACTCGAGGCTGTTTTCCCTTGTCCTACAGGAAGGGTTGGCCAGGCTTTGGGAAAGCTCCTGAGTTTCTCCAACAACGCAAGACCTCGTCCTGGAAATGGGATTTTCGGGCTTTTGGAACACGTTTCTCCTCCCAAACCACGCCAGGAATGGGCTGATCCCGTGTTCGTGGTCGCAGCCACAGTCACTTTGCTGAGGAGGATGGTTGGACCTGCTGTCCCTGCTCTGGGCCCCCCCAGGAGCTGCCTGTCCCCAATCTCCTGGAGGAGAATTCCTCCCCACTCCTGTCGGGGTGGCTGGACACCCCCAGCCCCTGGGAAGGGCAGAGCCTGGTGCCCTACCCCACATCGAGGTCAGGAATTAGGGGCTGAGCTGCACTTGGAAGGCAATTCCCTGGGGACACCAGCTTTTCCCAGCTCCTGGGGAGATGGATGTGGGGTTAATGCCTTCGGAAGGGGGTTGGAATGATGGAGGCTTGTGCAACACTCGTTTCCCCCTGACACCTGGACTTGGCAGCAATTAAGTCCTGATGCACTTAGGCATCCAGCAAACTTGAGGAATTCAGGCTCTGGAGCTCGGGAAGCTTCGTAGATATTTGCTTAATGATGTCTCAGAAGGGGGGAAAAAAGAGCTTTTGCTGTCACCACGCGCCTCCCAGCCACTGGGAGCATCTCAAAGGGCTGCTCGGTGCCATCCCAAGCCCAGGCTGGGGTTGAAGTGCTTTATCCATCCTGACACAGGGAATCCCTGGATGGGCTGAGGCCGGACCTGCATCCCCACGCCTCCTGGGAGACGCCAGGAGCAGCCACGCACTTACCCAGGAAAGAATCTTCCAGCGCTCCTGGAGAGTTCCAACCCTTGGATGTGATCCCAGCTTGCCCAGCCCAAGCAGGAACTCCTGCATTTCCTCTTTCTGCTCACACCACAACAGCGAAATCCTCTCCTCTCGGCGAGCAGAGCCAGCCCTGAGGTTTTATTAGATGAGATATGGCCTATTTAATATGTAAAAAATAAACAGCTTTGCTATTAATAATAAATATTTAGGGCTCATTCCAGCTGTTCTTGTGGAGCTCTGTGATAGAGTGTTTACCATGGATTTGGGTTCCCAGGAAAATGTTTTTTACTAATGAAATGCTCTGCAAACCCCCCCCCCGGGTCTCCATTATTAATAATAATATTATTAATACCATTGTTATTATTGTTGTTGCTGTTATTGCTATTGTCATTTTTACGTATAACCTAATCCTTTTCCCAGTAAATTGAGGGCAATAAAGGTTTTCAGGAAGCACATTCAGGGCACCCACCTCCCCTGCCAGCTGTGCTGGGTCCTTTCTCTCCACCCCTGGCTGATTTTAACCCCAAATTCCAAGTACAAACTCCAAGTTCACCTCCCAGTGAAGCCGATTCGGGATGGGAGGGCGTGGCTCACTTGATAGCAGGTTTAATTAAAGCTGCTTTAATTAGGCACTGCTTTCCCACTCCACAAAGATGCTGGCTGGGGGCTGTCCTGGGATGTGAGGATCACAGGAAGAGGACACAGGTTTGGAGCAGGGACCCGAATTCCCACCGCTGGAGCTATAAAACCACAGAAACATTTTCCTCTAGATGCTTTTCTTTCACTCTTCCCTCCACGGCTGTGATCCACAGGAGGTGTGGGAGACCTCCGGGTCCATCGGGGACATCCACCAGGGGTGCAGCAGGAAAGGGGAAAACAGGAAATTCCCCTGCCTGGAATGGCACTGGCCAGCTCCTGCCACAGACAGAGCCACGTGCGGATGGGGACAGCAAAATGCTCTTTGTCCTCACCCCAAAATCAGCAGAGAGTTTTTTCCCAAGAGGCTGCGAGGAAAGGTGTGTTTGGGTACGGCCTCCGCCCTCTGCCCCCTCTTTATCTTTAGCCTAAAAGTGAGTTTTGGGACAATGGCATTAAGAAAAACTCATTTTTTAGGCTTCCTTCTATAAGAGAGCCAGGCACACACACCTCCATCTCTTTTTGGGGGAAAATGTGATGCTCTGGGGATGGCACCGTGGGGATCCCACCTTGGGAGAAAAGGCAGGGCTGGAGGGGAAAACACACAAGGGTTAAACACCAGATTTTAGGGGAGGCTCCTCAAACTCGCCTGCTTTCTGCACAGAGCTGGGAAATAGATGAAGGGCTTGTGGAAAAGCATCAGATCTTCCCAGGCTATTGATTCCTGACCTTCATCCCACAGCCCTCACCCGGCTCATTAACCCCGGAGCACGCAGCCTCATCTGAGGTGATTCTGGGATCTTCACTGAGCAGGCTCAAGGAAAATTCCCCCTTCCAGCCCTAAACCTGAGCCTCCTGGGCCACTTGTCCCCCTCCAGGGGCTGCTGGAAGCATCAGGAGCTCCTTAGGGCCTGGGAGGGGAATCAGCACCCGAGGGTTCCCCAGATTGGGGAGCAGCTCCCCCCAGGCACCTGCAGCCAGCCACGGGTTTGGGTCAGGGTTAAAGATGGGCTTTGGAGCTTAAACTCCAAGTTCAGGTGCAGGAGGGGCTCTGTGAGTGTGCTCTGCCTTCCAGAGGCCACAGGCTGGTGCCAAACCCCACAAACGCCCAGGAGCACTGGTGATCCCAGGCTCTGGCATCAGAGGAGCAGGAGCCACAGCCCTGCAGCTTCGGGTTCATTTATTTTCAGGCAGAACAGGACCAGACTGGTGGATTTTTTTGGGGCAGTTTGGTCAAAAAAAAGAGAGAAGCCATCAGGCTGAAAGGAGCTTTGGTGTGTGAAGGTGGAACAACGTCGCTTTAGATCAAGTTTGAGCTCCGTATCCCAGCTTGAACCTCCAAGTAAATAACACAACCCACCCGCCCTTTTCCCAGGAAGTTCATTCCCACCCTTGGTGCCTCAGTTTCCCCACCCACCCCACAGAGGTTGCCTGGGCTTTTCTTTTGCTCTGAGTTCTTTACAGACACCGTGTGGCTCTCACTGCGGGTTTTCAGGTGGCTTTGTGTCCCCAGCTCTGTCCTGCACGGCTGAGGGACATCACTGTGCCCTCCAGCCCTCCTGACCCCCTCTGCCTGCTGATGGCCAGGCTGGAAACTGCCTTTACTGCCTGGAGTGTGCCAGGGGCAGCGAGGGGAGGAGGAGAAAGGAGGGGGGCAGTCGGTGTGGCCACCAGGACACTGAGGACACACTGAGGCACCCCTGTGCCACTGGGGTCACCCCTTTCACCCCACGGCCAGCTGTGCAATCCCTGGGAGCTCCCTGGGGCATCCCTCAATCTCTGGAGCGTGTTCTGACCCTTCATCATGGACATGAGGAGGATTTTCCTCACTCATTTTAAACCTGCACCCCTGAAACTGAACCCCTTGTGGATGAGGAGAAACTCCGGTCCTCTCCCTCCACCCAGGGCTCTCTGCTGCCCTTCCCCACAGCTTTCAATTATTGAATCTCCCCTCCCCCTGGCAGCGTCTGAAAGCCGAGCGCCTTAAATACAAATCACCTCCCAATCATTAGGAGCAGGACCTTTCAGCCCCGTTCGGAGCCACGGGCCCGGAGTAATGAGCTCTGCTGAGAGTTTGCTGCATTCCACATCCCGCAGATGGAAAGGCTGGCATCGGGGAAGGGGGAGGGAAGAGGGAAGGAGGCCAGATCCAGCTGGGGAGGGGAAATATTCTCCACTCACCTTTTCCTCCCTCTGCGGGGGCCGGAGGGAGTTCAGGTGCTCCTGAACCTGGGGCTCCTGAGCTGGGACCAGGTGGACAAACAGAGGTCACAGCTGGAAAGTGAAGCCTTGAGGTGCTCAGACATCCTTCCAGGGCTGGGGTCCCACCCTGGAGCTCGTCCCCCTGAGCAATCCCCCGTCCCCAGGAGCTGTCCTCCCCTCCCTTCAGCCAGCTCCATCCCTTGGAAGGGACCCCAGGGTGCCTCTCCCACCCATCCTCCATCCCTCTGGGGCAGGTCCCAGCTCAGCACACCCCATCCTGCCTTCCCCCAGGCATCTGTGCCCACCTCTGCGGGTGGGTGTCCCTCCCTGCAGGGCCCCACGGCCTGGGGGTCACCAGGGCCTGGCACACAGGTTTGGGATGCTCCAGGCTCAGCTCCTGGAGGTACCAAATGATTCCTGGAGTGCCTGGAAAGGGCAGCACAGGGAAACCAGCAGGAGCCAGGTGAAGGCTTTCACTGCCCCATCTCCTCGAGCATCCTCATCCAGGCAGATGCTGAGCTGTCCCCAAAGTCCCTCCTGGTCCCTGGAGTCAGCAGCCAGGGCTTTGCTCCTGCTCCAGCCGTGCCATGGAGCTCCCACACGAGGACCACCACACCCTCAGGCAGGATCCCATCCCCTGGGACAGCCTGAGCCAGCCAGGGCTCCCCTCCCCTCCCTCCCTGCCTGGGAAAGGTGTGGAAGGAGGGGATGGAGCAGGGAGGAAACGAGAGCAAAGCCTCGAGCCGCAGACTTCAAAGTCCTCGTCAGCAGGAGCCTTCGGAACAGTTTAAGTACAAAATGAATTGTTTTAATATTTAATCAGCCTATAATAGGCCTGGGGATCCCAGTGGAGATGGTTTGCAGCTGAAAGGATGTCCAGAGTGAGCATCCACCCTCCAGGATGGACAGTGGTCCTGCAGGAGCCCTGAGGAGCGGGGAGACACAGCCTCCTCCCGCCGGCTGCCTTGGGCTGGCTGGTGGCTTTAATTCCTTTTTCCTTGGTGCAGGGTCAGGTTTTCCCCCTCCACTGGAAAAGGGAATCCCCGTGGGATTGCCAGACACCGCAGGCAGGGGAGCCAGGGAGCAGCTGAGGGCAGCAGAGGCACTGGAGATGCTCCAGAGGCACTGGAGATGCTCCTTGGCTCCACAGGCCCCGCGGCTCCAGTGGGGATTTATCCCCAGGAGGTCGGGTTGTGCCTGTCCCCTTCTGCTGTAAAACGGGGCACTTGGGAAGGATTCTCTTTGATCCATCTCCCGGCCAAAAATAAAATGCAAAAGCGACGATATTATAATATATTGTCAATATATCTGCGAACTGTCCGCTGAGGAAAAAGGACAGGCGTTCCTGGTGAAGGGGGAATAGGGAAAAAGGAGCAGAGAGGGAGAAAAGAGACACGGAGGAAGAAACAGAAGGCAGGGACAGTTGCCACAAGAGCCCTGTCTGTCTGTCTGTGTGTCTGTCTGTGTGTCTGTCTGTGTGTCTGTGTCAGTCTGTGTGTCAGCCTGGCAGACAGAAGGTGAGTGCTGTGAACACCTTTGTGTCCCTGTGGCTCCAGGGTGGGCTGGGTGCCATCTCCAAACAGCAGCAGGCTGTGTGTCCTTCCGTCAGGAAAACCCGGGGGTTGTGTCCCAAAGGGAGCCAGAGCAGTCCTTCGGCTTTATCCGAACGGAGAGAGAGTCCGCCAGGACACTTCCCACAGGGTGTTCTCTCTCTCTCGGGGTTTCAGAGCCTGCACCTCCTTTTATCCTGAACTCCCCCTTCTCCTTCCCTCACTGGCTGAGGCACTCGGAAGGTGCAGCCCTCCCAAACTGCCTGTCCCATATCCCCATATCCCCCACATCCCCCCATATCCCCCATATCCCCCCATAAATACATAACATTTTTGTTGTTCTGCACTCAGTGGTGAGTTTAGTTTGTGCTGGGTGTTCTTGGTTGTACCTTCTCATGGACCTTTGCACCTCCTTCACCTGATACCCCCTTCCCTTCCCTTCCCTTCCCTTCCCTTCCCTTCCCTTCCCTTCCCTTCCCTTCCCTTCCCTTCCCTTCCCTTCCCTTCCCTTCCCTTCCCTTCCCTTCCCTTCCCTTCCCAAACCTTCCCAAACCTTCCCAAACCTTCCCAAACCTTCCCAAACCTTCCCAAACCTTCCCAAACCTTCCCTTCCCAAACCTTCCCTTCCCAAACCTTCCCAAACCTTCCCTTCCCAAACCTTCCCTTCCCAAACCTTCCCTTCCCAAACCTTCCCTTCCCAAACCTTCCCAAACCTTCCCTTCCCAAACCTTCCCTTCCCAAACCTTCCCTTCCCTTCCCAAACCTTCCCTTCCCTTCCCAAACCTTCCCAAACCTCCCCCCTGGCTCCGTCCCCGTTGATCATCAGACCCACACACCATCAGACGTATGTTGAGACATAAACAAAAATGACTGCCCCCTCTCGATGCCCCAAACTGCAGCAGGATGAACCAAGCCCTGCGTTTCACAGCCTTTGCCAGGAGGACAAACCATTAAAACCCCAAAAATCCCTTCCCCAGGGTGAGGTGTCCCCTGACCTGTTCTGGGGGGACTCCCCAGCGTTACCCGCTGTGTTACCCTGGCCTGGCGCAGCCTGCGGCAGGATGTTCTGACAGGGATCCTGGGGAAAAATAAATCACCTTGAACCCATTATCCATCAGGGTGGTGCTTCCATTAGAGGAGGCGCTGCCCGGCGGCCGCCGGAGCCTCCCGGCTCTCGGGTTACTGCAGCTGAGCTCTCAGGACCCCGCTGGATGCCATAAATAACCCGGTGGGCGCTGCGGGCTGGGACTGGGACCATTAAACGCGCCCAGTTCATTTGACAGGGACTCTTGGAGGGAGAAGGAAAGATCCGGGCTCTCCTCTGCCGGCGGGAGCGGAGCGCAGCGAGGGCTCCATCACCTTCCTTCCAGCACCATCTTCTGGCCAGCCCCTGGCCACAGGCTGCGGAATCCCAGGATATTTTGTGTTGGAAAAGACCTTTAAGCTCGCTGAGTCCAACCATTCCCCCAGCACTGCCAAAGCCACCACTGCCCCGTGTCCCCGAGTGTCACAGCCACACGGCTTTGAAATCCCTCCAGGGGATCCCTCCGTGTACCCACGGCAAGGGGCAGGGCTGGGATTGACTTTTCCCTTTGGAGCCCCTGGATTCGGGATTTGGAAATGCCTGCAGCATTTCTGTCTCTTCAGCCCTGGTTTGGAGAGCCCAAGGAACTGTCCTGCACTTCGTTGGCAATGAAGGAAGGGATGTGACCCACCCCACCAGGGCCAGGCTGCAGGGCACTGGGAACGAGCTGGGGTTGGGTGTCTCACCTTGGCAGGAGTATAAGGAAAGGAAGGAATTCCTTTACCCGTGAAGGAATTTCACAGGAATTCACCCTGGGAGGGTGGGCAGCCCCTGGCACTGCCCAGAGCAGCTGTGGCCGTCCCTGGATCCCTGGAAGTGTCCAAGGCCAGGCTGGATGGGGCTTGGAGCAGCCTGGGATGGTGGAATGGGATGAGCTTTAAGGCGCCTTCCAATTCCAAACCATTCTAAAAATCCTCAGTGCCTAAAGAAAGGAAATGAATGGACACAAGTGATGTACAAAGCCCTGTGGGTGTGTGATGGTTTGGCAGTTTGGGATGGACCCTACACCCACCTCACCAAAGGCCACCCCAGATGCTGGTGGGACATCCTGCAGTGTCACTGTCCCCTCCACTCTGTCACCACCACCACAAGCAGTCAGGCCCAGGAATAATTTTCTCCTTGCCCAGCGGCAACAATCCCCAAATTTCCAAGGAGGGGGAGAGGAGGAAGGCAGGAGGAGTCCCCAGCTGCCCTCAGAGCCCGAGTGGGCCCAGTGAGGACCCCCAGAGCCCTGGGAGCAGCGTGGCCAGGCCGTGGGCTGTGTCTCCCCATGCACAGCAGGATGTGAGCAGCCCCAGACACGAGTTAAACGCCCCGGAGAGTGAATTCCACACGGGCCCTTCTCCTGCACAGTTCAGTGACACATCAAAGCCCAGATAAGGCTCGCAGGGCACTGCACTCTCCAGGGCTGATTTATGTTCCTCCAGCTCTGGCCTCTGCATTTCTGGCCCATCACACGGCCGTGGCCCATGGAGACGCTTCTGCTCCTGCTCCTTTTCTCTCCGCTGCCCATCCTCTGCCCCAGCTCCTCCAGGGGTGCCCAGCTGCTCCTGGAAGTGGAGCAAAGTGTTCAGCATTCCACTGGACACTGTGGCCACGGCATCTGCGCTCCTTATCCACACTTGGTGCTCAGAGGCTTGTCCCAGGCAGTGGCACTGAGGAATAAACTGCAATTCCTGGGATAAACTCCAAACCTGCACCAGCTGGTCTCATGCTGGTGGCTCAGCTCTCACAGGTGACAGAACTGTCCCGTCTCAGAGGCACCACGAAGCAGTGGCAGCTGCCAGGAGCTCTGTTGGAAGCGTGGGCCATGGAATCATAACACGGTTTGGATTGGAAGAGATCTTAAAGCTCATCCAGTGCCACCTCCTGCCATGGGCAGGGACACATTCCACTGTCCCAGGTCATTCCCAGCCCCATCCAGCCTGGCCTTGGGCACTGCCAGGGCTCCAGGGGCACCCACAGCTGCTCTGGGCACCCTGTGCCAGGGTCCCCCAAGGAACAATCCCCTCCCAGGATCCCACCCAGCCCTGTCCTCATTCAGCTTGAGGCATTCCCCCTTGTCCCCTCACTCCATGCCCTCAGGGGAAGTCCCTCTCCAGCCTTCTGCAGGTGAAATCAAGGGCCCAGTCCATGATTTCATCTGCACCAGTATTTGAGGTTAGAGGAAAAGCAGGAGCTGGTGCAGCCAAGAGAACACGTAACGTTGTTCTCCTAATGAACTGGGACAGATTCGTGCTCCATGCAGGACAATCCCGAGCATCTGGAGCAGTGTTCCAGACACTGGCCCTGCTTGAGCAGAGGATCCACTGTGGTCCTTTCCAACCTGACCCATTCCATGATCCAGGGGTAGGTGCCAGGGGGGTGCAGGTCCAGCCCTGTGCTCCCAAACCACCTTCCTGACCCTCACACAGCCTGGGAGCACCCTTGGCACGACCAGCTGCAGTGTTCCCTGTCCCCCTGTCCCCCTGGCTCTGTCCCTGGAGCCACCACTGGACAAACAGACTCCTGGTGTGTGGCACCGTGGGGCCATCCCAGCACTGCCCCTCTCTGTGCCACAGGGATTCTCTGCAATCCAGGCAGGATTTGAGCCTGGCATTGCTGGAGATGGCTCCTTTAACCCTGGCTGAGGGGTTCCTGGGCAGGATGTCCTTTCTCAGCCTCCCAGTGCTCCAGGGCCGGGGGTTAATTAGGTAGCAGGGAAATGAGGAGTCATTAAATCTGCCTGGGCAGTGCTGTCAGCGTAACAAGGCCAGCCCAGGAAGGTTAAAGCCAGGATTCTCCTTTTCCCTTCGCCTTCAATTAACCTTTCCATGTTCTTGCAACACTCCGGGCCCCAGAGCTGGGGTCTGGGTGTTCTGGTAAATAGCAGAACACAGAAACAAACTTTTCTTTGAAGTCACCGGCAGGAGCCTCTTGGTTTCCAGCTGAAAATAAACACGAGGACTCAGCTTTCCTTTTACACACTGTCCCTGCCCCATCCGAGTTCTGGACGCGGGGAATGGGGTTTATTGGAATTGCTGTTCCATTTTGGCTTTCTCCTCCCCAAGCAGGAGTGTTGGGGGCTCATCTCAGCCCCCCAGCAGTGAGACATCTCCTTCCACTTCCCTGCTCTCGGGTGGGGCTCCTGAGGCCTTCTGTCACGGGTGGGGAGCCTCTCAGGACATCCCAGCTCTGCCAGCGAGCTCCTTCCTCCAGGGCTGTCCCAGGAGTGTTTTCAGGTGCTTTCACTGCTGGGCAGACACCTCAGCACGGAGGAGAGGTGCCGTCTGGGGGATGGCATCCCATGGTGGGGATGGAGCTGGATGACCCTCCAGGTGTCTTCCAGCCTCAACCATTCCGTGATGTGCTCAGCAGGTGACAGAGGACATCGGCTCCTGTCCACGTGCTGCTTTCCCTTCCTGACCCCAGAGGAGACCTGTGGGTGACAAATGAGGGATTTCCACGAGGAAATCCTTGTCCTCATCTGTCCATGGCAGAGGAGCTCCTGTGTGGAGCTCCCACAAAGCTCCCCAGAAGCCACCACTTAACAAAATGGGGTATTGGGAGGGGTTTTATAATGAAACCCTCTAAAAAAAAGAAAATTAAAAAAAAAAATCCATCCTTGTCTACCTCTCCTTAATTAATTGGGCAGGGAGGGGCTTCCCCAAATCCTGTCCTTAGCTCCTCACCCCTCTGGATTGGCCGTGGTGGGGTGGCAGTGCCCAGTCACACGCGGTGCTTGTGACCCAGCGGCTGTGTGGGGACGTGCCGCCCTCACAGAGGGCCCAGTGTCCCCTCACAGAGCCCCTTTGAGGCTCCTCACATGGCCCAGTCAGCCCTGGCACGCGTGACTGCTGTGTCCCCAGGCCATCCTTCAGCTACAAGGCAACTCCTCTTCTCCACATTGGTTCCTTCCCTCCATTGGTATCACTCCAGCTCCGCTCCAGCAGGATGAAACCCCACTCTGAGCCCCTCTGTCCACCTCTGTCCCCCTCTGAGCCCCTCTGACCCCCTCTGATCCCCTCTGTCCCCCTCTGTCCCCCTCTGACCCCCTCTGATCCCCACTGTCCCCCTCTGACCCCCTCTGAGCCCCTCTGTCCCCCTCTGACCCCCTCTGAGCCCCTCTGAGCCCCTCTGACCCCCTCTGATCCCCTCTGTCCCCCTCTGTCCCCTCCTGTCACCTGACCCACCCAGAGCTCCACACTGCTCCCCCAGCACGTCCCCTCCTGCAGAGAATCCTGGAATATCCTGAGCTGGGAGGGACCCCAGGGATCGTGGATCCAGCTCCTGGCGCTGCCCAGACCCCCAACAATCCCACCCTGGGCATCCCAGTGCTGCTGGAGCTCTGGGGCTGTGCCGTTCCCTGGGCAGCCTGGGCAGTGCCAGCACCCTCTGGATGAGGAACCTTCCCTGATCTCCATCCTGACCCTGCCCTGGCACAGCTCAGGCCATTCCCTAATTCCTGTCCCTGTCACAGGGAGCAGAGATTGGAGCTGCCCCAGGGGAGGAGGCTCCAGACCCCGATGAGGTCTGACCTCAGCCTCCTCAAGTCACCTCAGCTGCTGCTTCCCCTCCAGCCTCCACCTCCTCAGCCTCCTTTGGACACTCTCCAACTGATTTTTGAGGGGAGATTTGCCCACTCTGGTTGGAACCCCCCTCCCCATCAGGAGGCTTGGGAAGCTTAGAGGTTCCTGGCATTAAATCCTGGACTGGAGCTGCTGAGGGCAGGAGGATGCCCCTGGGGCACTGAGATGGGATGGATCCTGTCCCTGGACGGGTTTTTAGCTGATGGTTCCGTGCTAAAGCCAGCTCTGCACACGTGCACCACGTGCTCTTCCCATCTCTCCTTCCAGGATTCCCTTGGAGCAGCCAAAGGATTAAAGATGGGACAAATTTTTGTCTTCCTTAAACATTTTTGGGGACGCTGATCTCAACAGCCAGAGTTTGACTCAGAGGAAACTGTCCCAGGCTGTGGTGGGGTGGTCAATCTTCAGGGTTCTCACCATCAGTTAGAGACATCCCCTGGCAGGATTCCAGGGCTCCTAAAGCAATTCCCAGCCTTCACTTTATTGTCTCTCTGGGGTGGCTCCAGTGGGCAGAGCTCTAAAGCTCAGCTGGTCTCATTCCAAGCCTCCTCCAGATCCCTGCTGGAGGTGCCACTGCAAAACTCACCTAAAAAGGCTCAGCTCCTCTTTAGGCAGTGGCGACTCCCAGGGATTCCTCAGTTTCCCTGGATGGCATCCGTGGGTTTCTCTTCCTGCAGAAGGCTCAGGGGGGGTTCGAACCCAGCAGTGCCCAGCTGTGATTTTGCCACCAGCTGTATTTAAATTCCGGGTTTTCCTGGCTCATCCCTGAGCTGGCCACCAAGTTATGGGAGTGATCTGACAAATCCCAGAGCGAGCAAATCCCGGAATTCCTGGCTGTGCCTTTGGCTGTCACCCTCCTTCCCCAGGGATAACCAAAGCCCAAACCGCGGGAAGGACGGGTCCTCTCCCAGATGCCAGGGAGCTGATCCCCCCGGCGTTTTCCCCTGCTTTCCCTAATTCCCAAAGCATTTTTTCTGCTGCCAACGAGGCATTTTTCACTTCCCCATTCCCAGCTGTCTCTGGTGAGCAGGCTCCACGGGATGAACATGGGGAATCTCAGCAGTCCTGCCCTCCCCAGGACTTTGAAGACCCTGAATTCCAGACTGTTTATCCAACCATCTCCTGCTGTCTTTCCTCAGTCCCGTTTCCTGGAAAGGTCAATGGTACTTGAAGCTGTTGGTGGCTCTTCTAGGAGAGGCCATTAATCTCTCTATAATTATCTGCAGTCGTTTCAGGAGCAATAACCCATTTGTCCAGGCTTTTCTCAGAAGCTTGTTTAGCAGAAGCAGGGAATGGAAGGTGGGAGACACTGGGAAATAATCCAGGGAATGTCCCTCTGAGCTTCCAGGCCCCGTGGCTGTGGGAGCTCTGGTGTGGTTCTGCCAAAGCCACCGAGGATCTGCCCCAGCTCATCAGCCACTGGAAAAGTCTGGAGATCTCCCTGGATCCTTGTTGGCTTCACATGAAGTGTCTGGATCCACTCCAGTACTGACAGTGCTTGGATTTACTTCAATTCCAATTTTTTAGGAAGTTTGGCCCTGAATTTGAAATATATTCACAGTTCTGGAGCTGAAGTACTTAAATGGAGTAAATTTACCAAAATAAATGAAGATAATAAACAGCATTCAGAAATTAAAATGCTCAAACCCACTTCTGTTTTCTATCAATTATAACAATATTTTTACACACATGGAAGTGTATAAGCAAAGGATTAATTGAAGGTTAGAACAATTGCACAGCACAGGGGAGTTTGCTCAGGTCTAAAGCCCACAATATTTAGGATTCAGCCAAAGATGTGCTGAAGAGAAATTAATGTAATAACTCCATCTAACCCACCTTTAATCAAGCCCATTAGCAAACGGCATCGGTGCTGCCAGGGGAGGGAGGTTCACCTCAGGGGAACGCACCTTGTGACACGTGAAAACACAGAAATCCCATTTCTGTGCCCATGGGCCTCACCCCCATGGCCATGGATCAGCTGTGGTGCAGCCTGTGCATCCCAGGGAGCCACAGTTCCACATCCAGGAGAGCAGGGATCTCCCTGGGAGCCGTGGCAGAGCTCTGGGTGAAGGGGGACAGTTCCACCAGCGCTTTGTGGGGATCCTCTGTCACCTGCCATCCCCAGCCACCCTGAGAGCAGTAATCCCGACCTTGTGGCCGTAAACACCTGGGAGCTGCTTCCCCTCTGCCTCTGGAGAAGCCTTAGGACTCGTGTGGCTCCTGGAGGAGCCGAGGAGGGAGCAGCCAGGTGGGGCTGGGGCTGTGCTCCCAGGGAACAAGGGACAAGGTGACAGGGAACGGCCTCGAGCTGTGCTGGGGGGGTTTGGATTGGAAATTGGGGGAAAAGTTCTTCCCAGAGAGGATCCTCCAGCCCTGGCACAGGTGCCCAGGACAGTGTGGAATTCCCATCCCTGGAAGTCTACAAGAACCCCACATGGAGGTGGCACTTGGGGACGAGGTTCAGCAGTGATCATGGTGCTGGTTGACGGCTGGACTCGATGGCCAAAAAGATCTTTTCCACTTTAACATCTCCATGATTCCGTGATTTTTAAACCCTCTTCCCACCGAGGCCAGGATCAACGTCCTCCTCGCGCTGCTTTCGACATCTTTGGGACACAGAGACGTCCTCGGTTCCTGCGACTTCCCGAGGGCTCCCAGGGGACCCCAGCCTCTGATGTCCTGCCATCGGGGCCGTCTGAAGACAGCCAAGGGCTCCTCAGAAGCCCCAAATTTACCCGAGGTCAGGCAGGAGCCCCACGCCCCGGGCCGTGACAGGGGGACAGAAGGTGCCACCTCCAGGCAGCTGGCCCGTGTCCCTCTGCCAGCCCGGGGCTGCAGACACCCCGTCCCCTCCCGACAGCTCCAAACGACTCCAAAGAACTTGACTTCGCTCGGCCCCCGCCTGATAAGAAAGTTATGAGCAAAAGAACTCCAAGTGCGGGGTCAGGGCGGGCTGTGGGAACAGCGGGGATCTGGGCGCGCTTCCCGAGGCATCCCCTCCTCGGGCAGGGAAAGTGCCCCAAGGACCCTGCTCCTGGCCTCACCCGGCTCCGGGGACCCCCGGTCAGCCCTGCGGTGCCGCTCCTGGCGCGGGGGAGCGTTCCCGGTTTGCTGCGGGGATCCCGGGGGTCTCAGCGCTCAATCCCTGGAGTTCCTCTGCGGCTGCTGCAGGACGGGTATCAGGGAATACACTCCAGGAATATGGGACAGGTGGGGTTTGCATCCCACCGCTTCCCTGTGTTCCCAAACCACATCCCGACACAGCTGAGGGGCAGCTCGGGGACTTCAGACTCGGCTCTCCATAGGATATGGGAGAGGATAGGAGATAGGAGAGGATATAGGATATAGGATATAGGATAGGATAGGATAGGACAGAATAGGATATAGGATAGAATAGAATAGGACATAGGATAGGATATAGGATAGGATAAAATAGGATAGGATAGGAGAGGAGAGGAGAGGATAGAATAGAATAGGATATAGGATAGGAGAGGGAAGGTTTGGGAAGGTTTGGGAAGGTTTGGGAAGGGAAGGTTTGGGAAGGGAAGGTTTGGGAAGGTTTGGGAAGGTTTAGGAAGGTTTAGGAAGGTTTGGGAAGGGAAGGGAAGGGAAGGGAAGGGAAGGGAAGGGAAGGGAAGGGAAGGGAAGGGAAGGGAAGGGAAGGGATGGGATAGAGGGCAGAATATGAAGGCACCACCTCTGGCTCTCCTCACTCTTCACTGCAGCACTGCTGAGTTGCTCCAGGAGTTAAAAGCAGGGAATAATCAGCCTGGAGGGAGAAAGGAGAACGAGAAATTCAGAGGTCAGAACTTGATGTGAATGGAAATATTTGCAGCAGAAAAGCACCGCTGGAAAGATGCCAGAGCTGTTCTCCAGCACTCCAGACCCCTCTGGCAGAAGAGGCAGGGCAAAGGGGATGCTGGCAGCAGGATTTGAGGAATACGACCAGAAATGCAGGCAGAGCCTTCTATTTATTTATTTTGAGCGATGCCAGGGGAGGTGTCGGGCTGGGAGGCAGATTCTGAGCGCTCCACATCAGCATTCCCAGTGCCCCAGGACTGAATCCCAGCCTTCCCAGAGGATGCCTGAGCAAAAATACACCCAGCATTTCAGCCAGATGACACCAGGCCTCCCCAAAGCAGGAGGATTTTCCAGCTGACAACCCTGGAAAACCATCTTCCTGAAGGGTTTGTCCCTGCAAGTCCCCAGCAGTCACTTCCCCATGATGTTTTACCTGTTTGAATTCCTGAGGGACTGTCCCTGAGTTTTCCTGTCCAGGTCCCAGAGGAGAGGCCCTGTGATGTCTCCAGGAGTATTCCCTCTCCCCAGGTCTCCCTTTTCCCCCACAGCCCCCTTCCTGCATTAGGGATAACACCTGGACACCGGGATTCCCCAGCTGAGCTGAAACTGGGGCCTGCCTGGGGGCTCAGGGCTGTGAAGAGCAATTAGTGCCCTAATTAGTGCCCTAATTAGAGCGATAGGGGCTCTGGGAGGCACTTCCATCCCCTCCTGGGCACATCCCAGGGCAAACAGCTGCGTTCCCTCTGTCACGGGGTGAGCGCCCAGATGTTGGGAGGGTGATTCTTCCAATGATTCTTCCAGATGTTTCCCTGCCCCGTGACCACACCTGTCGGTGGGATTCCTCCCAAGCTCCACACCCCGAAGGAGAGTCCAGCTGAGCCTCTGGGGGCAGGTGCACACAGATCCGGGGTAAATCCCGCGGTTGGGGCTGGAAGCAGCAGGGATTTTCCCTTCACCAATCCACATCTGGCAGCGGTGTTCCAGTGGCTGGGACTGCAGAGCCATTGGCACGTCCCCACAGCTGGCAGAGCCCTGAGGGATGGGTGCCCTGAGCTCTGCCTCTCCCCACATCTCGGGGGTCCCCCTGAAGCTGCTTTTCTGCCGTGACACCAAACGGGACTTGGCGTCCCTTTGGGGTTTCATTCTCATCACTGGAGTGATTAAAACCCCAGCCTTGGGCCCCAGAGTGTGTCAGGGGCTGTGCCTTGGCGAGGTCGGCTTTTCCCGGGGGTCTCCGAGGGGCTGGAGCCGTCCTCTGGCGGAACAGAGAGGGCCATTCACGGCCTGTCCCGTGCAGGAACGTGACTGGCCCGGGACAGGCTGCAGGAGCCCCGGGGCTCAGGGAGAGGGGCTCTGCGTGCCCCAAACCCCTCTCCTCTGGGGACAGAGCCCAGGGAAAGCCCCTCACAGGGTTAAATCCATGGGGTCTGCTCCCTGCTCTGCCTGCTGACACTGTGAGCAGAGGGGACAGGGCCAGGTCACTCCTGCTGCCCTTCAAAGGCTCAAGCTGGGAATTCTTTGCTCCTGCCTGGGCCAGACCAAAAGTCCAGCCTCGGAGTCCCAGGAATGCACCAAGGTGTGGGAATGATCCACTGAGCTCCAGAGTCGATTCTGGAACACAGATTCCAAGGTGGGAACATGTCTGGGTGTTACTGGCCGAGAAGGGGCAGCAGCTGAGTGCCCCAGGCAAGGCCAGGGCTGAGCTGCTCCATCCATCCAGCCCACACACCTGGATTTCCTGCTGTCCTTCCCACTACACCTGGCTCTACCTCCACGTCCTCCCCACCAAACCTCCCTTTTCCTGCATACACACATCATTCCTGCCCTCTTTAAAAACCTTCACCACTGAGACAAAAGGCAGCCTGGTCCAGTTCTCATCAGCAGCTTTGAGGAAACCTTGAGCTGAGGATCCTGTCACTCACGGAGCAGACGGTGCCACCCCCTCATCCTCAGCTCGATTTGTTTATTATTGTCACTCCTCGCCAGAGCTGTCCCGTGTTTCTCCAGCTTCTCCCTCCTCCATCCCACCCTCAGCCATTGGTCACGGGGGCTGTGCTGGGGCAGCCCTGGGATCTTCTATAAAACCACCCACGCCAGCAAGGACATTCCCCGCAGCACCAGTCCTCACACAAAAGCCAACCCCAGCATCCAAACCCCCGCAGCTCTTCCCAGGACGTGCCCGGGGTCCCAGGGAAGGGGAAGGAGCCGTGAAGGGGAAGAAACAGCTCCCAGGAGCACCCCAATTCCATCTGGGTCACCAGGAAGGTAAGGGGAAATGGAAAGCTTTGCTGTTCCCTGTGTTAATCTGCAGGCAAGGCGATTCCTTGTGTCAGGGTGAATTTTTGCAGCTCCTTCTGGGGAGAGTGTTGGAGGTGCCTGGACAAGGTCCAGTGTGTGGAAAGGAGAGGAGAAATCCAGCACTCCTCTGGTGGAAGCTCCAGGAGCAGCTGGCTCCAGGTCAGGGAGCAGTGGGATGTGCTGTTGTCACCTCAGTCCCTCCTCTCCTCCATCCACAGGGATTTTGCTGCAGTATTTATCCTCAGGAGAGCTGTGTTCAGTGTCTGGGGGATGAGGTGGGGCTGCTCTGGGAGAGAGGGAGAGGAGGAGATGGAGGATGGAGGGAGAGGGTGGAGGTGAGGATGCTGCCTGGGATGTGCTGGGCTCTCCTGGGCTCTGAGGGATTCCGATCCCACACCCAGCCCCTTTCAGGCAGAATCGGGCTCTGTAGCATTGAGGTGGCAGTTTTCAGTCTGATTTTCCCTCTGGGAATCTCTCCCTGATGTCCATGTCAGGATTCCAGGGGGTTCGGCTGTGACTTGGGCTCGGCACAGTTAAAATTCCCACTGGGATGGGTGAAGGCAATTCTGGATCTGGGGTTCAAGCAGCTATTTATTGGTTTCCCATCTGAACGAGCTTCTTGATGTGCCTCAGCTTCCATCAGCTGAGGAGGGGACACTTCCGAGCACTCCGAGATGGGAAGAGCAATGGGCAGAGGGACAGGAGAAAAGAGTTTATTTTTGCCCAAATTTTTGATTTGGTAAAAGATTGGATTCAGTTTAAGGTGAGATGAGGAGGAAGTGTTTTTCTTCTCCAGCGCAGCTGCACCGTGGAGGGGATCCTGTGATCCTCCCTCACATGAGCTCCTCTGCCAAGCCCCAGGGTTTTCATGCCTCTTCACTTTTCCTTAGCCGAGCTCTGGGCTCAGGCTGGGCACATAACCCAGCCCGGGGGGCTCTGGGCACCACTTCCACTGCCCGTGCCACTGCTGTCCTCCAGCCGCGAGTGGCCGTGCCACCCAAAGCTGTCCCTGTGAGCCCTTCGGGAGCTCGGGCAGGGTCTCTGAGCTGGCTCTGCCCTCTGCTGAGAGCTGCAGTCCTGTGGCACGGGGCAGGAGAGGCTGGGACACCCCCTGCCCCTGGGGAAGACGATGGAGCCGGGGAGTTCAGCGAGGCTGAAACCCCTGGAACAGGTCAGAGCAGGGGTTTGTGTCCAGGTTTGTGACCCTTTGGGGTATTGATCCATTCTCTCCTTTCCTTTCTTCCCCCTTCCCAGCCCGGCCAGGCACCTCCTTTGTGGAGCTGCCCCAGGAGCTCTGCTCAGTCCGGGGGGCTCCTGGTCCCCTCTGCCCGGGGTGGGAGCAGTGCTGGGCCAGGATTCCCCCTGCCATGGGCAGCGAGAGCCCTGCTGCAGCCTGGGAGAGCCTTGCCTGGCCCTGGGAAGCAGATCCCGGAGCGCAGCGGGTTTGGGATCAGCTCCCAGCTCTGCGTGGAGGAGGCAGAGCAGAGCTTCAGTCCCCCTCTAACCCCAGTGAGGCTCCCTGAGCCCTGCCTCACTTGGCCCCTGGAGCAGGGAAACCTCTCAGAAAGGCTCCAGTTCCCAGTCCAGCCACAGGTATTCCTTCTCCCATCAGAGCTGGGAGGGTTCACAGTTTGACAAAAGTGTTCCTTATTCCCTCCAGCCAGGAGCCCCCAGGTTTATCCCTGCCTGAGGAGCAGCCTGGAGTTTTCTGCCCTCTCCCTTTCCTTCCCTGGGCTCATTTCCAAGCCTGGATCACGCCGAAACCCCTTCCTCAAACCCACACTCCCCAGGATGGTGCCACCACCAGCCTCAGCTTGCTGCTGTGGTTGTGCAGCAGCCCCTTGGCTCTTCCAGCCTGGAAGTGCTGCCAGAGCAAAACCACCGCGGGGATATTTATTGGTGCTGCAGCCCTGGAGAGCTCTCCCTGTGCCAGCAGCCAGCGCTGGAGAGAGCCCAGGGAGCTCTACACCCCTGAGCTGCTGGGCACGGGGGTTTGGGAAGGAAGAGGTTCAGTGGTGAGGATGAGGATGAGGATGAGGATGAGGATGAGGATGAGGAAGGAGGGGCTGTGCTGCTGCACAGAAATCGGGGTGAGCTGTCAGCTGTCGATAGGGCGCTGCTGGAAAAAGCCCCGCAGTGTTTTCCCAGCAGGGCTGAGCCCTCCCTCTGCAGGGGCAGCCCGTGGGGTCGCCTGGGGATGTTGGGGAGGCTCCTGTCTCCCCGTGGATTGAACTGGAAAAGTTCTGCTGGCTCTGGGGGCCCTGAGGTGGGACTGCAGGACTGCCCAGGTGTGCAGGCACTGACAGGTGCCCCAAAACCAAAACCTGCACCTGTCAGGCTGAGGAATGACATGACCCCAAAACTAAACCCTACAAGTCCCTGCCAGGAGGGGACAGCCAGGGGGTGGGGCTGTGATCCCAGGGGACAGGGACAGGAGGAGAGGGAACGGCCTCAGGCTGGGCCAGGGCAGGCTCAGGGTGGGCAGCAGCAGGAATTCCCTCACGGAAAGGGTGGTCACACCTGGGAAAGGGCTGCCCAGGGAGGTTTGGAGTGCCCATCCCTGGAGGTGTCCAAGGAACAGCAGTGCTCTGGGCTGGTGGAGATGATGTGGAGATGGAGCTTGGACTCGATGATCCTGGAGTGCTTTTCCAATGATCACCATTCTGGGATTCCAAGTGAGGAGTGGGATAGCCACAGAAGGAAATTGGGACTGGCCACAGGAGCAGCAATGAGTGCAGGAGCTGCCTCACACTCCCTGAGCACAGGCAGGTGTCCCCAGCCACTGCAGGGCCACGTCAGAGGCACAAGGGACAGTTTGTTCCCCTTCCAGTTTGTTCTGCTGAACTGTCTAAATTTAGCAGCACAAACCCCAGCCTCAGGGTCAACAACACTGACCTGGTGGGATCCGATCTGGCATCGTTTCTGTTTGATGATGGAGCTCACCAGCAACTCATAAATAGAATTGGATCATAAAATATAATATCACAGGTTGGGGGGATCCACAGGGATCATCCAGCCCAGCTCCTGGCCCTGCCCAGACCCCCAGCAGTCCCACCCTGCGCATCCCTGGTGTCCCAATGCTCCTGGAGCTCTGGGGCTGTGCCCATTCCCTGGGCAGCCTGGGCAGTGCCAGCACCCTCTGGGGAAGAACCTGTCCCTGATCTCCAACCTAAACCCCTCTGGCACAGCTCCAGCCATCCCCTGGGGTCTCACAGCAAGCAGAGATCAGAGCTGCCCCAGGGGAGGGGATTTCAGACCCCAGCCAGGTCTGACCTCAGCCTCCTCCTCTCCAGGCTGGACAACTTCTCTCCCACACCCCATCTCTCCATCCTCTGCTGAACAATTCCTCTCCGTGGTCCCTTTCTGTGCTCCCCGAGGACATCCCCCAGGCACCATGAGGACTGGTGTGCCCCACTCCTCATCAGGACTGATCCCAGCTCCCACCACTGTGGCCATTCTCCTGGGCTGCCTGTTCTCCGGGGCACACGGCCAGACTCCCCGGGCCTTCCAGCAGAGCACCGTGCCCCTGGAGGCGCTGAGGCAGGAGCAGCCCTACAGCCTGCTGCAGCCGGGGCTGCTTCGGGCCCTGCCGGTGTCCAACGTGTCTGGCAGTGTCCCCTCGGAGCCACCACTGCTGCCCGTGTGCGCCAGGCCCGCAGACATCCGCCACGTCTTCAAATACATCAACACCATCGTGTCCTGCAGCATCTTCGTGGTGGGCATCATCGGCAACTCCACCCTGCTGCGCATCATCTACAAGAACAAGTGCATGAGGAACGGGCCCAACGTCCTCATCGCCAGCCTGGCCCTGGGGGACCTGCTCTACATCCTCATCGCCCTGCCCATCAACGTCTACAAGGTAGGCTCTGCCTGGGATGGGGCTGCCCCCACCTCGGGACTGCCTCTGGATCTTCTGGAGGAGTCCAAGCCAGTTTGGATGGGGCTTGGAGCAGCCTGGGATGGTGGGAGGTGTTCCTGTCCGTGGCAGGAACTGGGTGAGGTCCCTCTGGAGCTCTCCTGAGATTCCATGGTTTGTGTTGCTGCTGAGGCCGAAGGAAAGGGCTGGATGGTGGTTGGTTCTGGGGTAGACACCAGGAGTCAGGGCACAGGGGGGTTGTGAACTCAGCCTCGTGCTCCTCCTCTGCAATCCGTGGCCTGGGTTTCTCCAGCCTTCAGGACACGTTGTCCCCACCTCTGCTTGTCCCAGCTGAGCGTGGGTTCGGTCAGGAAAGTGAGTGTGCACAGGGGTCACAGTCTGGAAGAGGTTTGGGATACGTGGCTTTGAGGCTGGAGTTTGGCTGTGTCAAAGCACGACTTTCACTCTCCCTTTGAGAACAATCCAAGGCAGCCTAGTGTGGAGTTCAGGACTCAAATCCATTCAAAACCCTCCACAGACCGGAGTCAGGACCTGGTGTCTGGACCATCCTTCATCTCTGTGTGCAGTCAGGGAAACCAAAGTCTCCCAGTACCAGCCAACCATGGGAAAGTGCCCACGGCACATTCCCAGCGACGGGAGCACAGAAAGCTCTCCCTGCTCTCTGTGGGCTCCTCATGGGTGAGCTCCCAGAGGAGACACTGGAGGCACATTCCCAAAGCAGCCTGGTAACCCTGTGGGTCCTCCCCAGCTCCTGGCCAAGGACTGGCCCTTCGGAGTGCAGGTCTGCAAGCTGGTGCCCTTCATCCAGAAAGCCTCGGTGGGCATCACGGTGCTCAGCCTCTGTGCCCTCAGCATCGACAGGTGAGACACAGCGGGCACACCTGCGCTGCCCAGCCTGTCCCTGTCCCTTCACTGCCACCAGGACCAGGAGCTCGTTCCCAGCCAGGGCCAGATGGGGACAGGCTGCCCTCGTGTGGAGCTGGGATCCAGCAGGAACTCTCTGGCGACAGAGTTGAAATGCTGCTGGGAAAGGCTGAGGGGAGGATCATGGTGTGGGTGGGGTGGTGAGGAGGGGTGGCCAAGGACAGCTCCCGTCCCATCCCATCCCATCCCATCCCATCCCATCCCATCCCATCCCATCCCATCCCATCCCATCCCATCCCATCCCATCCCATCCCATCCCATCCCATCCCATCCCATCCCATCCCACCCCACCCCATCCCATCCCATCCCATCCCATCCCATCCCATCCCATCCCATCCCATCCCATCCCATCCCATCCCCTGAGCCCCTGCATCCCATTCCCACACTTGGGAATGTTCAGAGGTGGAAGGTGTGAGGGAAAGGACCTTTGGGATAATTCTAATCAGCACATTTCCTCCCCTCCCTGGCTGCTTTTCTCACTCCCACGTGCTCCTGTCCATTCCCACCCGTGGGCAGGTACAGGGCAGTGGCGTCCTGGAGCCGGATCCAGGGCATTGGAATCCCCATGTGGAAGGCCGTGGAGGTGCTGCTGATCTGGGCAGTGGCCATCGTGCTGGCAGTGCCCGAGGCCATCGCCTTCGACATGGTGGAGCTGAGCTACTGGGAGCAGCACCTGTGGGTGTGCATGCTGGCCTCGGAGCAGAAATCCCGCTTCATGAGGGTACGTGTGTGTCCCAACCCCAACCCCAATCCCAATCCTCATCCTAAACCCAACCCCAACCCAAATCCCGCTTCATGAGGGTACGTGTGTGTCCCAGCCCCAACCCCAATCCCAATCCCAGTCCTCATCCTAAACCCAACCCCAATCCAAATCCCGCTTCATGAGGGTACATGTGCATCCCAACCCAAATCCTCATCATAATCCAAATCCCGCTTCATGAGGGTACGTGTGCCTCCCAACCCCAATCACAACCCCAATTCTCATCCTAAACCCAATCCCAACCCAAATCCTGCTTCAGGAAGGTACATACATATCCCAGTCCTAACCACAATCCCAATCCCAACACCAACACTGCTTCAGGAGGGTACACGGGCATCCCAATCCCAACCCCAATCCTAATCCTGCTCCAGCAGGGTACACGTGCATCCCAAGTTACTCCTCCTGCCCTTTCCCCATTTCCAGCTGCTCTCTCTGCCTTTCCCCCGCAGTTCTACCGGGATGTGAAGGACTGGTGGCTTTTTGGGTTTTATTTCTGCCTGCCCTTGGTGTGCACGGGCATCTTCTACACCCTCATGTCCTGCGAGATGCTGAGCAAGAGGAACGGGATGAGGATTGCTCTGAATGACCACATGAAACGGGTGAGAGGACCAGGGAGGGGCCCTGGGATTCCCCAGGAGTGCTGTTGGAGGGGGGACACTCCCACCCCTGGGAAGGACAGGAGGAGCAGACAAAGGCTCACAGCAGCTCTTGGAATATTGGTGCACCCCAAACCCTTCTGGCCACAGCCCAGCTTCATCAGGGCTCTCCTGGTCAGTTATCCCAGCCCACCCCACCCTGGACCAAAGGCTGGATGTGCCAAATCCCAGACAAGGCGTGCAGGGAGGAGCTCACTGTCCTCTCCCACGCTTTGGGGATGATCCCCTGAGGAGCTGCAGCTGCTTGTCCCCATAACCATGTGAGGGGTGAATGGAGGAGGCCCCAAGGAGCACGGTCCCATGGGAGCCACCAGCAGCGATGGTGGGGAGGGGTCTGACCCACGTGGAGCTGCCCCTTTCTGCAGCCTGGAACTCATGCAGGGCTCCAGGAGCAACCTGGGCTGGTGGAAGCTGTCCCTGCCCAACCCAAACCATTCCATGACTCCCCAAGTCGGGAGCTGCTCATCCCAGTGCTCATCCTGCCCCTGCTGGTGTCTGGCAGCGCCGGGAGGTGGCCAAGACCGTCTTCTGCCTGGTGGTGATCTTCGCTCTCTGCTGGCTGCCCCTGCACCTCAGCCGCATCCTCAAGAAGACCATCTACGACCAGACGGACCCCAACCGCTGTGAGCTGCTCAGGTAGAGCCCCAGAGGGTGACCCCAGCCCCGGGGAGACCAGCACAGCCCCTGGGGGGCTCAGACCAGACTGGGGGAGTTGCCTCCTGCCTCCTGCTTTCAGTAATTCCTTGTGCAGATGGCACCTCCCGATGGGCACAGAGAGGGTGGGGGGATGTCAGAAGGGTTAAATTAGATTTTGGAGTGTCTCTGTGAAGCTGAGGTCTCTTGGGCACAGGAGCATTCCCAGCAGGGCTGAGGGCTCCTCGCTTTCTGCCTGTTTTCCTCCCCTTCCACCCATCAGCCAGAATCCTGCCCAGGCCAGGGGCTGCTGCTGGGCTTTGGGAACACCAGGAGAAATCAGAGCTCCAGTTCTTGGCTTCCTCAGGGAATGCTCCTCACGGGGAAAAGTGGTTCTTCTTAGGGAAGGATGGGTTTGTGCTCAGCTGTCAGTCACTGCTCTTCCACAGAAGCAGGATCCCGGGCCAAAATTGGAATCTCTAGTTTGGAAATCCCCCCCTGTTCTCCATGAGCTTCTGACACATCTCTTCTCTCCCTTCCCACCTCAGTTTCCTCCTGGTGATGGATTATTTCGGGATCAACATGGCCTCCCTCAACTCCTGCATCAACCCCGTGGCTCTGTACTTCGTCAGCAGGAAATTCAAGAATTGCTTCCAGGTAGGAATGATCCCTCCAGAGCTTCTGGCTGCAGCCCAGGGCCACAGGCTGATCTTATTCCTCATCCCAAATTTTCCCCGTTAGGTCCTTCTCTTCCCCAAGTTCACCAGAGCTCAGTGCCCTGCTGGGGGGAGGCTTTGGCCAGAGCAGGATTTAGGACAAGCCAAAAATTCCCTGTCCTGGAATGGGAACATCCCCACAAACCCTCAGACCAGGGGCTGGGGCTGCTTCAGACTTTGAAGCCAAGCTGTTAGGAGAAATTTTCAGTAGTGGAGCCGTGAGAAAGAAAGGGAAGGAGAGGATGGGATGGGATGGGATGGGATGGGATGGGATGGGATGGGATGGGATGGGATGGGATGGGATGGGTTGGGATGGGATGGGATGGGATGGGATGGGATGGGATGGGATGGGATGGGATGGGATGGGTTGGGATGGGATGGGATGGGATGGGATGGGATGGGAGTTGAGCCCAGCTAAGCATCACCTGTATTTTCTGTCCCAATAACAAAAAACGCCCCAGATGTCAGTATCCTCATTTCCCACCCTCACCAGCCCTATCCTGGAAAACCTGCTCCCAGCAGAGCTGCAGGACAGCAAGGCTCAGCATTCCCTGGCACGGCGCAGAGTCACCTGCAGGCACAAATATGGGAATATTTCCTCCTCTTTTCCCCTACCCCACGTGTGACCTGTGCCCCTTGTGTCTCCCCAGTCCTGCCTGTGCTGCTGGTGCCAGAGGCCAGCCCTGAGCATCAGCCCCACGGATGAGAAGGGATCTGTTGGGAAGTGGAAAGCCACGGGGCAGGAGCTGGGGCTGGACCGCAGCAGCTCCCGCCTGAGCAACAAGTACAGCTCTTCCTAAACCCCTGCCACCGTCCAGGACGAGGCACAAGGACAGCAGGACCCCTCCCATCCTCTCCCAGGCTCCTCCTGGCTGGGCCTCAATCACCTTGGCCTTTGTGTCCCATCCCAACTGGAAAAGCTGGAGCCTCTCCCCAGGCCCCAGCCCCTGACCCCAGCGGTGGCCTCGGCAGCAGAGGGAAGGGGATTCACATCCTCAAAATCACAGGATTTTTCACTTCCCCGCAGGAAAACCAAGGGACTTCTGCCTCAGGGAGGGAACATGGGGCGGGGGCATGCGTGTGGGAAGGGAAGGAAGGTTGGGGTGGTGGCTCTGAGATGGATGTGGGGTGAGGAGGACAGGGAGAGTGACAATTCCCAGCCTGGAGGAGCCAACCGAAGCTTGGATAAATCCCTGTGAGGGACAGAGAGGTCCTTGTGGTCACGTGGAGGTGGGAAGGGCAGTGGAGAAGGTCCAATCTCAGCTGGGAGAGCCACTAGAACCAAGTAAAATACGGGAAAGGGCTCTCTCAGATTTATTATTGGCAATAATTCATCCCCCAGGTGGTTTTCCAGCAATTTTCAAGGCCAGGTTGGACAGGGCTTGGAGCACCCTGGGATAGTGGAAGGAGTTTCCTGCCCCTGGCAGAGGTGGGAGGGAGTGAAGGTTCCTCCCAACCCAAACCAGTCTGTGACTGCAATCCATGTGATTCCATGTGACTGTGAATCCATGTGATTCCATTCCAACATTCTTGCCAAAACTTTCAGAAAAAAACTACACGAAAAAGTTGTGTTTACCAGGTTTTTGATGATTTTTTGTTGGTTTTCCCGCATCTCTCTTTTCCCTCTCTCTCTTTCTCCTTCTTTCCCCCTTCTACCTTGTCATGGAAAAACACGGAGAGAGGAAAAGGGGAGAAGAGACCTGTAATTAAAACATTTTCCAGATGTTGGGGTGGATTTTTTTAGCTTAACTTTCACTGAAATGTAAAGGTTTTACAAATAAATCATAAAGACAAGTGGGTTTCAAAGAAACTGAGGAGACTGAGGAATACCAAGACCGGCCCATTGTCCATAAATTTCCCAATCTGTGGAGCAATCTGTGTCCACATTCTATGACCTTCCATCCCTGTGCTGAGCAGGACACAGCATCAGCTCTGCAGCATCTAAATGAATAAAACTTTATTATTAAAGAAAATACATTTTGCAGCAAAGTCATAAAAAAAAAACCCCAAACAACAAAAAAACCTCATTTGGACACAGGGAATTCAACACACAGAAGTTACACATCCATGGACATCCATGGACATCCATGCCATTGCCAAAGGCTACTGCATCTCCTCCTCCTTCTGTGCCCTGAACTCCTTCACGCTCCTCTGAAACAAGAGCAAAGCACAAATGCCACCAAGGTGTCCCCTGGGGTGTCCCCAGAGTGTCCCCAGAGCCACCACCCTGCTGTGCTGGGACTCCCCTGCCCGGGGCCTGGAAAGGCTGGGAAGCTCTGGCAGAGCTCCGGGTGCTTTTGGAAGAGCTTTACAGTCAGGAAAGGGAGCCAGGCCATGGATCAGGCACAGCCTGCCCAAAACAACTCCCACGTTTTCCTGCCAAAGGTGTCTCCAACACAGGGCTCAGCCTGCCCCTCATGGCCCACGGGGCAGAACTGACCCTGAGCTCCCCAGGACAGAACTGACCCTGAGCTTCTCAGGAATGGCCCAAAGGACAGAACTGACCCTGAGCTTCTCAGGACAGAACTGACCCTGAGCTTCTCAGGAATGGCCCAAAGGACAGAACTGACCCTGAGCTTCTCAGGACAGAACTGACCCTGAGCTCCCCAGGACAGAACTGACCCTGAGCTTCTCAGGACAGAACTGACCCTGAGCTTCTCAGGACAGAACTGACCCTGAGCTCCCCAGGAATGGCCCAAAGGACAGGAACTGAACCCTGAGCTTCTCAGGACAGAACTGACCCTGAGCTTCTCAGGACAGAACTGACCCTGAGCTCCCCAGGAATGGCCCAAAGGACAGAACCGACCCTGAGCTCCCCAGGACAGAACTGACCCTGAGCTCTCAAGGAATAGACCAAAGGACAGGAACTGAGCCTGAGCTCTCCAGGACAGAACTGAGCCTGAGCTCTCCAGGAATGCCCCAAAGGACAGAACTGAGCCTGAGCTCCCCAGGAATGTCTCACCTCGAAGGTGTTGAGCACGTGTTGGCAAACACCCATCAGGTCATTCAGCCCTTTCCGGAATGGCTCCACGGCGGGAAGACCCCCTTTGGGAAAAGATGGAGTAGGGACACGGGAGGTGGCTTTCCAAGGGCAGTCCTCACCTCCCCAGGCTGTGCACCCTCCCCAGCCACACAGGGTGCCAGGGCTGCTCCCAGCCAGCCCAGTGCCTGGAGCCAGGCATGCTGCTTCCCACTGCAGCTGGAGCAGAATTTGGGAGCAGCCTGTGAGGCTCAGCACTGCAGTGCCTGGCAGAGGGCAGGGAGAAAGGGCTTTTCTCTGTTTAACAGACTCCTGGTGGGAAGCTGTTCCACGGGAACAGGGCCCCAGACACGCAGGGACAGCCCCAGCCTCACCTCTGGTCTGGATCCTGAAGTTGATCTTGCTTTCCGAGGGGTGTGTGATGCAGTAGCCACAGAACTCCACGTCAGGGCTGCAGGAGGGCAGAGAGGAGAGGGAGCAGTGAAACCCAGGCCAATCCATGGCAAATCCCAGGGAGGTCAGAGGCTCAGGGCACCCCCTAGGTCTGCTGGGGCTCTGGATGTTTCCAGAATGACTCAGGGGAGGGATGTGCTGAGGGGAAGGTCCCTGTGTCACCTCTCTGAGCTGAGCTGGAGCTCAGAGACGTGGCTGGCACTGTGCTGGCACCACAACCAGAGCAGTGCCAACTCTGCAGATCCAAACACGGGATCCTGGTGCTTGGAATTGTCCCTGTAACCAAACCTGCTGCTGCTCTGCTGGGTGCAAGAGGCTGAGTGGTGCAGGGCGCTGGAGGAGTTCCCAAAATGTTGCAGGACCTCTCCCTCCAGCTGAGCTGAGTGCTGGAGCTTCGGCCCCCAGCTCCTTTTGTGTTGTCACAGTGATTTATCAGAGGGACCTTAAAGCTCATCCATGGGCAGGGACACCTTCCACTGCCCCAGGGTGTCCCAAGCCCCATCCAGCCTGGCCTGGGACAGCCCCAGGGATGGGGCAGCCACAGCCTCTCTGGGCACCAAATGGAGCCCAAGACCCAGTTACTCCTCTAACAGCTCAAGAGGGACTGGGCTGAGCTAAACTTGGGCTCCTGGGCAGGGCAGGCTGTGGGTGGAGGCCCAGGAGAGGCTGGTGGAGCCCTTTAAGGGCTGTTGGTGCTCTCAGGGTCCTGACACAGCCCAAGGAAAACGGGGAGCAGGGCTCCCTGTGTGACACAAGGAAGGACACGCACGGAGGGCCTTTGGGATCCTCTCCACTCACTTCTTCATGACCATGTAGCGCAGGGAGTTGCCCAGGGTGTGATCCTCGTCGTGCAGCACAAAGGTGACGCAGTTCCCATCCGTCCCGTCCGCCTGGATCTGTCACCGGGGGAGAGGAGCTGTGACCCCCCTGAGGCCAGGGACACCAGGGCTGGGCTCAGCTCCCGTGCTCAGCTTCCCACAGTCACTGCAGGGTTCTGCATCTCCACGGGCCACCTCTGTGCTGCTGTGGGACCAAAACACCAACAAAGTTCCACCTGGTTTTAAAGCAGGTTGGTCCTGGCCTCCACCTGCTGTTGGTCACCGCAGGATGACAGGAGCCTTGAAGGCACCAGGACAGGATTTGTCCCGATGCCAGTGCCACCCCACCACACCTGAGGGTGTCCTGTGGCCAAGCCAGGCTTGGGAATGACGGAATCGTGGAAGCACGGAATCTTTTAGGTCGGAAAAGCCTCCAAGAGCACCGAGCACAACCATTCCCCAGCACTGCCGAGGGAGGCCACCCTTCACCCACGTTCCCGGGGGAGACTTTAATAAATCCCCACATTCACAGTGCTCCGAAATCCCGCCGGGGCCGGGCACTGCCCCGGGAGCCGTGCCGGGGCCGGACAGCCCCATCCCACCGGGAATTTCCCCTAATAACACATCCAACCCTCCCTCGGCACGGCGTGAGACGGCTTCTCCCCGGGAGCACGGCCCGGGCCCGGCTCTGCCTCCTGGAAGGGAGAGCCCTCGGATCCCGACCCCATCCCAATCCCGACCCCGACCCCGACCCTGATGCCGATCCTAATGCCGATCCCGTCCCTGACCCCGATCCCGACCCCGATCCCTATCCCGATCCTGATCCCGATCGCGATCCCGTCCCCGACCCTGATCCCGTCCCCGATGCCGATCCCGTCCCTGACCCCGATCCCGATCCCGATCTCAATCCCAATCCCGATGCCGACCCCGATCCCAACCCCGACCCCGATCCCGTCTCCGATCCCTATCCCGATGTCTATCCCGTCCTCGATCCCGATCCCGTCCCCGACCCTGATCCCGTCCCCGATGCCGATCCCGTCCCCGACCTGATCCGATGTCTATCCCGACCCCAATCCTGATCCCGATCCCGTCCCCGACCCTGATCCCGACTCCGATCCCGACCCCCGCTCCCGTGTCCCTCACGGTTTCCAGCGCGCTCCCTGTCCCTGTCCCTGTCCCGGTCCCGGTCCCGGCCATGGCGGTTCCGGCTCCCGGCGGTTCCGGCTCCCGGCGGTTCCGGCTCCCGGCGGTTCCGGCTCCCGGCGGTTCCGGCTCCCGGCGGTTCCGGCTCCCGGCGGTTCCGGCTCCCGGCGGCCCCGCGGCCGGAAACACGTCGGGGCCGGGCCGGGCCGGGCGGGGCCGCAGCGGGGCCCGGGAGCGCCGGTGAGCCGCGCCGGGCCGGGCCGGGCCGGGCTGGGCTGGGCTGGGCCGGGGGTTCGGTACCGGGGGTTCGGGACCGGGGGTCAGGGACCGAGGGTTCAGTACCGCGGGTTCGGTCCCGCGGGTTCGGTGCCGGGGTCCGGCCGGGCACAGCCCCAGGCCCGGCAGGCGCTGCCGGAGGAGGCCGCGCTCGGCAGCGGGGACACAGCGGGTGAGCGGGCTGTTATTGGGGTGTAACGGGGTGTTACTGAGGTGTTACGGGGTGTTATTGGTGTGTGGAATGGGGTATTATTGCCCTGTTACTGGGGTGTTGTTAGTATGTTACTGGCCTGGTATTGATGTGTTACTGGAGTGTTATGGCGTGTTACTGGCGCCTCATTGATGTGTTATACTGGGGCTTTATTCCCGTGTTACTGGGGTTTTACTGAGGTGTTACTGGTGTTTTATTGCCATGTTACTGGGGTGCTACTCGTGCCTTATTGATGTGTTATACTGGAGCTTTATTCCCGTGTTACAGGGGTGTTACTGAGGTGTTACTGGTGTTTTATTGCCCTGTTACTGGGGTGCTACTGGTGCCTTATTGATGTGTTATACTGGGGCTTTATTGCCCTGTTACTGGGGTGTTATTAACCTGTTACTGGCCTGGTATTGCCGTGTTACTGGAGTGTTATGGCGTGTTACTGGCGCCTTATTGATGTGTTATACTGGGGCTTTATTCCCGTGTTACTGGGGTGTTACTGAGGTGTTACTGGTGTTTTATTGCCCTGTTACTGGGGTGCTACTGGTGCCTTATTGGTGTGTTATACTGGGGCTTTATTCCCATGTTACTGGGATGTTATTGATGTGTTACTGGTGTTTTATTGCCGTGTTACTGGTATGTTACTGGTGCCTTATTGATGTGTTACTGGGATGTTACTGGGGTGTTATTAGTATGTTATTGGCCTGTTATTGCCATGTTACTGGAGTGTTATTGCCGTGTTACTGGGGTGTTATTAGCATGTCACTGGCCTGTTAGCAGGGGGTATTAGCGTTATTAGGGTTATTGGGATGTTCCTGGTGTGTTACTGGGGTTTTTGTTATTAGTGTGTTACTGGCGTGTTTTTGGGGTGTTACCCGTGTATTAACAGCGTGTTACCGGTGTGGATGGCGTCATGGATGTCGCACTTGCGTGGCTTAATTAGTTAATTAATTAATCACAGTGCTGGCAGGGGGTGCTCCCAGGGAATAGCAACAGGATGACAGGACACAGCTGTGCCAGGGAGGTTTGGGGGGACACTGGGGACATTCTGACCTGGAAAGGGCTGTCCAGCCCTGAAGGGAATTAAAAGCCCTGTGGATGTGTGTAGGAGCATCCCTGGAGGACAGAGATGGGGAATTCTGCAAACCTGGGACACAGAAACACGTGGGTTTATTGCCAGGGCCGTGGGTGACAGGGACAGCCCCCAGCCCCCAGCCTGGGCTGAATATTCTGATTTACAGCGACCAAGCAGCCCGAGATACAAACCCTCCAGGCTCTGCACACAGCCTGTGAGAGCTGCTCTGTGACCACATCATTCTGGATCCTAAACTCTAAAGATGCTTCTCTTATCTCCCTTTTCCCGGACCCTTGGGGCCACTCCCTGGAGCCCCTTGGTTTGTTCTCACCCAGCTCAGTGCTGTGTCCCTGCCGTGTACAGCTCAAACCAGCTCTCATTCCCAGTTCACTCACAGGGGGTAGATTCTAAACCAGCTCTCATTCCCAGTTCACTCACAGGGGGTAGATTTTAAACCAGCTCTCATTCCCAGTTCACTCACAGGGGTTAGATTTTTAGTGTCTCTTGCCAGGCTTTTCCAGTCTCACCTTTCCCAGCAGGTCTTGGAGGGCTTTTCCACCCTAAACAATTCCCTGATCCCATGCTTTGGGCTACACATGTTCCGTTTTTAGAGAGCTGCTTGCTCAATCACCGTTGTGTTGTGTGTCCTCACCCCCCTCCAAACCCTGCAGTGCTGCTTCCAGGAAAGCTGATGGGGCTGGAAAACCACGTGGGTCCATTTCCTTGGTGATTTATTTCCCTAGTGATGCAGTGAAGTAAACTGCCGTGCAGAAGGGAGGCTGAACTTGGGATAAGCTGGAGCACAAATGTCATGATTCTCAGGCTCAAAATGAGCAGGAGATCCCCACAGCTTCACAGTGGAATGTTCTGTAATGAAATAAAGATTTTTCCAGCTGCCCAGCAGAGGTTAGAGGGAAGCCTGGGCTGGTTTCTGCTGAGCTCACCCTGCTCTAACGATCTCTTTTTTGTGCCAGTTTGCAACTCACGGGGTTGCAACACCTCCCCTTAAACAGCAGCGTGGTGCCCTTTGCTTTCTGTAAGAGGATTTCTGGAGGTGCAGGCAGGGACCTTCTGTGGCTCACTGGCACTGAGCTGGGGATCTTCTGGGCCAGAAGAGTTGCTGGAAAACAGTAAATCATCCTTACAGGAGTTTTAAACATGCTGCTGGAGACTTGAGCCTGTGTTTCTGATGTTCCGTGAGAGTTTTTCCCGTGCCTTTTTCCCGTGCCTTGTATTGGGCAGGAATTGTTCCCTGGCACAGGGTGCCCAGAGCAGCTGTGGCTGCCCCTGGATCCCTGGAAGTGTCCCAGCCCAGGCTGGATGGGGCTTGGAACACCCTGGGATTGTGGCAGGTGTCCCTGCCCGTGGCAGGAGGTGGCACTGGGTGGGCTCTGAGGTCCCTCTCAACCCAAACCCTTCTGTGTTTTTAGGACCCTTCAGAGAGACTTCATACAGCAGCTCATGCATCTTGCAGTGTCTTTTCGGAAGGGTTGATCTTGGCTGCTTCCAGCTGTGTCATATTGTAAGTTCAGACAGAAAAAAGCTCTGCAGAGGGGTTGGTTTAAAGGGATTTCATTCCTGGCTCCTGTAAGGGCTGAGGAAGGACGTTCTGTAGCAGTTTAACAGATTTGTGTTACTAGCAGGAGTAACACACGGCTGGTACGGGGCTGCTCAGGGAGAAAAATGCTCCTTGTTAATCGCTTGTACTTCATTTAACCCTTCACTCTGCTCTAAGCTGGGGCTGGTGTCACTGCAGAGCTCCTGAGTACTGTGAGGGCAGGAATTTGGGGAGCCGGGACTGTGAACTCGAGGAGTTGAGGACTGAATTTGGGGAGATGAGGGCTGTGAATCCAGGGAGGTGAGAGCCACGAGCTCAGGGAATTGAGGACTGTGGGATCCTGCAGTGCCAGTGAGTGTCACCTCACTGCTACTGCTGAAGTGTCACCTCACAGGGATGTGAGTTCCACCAATATCCGACATTAAAGCAACAGAGATTTGTAGGAATTGCCTAAACCACTTTACAGTGCTCAGTTTGGAGCTGCATTTGTTCTGCTCAGGGAACTGAGGTGTCAGTGTCTGTGGGCTCTGTACCCTGAGTTTCAGCTGGTTATGGCAGATATGTTTTCTGGTGCAGCTGCTCCTTCCTGGGTCTCCTGGGTGACGGCAGGGGCAGGTGACAGCAGTGTCCTGGTGCTGGACACTGCCCTGGTTGCTCCAGAGGCTTAGTGGTGTTTGTGATCCCAGGTGTTGCTCCACGGGCCTGGGGCAGCCCTGGCCAAAGCCTCTGGAGGGACCAGAGGGTGCAGTGAATTCCCTGGGCTTAGTCACAGTGTTATTCAAGACAGGAACATTTCAGCCTGAAAATGAGCCAAAGGGGAGATTCCTCACAGCTGAAACATAAAGGAATAAGCAATTCCTTGGAAGCTTCCTGCAGGAGGCAGCTCCTCCAGGTGAAGAGCAGCCGAGGCAGAAACCAAACCCACCGAGTTCATGAGGGTGAAAGAAAACTAAACCTTGGATAAGTCACATAAAGTGCTGCTCACAGCAGAGGGAAGGGCAGCCCCAACAGCCAGAGGAGCTGTGGCTGCCCCTGGATCCCTGGCAGTGCCCAAGGCCAGGTTGGATGGGGCTTGGAGCACCTTGGGGTGGTGGAAGGTGTCTCCCCATGGGGATGGTCTTGAGGTCCCTTCCAGCAGTCTGTGCTGTGAATAAATCCATGACTTTATCCTTTTCCCCTCCAATGCCGGGCTCAGACCCGTGGCAGGTTTGGAGATGCCCTGATAGGTGCTGGCCAAGCCCTGATCTGTGGAGCTCAGGTGAGCCCTGCTGGGCTGGTGGTTGGATCTTCCTCCATGGCCTCATTCATCCAGAAGAGATCCCTAATTCTCACCAGGCAGTGCCAGGGGGATGGCAAGTCTGGATCCACAAGCTCAGGCACCACTCCTGCTCCGTGGCTGTTCCCAGAGAGGTCTCCTGAGGGATTTGAGATAGGTCTGTGGTCTTGCCAGATCACTCGAGACAACAGAACAGAGCAGGTAATGAGTAGGGCCTAAGTCCAAAATGAAAAATGAGATTTTTTGGGTTTTGCAGGGTCCAAAGTCGTCTTAAGTCCTTCCTAAGCAGAAAAGAGGCTTATGGATGTGCAGGATGAGCAGGGCAGCTGCCCCAGCTGGGCTCTGACATGTGCTCCATGTGTTAGATCTGGCTCTGGCCGTAGATTAATGTGCTGATACTTGAGCTGATTGTGAGTGTCCCTTTCTGTGGCAGCAGGGATGTTTTTCCAGCTCTGGAGACTTAGGGAATCCCACAATGGTTCGGGTTGGAAAGGAGCTTAAAGCTCATCCAGATCCAGCTCCCAACACCTTCTGCTATCCCAGGTGGCCTTGGACACTTTCAGGGATCCAGAGGCAGTCACAGCCTCTCAGGAGCCTGAGCTTTGTCACCTTCACAGGGCACAGAGGTGATAAAAAACCTTATTTTCTGGAGGGTTTTGTGTCGTCATGAGCAGAACCTAAAAGGTTGAGAGAACTTTGTGGTCGTGGTGTCCTGGCCGTGTCCAGGTCCCTGTGCCAGCTGCTGATGTCAGCCCTGTTCTGTCCCCAAGCAGGAGAGCAGCCATGGCCATCCTGTTTGCTGTCGTGGCCAGGGGCACCACCATCCTGGCCAAACACGCCTGGTGTGGAGGGAACTTCCTGGAGGTGACTGAGCAGATCCTGGCCAAAATCCCATCCGAGAACAACAAGCTGACCTATTCCCATGGCAAGTGAGTAACCCCTCTCCTTGGGTCCGGGGGTCTTGTGGGGAGGGATGAGGACAGGAAGAAACTGGCTGTGTTTGGGGGATTTTCTGTGATTCTGCAGGTTTTTTTCCATCCAAAATCCCATCTGATGGAACATGCCACTGGCTCAGTAGCTGCTCCTGTCCCCCAGAACTCAGCAGCATAACCAGGATTTGAGTTCAGCTCCGGCAGCAGCACAAAGCAATTGATGCAAAATTAACAATTTTTTAACAATTCAGGTTTTATACAATTCAGAAGTGAGCTGGAGGGAGCCCAGCTGTGGAATCTTTGGAGTTTGGCTTCTGGCAGCTTCCCCTGGATTTTCTGAACCTTTAATGTGGCTTTAGGTAAAACTGTCACCCTTCCTGGGGGCTTTGAGACAAGCTGTGCTCACAGATCACATGAAGTCATTCTGAGCTGCCCCAGAACAAGGGGGGGCTCTTCCCAGGATTTTTCCAGCTCTCTGAATCCTTGGTCAGTGTTGGTAGGACAGGAGTAGGTGCTTGGAACTTCTGCTCCTGGGAGGTGGGTGAGTCAATGGGAACAAATGAAAACTACTGTGGAAATCACAAATTTAGAGGTGTTGGAGCTCATTCCAACTTTTTTTTTTCTTTTTTTTTTTTTTAATAAATTAAAATTTTAATATTCTAAGTTGCTCCTTTAAGTGAAATGAAATAATTCTGCCTCGAGTGCTGTTCAGCCAGCTGAAGAGTTGAGTTTGAGGAGGTCTGTGGTGCATTTTTGGAGGTACCTGGGCAGAATGTGAGAGCTGTGAAGCTCGATGAGCACTGGGAGTTGTTCCTCCTGTCTGGAGCCTCTCAGGGATCCTCTGCCTCTCCAGGGTCCCAGCCTGCAGGCTAAAAAACTCCCTGGATTCTGTCCAAGATAGTTTATCCTGTTGTGAAATGGGGAAAACTTGAGTTACTTTGAACGCCTTAAATTTGTTTCATGAGTTCTTTTTGTTTTTAAGAAGAACTTCTGTGTCTTTTGTGTAGATCTCCAAGGAAAAGCAGCCCTCTGGCATCAGGAATTCTTGGGTTTCTCTCTCTCTGCTGTTGAGATCCTTCTGGGACTCTCTGAGGAGTCTGCAGGGTGACAAGTTTCACCTCACTCCTTCCAGGAGAGTTGTGGATGTGCAAGGATTTTTGTCGTTTTTTGTGGGAACAGACCTTCAGGGCAGAGACCTGTGCCCCCAGCCTCATTCCCCTGTAATTCCCTGGACATTTATCTGGGACATGTTTGTCTGTGCCAGCTCCACAGAATAACTGGGATTTTCTCTTGCCAGCCCCCAAAGGCCCCACAGGCACCGGTGGCTTCTGGAAAATGAAATCCTGGAAACGTGGCAGCTTCCACTAACGTCCTGTTTCCTCCTTTCCATTCCCTGCAGTTACCTGTTCCATTACATCTGCCAGGACAGGATCATTTACCTGTGCATCACAGATGATGTGAGTATTGGGGACACAGCCACAGGTAGGCCCTGGGGAATTTGGGGATTTTGGTTTCCGTATAGCAGTAATTAGTGAGGGCTGCTCCGAGGTGCCTTTTCTCCCACTGGAGCTACTGTGACCTCCGTTACAGCTTGGAACTCAGCCTGGAGCTCAAATGGGAGTTGTGGGATGGTTTGGGTTGGGAGTGGCCTTCAGAATCATCCCATTCCAGCCCCTGCCATGGGAGGCACCTTGCAGGGTTGTGACTTTTGGGGTGAGGTTCTTGCCGTGCCCAGTGTCTCAGTGCAGTGGGCTGGAGGTGCAGAGACCATTCCAGTTGCCAGTGGAACTCGCCCAGTGCTCCTGAATTCTGGGAGTGCTGAAGAAGATCCTCCCCCTCAGTGCAGGAGTGGAGCTGGCACAGCCCTGGCTGTGCCACCATGTGCCTGGGTTTAGATAGACAGGTATCTGCCAGGAAATATTGGAATTTCCCTTGGAATGTAAGCCTCCCTCCTCCCCTTTTCCAAATTGTTATAAATTTGCAATTAAAAGGCTGTCAGGCAAAGATTTGGGGAATAGGTGTAGCAGTTCTTTACTGAGGATATTAAAAATACAAATGTTGTAGTACAGAAGAATAAGCAAGCAAACACACAAATAATAAATCCTAGAAAGACTCTGACAGAGTCAGAAATACAGCCTGACTCCCTGTTGGTCAGGGTGTGGGAACAGCCCAAAGCCCTCCTGGAGTGGCAGATGTGGTCCTGTTGGGAGCAGAGATGGTCCTGTGGAACCAAAGGGTCCAGAGATGGGTCCAGTCTTCCTTTGGGAGTCCTCTGGGAACACTGGATGTCTGGGGACACTTGTGGTTTCTTTTTATCTGGGTGAAGATGGTTTGGCTCCTCCTCCCTGGGTAGAGCATCTTAGAATGGGATGATGTCATGTGTGATGTCATTGGTGAGCTTTAATGGCCCATTAACAGGAGATAAGGAACACTGATGACGTAATGTGTGATGTCATTGGTGAGCTTTAATGGCCCATTACCAGGAGATGTCCCCATGGGGGCAGTGGAAGAATGACCAGAGATAACAACCCTGCCCCATCTGATAAGCAGCACTGCTCCACCAGGTTTTTAACAGCTGGTTTCTTATCAGAGAAGGCAGTTACCCTTCTCTGGCAGATAAAGAAAAAATCTCCCCAGTCAGATTTCAGCCACTTCTTTGTTTCAGTATCCAATATTTGATCTCCTTGTTAACTTACGGTGAAAAAATCCTTTAGAGTGAAAGAGGGACAAACCTAACCCCGAACACCGTGCCACAGGCAGCCAGGGCACTCAGGCTGGGAGCTGCAGCCCCTCCAGGCTGCTCTTGCTGACATTCCCTGCTCTCTGCTCCCAGGACTTCGAGCGCTCCAGAGCCTTCACCTTCCTGAACGAGATCAAGAAGCGTTTCCAGACGACGTACGGCTCGCGGGCGCAGACCGCGCTGCCCTACGCCATGAACAGCGAGTTCTCCTCCGTGCTGGCTGCTCAGCTGGTGAGCCCCAGGGCTCCTCCTGGATGGGGTTTGGGGGGGTTGAGGTGTCCCTTGGAGTCCTGGGAGTGGTGGCTTTAGGGCTGTCCCCACCACGGCTGAAGAGGCTGACCTTTGGAAGGGAGGCTGGGCAGGGTTAAAGGAATAAAGGAGGGATTTCCTTCCAAGGATCCACCTTGGGCAGTGCAAGAGCCTGGCCAGGGCTCTGCCCACAATGGTCACGAGTTTTCACACTTTTATAAGTTTTGGTCCATTTACACATTGGGGTTAATTGTCCAATTACAGCTTCAGGTAACGAAGTCCCGTCCTCACAAATCGCTCTCCTCCAGTCACTGTTATAAACTGTTGTTTGTATTTCCTGGGCCTGAAGCTGCAGCAGTGTCCTTGGTTCTGGGGCTGGGGAAAAGGAGTGTTTTGTCTGACTGAGCCGTGAGGAGAACTGGCTAACACTTTATATAAAATTCAGAGGCACACACTAAGGCAGTACAGAGTCTGAAAAACAGGAAAACTAAAACTTGAGGTATCACCCAGCGTGTGGTGGGGCTGTGCCCGTGGGGTGGGAGGCTCTCAGGGCTCTGCTGAGCTGTTCTCCAGGGAGGGCTTGGCCCTTTTCCTGCCTATCCCATGGAAAGGGCCAGGTTTGGGGGTGTCACAGCTGCAGGAGGAGGGGCAGGGGACAGCAAAACTCTCCCCAGGGTGGGAATTCTAGACCAGTCCCAGCTCTGGCAGTTGTGTGGTGGCTGCAGGGTGAGGGAGGATTTTCACCTGTGCTGTCGCTGCCTGAAGTTTGCACTGGAATTTGGGGCTGTGCAGGTGGTTTGGAGCAGGGAGAGCCATGGGAGCTCATTCCAGGAGCTGCTCCGTGGCTTCCACAGCAGGGGGAGAGCAAGGAATAACAATGCCAGTGCATAACAAGTGGGATTAATTTCCTGTGACTGGGGAAGGATTCTTCCTCTCCACCAGGCTTTGACACGTGGGGGCTGAAACTACCCAGAGTGCTGGCTCATCACTTTATAAGCTCTTCAGGGCTGGAATAAGCTGGAATTGCGTTATCAGAAAAGCCAGGCTGTCTTCAGAGCCATGGGGCCGATATTCCTCTAAAACCTCAGCCTTTCCATCTCCCTTAGGCCAGGAGGAGCTGCCTGCCTGAGCTTTTCCTCATGGCTGGGGTCAGCTGGGGCAGAGCCCTTCCCTGCCCTGATCCCTCGGGCTGTGAGGGCTGACACTCCTGGGCTGCAGGAGCAGGGATGTTCTCCAGGGGGTTCCTGTGTGAGCCACAGATCCAGCTCAAGTGCAGCACTCAGATAATCCTGGAGAGGGAGGCTGTGCTTCCAGAGAAACCAGTGCCCAGCTCTGACAGTGGCAGGTCTGAAACCTCCTGGGAAGCCCCTGAGGAGAAGGTGGAGGTGGAGGAGCTGCTGGATTTGGTGCTGTCATTGTGAGTTGTGACTTCCCAGGGTGGGGTGGCAGTGTCAGACTCTAGAAATTGAACTCTTTAACCAGCAGAAAATCAGGATTTAAGCAGCCACGTGGGTGGTTATGGAGCAGAGCTGTCGTGATGGGAACAGTGAGTTAAAATCCGTGCAGGAATGGCAGAGCCCAGTTCCCTGATGCTGACTGGGCCTTGGGTTTTGCAAACACTCAGGCTCCTTTCACCTGCTGTTGGTTTGTGCTGCTCTCACCCAGGCCGAGCTGTGCAGCCACCAAAGGATCCCTGGGAGCCCCAAACAGGGGGACAGTCTGAGAGAAGTCCCTGTCACTAGTGAAGGGAATGGAGGGATGGTGCTCAGGATAACACAGCCGGGGGCTGGCAGCAGCAGAGTTGTCACTGAGGGCTCAGCTGTGCCCAGGAGGTGACAGGGGACATCCTCTGGGACATGGGCTGGCTCCTGGCTGCTCCATCCCTTTGGGGAGAGCAAAGGCCACTCAAACCAGCCACCTTCAACCCCTGCTGGGGCATTCCCAAACCGCTGGCTTCTCGAGGCTCCTGTTTTCCCTGGGCCCTGGTTTCTGAGGCTCCTGTTCCCTGTTGTGTGTTGCAGAAATACCACTCGGAGAGCAAGGGCCCGGACCAGGTGGCAGAGACACAAGCCCAGATCGATGAGCTCAAAGGGATCATGGTCCGGAACATAGGTACTGCTGCCCCCGGGAAATGCCCTCTGACCTGGGGGATTTTGGGCTTGGGTCTTGCCAAATCTGACCATTCCAAACAGAGGGTGAGCCGTGGAATTGTCCAGAATTCAGTCTGTGATGGGAGGCTGTTCCCTGGTTAGCCCAGGAAGGCTGGAAGCTGCAGCCAGGAGCTTGTGGCTTGGGAGCAGCTTTTTGCCCTGGGATTTCACCTTCAGAGCTGGATTTTTTTTGTCTTTCTCCAGACCTCGTGGCACAAAGAGGAGAGAAGCTGGAGCTGCTGATTGATAAAACAGAGAATCTCGTGGATTCGGTGAGTCTGAGGAACTCCTGGAAGTGGGGAAGTTGTGTCCTGTGTTACTTGTCTGGGAGCAGGGAGGTGGGGACAGCACCTGGAGACACTCAAAGGGACACAGAAGAATCCAGACCTGCAGGGAGTCCTTCCCCCTCCTTCAAGCTGTTTCCCAGCTGCATCCCAGTTTGGGAAAGATCCAGCTTCCCCCTGCTCCCTGTGCCACAGGCGTTCCATCCCTGTCCTCATCCTTTGTAGTGCCCGAGGTGGGGAAAACCCTCTCATTATCTGCAGTGTTAGGAGAGAGAAAATCACAGTTTACTCTTCCCTGGCAGCCTGGGCTGAAGGCAGCTGGATGCAAATAAACTGGAAAATGTGCATCTGTGGAGTTGTTCTGATACCAGCAGGGAAAGTGTGGCTGATTTTAAATTAAAAAAGCTGAGTTGTGTTGTATCTAAATGATCTTTAAAGACTCTGGAGTTTCTTAGAGTGTTTCTGAGGAAGTGAAAACTAAAAAAACCCCAAATTAATGTAATTATAAAGCACAGTTATCTAGCAAAGTGCTGTGCACTCTGGAAGCTTTTTGTCTTTCCTTTGGGAATCCCTGGCCCTGGCTCAGCATCCTCCTCTGCAGCATCCTGGCTTGGTGCCCAGCTCCTGTGGCATCCAGTCCTCAGGCTGGGAGAGTGCCAGGAGCTCCTGTGGGGATCCCTGAGCTGTCCCCAAGCCCTCCTGCTTTGGAGGGGCAGCAGAGCTGGCTGGAGCTTATCCAGCAGGGAACAGTCCTGGAGCTCCCAGGGGTTCCCTGTCCTCAGATGGTGGCAGGGCTGAAAGCTCAGCTCAAGCTTTAGGGAAGGGGACTGGAATTCTTCAGCAGCTGGGCTGAGCTCATGGAGGACCTGTCCCAGGGAGTGCTGGCTTTTGGAGAGCTCAGGGAAATGAAGGGATGGAATATCCTTCAGTGGGGATGGGGCTTGGAACAACCTGGGACAGTGGAAGGTGTCCCTGCCATGGCACTGCTGGAATGGGATGAGCTTTAGGTCCCTTCCAGCCCAGTCCATCCTGGGATTTTCCTTGGTTTCTTTTGCAGTCAGTCACTTTCAAAACCACCAGCAGGAACCTTGCCCGAGCCATGTGTATGAAGAACCTCAAGCTCACCATCGTCATCATCATCGTGTCTATTGTAAGTGTGGGGCCTGGAGCTGCTGTGCCAGGCTGAGCCCTGCAAACACCAAACCCTCCTGGCACCTGTGTCTGCCCAGGGGGGCACAGCCAGGCCCAGACACTCCTGCTGGGTTGTGTGAGGAGAGGGTGAAGTGCCTGGGCACTCAGAACTGCAGGGAGTGGCCCAGGGGGGCACCTTGTGGCTCTACAAGCACCTGGAAGGAGATTGTGATGAGGTTGTGATGAGGTTGGGACCTTGTGGCTCTACAAGCACCTGGAGGGAGGTTGTGATGAGGTTGGGACCTTGTGGCTCTACAAGCACCTGGAAGGAGGTTGTGATGAGGTGGGGATTGATCCCTTCTCCCAGACAAGTGGGAAATGGGCTCAGGTTACATCGGGGGGGTTCAGGTTGGATGAGGAAAGTTCTTTCCCTGACAGAGAGATGGAGCCCAGGGCAGTGCAGGGCTCACCATGGAGGTGCTCAGAAAACGAGTGGCACTTTGTGACGTGGTTTAGTGGATGTGGGGGGATTTGATGGACTCCATGGAGGTCTTCCCCAATCTTTGTGACCCTCTGAGAGATGGGAGCACTGTGTCCAGGACCTGCTCCTGCTTGCCCAGGAGCAGCTGAGGTGTCCTGCTTCAGCTGTGGTGGCTTTTTAGCCCTCAGTCTTGGTGGGATCTCATTCTGTGACTCTGAAGTGGCTTTTTTTGGTGTGACAGTTCCCCTGTAAGGACTGTGGATGGAGCAACTGCAGCGTCAGGGTGGGAAGTGCTTTGTCACCTCCATGGGGACAGTGCTGAGCTGCAGGGCTGTGGAGGGACAGGAGAGTGTTGGACAGGTTCTTCAAGGTTTTGACCATCTGGGGTTTCCAGGTGTGTGCTGTGGCAGTCAGTGCACGCTGGGAATCCCTCACTCCCTGTGGCATTCCCCTTCTCCCTCCCCAGGTGATCCTGTACATCATCCTGTCGGCCGTGTGTGGGGGCCTGGCCTGGCCCAGCTGTGTGCAGAAGTAACTGGAGCTGCTCCCCAGGAGATGAGGCAGAGTGTGAAGGACCCTCCAGAGTGACTCCAGCCCGTCACCACTGCCACCTCCCGTGTCCCTTCCCTCCAGGACTTGAGACGTTTTGCCTTACCCAGACAGACCCAGCCGTGGCTGCTCCTGCAGCTGTGACCTCCAGAGTGGGCTGGGTGAATTACTTGAAAGGATTTTGGTGTTCCTTTTGCTGTCCCAATGCCACCCCTGCAGCGGGCTCTGTGCACGCTGGCCCCGTGTCCGTGTGGCCTCCCCTGGCTGGGGACACGAGTGGCTGCAGCTGTCCCACCTGGGATGGAGCTGTCACAGAGGGGCTTCAGGCTGGGCTCAGCCAAACTAATGGGGACAGGTGGGTTTGGGTTCCCAGAGCACCTCTCCTGCACATCTGGCCACATCTGTTGGCTCCCAGTGCTGCAGCACAGGGGGTCACGGTGTCACCCTGGTAGGAACAAATGGGGTCTGGGCTTTGTGCCCTCTCAGGTGGAGGTGCTGCTGCTGGGGACGTGTCCCTGTTGTGCAGTGATCCTGCAGGCAGGAGCAGGGGGTGGGGTCACCTCAGCGTGTGCTGCCTCTTCATCCTCACTTCTTCCTCATCCCCCCCTGGGCTGGAGGCTGAACGGACACAGCGAAGGGGACGGGTGCACACGGTTCTGGATCTGCTTTCTCACAGATGATTTCTCCTGCTCCTCTTCGGAGGGTGGACTGCAATGAATACAATTCTGGCACTGGCTGTGGTGAATTTGGGGCCAATCTGGCTTGCTAAGGTGTCAGGAGCTGCTGCTGCTTGTGCTTCTCCTGGAAGGTGTGCACTGGAACCGGAGGGCAGAGGAGGGTTGGAGTTGGTGGCTGGTGACTTTCTCCAAGGTCTGAGGGAGGAAGGCTCTGCCAGAGGATGAAGGTTCTCCTCTGGGAGGATTTCAAACCAAACCCAAGGCTGGTAACCAAATGCAGGCTCAGGGGCGCTGTTTCTGGCCAGCTGCACATCTCCAGGCCAGGCTGAGGAGCTGCAGCTGCTGAGGCTGGGCAAGGGCTGGGACACATCCTGGAGCTGATGGGCTCCTTTCCCAGGGAAAACATGGGAACACCCTTCAGGGGGGAAGGAATCTGCTTTTGGCACAGGGCAGTCGAGGGAGGGGAGGGTTCTTTTGGTGCCTGAGCTGGAGCATGAGGCTGGTGCCACGGTGTCCTGGTGACACTGGTGGGGTGGGGACATGGCTCTGTGTGATGACCCAGCAGGGCCCAGGCTTCTCCCAGAAACAGCAGCTCCTTTGGATTTGTCTTCTGCTGGGCTGAAGTTTGACCGAGGGTGATTGGATCTTGATGTCCACACAGTGCCAGTGGCCACTGGCACCTGCTCCTCTGCTGTGAATGTGAAGCTTGGAGCCCCCTCCCAGCAGCTCCTGCTCCTGCAGCCCCAGGTCCAGCTGTGCATGTTCTAGGGATCCTGCTGTTGCCATGTTCATTTGGATGATTTCTTGTCTTATGTACAAATAATTTTTAAAGAGAATCTTTCCTTCTCAAGGATGCACTGAGGCATTAGTGTAAAAAACCCCATTACCTTGATTTCAATTAAATTCCTGTACAGAAAGCAGAGTTCTGCAGTTTTGTGGAAAACCTACCGTGGGAATGCTCTGTGCTGATGGAGGGGGAGGTTTTGGAAGCAGGCTCACAGAGCTGGATTTCCTCTTGGACTTGGGAGAAACTGTTGGAGTTGCTGATTGTTATCTTAGTTTGAGGCAAAGCTGCATTTTAACAGTATGAGCCAGGGCTTGGGATGATGGAGAATATTGGGAGCTGAAGGGAGATGGCTCGGTGTGAGCCGGGGAGGAACACTCCTGGGCCCCTCACAGCACTGTGGGCACAACTGTCTCTTCCTCTTTCCCCGGCCACAAGTGACCTCTGCAGTGCAGGACCTTCCCCTGGCTGCTCCTGGTGCTGCTCAGGCCACAGGAGCATGTTTCAGAAATGAGTGCTCTGAATTCCTGATTTACTAACACCCGCCTCGTCCTTCTGATCCCTGAGGAACTAAAGGTAAAGCTCACTCCTTGCATCCTACCAGCCTTTACTGGAGCCCTGTTTCTCCTTGCAGAGCTCTTTTCTGTCAGGAGGAGCCTCGGTGGTGGCACAAAACTCACCCTTGGAATAAAGCAGATCCGTTTCAGCACCATAACGTTTTATTAAACTACACTATCAAAGTCACATTGATGGCAGGGAGAACATTGCTATCAGTGCATCTTTCCTGGACTAAGACTGTATTTGTAGCATCCAGCACTTGCTGAAGAAAAGGACACTGGAACAGAATCCTGAAGAGACAGTAGAAAACTTCTACAAAAGTCAGGGCAGTTGGGAACCAGCTGAGAGCTCCAACACTTCAAGACAAAGCTGTGAGGGAAGGTGATTTGTAAAAAGTTTACTCTAAAGTGGTGTTGAACTTGCTCAGCTGAGGTAAGAAGGTGCTGGTGCCCAGCAGTTTTTAAGTGGCATCCCTGTCCCTGCCTGTTCACACCCCACACAAATATTGTGTACTGCTCCTTGTGACCTGTGCTGACACCTGGATACGACAGCTCAGAGTGTTCTACAGTTATAAAAACCTGCTGCAGCTCTAGACCAAACAATAAAAAGTAGCAGAAATACATTCTATACAGAAGTAAAAAAAAAAAAAAAAAACAAAAAAAAAAACCAAAAACCAAATCAAACCCAGTTGAATTCCAGACAAATATTAGAGTACATCAGGTTGGACTTAAAAAGTCTCAAATCTAACACCTATGTCACTAGTTCTACTCTCCACGAGCTCTGCCACAGCACCAGCTCAGAGCTGCTTCTGGCACAGAGAGGACACCCCCAGACAGCCCTGGGAGGGGAGGGTGGTAGACCTTTCCCCGGGCTGCAGCAGGGGTGTGGATGAAATAAGGCTTTTCCAGTCTTCTGGGAAGACTGAGGTTTCAGTGAAGGTGGGAGCTGCGTGTCCCAGCCCTGGCAGAGCAGAGGGAGGTGTGGAGAGCACAGGAATGAGGGATATGTACAGCAGGTGGCAGGGACAGGGGCTCGGGGCCTTTCCCAGTGAGGTCATGCCCAGCCAGCTGGGATGTGCTCCACAGAGGTGTTCTGCAGTGTCAGTAGCACCCATCCTTCCAGGAGTCGTCCTCGGGGGCCTGGGGGGTCTGTGCTGCCTGCAGGAACCTGGGGGGGACAAACAACACGTCAGGGACAGCTCCAGGAGAAGCCCTGTAGTGGACACAGGTTTGGGTTACCAGCATCTCCCTGCCACGGGTGAGGTGCTGCTGTCACACCCTGAGCAACACCAACCTGAGGCACTTTAAGGAAACTCAGTGGCTGTTATTACTGGATGCTTAAGCAAAATTAACACTCTTGTGACTTCAGCCCATGACTGAGTCCGAGAGAAATGTTTTTTCAGGCAAACATAACTGAACACATGAAAAGTAATCAGGTATGCAGAGTACTGATATATATAAGGAGACTGAAAATTCCCCTTTTCATCTTTTTAAAGTAAGAAGATACATTTCAATGTAAGGCTCCAAAGGGATATTAAAGATCAACAAGCTCTGGTTGCTTATTGGTCTGATCTCAGTTCTATCATAATGACAAGCCCAAATTGCTTTAACCTCCCTTAACCGTGCAAGTCTGAATTTTAGCATAACAGCTGTTACAAAACCAGTAACAAGAACAAAAGATTCAAGTGTTGGGACACCCCTCCGCTCTGCTTTCACCCTGTTGCAATGCCAAGGGGGTCTGGAGCCCCACTCACCTCCTGGACGGCGGTGCCTTTCCCTTGGGCACGGCCACCCCTCCCACAGCCGGCCGCGCTTTCAGGGCTTTGGCCACAGTCACCACGGCGCTGCTTCTGGAAGTGCAACTGCTGCCGGGAGAGCTCGTGTGGAGCTGTGCCTTGCGGCCTGGAGGGCCGGGAGCCGTGTAGCTGCAGGGTTTCCCCAGCTGCCTGCCGGGCAGCAGGGAGCTGCCTCCCGGGGCCGCCTTCCCGGGCTGGCGCGCCGTGAGCGGGGACTGCGCGGCCCCCGAGGAATACCTGAGCTTGCTGGGAGTCAGACCTGCAGGGACACAAGGGCACCTCTGAGGGCTGCCTGGAGACACCGGGGGGATTGGAGGTGTGTGGAAGGCGTGGCACTGACCTGCTGACCGCTGCTGAGTCCGTGGGATGCGGCTGCTGGGCACCTGCAGGTCGGACTCCAGGCTGCGGCTGCTGCGCACGGCCTCGAGCGCGCGCAGGCTGCTGCGGGCCAGGTTGGGCATGCTGTGCCTCAGCTCCTCTGCAAGCAAACACGGCCTCAGCCCCCTGCTGCTGCTCTAGGGCTCTCTGGAAAAACCCATCTGCTTCCAAGCAGAGCGGTCTGTACCTAGGTCTTAGGTTCTAGTGAGCAGCAGCGGTTTTGGAATCACAGGATACGGAGCTTGGATGAGACCTTCGAGATGATCCCATCAACCCGGCACCACCATGGTCACCCCTGAGCCACATCCCTAAGTGCCACATCCAGAGACAGTGACTCCACCACCTCCTGGGCAACTCACTCCAAGGCCTGACCACTTCTGTAGGGAAACAGTTGTTCCTAACACCTAACCTGGACCTCACCTGGTGCAACTTGAGTCATTTCCTCTTGTCCTTTCACTTGGGACATGGCACAAGAGACCAACCCCCACCTGGCTGCACCCTCCTGTCAGGAGTTGCAGAGACCAGTAGGGTGTCCTCTGAGCCTGCTCTTCTCCAGCCTGATCAACTGGAGCACAATCAGCCCCATTCCCTTCTCTGGCCGCACTCCAGCCCCTCAATGTCCTGTTTGTAGTGAGGGGCTCAAAACTGGCTTAAAACGTTTACTCTAAAGTGGTGTTGAACTTGCTCAGCTGTGGTAAGAAGGTGCTGGTGCCCAGCAGTTTTCAAGTGGCATCCCTGTCCCTGCCTGTTCACACCCCACACAAATACTGTGTACTGCTCCTTGTGACCTGTGCTGACACCTGGATACGACAGCTCAGTGTCAAAACCGGACACAGCACTCGAGGTGTGCCCAGCAGAGAAAGCAACCCCTGTCCTCATCCTGAGGCCCAGCACAGAAAACAACCCCTGCCCTCATCCTGAGACCCAGCACAGAAAACAACCCCTGTCCTCGTCCTGAGGCCCAGCACAGAAAACAACCCCTGCCCTCATCCTGAGGCCCAGCACAGAAAACAACCCCTGTCCTCGTCCTGAGACCCAGCACAGAAAACAACCCCTGTCCTCATCCTGAGGCCCAGCACAGAAAACAACCCCTGTCCTCATCCTGAGACCCAGCACAGAAAACAACCCCTGTCCTCATCCTGAGACCCAGCACAGAAAACAACCCCTGTCCTCATCCTGAGACCCAGCACAGAAAACAACCCCTGTCCTCGTCCTGAGGCCACCCTATTCCCGACCCAGCCCGTGTCCCTTGGGCTCACCCCCAGCCCCACCGGCTCCCTTCCTGCCCTCTCCGCAGCCCCGAGCCCTGCAGGGGGATGGATATCAGTGTGTGCCAGCCGGCCCTTCCCCGGCTCACCCTCGCTGTTGGCGTACTTGAGGCGCTCCTGCATGGGGCTCTGCACCGCCCTGCGCGGGGCGCGCAGCCGGGACGCCGCGGCCCTGCCCAGCTCTGCGCCCGAGGACGGCGACTGGCAGCGCGGGGAGCTCAGCGGGGACGGCGAGTAGCGGTGGGCGCCGCGCAGGGACAGCGAGCAGTCGCAGTCGTCCTCGTCCTCCAGGCTGTAGGCGTCGAACTCCTGGTCGCTGTAGGTGCCGCGGCGCAGAGAGTGCAGCGAGGCGCTGGAGCTGCGCCGGGACACGGAGGCCGAGCTGGAGGCGCAGTCCTGCCGCAGGCCTGGGGACACGGGGGACACACGGGGAGTGCCGATTCCTGCACATCCCCAACCCCAAAGCAATGCTTTGGGAGGGAGTTGTTTCGCACTGGAAGGAGAGTCAGGTTAACACGGCTCCTCCCCGGAATCCTTCAGCTGGAGCAGCACCGGCACTGGTTATTTACAGCACAATTAACATTCGGGGACCTGACGTGCTCCCAGATCCCACCTGAGACTGTGGACATTGCCATCGAGCTCCAGCAGGTAAGGCAAGTATAGCAGTCTAATTTACAGGTAAGGGAGTCTAATTTTAAATCCTTTAGTTTCATTCATTCTGCACACATCGTCTCAAAGGTGGAAACAAAGATTTGAAGTCTGCCTCTCATAAAAACGCACCTGCCTGGGTGGCACCTGGGTTATTTACAGCTCCTCACCAGCCTATGCCTTAACTGAAGTTTTCCTGCCTGACAATATATAAGCGACTTAAAAAACCCCGACAAAATCAAACCAAATAAACCTCCCGAATAAACCCAACCTCAAAACAGGCAAACACACACAACCAGAACTTACTCTCTTCCTGCAGCCGTGCCATGACCTGGACATCAGTGAGGTCCTGCAGTTTGTAGCCCATGGAGATGGAGTCATCCGAGGTGCTCAGCTCGCTGTCCACCGAGGACTGGGAGCTCAGGGCCGAGTGCATGCTCAGGTACCCTGGGGACAGGACACAAACCCAGTCAGACACTCACAAACCCACCAGGAGCTGCAGGGATCTATCCCAGGAATTTCACATCCAGCACATCTATCCCAGGAATTTCAGATCCAGCTGTGAGAAACAAGAATTTAGAAATTCCAATGGTTTTTAACCTGCAGTTTTCAGGTGCTTTTCAAACAAGGAATGTGAGGCTGACTGGCAGGAAGCAGCTTGGTCAGTGCCCATGTAAGAAATTCATTTTACACCTGAACTTCACACCTGTGCCTTCCACGTCAGCAGTTACTTCTCTTCCAAGCTGGCTGAAGAAATAATGTTGGGAACGTGCTGCTCTTTCCTGCCTGGCTGGGTTTGATCACAGTTTGAAAGGGCTGCTCAGTTTTGCTGGGAAATGGTTTATTGTTGAGTGTTCAGGAGGTGCCCTGCCTTCAGATCTTCTCAGAACACGGCAGGAAAACTGTGAGCCTCAGGATGCTTAAATAATACAGTGACAGAAGTGTGGCTGTACTTTAAAGGTTCATCTGGGTGTATGCTGCACAAATACACATTCCAAGTCAAGATATCCCACAAGAAAATCCCCTTTCTTTCCTCCTGGTGTCAGGAAGAGACTGTAAGAGCTGAAATAAATCCATCCTGAGCAGGGCTTGCACCTGTAGGATGTGGTTTCCTGCCGTAATTAACAGCAGCTTCAATACTGATTAAAAATCCAGCTGGACCTTGAGACCAGCTTTCTAAAAGGCAGAACTCCCAACCCAACTTTGTTTAGTTTGGTTGTTGCATTTGAAATTGCAGGTCTAGTTAAAAATAGCCGAAGAGGGGAAAAAACTGCTCCTTCTTCCGTCAGTAAAGTTGAGCTGATGATGGTTTTCAAACAGAAACCACATCTGGGTTTTGTCAAAGGGGTTGGCTTGGCTTTCAAGGGAAGTGACTGTTAAACATTTTTCCGTTTGAAGGGTAGACAAACTGTTGTTTCTTGGAAATAAAGTAAGATTTGAGTCAATCAGGTTGACAGGAAAGTTTAAAATCGTGTTAGCACTGGCACAAGGCACAGGGAAGAGGCACCTGAGATGAAGTGAACTCATCTGTCCTGGCCCTGCCCTTCACCCACACATCTGCAGTGAACCTTCCAGAAGCCAGAGACGCTTTGGTTTTACTCAGCCAGGAGCTGTTCTGGGTTAAAAGCTGCTCAGACACCTGGATTGCCCCCCAAACGTCCTAAGAAAAGCAAGGAATTGCCTTAGAGATGTTTCCCTGCAGAACTCAGCTGGCCAAAATCCTCAGTGCTATGTGCATCCTTTTGTTTGCAAAACAGAGATAAGCGTTAATTTCTATTTATAGCAGAGAATCAGACCTCACCAACAAACCTGCACCTGTGAAAACAGCCACAGGCAACACTTCTTCTTCTTTGAGAGGGGGAAAAAGTTCATTGAACATCAAGTTGGGAGGCGGAGACTGTTAAACATGCTTTGTGTTTTGAAACATGCAAAGTAGGGTTTAGCAATTTCCACACCAAACAAACAAATAAAAGCAGAGTCCTTTGATAACGGAGCCAAGAGGCAAAGCCTTTGTGCTGGGAACAGGAGGAACTGCCCCAAGGACAACCACTGGAGCTCCTGGAAGAGTGTTCCTGGCTCCTCAGGCACAGGGAGGCTGCAGGCCAAAGCATTTTGGAGGAGCTGCGTTATCAGGCTGAGACAAGAGCTGCCTCTGAGGCAGGGAATCTTCCTCCACACACAAGGCTCAAGGAAAACTTTTGGTACTTTGTTTTAGCTGCTCGCTCAGGTAACTAAAGGCTTTACCCTGGAGCATTTGGCAGCTTTCTGTTCCCTGCATTAATCAATATTCCCAAGAGAAACCCTCCACAGAAAACTGAATCCAAGTAACTTTATAAAGATCACATCTACAGTCCTTAACATTATTCAAGAGCAATATATTTTTTGCCCCAACAGCTGTTTTCTATTTTAAGCCACTTAAAATTAGTACAATTTATAAATATATATATACAGAGAGAGAAGGAAGTAGAGAAACCCAAACCAAGAAATCACTACAGGACATTTAGAATGCAAGGAAGGTTTTCTCCCACACAAATGAAACCTGGGTGAGGAAGGGTGGGAACGAAAAGGGGAAAAACACCATGAGAACTTTTCCCTGTGCCAATCCCTGACCCTCCTTGCATTTTAAAGAGCCCAGTGCTGCGGTGCCATGCCATACCTGAGCTGCCACAGGTTAGTAGTGCTTTGTTAGTCGATTTGAGGTGCCCAGGAGAGTTTAGTGCATTGCTACAGGAGCCTGCCTCGGAATTCAGGTTATGGGCGCTGGGAGATGCCAGGGGGCTGCAATACAGGTTTTTCCATCTACTGGCTAGAAGGAAAAATACAAAAAAATGCCACAAACGTTAGCAAATTATTTTGGAAATGGAGAGCAAGATCAAGAACAAGACGCAGAGGTATCAAACAAGATTAAATGATGCAGCAGAGGTTCTTGGTGGTAGCAGTGCCCAGTCCCCTGCTCGTGCCCTTTGACTGCTTTTGTCCCTTCTGAAGAATTCCAAGAGTAACTCCTGACAAGCTTGGCTTTAAAGAAGCCACACATTTCACAAAGTTCCAGTACACAGCCCAGAGCCACCAGGAACTGCTTTTAGGGGATGATAAAGTGGAGGAAAAGCCTGGTTTCCAAGCGACACCATTTCTTCACGTTTAATATTTCATTGTTGCAAGCTTTGAGCAGCAGATAACTTTTTCACCCAGGTAAGAGCAGCTGGGAAGATCCAGCAGGATGTCCAGAGGAGGATTAATCACCACTAGGAACACTCAGCACCAAGAGTTCTTCTCCAGAAAGAAGCAGCAAGAACAGTTCTCCATGGTTCTCTCCCCACTTCCCCAGCAGCGCGCTTTTACCTCTACACATTCCTTACATTTAAATATGTTCAAATATTAACAAAACTTAAAAATTCAAGAGCCTGACAACACTAAGCTCGGTTTTTCCTGCTCAGAATGAGATCTGCAAGGGCCCCCAGAGCAGCAGAGGCTGCAGCTGCCCTACCTTGGTCCAGCCTGTTGATGAGGGTTCTGCAGGCAGCCTCGATCTCGGGGCTGGGGTTGTCCAGCACCTGCCGGCACCATTTCAGAGGAGAGGCTGTTTTCTCATCCATGGATTTCCTTGGAGACACGTAGAGCCTTTGCAAGGATTCAAAGGAGACAGGAAGAAATGCTGGTTAACTCAGAGCACACAGCCACCAAAGGGACATTGGGTAGAGTATAGCTATCAGGAACCCGGCAGTTACCCAAACTGAAAAAGTCAAGTTTAAATTGTATATTATGACTAAGAAATAAAAATTTACTGCCATAACAGGAAAATTCAATGGCTTCACAGAGAAACCCACGGGCTCTGCAAGGCAAGGTGCCAGCCTGGGCTGTTGCACCAATGCTGGAAATGAAGTTCTTGGAATACTCACCTGTCTCTCCCTCCACTCCCCTCTTCCAAAAACCCCACCGTGAGAGGCAGTGAGGGTGTGAGGTGCTCCTGACTCGAGCTGCAGGGTCATCTCCCTCCAGGAGTTTTTGTTTAACCCCTCTGGCTGTTCCACCTGTTGAGCACTGCAGGCATGGCTGTGTCCTCACAGCAGCTCTGGGACACCCCAAGGTGCATCCCTGGAGTCCAGGGATAAACCCTTCCCGTTCCCAGACGGGCAGGAAGCATGGCTGTGCCTCATCCTCCCTGTAATATCAGATAAATTCTCCTCCAGCCTAAGTGTCTGCCACATCTCTGACACCTCCACGGCTTTGCATGGACACTCAGGATTAGCCTTATGGATAGACAGATTTAATCATCTTAAACTCCTGGATTATTTACAAGGGATTGGGTGTAAAGCAGCATCTTCACCAGATTTCCAAAGCAGGACATTCCTCTGAAGAAAGGCCAAAGCTGGAAGAACCCTTTGCTACAAAAGCAACTCGGGTATTTTATTTACACATCCCACATTTGTATTTTAATCAGCTACACATTCAAAACTTGTAAGGGGAAAGAAAAATAAGTCCTTTGTACATCCCAAAGTGAAACTGCTTTTAATTCTTGCACATCACTTGGAGAACACCCTGGTGCAGAAGGCAGTGAGACCTCAACCTAGACCTGGAAGCTGATGGTCTTTAAGGTCCCTCCCAGCCCAAATCCTTCTGGGATTTTGTGATTTGTGGGCACTGGGTTTGGCTCTCAGGCTCCCCCTCTCCCGAGGCTCTGCTGAGCTGCTGGCACAGCCTTCAGCTGCTCCCTCTGCACCACCAAGTCCCCAGTGGGAGCTCCTCCGTGCACACACCCACACAACTGCTGCTCTCCCGCCAGCACCTCCCTGTCCCGGTGCTCCTTCACCTCAGGAACTGCTCCCAGGTGACAAAGAACCCTCCTTGTGCTTCAGCGTCTCCTCCTCTCTCTCCCAACTTCTGCCACTCCTGCAGCAAGGAGCCTTTCTGCTCCAGTTACTCGCCCAGTCCCAGCCAGCTCAGATCCAGCCCATACAGTTACTGATTTCCACAACAAAACTGATGAAAATCGGCAGGAATGTCAGTGGTTATCCCACTCATTCCTGAAAACCCGGGTTTAAAATGCACAGAAGCACTGTGGGGCTCTCAGCTGCCAGGTGTCCTGGTTGTAGCAAGAACATCAGCAGCTGGGATATTTCCAGTATTGTTCAGGTCTGCCTGACCTCCTGCCCTGGATCCAGGCTGGGATAACGTGGAATGCAGAAAGTAACACTCCCCAGACTTGGGGGCTGGGAGATGGAGCATCTCTGCGTGCAGCAGCTCTCAGAATGCCATTTGTTACCTGGAGAAGGACATCATTCCCTATTTTCTGCCTCCTGAACACCACTCCTGACTTCCCAGCCCTGCCTCTGGCCAGAACCATTTTTTTTTCAGGGAACAGACTCGGCCTCTTTAGTCACAACTCACACGGAAGCTCTTCCCCCACACAAATCCACATGCAAATAAAAAAAAAATAAAATCCAAAGGCTAATTTGTTATTGACAAAATAAATGCCGAGGAATGAAGGCAAATATTCCTGACTCTCCAAAGGCACCTCTCAGGGCAGACCCCCCCAGCAAATCCTGCTGCGTTTCTGCACGGATAAATGAGCATTACAAGCACTCAAATCCAATCAGAGCCAGGAAACAAAGTGCTCCCTCTCCCTGGATTTATTGTACAGCTCAGACCACAAAAGGAGCAGTAAAACCATCACACAAAAAAGAGGCCAACAGCCTCCTCAGGGCAGGTCAGGCTGCTCTGCACATATTCCAGGTGAAGGGAGACAATTCCATACTCCTCCCCCTGTTTCCAGCCAGGGCTATCCCAGCTGAGGATGGCAGCCCTTGTTTTTTGGCAGAGCCATTCCCACATGGAGCAGAGCTGTGGAATCCTCTGGACTCTGATTTTTTTCCTGCTGATAAGTCCATTGGCAAGTGAAGCTCTCACGATTTCCCCAAACCCAATTAAGTGAGCACAGCTCAATCCTTCAGAGCACTGACAGGCAACTTACAACAAAAAAAATACAAAAATGGAATTCTGGTTTGATTTCCCAGCAGCAGGGTTCCCGTTTTCCCTCTGCAGGAGCTTTGGGAAGGGCTCAGCACCCTGACTTTGCCAAGGATGCTGGCACAGCACTGAACTGAAAACACCAGCTCCTCAAATACGTCAATGTGGATATTTCTCTGGACATATCAAGAGCCAGAAGTCACCTTTCCCTAGGCTCAGGAAAGTCCAGTGAGCAGTGGCACCCAGCAGAGGCTGACTTCACACAGCCTCACATCCAGGGAGCTAAAACAGCTTTACCTCAGAAAAAGTGGGGTGTGAAAAAGCTAAAAACTCTTGGCTTTGTTTAAAAACACTGGGAATTTTTCTTTCTGGTACTTTGAGCCTCCGAGGCCGCTTGATTTTGCCAGATTGACTGAATCCCAGCAGCACTGGGAAAGCAGGAACCACCCCAGAGTCAGGCAGAGCTGGACAAAGCCCTGCTCAGGAACAAGCCTTACCCTGCAGTTTGTTCTGCAGCTCAGCAGTTTGGGTGTTCTCTCTAAACGCCTCTGAATGTTTTCTTTTGTCAAACTGCAAATTAAAATCGCTTATTTAGATACTTACAAGGCCTCATACAAAATGCACAAAGTAAACATTTGGGCAAGTATTCCCAGTTTGATGTATTGGGCGTTTGTTGAATGAATTATTAAATACAAATGAGGTTTTCTTCAGCTTCTGAGAGGAAACCCTTCGATAATGAAGGATCTTTAGTTTCTGCTCTGCTAATGTTTGTGTTTACCCTGTAAAACAGAACATTTTGGGACAAACATCTCTGCTAAGGACCCAGTGCCACAGGGATTTTTCTTCCATTAACTTGCAGCCATTCATAAAAAAATCTGTGATACTCTCTGCACTTTTTTCTGACATAATCCAGGGCACTAAAACCAAGGACCATTCCAGAGACACGACTTCCCTGATGGAATCAATGTCACAGAAGGATTCACAGGAGTTAATGGCCACTGCTGTTGAGTTTTGAAATCCCTGCTTTAAAAAAACCCCAAACCCCAAAAATGCAGGAAACACAACTTCTTCAACTTGCACAATGCACCGAGAAAAAGCATCCTCACAACTCACTAACAGATCAGAGCAGTTCTAAGAGTCCAGGCCTGAGAATTTTACATCCTGCTCAAGCAGAGTATTTGCAGCAGAGATCTATAAATCATAAGGGCAGAATTCAGGCTGCAGAAGGCTCTAGAAGCAGTGCATTAGGAAATTAAACTGAGCGTAAAGCAAAGCCCATTCCTGAAGACACAGCCTGGGTTATTATCCATCTTCCACAGCACTTGGCACCAGGGTCTGCAGCAGCTCCAAAAATGGCAAACACTGCACTGATTTTCAGACCTTTGAGTGATACACAACAGAGCAAGGAGGCCTCAAGTAGCTGAAAGTGTTTAGAACAATTCAGGTTTATGAGATACCCCTCCTTCAAGTGCTAAAAGGCAGCTGAATTCCTCTCCAAAGCATGGATTTCAAACAGGTAATACATTCATTTTCCTTTCCTTTCCATATCAGACTTCAGAGAGCTGATTTTCAGATTTAGTACTCTGGTTATTCTATGCTAATCTCAAATCTAAACACTCCTGCTGAACAGAAATACTAACACAGACAAGACTGGGGTAGAAACAATATTATCCAGGTTCTGAAATGGCAGAAACATAAAAGGAAAAAAAAAATGGGAAAAATCCTGTGGAGAACACTCCACAGAAAACCATTCTGCTGTCAGCCCAAGGAGAGCTCTGAGCTTTATTCCTAAGAACTCGCAAAGAGAAGGAAAAACGACACCGCAAAGACACTTTTTCATGTCTATTTGGGGACTAATCCCGCTGAACAAAACACCAAAACTCAGTCCCCGAGTCAGAGCAGCTCTAAAGCTCACGTTAAATGAATCTCCTGCCCCAGCCAACAGCCCACACAGTGATGCCAGCTCCTGCAGCAGCAGGTCCCCACCTCCACGGAGGGATTTCCCTGCCCAGCCCCTATCTGAAGTGTAAGGAGCAGGAGCCACGCCTGGAGCACTTCCCAAGGCTCAGCCAGTGGCAGGCTCTGCCACCAGAAGCAATTCCCCCTCCCAGCTGAGCTGTGCAGCAGCAGGCAGGCTCTGCCTCAGCTCTGGGGCTCTGTGGCACCCTAAGCTTTCTTGCTTCTGATTATTTGAATCTTTGTAGTCGAGATCCTCACACAGCTTCATGTGAATATTTAAAATCATCTCCATTGTTTACATATTTCTCCTCTGGGAGGAGTCTTGTATTTTAGGACTTATAATATTATAATAGTATATATATAAAATATATATTTTAGATATTATAATAGTTATTATATATATATATAATATTATAATAGTAATATTCACCTATGAAATCGAAGAGGTGGCAACCTGTGTAGCCAATCTTTTACCTTTTAATAAAGTGTATATATATAAAGTAAAAAAAAAAAAATAAAACAGAGCTTTCCTGCTGAACCCCTGCTGCCTTCCTCGTTGTTTTGTGTCCCTAACAGTGACAGTTCTGCAGCAGCTCCTGTGCCCAGGGACTGTCCCAGCAGGGCAGGTGTCACCCAGCCCGTGGCCACCCTGCAGTCAGCACAAACAGGTGACACTCTCCTCAAACCAGGACAGGTTTGGAGAAGTGACCTGCGCATTATTTACTACAACAGGGGTAAAAACACCTCATAAAACGACTGTGAAAACAAAAGCTTGCAATTTGCTGTTTCTAAGTCATGCAGATCTTGTCAGCAGCAGCCAGTGACAAGGGGAGATCACAGGGGAACTGCAGTACAGCCTGTGAAGGGTAAAAATGGATTACACAGAGACAGTCTGTAAGTAAAGTTCTCCCCCAAGCCAGAGGCACAAGGATTTTGCTGGATTTTGTGCAGAATTGTACTCTCACTTGGTGGAACCTATCCAGAATTTCTCTCCCTACCCCTGATGGTACAAAAGCAGCAATGATTTCCTCCAGTACACTGAATTAAAAGTCTTAACTGTGAGTATAGAAGGTGGACACAGAGCTAAGGCTGAAAAACCACATTTGCAGACAACTCCTACACTGTTTGTGCTGAGAGCAAACCACGCTCCTGCTGCCTGCAGACACCAATCCAAGGACACCCCAGTGGCTGTGCTGAGCACGGAGCCAGGCAAGGAGACAGCACAGCACTGAGGTGGAGACAGCACGACCCAGTTCCAGTCCAGAGACAGACTTCTGGAAATGAGAGCAACTCCGGGATTCACCTGAGTGCCAGGGATTCCTTCTTCTCCTCCCCCCGTGGAAAAACCCAGAAGGACAAACACTGGGGAACAAACCCAGGGTAATGCCATCAGCAGCAGACGTGGTTTGCTCCCTGAGTAAGAGGGAATTGGGATCAAAGCCTTCCCAAAAGAGCTCAGGAGCTGCCCTCGTGCTGGAGCCCAGGAGCATCACTGAGCTCCTCAGTGCCAGAGCCCATCTCCACGGGCCTGGCCTCCAGGGTATTTACAATTTTGAGCAGCTATTTGAGAAAGGGAGCTGAGGGAGCACTCAGAGGCCAGGCAGCCCAGGGCAGAGTTACAGCAGCTGGGAGTGGGCACTGCCTCGGGTTTCACCCAGCTCCAAAACACAGCCTCAGAGCTGCTGAAGCAGGGCAGCTGCACAGAAACTCCTGCAAGCCCCAGCTGGAAATAGAGAATAATTTCAAAACAGAGCAGGGGTTGAGACTCCACCTGCAGAGAACAGCGAGAAACCCTCTCACCGCTCCATCCTTCTTCCAGGAAGGATGTACAACATTTTAAAAAGGATTGCAAATCCACGACACACTCAGCTATTCCCTCTGGGTTTGCTCAATCCAGGCAGCACCAAATCCCCCCTGTCAGCAAAACCCCCTTGCCAGAGCTGATCCTAAACTCACAGAGAATTAAGGGGCGTTTGTTGGGGTTTTTGTTTGCTCTAAGAAAACCCTCTCTCCTCTCCAAGCAGTTTTGTGGTTCCTGCTGTGGGAAAGCACAAACAGTTTGGGATGTTTGGCAATAAGCACAGGCACTATTGATTGTACACGGGGCTCATTCCCTGCCCTCAGAACAAGAAGCCACCACTGAAAGCAGCTTCCTGTTTCAGCAGGTTTGTTTGACAAAAGGAGAAGGGAACAGATGGAAGTGATGCAGCACAATCAGAGATAATTTATGGAAACAGCACTTGCACAAGGGCTCTGGATCAGCACCCTTCTCCAGCTCCTCAGGGGCCTCTTTGTCACAGGCTACCCTCTTCCAACCAAATCCGGCCACAAACCAGAGGAAACAAACCAACAAGGATCCTACAAGGTGCAGAGTGAAGGGCACCTGGGGAAAAGGGTGTCACCAGCTGAAGGAGAGGTCAAAGAACAAACCTCCTGGGCACAGAATCCTGATTTCACTAGGCAGCATCCCCTGCCAGGGTAAACCTCAGCCTCTGAGACTCAACAGAATTTGAAGACTCTCCCCTGCCACAGGCTCTGTAAATGTAAATATAAACTCGGCTGCTTCCATTACCATGGAAATAATAGAGCCAGTCTTCCACATGCAACTTGTTAAATATATTCCCTCATTTATTTATAAGAAATCTGCTCAAAATGCTGTTCGGGTGTATGGAAGAGCTCTAGTGGTCGAATTAGAACCAGTATTTGGGTTTTAAAAGTACACTTGCCAAGAAAAAAAAAATCGTGTTTTAAATATAACCTCAAATTCAGGCTGGAGCTGATGCCATGACCTCATTGAGCTCCACTCCATTAACAAAAACTTTACCTTCCCTTCTCACAGCTAATGAATGTTTGGAGCTGAAGGTTTGGTTTGTGTTCAGCAGCCCTGTCCTTGCTGCCAGATTAATCTGGCCACACAAATTTGAAACCCAATTTGCAGAGCCCTGAGGCTTTTCCTCCCAACTCTTACAAATTAACGACTCCAGGTAAAATCTCAAGTCCCAGTTATTGCAGGAGCTGGGATCAGCCTCAAACCTAACATTTCCCTGGCCCTTCCAAAAGGTTGTTAATCTGCTGATTTATAAAACAAGCCCTAAACAAGGCTGGTGGTGGAGGGGAGAGTCCCAGAGAGTCGGGTCAGTTAAGGATTACATCATTGATCTGGTTCAGTTCATGTCTCTGAACAAAAGAGGTGCTTAACTGGAAAGAAACAGCCTTCAGGAGCTGGGGATGGTTTGTCTCCTCAGCTCCTAGCAAAAGCCACAAATTCCAGATGGTCTAGGGATTCTAACTGACAAAATTCTTATTTAAATATGGTATTTGACAGCTGTATACAAGGTTTAAAAGCTCCATTATTCATTCATCTGCATGTGCTACATATAACTAAACATAGAGGGAAAGGAAGCAGCAGCAGTGGCTGGAAGGAAAGGGGAAAAACAGCACTTACAGGTAAACTTATTTTTTAAAAAATAATGGTCTGGCACAATGGACTTAAAAACAAGAACTGTCACAAATGAGAACAGCATCCTTGCTGCTAAAACTCCCAAGTCCTGTACAGAAATCAGTTTACAGCTTTAAAAGGATAGCTCAGCTCAGCACAGCACGTCCCTGTCCCCCAGGCCTGGGGATACCTACCAGCAATCCTCCTCCTCGGGGCAGTTTTCCAGTTCTAACACTTTGACTTCATCCAGGTCGGCGTGGCTCGGCAGCCCCTCCAGGTCCGCCCCCTTTTCACCGGGACTGTGTCCGCGGATCCCTGCCATGAGCAGGCTGCCCAGGAGCTCGGAGCTGTCACTTGTACCCACGGGGGAAGGACACCGCTCATTGCCGCGGCCCTGCTCCCCGTCGGGAGACACCTCCTGCGGGGCACTGTTACAGCCGTACCGCACCGGAGCATCCACACCTCTCCTCAAGTCCTTCTCTCCCTCCTCCTGCCTCATTTTGCTCAGCTGGCTGCGCAGATCCGCCATCAGCCGCAGCTCCTGCTGCTCGGCCACGGCGCTGATGCTCTTGGTGATCTCCATCCCTTTGAGGCCGGGCTCCTGGATGTCCCCCGGCACGTCGGTCCCCAGCAGGCTCCTGCTGCTCCTGCTCCTGGCGTGCTGCGTGTCCAGCTCCAGCCTCCTGACCAGCTCCCGCAGCTTCCTCACCTCGGGGCCCACGTCCTCGGGGGGCTCGGGGCCCATGGCCGAGGGCTCGGGGGCGGCTCTGCCCAGCGCCGGCTCCAGGGCGGGCTCCTGCTGGATCAGCGGCGAATTCCCGGGCACCACCATCCTCGGGGACAGCCTCTGCAAGGCACAGACACACCAGGGGACACGGGGCACTGTTAAAAACGTGTGTTAGACAGTCAGCTTCTCACAAATATCAATATGACTACTGTACGTATAATTACACTGTATTGTATTTCATTACAAGGGTAACGAATGCGTATTTTCTGATTATACCACAGAGTTAAGACTGAGGTGTGGTTTTTTTTTTAATCTCCCCTTTGTAATGTCTAAACCACCAAGCCAGAAGTTATGGGAGGGGAGGTAACCTTGTGATCTTCCTAAAAAAAACCCTAATTTTTAACTTTCTGTTTTCTCATCCAAATGAAAAAAAAAAAAAAAAAAACAGAGAACCTCAGAAGAAAATTTACACCCGTGTAACCAGACTGAGTGGAGTCACTCACAAAATAAATCTATTCGATAAGAATATTAGATCTAATAATCTATTAGATTAGATTGGAAATGCTTAAAACTGATGAAAAGAAGAATGTTGGATGAACACCTATTGAATATTCAGCACAGTGTTCCTTAAAGACAGAAATCCTAAAAGGATGAGAGGGGCTATGAGCAGACCTTGTGCTAAACCCCCTCGGCCAAGAGGCTTTGCTTATTCTGTCTCCTAATTTGTCCATTTTCTTAATTTTTTTAAATTAAACTTACAAATTTTTTAAAAAGAGTGGAACTCGTTTTTCACACAGGCAAACAGGAATTAGATGTGAAAAATTCTGCCTTTTATCTAATCACACTGGGGTGGAAGGGGCCTGAATTTCATCCTAACCCAAGAACGACAGAAATTCGGGTTGAACACTGCAAAGCCGACAAATTCTGCTTTTTGAACAGCACCTGTTACTGCCAGCAATGAGTTCAGTAAAAGGAAGCTGATTTAATCCCCCACAATAGTTCGGTTTCCACCTGTTTACCAACAAAATACTTGAGAAAAGCACCGATGGAGGGAAGTCAGGAAACGTCGTTAACAAGGTGCTCACGTCAGACAACAACAGCGTCAAGAAAATGGTGAAAACATCCTTTGTTCCTCACCAGGTTTATCCTGGAGAAGCAGAAAGAACTTGGAAAAATTTCTGTATCACCTTATACCGAAGTAACAACAGGAAGTGCAGTTACCGTGCTACATGAAAATCAGCTTAAATAATCTATTTTCCTGTAGCAAGTGAAAAGAGAGGGCTCCAAACAGAAAAAAAAAAAAAAAATCCCAGTTTAGGATTACATATTCCACTAAGTCAAAAAACCATAAAGTGTGTTTCACACTGGTTTTACAACAGGAGCAAACATTGCTTTTTCCCTCTGCTAGATTTACGTGAGTTCTCAGTTTCTCTGGGCACATTCATTTCCAGACTGACTCTGCACTGAAAACCCCTAAGACTGAAAACCCCTCAATTAACAGCCCACGAAGCAGAAAATCGGGTTAAAAGTCAGAAATCCTCTCTGCTTTGCAGAAGGGAGACTGAGAGAAGAGGGAGTGAGTCAACACGGCCAATTCAGAGTTTAAAACCTGATGCACTTGTTACAACTGCAATCAAACCCTGACATTTTGGGGCTGTGGATGTTCTTCCCCCTCCCCTTTTCTGCCTCAAAACGTCATCTGAGTGCCAGTGGGCAAAGGAAACCACAAAAACTCGTGTCACACAAAGCAAGGTTAAAAACAGAGACTCCCCCATAGGCAGCTCAGCATCTCTCTGTTATTCAGGCACTTGTAACAGCAATAGCTGGGTTAATTTCTTTAAAAATGCATTCTGTTTTATTGGGATTTCTGTACATTTCTTTAAATATACATTCTATTTCATTGGGATTTCTGTAAATTTCTTTAAACATACATTCTGTTTCATTGGGATTTCTGTAAATTTATTTAAATATACATTCTATTTCATTGGGATTTCTGTAAATTTCTTTAAAAACGCATTCTGTTTTGTTGGGGTTTCTCTAAATTTCTTTAAAAACGCATCCTGTTTTGTTGTTGTTGCTTGTTTGGCTTTTTTACCATTATTTTGGTCCTCTATCTGCAAGATGTAGATTTTCAACTTCCACCTGAGTTAAGAAAACACACGACCAGCCCTTAGGAAGAGCTGTGAGTGAACAGAACACACTTTTCCAGACTCCAAATCCACGCCTGCAGGCAGCTCTCTGCTGAAGGCGCTTGGCCCTGGGGAAATTCACTGTGGAGCTGCCAAGGAATCCCATTCCCACCCATGTGCCAGCTCCAAAAATGCTCCTCGCGTGGGTTCCCGCTCCTCAAACCCACAGGAGCCTGTGGGGTAAGGGCAGGATTTCCAAGGAGATCTCCCAGGAAGGGAACAGTGTGTTCCCAGAGATATCCCAAAGTCCAGGAGCTCTGAGGATGCACCACCGAGGAGTTCTAGGAATTCCACTGGCCAAGCAAAACACTGGCTCAAAAGGATGAGAATTAAGGAGATGGTTCGCCCAAAAAATATCGGTTCCTTTCCAAACATGAGGAGCTGGGAAAAAACCTCAGGCGAGGAAATAAAACCACAGTTTGTTTGAAAGGGGGAAGAGCAGCTGCAAAGCACTCAGCCTATCCCCACAACCACTAAATCTAAAGCCTACCAAAAAACAAACCCCAAACCCCAGGAAAGATACGCGGCAGAAGAGACACAAACCCGCGAAAAGTTCATTTCATTGTGCAGAGGGGAAAGAAGAGACAACCCGCGCTGGGAAGGAGGCAAAGAGGCGGCGGCCGTGAGCGGGTGGCAGACAATAATTTGAGTTTGCGGAGACATCCGGGTGTCTCAGCGAGGGGAACGGGCCCTCCGCCGGCTGTGGGGCCACGGCCCGCGCCCTCAGCGCTCCGGAAAAAACCTGCGGAAAGCCACCGTGAGGGGCTCGGGGGAGTCTCCGGGCACGGATGGTTATAGGGTTACAGCGGCTGCAGGCTCACGGGGGGCGCTGAGAACCAAGGGGAGGCTCTGGGGGGCTCTGACGGCCATGGGGCTGCCTGGGTTGGGTTTTGGGGGGCACTGAGAGCTAGAGGGGAAGCCGTGATGGGGTTGAGATGGCCATGAGCGCTGCGAGAGGGCTCTGAGAGGCCGAGGGGCTGTGATGGCCGTGCCGGGGCTCTGATGGCCAAGGGGCTGTGATGGGCTCTGGGCAGCACCGAGAGCCGCGGGCTGAGGCTCTGTGCAGGGCTCTATGGCCGTGCTGGGGCTGTGATGGCCAAGGGGCTCTGATGGCCGGGGGGCTGTGGGGGGCTGTGGGGGGCTGTGGGCAGCACCGAGAGCTGCGGGGCCGAGGCTCTGATGGCCGGGGCTGTGATGGCCAGGGCTCTATGGCCGTGCCGGGGCTCTGTGCAGGGCTCTATGGCCGGGGCTCTGTGCAGGGCTCTGTGGCCGGGGCTCTGTGCAGGGCTCTATGGCCGTGCCGGGGCTCTGTGCAGGGCTCTATGGCCGTGCCGGGGCTCTGTGCAGGGCTCGATGGCCGTGCCGGGGCTCTGTGCAGGGCTCGATGGCCGTGCCGGGGCTGTGATGGCCAGGGCTCTATGGCCGTGCCGGGGCTCTATGGCCGTGCCGGGGCTCTGATGGCCAGGGCTCTATGGCCGTGCCGGGGCCGTGCGGCACCGGCGGACGCGACCCCCGCGGGGGGCACGGGCGCGGCCGGTCCGCAGCGAGCGCGGCAGAGCGGAGCGCGACGGGCATCCCACACCCCGCGAGACGGTACCTGGCTGGATGGAAACAGGCCCCGGGCAGGCGGACGGCGGCGGGGCCGAGGCCCGGAGCCCAGCCGGTCGGTGCCGGTGCCGGTGCCGGTGCCGCCCGTCTCCGGCGGCCGCTCAGCCCGGCCCGCGAACGGCGGCAGGCGCCGCCCCCGCCCCGCTCCGGGAACGGGCGATGGGGCCGCTGCGCCTGCGCGGGACCGCCCCGGGCGGCGGCGGGAGCGGGCCGCGGGCTGGGCCTGAGGGGGACGGGGAAACGGGAGAGGGGCGGGGACGGGAGAGACATGAGTGAGGGGAGAGGGGAGAGAGGATGACTGAGGGGAAAAGGGTGAGTGAGGGGAAAGGGGGTGATGGGTAAAGGATGAGCGAGGGAAAAGGGTGAGTGAGGGGAAAGGGGGAGCGAGGGAGAGGATGAGTCAGGGGAAAGAGGGTGATGGGGGCAAAGGGGGAGCGATCGCTAAAGAATGAGTGAGGGGAAAGGATGAGCGAGGGGAAAAGGGTGAGTGAAGGGAAAGGGGGAGCGATCGCTAAAGAATGAGTGAGGGGAAAGGATGAGCGAGGGGAAAAGGTGAGTGAGGGGAAAGAGGGAGAGAGGGAGAGGATGACTGAGGGGAAAAGGGTGAGTGAGGGGAAACGGGGAGTGATGGGTAAAGGATGAGCGAGGGAAAAGGGTGAGTGAGGGGAAAGGGGGAGCGAGGGAGAGGATGAGTCAGGGGAAAGAGGGTGATGGGGGCAAAGGGGGAGCGAAGGGAAAAGAGGGAGCGATCGCTAAAGAATGAGTGAGGGGAAAGGATGAGCGACGGGAAAAGGGTGAGTGAAGGGAAAGGGGGAGCGAGGGGAAAGGGGGAGTGATGGGTAAAGGATGAGTGAGGGGAAAAGGTGAGTGAGGGGAAAGGGGTGATGGGGGCAAAGGGGGAGCGAGGGGTAAAGAATGAGCGAGGGGAAAAGGTGAGTGAGGGGTAGAGAGTGAGCGAGGGGGAAGGTGAGTGATGGGAAAAGGATGAGTGAAGGGAAAGGAATGAGTGAGGGCTAGAGAGTGAGCGAGGGGATAAAGGAGAAAAGGGGTGAGGGAGGGGGAAAGGGTGAGCGATGGGTAAAGGATGAGTGAGGGGAAAACGGTGAATGAGAGGAAAGGATGAGTGAGGGGTAGAGGGTGAGCGAGGGGAAAAGGAGAAAAGGGCTGAGGGAGGGGAAAAGGGTGAGTGAGGGGAGACAGGAGCAAGGGGAAAAGGGGTGATGGGGGCAAAGGGGGAGTGATGGGTAAAGGATGAGTGAGGGGAAAACGGTGAGTGAGAGGAAAGGGGTGAGTGAGGGGAAAGGGGGAGAGAGGGGAAAAGGAGAAAAGGAGTGAGAGAGGGGAAAAGGGTGAGTGAGGGGAGACAGGAGCAAAGGGAAAAGAGGCGATAAGGGGAAAAGGGGTGATGGGGCAAAGGGAAGTGAGGTGGGATGGCGGTCACAAGGGGGAAAGCGAGGAGGGGTGGTGGGAAGGAGGTGAGTGAGGAGGAAAAAGGATGAATGAGGGAAATGGGGATCAGTGAGGGGAAAAGGGGGGTTAAAAGGGGGAAAAGGGAGTGAGAGGGAAAGGGGTGAGTGGGGGGTGCGAAAGTGAGGGGTAGGAAAGGGAAAGAGGGAAAAATGTGAGGAAAGGAGGGAAAAGGGGAAGGGAGAGAGGAGGAGGGCTGAGCAGGGGAGTGATGGGGGGAAAGGGTCTCTCCCTGTGCCCATGATCCAGAAAAACACACACAATAACGACTCAGCTGGGATCTTCCAAAGCTTCAGTGAGCCTAACATCTCTTCAGGACAGTTCTATCAGGCAACAATAAACCCAGCACCATTCTTTGACCTCTTCCTCCCAAATGTGCCTGTTGTGCCCACACACAGCCTCTGGCCCCTCGTGATAAGAAGTGTTGAATGTTTGGCAGTCACCAAGGCCAGTGCTATGAGCAGAATCTCCTTTTTGTACCGCTTGGCCTGAGCACCACGTCCAGCACTGACACTGCCCAAGGTCTGCCCTGCTGTCAGCTTAATTTTGTTGCTCTGTTTGTAATTTTCAGATGCTCTTGGGGAGGTTTGGTCTGTGCAGAAGAAGGGATTTCCAAAAGCAGAGGTCCCTGTGCCAGGATGGGTTTGTCTCCACTGTCTGTCTCTGCTCAGTCAGCACCAGCAGATTTCATACCCTTTATGTATAGATTTAGTTATTTATTGATTTGATTTCATGTAAAATACGCCTGGTCAAGATTGTCCCCACAAGCAGCAGAAGCCCAAGAGGAATAAGATCCTTTTGTGAAAGAAAATGCATGACCTCATCCATCATGTAGGAAATATCTGTGTGCAGGTGACCCTTCCCCACAAATACCAGGAAGATTCACCTCTTTGAATAATTAATTTGGTTTTTATTCATAGGGAGCAGCTCAGCAATTCTTCAAAGCTCAGGCCAGTAGAAATTATAAAGCATAACATTTTTTTATAATAGCTGCAGATTCCTTTTGGATGATACACGTCTTTAGAGGGGGAAATCCCCTCCTGTCAGGGAGTTGTGTGGAGCCAAAAGGTCCCTCCTGAGCCTCCTTTTCTTCAGGCTGAGCCCCTTCCCCAGCTCCCTCAGCTGCTCTCAAACACAAACCAAAACATCACCTGGGGGATCAGGGTTCCTTTTCCCCCAGGTAACCACAAAATTTTAGGAGATTTTTTTGTTTGCTGTGAGGATGGGGAAGCCCCTGGTTGCCCAGAGCAGCTGTGGCTGCCCCCAGATCCCTGGAATTGTCCAGGCTGGACAGAGCTTGGAGCAGCCTGGGGCAGTAGAAGGTGTCCCTACCCATAAACTTTAAAATGGATGAACTTTAATTCTCCCAACCCAAAGCATTCTAGGAGTCTATGGTTCTATGATACCTGATGCTTCCCATGAGCAAACAGTTCGTCTGGACACTTTTAGGTTTCAGTATTCAGCATTCCCAACCTCTCAGCCCTGAGTTAAGGGCTAAAATGACACAATTCTGATTTTACTGAGTGCAGCAGCATCTGCTGGAAGTTCAGTGCTGTTAGTGAGCATTTGGGCTGGGAAAAATCTGCAGCAGTGAGAGATCTGGGCAAAGCCCCGGTGAGAGGGGAAATCGGGGTTTCAGCTGAGCAGAGCTCTTTGTCAGGGGAGGAATTGAGATGCTCCTGCTCTGGCTGGGGACACCTGTCCTCAGAGCCCGAGTGAAACTCCAGGGGAAGGACACGGTTATCTCCCCAAACAGGCAGCAGCCACAAGTGCTGCTGCAGCATCCTCAGGGAACAGGCAGGAAGGGGAATTAAAGCTGACACACAATTAGAATAGAGCTTGCAAGTGCTCCTGGAATCCTGGCGAAAGCAAATGGAAATCAGGCAGAAGCTATTTCTAGGCTGGATTTGGGGGTGAAGGAAGCAGAAACAGGCTTTTGCTAAGGACTGAATTCCCAAGAATCCAAATTTAGTGTTTAAGGCTCCCCGGTGCCTGTGTGCCAGCTCACACAGCCTGGCTGCACGAGGAAAAGAAATGCAAATACCATCAGGAGAGGTTCGTGGCAATTAGCTGGGATAAACGTGAGGAGCTGTGCCTGCCTGCCAGCTCCGGGAGCGCTTGGAATCTTCGTGCGGCTAAAGCCAGGCACCGCTGGAAAATGTGATTTCGGCTGCCTTATCTCGTTCCCATCACACTTGTCTGCTGCAGGTCACAGCGTCAACCAGCAGGTGCTGAACTCATCCACGGCCACGGGGCAGCGAGAGGGAAAAGAGCCGGAGGAAAGCGGGAGCGGGAATTGTGCAATCTCAGCCGGCCGGGAGCTGCGGGATCCCCCGGCGTGGCGCCGGGCACGGGCAGCGCTCCCAGCTCCATAGAGCCCTGCAAGGACACAAAGAGCACGGGCTGATCCCACCGGGAACGCCGCCTTGGAGGTCGGGGGAGCCGGGAGCGTGCGGGGATGGCTCCTGAGCAGCCACATCCCCTTAGCAGGTACGGGGAGCAGGCAGCAGCAGCTCTGTCCCCGCTCCGGGTGTCCCAGCCCCAGCTCTGCTCCCTCCTGCTCCTTCCAAACCCGAACCGTGTCCAACCCGCTCCTGTTGGAATGTCCAGCTCTACTCTTCCCAAAGGTTTTGCCTCAATGGATCTTTAGGGTAAAGGAGTGGCTGCTCCTGCCGCCGAGGAGCTGTGTCGCTGTGTCCCTGTCAGGGGAATGTCACAGCTCTGAACCGCCCGCAGCCCCTGCACCGGGTCAGCCCAGGACACAGCCAGGAACCTTTTTAGCTGCCTTCCGTCAGGGCTCTGCACCTCTGAGGGACATTTCTGTCACCGCTCAGCCAGCCTCTGCCTGTCACCGCCGGGGAGCCACCGCAGCCTCTTTGTCACTGAGGCTCTGGCTCCAACCAACAGCCCCGGGGCAGCGCAAGGGAGTTTCCAGCTAATGCTGCAGCAGGGCCACTGCTTCCCACCAACAGCCCGGGAAAATCCTTGGAAATGTGAGTGTTAAATGCCCTTCACCAGTGCGCTCTGAGCTCTCACCCAGCCATCTGTCAGAACGGCTTCAAAAGGGGCCCTGGAAACCCACCTAGAAGAGCTTCTCGTAGCACTTGTCACAGTGGACAATGTCCCGGTGGATGAATATTTTATCCAGGAGCTCGCCCATTGATTTGTGGCAAATTCCACACTGCCAAAGGGAAAACAAGGAGGTTGGACAGTGACCAAAATCCCCTGCAGGAGCAGGAGTAGGGAGTGGGCAGAGCTCTCTGTATCCTTGTATTAAGGGGTGAGGATGCAACCTTCGAGGCTACATCTTCCTATAACAGCCAAATGTCCCTGCAGGCCTCTTCCTCCCACATTCCCCATCCCTCCTCCTCCTCCCACTCTCCCCACAATCCCCACACACTTTCCTTAGGATCCCTGCAGGGTTTGAGGATTCAGCCACCTCCAGAGCACAAAGACCCCAGCTCTGCCCCGAGGACAGTGGGGCGAGGATGTGAGGGTGTTCTGAGGATGCTGCCAGTAATAAAGAATTCTCCTTGTTCTAGCATTTGTTCAAGGACCTGAAAACCTTCTGGGGACACCTGTGACTCCCTGACTGGTTTTGCTCCAGCATGAGGGAAGGATTTGGCACAGCCCATGTGTATCCCTGTGAAAGCCTGGGGATGGAATGTGCAGGAAGATCCCTGCTCCCAGCAGCGCAGCCCTGGCCCTTACCCTGAAGCAGTACTCGTGGCAGTGGATGTTCAGGTGCTCTATGATGATCTTGGGGCAGTCTCGGATCTCCCGGCTGCAGTAAGTGCACAGGGGCTCACTGGACCTGCAAAGGACAGGGCAGAGGATCCCTCTGTGATGCTCTGGTTCCAGCCCAGCACTGGTGCCAGGGGTTTATCCCAGCCATCAGCACTGCTGCCACACGTGTGAGGGACAGGACAGGGGGACTGTGCTGTCCCAGGGGTGCAGAGAGCACAGCAGTGGGGCAGGACAGACCTCAGAATCCTACAATTGTGGAATGGTTTGGGTTGGAAGGGACCTTAAAACTCATCCAGTCCCACCCCCTGCCACAGGCACTGTGTTTCCATTTATTGTGCTGCTGTTCCACCAAACACAGCCCAGTGTCCTGGAAAAGCAAACCCTTAAGATGATTTCTGATTGAGAATTTGGTGGACCCCTCCAAGGCAGCCCTGCCCTGTCCTACCTGTGCAGGGGAGCACTGGACAGGTAGCTGTGGTGGCGGTAGCTGCTTCTCTCCAAGTCACTCAAATCCACAAGGCTGCCGCTGCAGAAGGAAGGAAATGTCAGCACTCAACAGTGATATGTGGGAAGAAAATCTCAGATGGAATCATAATCCAATGATTTGGAATATCCTGGCTACCTGTTCCTTGGGGAGAAGGTCCTCAAAATGCTTTCCCAGGACACGAAGAGGACTTTAAGTACCCCCAGAGAGGACTCTCCAGGCAAAACTCCCCTGGCCTCACCTCACGTTTACATCTAGCCCATACAAATAGCAGCTTTTTACTGCTCAAACTCCAAACCTGCACTATTATGCGGGAAAAGGCACGGAGCACATCCCTGGCTTCATCCTCATCCCGCTGAGTGCTCCCTGTGCCCGAGTTTCCTGGATGTTTGGCTTATCTTTGGCTGCTGACAGCAGCTTTGCTGAGCTCCGGGACAGGCTGGAGATTTACAGAGTGTTATCAGCTCCCCCAGGGATGCCAGCACAGCGCTGAGGGAGGAGAAAGCCTGCGGGGAGCATCGAACTGGTGTGAACTGGGGCCACATCACTGTGAGGATGATGTGCGTGGGGCCAAATTCTGCTCTTGTCACGTTAGGGACAGTCTGGAGCAGAACACAAAGGACTGAAGATTTAAGCTAGAAAATCACGCAATTTAACTTTTTTAAACTCGCATACCGAAGCGAGAGCCCTCACCCTCCACATTCCCCTCACACATCCCAATCATTTTTGTTTGCAGGTGCTCGGCGAAGCCTCCCAGTGCCAAAGCCGCAGTGTGATGTTTCCATCCAGCTCAGAGAGGAGCTCCCCTGTCCCCTGGGGGCAGAGGGACGCAGGTCCTGCTGTCACCACCACGGCAGGACCCCGCAGAGCAGAACCTGCCTTCCCAATAACCCCTCCGGGCTGATCTGCTCCATCCTGGTGGGATGTGTGCGGTGGCAGACGCGTGTGTGACACACGGGGGTGACACCTGCCAGTGACCCGAGGTGTCCCCTGCGCTCCCTACCTGCCGTAGCGCGGCGAGGCTGCGAAGCCGCCGGTGTTCACGTACTCCTTGACAAAGAGGATCCCTCTCCTGGGAAAAGGGGAAGCATTTGCATGAGAAAAGAGCGGCTGGGGCTCGGGAGAGCCGAGCGGGGAGCGTGTGTGCCCCTGGACACGGAACGCGTGCGGCAGAGGCTGCGAGCGGGATGCTGTTGTTGTGGGATAAACCCTGCACAGCCAGCGTTGCTGCTAAATAACTCCTCTAATTACCCCAGCAAAACAAATCGAGTTAATGGGAAAGAATGGGATGGATAATGTAAACCCTTTCATCCAGTGACGGGTTTGAGGGATAAGCCTTTCCCAGCTCCCGTCAGGATTAGGCACACAATGGGCACGGGGAGAGCTCCCGGCTCCCCATAACCACTGAGCCCCGCGGCACCGACCCGCTTCCAGGGGCTCTTCTGCCTCTGGAATATCTCCGGTGTTTTCTGTGTCAACTGCTGCTGTTTGGCTGGGGGTGTTTTTACCTCCCCTCTATATTCCTCCTTTTCCATGGAATTGCATGCCCTACGCTGGTGCAGCTCCTGCAGGCTGAGGGGAGCCCTGACAGGAATTCATCAGCCTTTTGCCGTGGTGCATTTCCACTGCTGACTAAAAGCTGGGATTAATCCTCCCTTCTTACACTAAGCCCTGTCATGGCTAAGGAAAGAAACTCCTTTTTTTTTCCTTAAACTGAGCACGGGCTCTTTCTACATCATGGAATCACTGAATCATTCATGTTGTAAAAGACCCTGGCCCAGCCTGAGGCTGTTCCCTCTCCTCCTGTCCCTGTTCCCTGGGATAAGATCCCAAATCCCCCCGGCTGAGCCCTCCTGGCAGGGACTTGTGCAGAGCCACAAGGTCCCTCTGAGCTCCTTTTCTCCAGGCTGAGCCCCTTCCCATCTCCCTCAGCCCCTCCTGAGTCTCCATTCCCTTCCCCAGCTCCCTCAGCCCCTCCTGAGTCTCCATTCCCTTCCCAGCTCCCTCAGCCCCTCCTGGGGCTCCATTCCCTTCCCCAGCTCCCTCAGCCCCTCCTGAGTCTCCATTCCCTTCCCCAGCTCCCTCAGCCTCTCCTGGGGCTCCATTCCCTTCCCCAGCTCCCTCAGCCCCTCCTGGGGCTCCATTCCCCTTCCCCAGCTCCCTCAGCCCCTCCTGAGTCTCCATTCCCTTCCCCAGCTCCCTCAGCCCCTCCTGAGTCTCCAATCCCTTCCCCAGCTCCCTCAGCCCCTCCTGGGGCTCCATTCCCTTCCCAGCTCCATTCCCTGCCCTGGGCACACTCCAGCCCCTCAGGATGTGCCTTGTCCTGAGGGGCCCAGAAGTGACCCCTGGATTCCATGTGGCACCTCACCAGTGCCCAGCACAGGGGGACAATCCCTGCCCTGACCCTGCTGGCCACGGTGGGTGGCACCAGCCAGGTGCCAAAGCTGGAATTCCTCACAAACAGGACAGCCCCGTCCTGCAGGGAGGGGACTGTGCCCCCTCGGCTGTTTACCCGGCAGTGCTGGAGTCAGGCTGGTACCCAGAGCTGTAGAGCCTCTCACTGGAGCTGGAGAGGAGCCTGTGGACACAGGGAAAAGTCTGTGAGCTACGGCAGGATCCAAACTGGCAGCTAGGAGAAGGGCTGCCACTGCTGGGAGGGCAGATGGACAGCACAGCCCTTTGCCAGACCTTATCAGGGACCAAACCAATCCCTTTCTCCTTCTACATCTGCCACAGGACACAACTGCCTCCCTGGAGAAGGGATTTGGGGAAGTCTCATGGCCATGAGACAGAAGATCCAACAAGATCTTCCAGTGAGGATGGGCTGAGGGAGTGGGAGCAGCTACGGGGAGAAAGGGCACAGGAGGAGATGGGAATATTCCCAAAGCCAATGGAACTGGCCCCAGCTCTGTCATTTGAAGGAAGAATGCAACAAAACTATGGAAAACGGCTCTGTCCATCTGCTCAGGAAAGAGCTGGAATGAGGCTGACATTTCCTGGAGCAAATCCAAGGATCCTGTGCCTCCTCTTCACCCCCACAACTACCACTTGTTACAGATCCAGCCCTCAGCCCTGCCCTGGGGGCTGCATGGGGCATCAGACAGCACATGGGTGGGCTGGCCCTGCCAGGAGGGGCTGCAGCTGGCCCAGGATAATGGTGTTCCATCCTGAAAACCTCCTGCCTCTTCCAAAGGCTTTGTCCTGGGAGCAGTTCTGTCATTTAACCATTGACATTCTGGGGACAGTGACCCTCTCTCTTTGCTGTGATCTCTGTCTTCCTGTAGCAAAGGCCAATTCCTGGCCAGGAACCAGCTCCCATTCTCCTGTCCCTCTCTTCTGGCCTCCCACACAGTGAAAAATCTCCATGGATTTTTCTGGCTGTATCCCAGACCCTCTGCTAGGCAGCTTTAGCTAGGAATGGTTTAAGAGCTGGTCTGTGCCTCTGGATTATGCACACACTCCCTGGAAACCAATCCTTCCTCTCTCAGCTCTTGGCTTTGCCTGCTGGCTCCTCCTCCATAAATTCCTGGGAAGTTTCCCTCGGAGCCCTGGTGACTCCCTGTTTACCTGGTGCTGTTACTGTTTAAGCTGTCCATGTAGAACGGCACCCTGTGGCTTCTCTGGGACATGGACATGGTGGGATCCCTGGGAAGGGAGTCGTGGCTGGGGAGAGGAAGTGGAACAGTCTCAAGCTCCGAGTTTGGGCACCTGAGGGATGCTCACAGGGGCTGGGAATCTGGGCTGGGATCTCCCTGCTGGGCACTGAGCCCTCCCACTCCACAGCCATGGCACACCCAACGCCTGCTCCCATCCAGGGCATCGGCAGAGGGACCAGGACACCTGGACACTGGCAGTTTCCTTGGCTGGGATCCCAGCCCTGGACTCACCGTCCTGCAGAGGGGCTGAAGTCCCCGTGGCCCCTGGCGCTGTCATACCAGCTGCTCCTGGGGCTGCTGCTCCCGGAGTAAAGGCTCCCCTTGGGGTCTGGGCTGGGCCTGTGGGGCAGACACAAAGCCCTGAGCAGCAGGGGTCTCTGGAGTGCCCACACTGGGCTCACAGTCACTGCTGGGCTGCTGGCACAGCCCTGCAATCCCCGTCCCTGGAAGTGTCCGGAAAACGTGTGGAGGTGGCACTTGAGGCTGTGGCTTTGTGGGGACCATGTGACAGCACTGGATTGACAGCTGACGATCACAGGGGCCTTTTCCAGCCCTGAGGACACTCCAGGATTCCATCGTGCATTCCCCCGTGCTCTGCCCATTGCCCCTGTGCCAGTTCTGTACCCCACAGGGACAGCAGGCTCCAACCCCAGCACTGAGCAAAGCCAAAGCATTCCCAAAGGGAAGTTCCCAAAGAAGTGGCTGCCCCATTCCTGGCAGCATCCAAGGCCAGGCTGGATGGGGCTTGGAGCAGCCTGGGATAACAGAAGGTGTCCCATGGCAGCAGCTTTCCCTGTTTCTGCATCCCAAACCCTTACCTCCTGCTGCTGAACGCCTGGCTGTCCACATAGCCCGGGATCCTGTGGCTGGGCACGGAGCCTCCGAAGGACTGGCGGTCCTGGAACAGGGACACGGGGCTCTGGGACTCCTGGGCTCTGGGGACACTCTCCTGGGAGCTGAAGTCACACCTGCTGAAGAATTAAACCCAGTTTGACCATAAAGCCAAGGGGTGTCTTTGCTCTGAGCAGCTCACACGAGTGTTCAGGGTCTCTGAGGGTGGATCCTGCCACTTCCTCCAGGGAGAACTGGGACACCTTGGGGTTAACAGAGCCACAGGATCATGGAGCTCCAGAATGGGCTGGGTTGGGAGGGATGTCCAAGTTCATCCCAATTCCACTCCCTGCCATGGCAAGGACACTTTCCACTGTCCCAGGTCACTCCCAGCCCCAGTGTCCAGCCTGGCTTTGGACACTGCCAGGGATCCAGGGGCAGCCACAGCTTCTCTGGGAATTCCAGCCCAGTCCCTGCCCACCCTGCCAGGGAACAATTCCTGCCCCAGATCCCATCCAGCCCTGCCCTCTGGCAGGGGGAAGCCATTCCCTGTGTCCTGTCACTCCATCTCTTGTCCCCAGCCCCTCTCCAGCTCTCCTGGAGCCCCTTTGTGCCCTGTCAGGGGCTCTGAGCTCTCCCTGGCTCCTTCTCCTCTCACCCCCAGCTCTCCCAGCCTGGCTCCAGAGGGGCTCCAGGCTCGTGGCCTCCTCTGGACTCTCTCCAGCAGCTCCAGGTCCTTCTGATGCTGAGCTGCAACAATTCCTGTGGGAGATCCCTGCAGTGCTGTGCTCCTTCCAAGGTGAAAGGTGGCACTGGCAGAGCCTGTATGGCTTCCTGAATTCCCTAAGCCAGGAAAGGAGCATTTGGATGCTTTGGGACAGGCCAGGAAGGAGAAGTGGAGCTGTGTGAGGGATGTCCTGGTGCCCTGGCTCTGTACCTGTCCCTGCGTGGCTCAGACTCATTTGCAGGTGGAATCTCTGGAGCTGGGATGCTGCTTCCTCCAGAAACAGAGCTGGACCTGCCAAGAGATGAGACCTTTATGGTCTGTGGAAGCACCCTGAGCACAGAATTCCTGCGGGATGGAGATGCAGCCCCTGGAAAATCTCCTGCCTCAAGGAAGAAAATAAAAAATAAACTGCAGTATCCCTGCATGGAAACGTGCCAGATAGAATCACAGAATCACAGAACTGTTTGGTTTGGAAAAGCCCTCTAAGATCACCAAATGCAACCACCCAGCACTAACCCCAGTCCTCAACTAACCCAAAGTGATGGGGAAAAAAAAAAAAAAAAAACAGATGGAAAATCCAGACCTCTTAAGAAACAGGGCTGAGAGGAAGGACCCCAACCACGGCACCTGTAGTGCCTCCTCCAGAGCCCCCTGCAGCAAATTCCCCACGTCCTCCCGCCAGGAGCAGCCTCCCGCCAGGAGCAGCCTCCCGCCAGGAGCAGCCTCCCTGCAGTTTCTCTTGCCTTCTTGCAGTGGTCTCCTCACTCTGCACACAGGATGACATTCCCAGATCCCTGTCCTTGCTCCCAGCCGTGTCCTGGGAGTGCAGCTCAGACCTGGGGACACAAACACTCTGGTCACCCTCTGATTCCAAGGTGTTCTCACTGACACTCCTGGGAGGGAGCCCAGTTTAACCCAAGAGCCTCAACTCTTCCAACTTAGGCAGAAAATACGGACAAAAGAAAGGAAATCAGTCCATAAAGTCCTTCCATGTGGGCACCCACCGGACTGGGGAAGTTCAAAACCAGACCCAGCCTTACCATGGAGCCTAATGACAAATTTTGTTGCTTATTTTCTCTCCCTAGAGACCCTCTGCTCCCAAATTTAAATTCCAGGAAGCAACTCCTGGCAGTCCAGCTGGACAGGGTGTGATGGCTCCAGCTAAGGAGGCTCTTTTCTCCCAGATTTTCCTATAAAACCGTGGTAAAAGGTTCATGCAGTAGAAGCAGCACTGGAATCAGGCACAAAACAGCCCCAAGTTGCACTAGAGGAGGTTTAGGTTGGATACTGGGAAAAAATTCTTTGTGGAAACTGTTGTCAAGCCCTGGAAATGTTCAGGAAATGTGGACATGGCACTTGAGGACATGGGTTGGTGCTGAACATGGTGATGGTGCTGGCTGATGCTTGGACTTGATCCAGGAGGTTTTTTTTTTCCAACCTTAACAATCCCATGATTCTATGAAAAGGAGAACCTGGGAGGATATTTATCAGCAGGAGGAAGAGGCCTAAGGAATGGCCCCACATCCCACAGGAGAAGGCAGGGAGGATATCCCAATCCTTACCTGGCCCTGCTGGGCTCAGTGGGATCCTTCAGCCTCGGGGGCTCTGGGCGGGTGTCATGGCCAGGAGCTCCTTGGTCCTTCCCAGTGAGGCTGGCTGAGTCCAGAAACCTGAACCAGAGATCCAGGGTTGGGAAAATCCAGCCTGGGATGGGCAGACACCCATTCCCTGGAGAGGAGCAGGCTGGGAGCAGGAGCAGAGCCATTCCAAAGAGCCCAGATCACTCCCAGCCCCAAGCAGCCCAGATCATTCCCAACCAGCCCACGTCATTCCCAGCCAGCCCAGATCATTCCCAACCAGCCCAGATCATTCTCAAACAGCCCAGATCATTCCCAGCCAGCCCAGATCATTCCCAGCCAGCCCAGATCATTCCCAACCAGCCCAGATCATTCCCAACCAGCCCAGATCATTCTCAAACAGCCCAGATCATTCCCAGCCAGCCCAGATCATTCCCAGCCAGCCCAGATCATTCCCAACCAGCCCAGGTCCCCCATTCCTCACCTTGTCTCATCCCAGTAGGGCTGGTGGTGGGATGGGCCCTCAGGACTTGTGGAGCTGCTCCTCTCCTCGTAGCCCAGGACAGAGCTGGAAACCATAACAGCTCCATCACATCCCTAAAACCTGGCACCTGGCCCTGCTCTGCTCCCTGCTCTGCTGGGGCTTTTCCCTAGGACAGTCCATGGCCCCATGTTCCAGCTGCTTCCAGCCCCAGGCTGCTGCTCCAGCATCCCTGGATTATCAGGGAATTAAAGGCAGGGACTGAACCCCACTGAGAACACAAGAGGAGGAAAATCTGGAGTGCTTTTCTGGCCTCAGAGGAGATGGAGGGGGGTAAAACACAAAGGTCATGGTTTATTTAAACCTCACTTGTCTCCATGCTTGGGGAAAAAAAAGCAGGAGGAGGAACAGCCTCTTTCTGTGCCAGCCCATTCAGGTTCCCCTTAATACTCAGGATTGTTCTTACACTCACTAAATTCTCCCTACTCTTACCCTTTAAAGGAATATTCTGTGTCCTCGATGTGCACAGGGGCTCTCTCAGTGGGACAAAAAGGGACATCAGACTGCAAGGGTGACCTGACAAAAAAAAAATGAAAAAAAGAGAGGAATTTAGAGATTCCAAAAGGCTCCAGGGGATTTGTATGGAACAGCAACACTGCACTTTGCATCAGAGCCCTGAGTGCCACCTCCAGGGATGGGCACTCCAAACCTCCCTGGGCAGCCCCTGACCACCCTTCCCACGGAGAAATCCCTCCTGAATTCCCAGGCTGCTTCTCTGGGAAGGAGTGGTGTAACAGTGAACAGAAAGACGCTGTCCCCACTGTTTACCCACACAGGAGTTTTTTTTTTCTTTTCCAGCTGCTCTGTTGCCCAGTTTGGATTCTAGTTTGGATTCTAATCCCAGCCCTACTGTGGACAAGTCACTCATTCCCAGCCCAGCAGCAGAGATACTCATTCCCAGGCCCTGGGTCACACCTGGTGTCCCCCTGGGAGGGCTCAGATGGATGGAGCAGCTTCTCTGGAGCATCCCCAGCTCTGTCCCAGGAGCCAGAGCTGGACCTGTAAGAGAAGGGGGTTGGTCCCAGCAGGAAGGAGAACACCAAGAAGCAAAAATTTCCACCATGGGGTTTTCCTGGCTCCAACGGGGCATCTCTGCCTCCCTCCTGCTTAGCTCTGGGAATTTCCTCCAGGGCTAAGGCCCAGATCCAACCCACCTGTCCCCGTGTGAGAAAAGCGGCTGGAAGATTTCTTGGAGCTGCTGGGTCAGGCCCACCTGGGCTGCTCCCAGAACTCACCCCCAGGGCATCCCAGGTCAGGAGAACCACCCCTCTGACCCAAAAATGGAGGAGAAAAATGGAATTTTCCACTCACTCTGATGGGTAAAACCCATTATTGGCTTCTGTGGGCTCAGGAAACCTGGAAAAGAGAGACACAACTCGAGGAATGTTCTACAGTGACTTTCCCGTGCATTTCAGAGAGGAGAGAGCAGCTCTGCAAGGCTCGGGTGGAATCTGTCATTCCATCAGCAAATATCCATCCCAAAATTCCAGCTCCAGAAGGGAATTGTTTGGCTCAGGCAGTGCCCAGGTCAGGATCCCACAGTGACTTTACCTTCCATTTGTGGAAGCCTCAGTGGCTCTGGGAGCCTCTTCATCCCACGGGAACCTCTCAGGCTTTTCCTTCAGAGCTTTGTCACTAGAAAAAGGAAAACCCCAGTGAAAAATGGGACTGGTCATCGTTTGTAATGTATCACCCTAGGAAAAAAAAAAAATCTGCTGATATTTGCTTGGGCAATGAAATGGGGTTAAATCTCTGCATTGGGGTGGGCAGGGCTGCAGGTCATGGGTCATGGACCAACACCAGCAGGAGCCACCAAAGACCAGCCCTTGGAGCTGGGGCAGTTCCAGGGAATGGCAGCGGGAGGCAAACGGAGCAAAATGAAGTGAAATGCAGGGAGGGGAGTGTCCAGGGAGGAGAATCCCAGAGATCTCTGCCAGCTTTGCCAGCAGAGGCTGCCCTTGGGGTGCAGCCCAACCCAGGGCTGGGGGACACCAGGACAGAGCCAGGGTCAGCCCTTGGCCCAGCAGCACAGAGCAGCCCCATTCCTTACCCCTGCCCACGCTGGGACACCGTTTCCAAGGAGAATTTCCCATTCAGGGCCTGCCTGTCCTCACCATTCCTGCAGGGAAAAGAGCAGGACCATAAAAAAGGGAGAAGAAGAGCCTCAGGAGCTGCACAGAAAGTGCTGGGAGTGAGCTGCAAACAGGGCAGGAAGGCATCAAAGGGGAAATGATCAGCTGGGCTATGGAGGGGGCTGCAGGTCTGGGCTCAGATTCCCAGCACAGCCCAAATTCCCACACATTTGGGCAATGCTCAAACCTGGGAGACCCTCAGCTCCCATCTGGGAATGTTTCCTCCCCGAGGCTTCTGCCCCTTCCCTGGAATTCCCTGTGTGGTGTTTGCTGTTCTGGAGGGTTCTGTGTCTCCAGGGAATCCCCAATTCCCAATCCTGCCCTGGGGGATCCTGAGGCTGCTGCAGGGCCCCACACCCACCTGATTTCAGCACAAGTGGAGATTTCCCCCCGAGTGTCACTCAGGGGTGGGGACATTTGGCTCCTGCTGCCTGGTTTGGGGCTGCAAGAGAGGACAAATTGTCATTCCTGGTCAATCCAGCTCCAACTGCAGCAAACCTGCACTGGAGCCTTCCTAATGGGAATGAATCATCACTCCTATCAATCCATCCACTGGCAAAGCCATCTTCGCAGAAGCAAGTTTTAAATTAAAAACACTCGATTTTTGCCAGGAATTTCCACTTCCTGCAGTGGCACATCAGTAAAAGCACCAGGACAACGGCAGCAGCCAAAGTTTGCAGTGAGAACTATTCCACCTTTTTTATACCCCGGGAATGGATTCAGCCAAAACCACTGGAAAACAACTGAAAATTATTCCCTTACAGCTGGATGGGGTTTGGAGAAACCTGGGATAGGGGGTGGGCTTTAAAGTCCCTCCAACCCAAAGCATTCCAGGATTCCACGTTTGGGGTTTTCCCTTTTGGGTTCTGAGCTCTTCCATAGGGATATTGTCAGATCCTGGCAGGACATCACACGGATTTCAGCCACGAAACCTTTGTGAAGAGCTGTCTGGATGGGTTTGGTTCCTCCTCTCACCTGGGAGAGGCTGCTGCTGGCTTGGGCTCATCCCAGGAAGACACAGGGCTGGTTTTTCTTAGCCCATTAGCACTGGGAAAAAAAAAAAAAAAATTAAAAAAAGAGAATAAAATAACAAATTAACAAAACATTAAGCCGTTAACAGGTAATTTTTAGGAGCGTCTCCCACGGGAGCACAAATGCTGCTTTGTGCCCACAGCTCCTGAGCAGTGTCCCTGTGCTCTTTGGCACTGCTGCCACTCACATCTGCCTTTGTGCTGGGACACTCGGCTTTGGAAACTGATTTTTCCAAATTTATCTGATTTTTCAACTGATTTTTCCCATTTATCCCAGCTGGAGCTGTTTCTATCCCCGGTGTTTCCTGGAAGGTCTCCTCTGCAAACACTCCGTGTCTGGCTGTGTTTGTAGAGCTGATAAATGCCGTTTTCCCGGAGCAAAGCCCTGAATTTGCCATCCCACCCCGAGGAATGAATACCTGCTGCTGTCCGGGGTGAACCTGGATGGACCCGGCCCAGGGGAGCTCCTCCTCTGCTGCCCTTCCTCCTCTTCGATCTCAATTCTTCCCCCGGGGAGAAAGAGACAAATGTCACATCATTTCCTCCTTTTTTTTTTGGTAGCTTTCCAGGCAGTTTATCCCAGTTTTCCCCTGTGTCCCGGGCAGGTCATTCCTGCTCCAGCTGAGCATCCCACGGGGCAGAACGCAGTGGGGTCACTGGGATTTTTCCAGAGGGAGCCCTGGGCACGTTCCTCTGTCCCCTGACAGCCAGGACAACCAGGAGGGAGATGCCTGAGGAGCATCCTCCTGGCCAGCTGCAGCAGCCTCCCAGGAACCACGAGGGCTGTGACTGAGCCTCCCCAGTTTCAGGCTGCCCATAACCCAAAGCACCATCGGGATTGTGTTCCCGACACTGTTTCTCCCAAAAAACCAGCGGGATCCAACCCCCAGCATCCTCTTTTGGGGAATTCTCATTCCTCTGCTGTGGAACAGGATCTGCTGTCCCAGCCTGGCACATGCACCCAACCCCAGCAGGGCGCCCTGGGGTCCTACCTCTTGGCAAACAGTGGTGGGAATTCCTGTGTTGGGCTGCTGTGGAGGAAGGATCAAGGAGCAGTTAAAGGATTGGAGGGAAGGACACCCCCTGGGCAGGGGCAGAGCCCCCCAGGACCCTGCCCCAGGTGTGCCACGTCCTGTCACCTCCTGTCCCCCGCCAGGGCTGTCCCACCTGGGCAAGTTCCCAATGGAATAACACAACAGAACTGCAGAGAGCAGCTGAAGGACTGAGGCTGAAAATGGGACTCCCATGGTTTTTATTTTCCAGGAGTTTCATCCCTCCCAATAAGGAAGACTTGGAGGATTTCCCAGTTCTGCAGGAGCCTGCAGATACCACGGCATCATGGAAAGGTTTGGGCTGGAAGGACCTTAAAGGTTTTCCAGCCCCTTCCCCTGCCATGGGCAGGGACACTTTCAACTATCCCTGGCCACCCCAGTGTCCAGCCTGGCCTTGGACATTCCAGGGATCCAGGGGCTGGTGCAGGATCACCCTGTGCCAGCCCTGCTCACCCTGTCAGGGAACAATTCCTGCCCCAGATCCCACCCAGCCCTGCCCTGGGCACTGGGAAGCCATTCCCTGTGTCCTGTCCCTCTGTCCCTTGTCCCCAGCCCCTCTGCAGCTCTCCTGGAGCCCCTTTAGGAGTTCTGGAGCCCTGCCAGGGGCTCGGAGCTCTCCCTGGAGCTTCTCCTCCCCAGGTGAGCACCGCCAGGCTCTTTCCTCCATGGAAGGAGCTGGAGCCCATCGCTGTGGCCTGTCCTTGGCTGCTGGGTTGGAGAGGCTCCTGTCAGCTCCAGCAGCCCTTCCCTGTGCCATCCCAGCCCCCGGGCACTGACCCGTTGCTCTTCTTGGCAGCGGACAGGACGTAGGCGCGCTCCCGGCCCGCCGAGCGCCGCAGGACGCTGTTGGCAGCCTCAGCCCTGCGGGGACACAGAGGACAGGGCTGACCCTGACACAGCTCCTGTGCTCTGGGCAGCAGATTTCGTGGGGGTTTGGAGTGGTTAAGGTTGGAAAAGGCCTTTAAAATCTTCTGGTCTGACCGTCAGCTATGACCATCACTACTAACCCATATCCCCAAGTGCCACAGCCACAGGTTTTTTTGGATACTTCCAGGGATGGTGAGTCCACCACTGCCCTGGGCAGCTGTGCCACGGCTGGACAATCCACTGCAGACCTGGATTGTTGAATATTGGGTTCCATGGACAAAAAAATGGGACGGAGGCTCTGTGGCTGACACACCCCATGGAGTGTCTGCACTGACCTCGGTACTACCACGTGTCCCAAGGGAGAAGGGATCACTGCCAGGGATCCAGGGGCAGCCACAGCTGCTCTGGGCACCCTGTGCCAGCCCTGCCCTCCCTGCCAGGGAACAATTCCTGCCCAGTCTCCCATCCATTGCTGCCCTCTGGCAGTGGGAAGCCATTCCCTGTGTCCTGTCCCTCCATCCTTTATCTAAAGTCCCTCGTCAGCTCTTTAGCAATTGGACCCCAGGGGACATTGACCAAGTTTTCCTTTGCACAGATCATGCAGCTGAGGAAAAGGATCCTCAGAAACTCCATGAAAAGCAGCGAGGCTGCAGCCAGAGAGACCAGACCTGCTCCTGTCCACGTCCTGGGCCCCATCCCTGGAGTGTCCCAGGCCAGGCTGGACGGGGCTTGGAGCAACCTGGGACAGTGGAGGGTGTCCCCGCCATGGCAGGGGTGGCACTGGACGAGCTCTGAGCTCTTTTCCACCCAAACCATGCTGGGATGATCCTCTGATCCTCTTCCCAGCAGGAGAAGTGCCTGGAGCTGCCCCTGGGATGATCCCAGCCCCAGGGAGCACCCGCCGTGGGAGGAGCTGGTTGTGCATCCCCACGTTTCCCACGGACACGGGGCAGCCCGTGGATCCCACAGCCCTTCCCAGCTGCCTGGTTAATTGGGCCGTGCTGTCAGGCTGCATCACGTCAGGATTGGAACGGCGTTTTGTCGGGAGCGCGGTGGCCCGTGGGCACGGCCGGGCTGGGAGAAGGGAGAGCTGTGCTTATCCTTGGATTGCACCCAGCCCTGATCCGTGCCCAGGTCCACCAAGCCTCCAGGATGGGACAGAGCTTGTGGCTGTCCCTGCGGGAGCACAGAGACACCTCCAGGCCTCACCTCTTCTTGTGCTCAGCCGCAGAAAAAGGCACATCCTCCTCGTCCCCATCCACGGATTTCTGCCGGACGTTGTAGGGAGCCCTGGGAGGGGAAGGGAGAGCCAGGGTCAGGGAATTGCTGCTGTGCCTGGGGCAGCAGGAGCCAAACATCAGTGAATCCAAGGGAATGGTTCACACCCTGGAAGACACCTGTATTTTCCATAGGGGTGCACATGTCCCTGAAGGACTTTTTCCCTTAGTCCAGAAGCCCCAACCCCATTCTGGATCAGAGCCATGCTCTGGGACACAAAAAGCTGGGCAGGAAGTGCCCACAGTGCTGCTCTGCCACAAGGATCCCCCTTTCTTTTCTCCAGGCTTCAGGGGTGCTCCAAACCCAGCTCCCGGGCTGATCCTCCATCCCTGCCTGGTGACAGAGTCCCCTCCACGCCAAGGCTGGTGTCAGTTCCAGGAGTGTCTCCTGGCCCACCCTGGGAACCACTGGAGAGTCCAGTGGAAGCTCCAGGAGCAAAGGCACAGAAGCAGCTGCTCCCTTTGCACACTCACAGTTTCTTGTAGTCCTCTGTGGTCATCCTGTATCCAGAGGAGGAGCGGCTCTGTCCCTTCAGGGGCGTGCTGAGGGGACAAAACCACGCCTGAGAATGTGACCTCCCCAGGAAGGGAGAGGAACAGCATCACCCCAAACACCCCCAGGGAATTCCCTGATTCCAGGGAATGCTGCTCAGCTGAAGGGCAGCATTTGGCTCCTTTCCAGGAGGGGACAGAGGGGACACACTCGTACTTTTTCTGTGCCTGACTGGGAGGTGAAGAATCCGGCGTGGACGAGCTCTTCTCGATGGTCCTGGTGAACACACCCCTGGGGAGGGAAAGGCACCTTAAAAGTTTGGTTGGAAAATGGAAATGGCTCCAAGAGCCAAGCTCAAACCACCAGCCAAACAACAGGACTGGCTCTTGACCCTGAGCACTGGGATGTTCCCAGCAGGTAGAACCCAGGATGGAACGTTTTCTCTGCTTTTTGCTCCTGATCCAGGTCTCCTCCTGTTGCTTCAAGTTTCCCTGATTGCATTTTGTTCTCACACAGCTTCAGGTAAACTGTGTGTATTTTTAGAATTTATCTATTTGGTTTACACATTTCTCCTCTGGGAGGAGAAAGATGATGGATGGTGATGTTCACCAAAGAGGTGGTGACCTGTGTAGCCAATCTTGGCCTGTCTGTAAAACTGTATATATTATGGAGTCAGAGAAATAAAGTTCAGAGCTTTCCTGGTGACCTTTCTGCTGCCTGCTTTGTTCTTTCATGTCCCTAAGAGACATCCTCCCCTGCAGCCCAGATCTCTCCCGTTCCACACTCACCTGATGAGGTACCCAGCCTGGGGCTTGGAGGCAGAGGACCTGTGCAAAGAACAGACATCAGGGAGGAAAAAAAACACGGGGAAAACAACAGCAGCAGCACCGGGAGTGAAGGGGAATGTCCACGTGGATGTCAAAACAAAAATCCAGCTAAGCAGGCCTGGAGGGGTCCCACAGCTGGATTGACCCTGGAGCGATGTTTGAACATGAATAATCATCAGAACAAGCTGGGAAGGATTTTCATAGGGGAAAATGGATTTTATAGATGGATCATATATATGGATTTTATTTTATTTTTATAGGGGAAAGTGGAGTTAGTCAATTAATGTTAGCTGTGCTGGCAGTGTTCTCTGGCCCTGCATTGCCTCCCCAGGGTGTGGCACTGAAGGGGAAATCAGATGTGAGACAGATCCTGATTATTTTATCGCTGGAGAGCAGCAGCTCCATTCCAGCTCCTCTGAGGATGATTCCCAGGGAGGAAGCACATGGGGCTCCTCTGGAGAGCCTGACCAGGGGTGGGGACACCTGGCACAGGGAAAGGGGAGCAGGGGACTGCTGACGGGAGAGGGCAGACCTTTCCCAAGGGTTTGCTGTGTCAGGATATTCCTACAAGCTCCTGAGCCCCCGGAGAGCCCTCGTGCTCTGCACCAAACCCAGCCCCAGCCCGGGCTCCCCCTGCCCTGAGGAGCCCCTGCTTGGAGCTCTGAGGGGCTGCAGCAGCACAGCAGCCGGTGTCCCATCCCAGCCCTGTGGGATCAGGGGCTCAAGGGCTCCATCCCTCCGAATTGAAGCCATCCCTCCGAATTGAAGCCATCCCTCCGAATTGAAGCCATCCCTCCATCCCGCTGGACCCCTCGGGAGCCAGTCCACCTCTCTCCAAGGTGAGGCATCACCGTGAGCAGGGCTGAGGAGGGTGCAGAGCAGAGGGGACAGCAGAGCAGGGGAGGAGCAGGATGGGGCCTGGAGTTACCTGTCCTGCTGGGGAGCAGTGGCTTTGGGGGCTCGGGGTCCCCCAGCAGCCTGTCCAGACCTGAGGGAACAAACACAAGCAGTGGTTAGCTAAATGCTGGATGTGGCCGTGATGAGTTTGGGGAGAGAAGGAGGAGAAGAGGGATTTGGAGTTGGTTTGTTCCCCAGTGAGGAGGAGCTGGAGCAGACTGGTGTTCCCTGGCACGGGGCACTGTGTGACACGCAGGGAACTGTTTGATCTCCCACCTCTTCCATCCTAAACTCTCTCCACCCAGGCCTGCCCTGAGTTTCTCACTCTGAGATGCTGAAGAACAATCTGGCTCCACAAAACTCTGGAGCTCTCCCGAGACTTCCAATCTGCCTGTGCTGCTGAGCTCCAGCTCCAGCAGAAGGCATTTGTCTGAGCTCCTCCCCACCCTGCATCCATCAGAAAGAAACAGGAGCAGCAATTCCTTTGGCAGTGTCACTGCCTGGCACCAAAGGGACCCCAAAACTTGTCACAGCACATCTTGTGCTGCAGAGAGGGGGACAGGGGGTGGGGATGGGGTGACGAGGGGCTCCTGGCCATGCCACTTCGACAGAACAACACGAGGGCAGCATTTCTGGCAAAGACCACCAGGAGACTGTGCTACAAATGTGGGGACCCTGGACACACCATGAAAAATCGGCAGGAGGCACAGGATTACCTTACTGCTGCCCTAGCTGTAAAAAGGGAAGGCATTATGCAAATCTGTGCCACTCCAAGCTGGATGGAAATGGAAAACCTGTGCCTAGCATCCCTCCCGGGCTCCTCCAGCCCAGCTCTGGGGAACGCAGCCGCTGCCAAAAGGAGCAACCAGCCAACAACAACCAACTCTGCAGTCCAATCCAGAGATTGAACAATCAGAGTTACAGGGCTCCTGGACTCGGGAGAGAAGGTGACAGTGATTTCTCATCTGTGCTGGCCGAAGGGCTGGATTCAGTGACACCTTCAGACCCTCCTGGAGAGCCCAGAGCTCCAGGAGCGTTTGCACGACGCCTTGGGCACGGGGTGTCTGTGCAGAGCAGATCCCGCCGGCTCCCTGCCAGCTCAGGGAACCGCGCTGATGGAAAAGGGCAGGAGAAGGAAACGTTCTCACCGGGGGCTGCTCTTCTCCTCGTCCGAGTCGGAGCTGCGGTGCTGGATCCAGCTGTTGTCGCCGCGCAGGGTGGTGCGGACCTTCATCTGCCGGATGATCCTGCGGCGATCCTCGTCCGAGGGCGGGATCAGCCCTCCTGGAGAGGGGACACGGGGGAAGGTGCCTTAGGGTGGCCTCAGGGTGCCCGCAGCCCTGACTGCCTGCTCTGTTAGTGAGGGTGTTGTGTTCGGTGCTTTTAAGGCCGGCTCTGGGAGCGGAGCAGGGAAAGGAGAAGCGCACAGGTTGTTCTGAAAACCAGCGCTGACTCCTCTGCATCCCCGTGCAGGACTGTGTGGGTCTGAGACTGCACAGACACAGGACACAGATAGCTTTTTTTGTGTTGGTTTTTTTTTTTTTTTTTTTTTTTTTTTTTTTTCCTCTTCCCCATCCCCCCTTTTTTTTTTTTTTTAATTTATTTTAATTAATTTATTTTTTTCCTCCCCTCTCTTTTCTTAGGTCTGTTTAAACCCGCTCCAAACTGAAGAACTCCCAGGATCCCGGGGCAGATGGGATCCATCCCGGCACGGATGACATTGGAATGTCAGACATTCCAACACTGGGTGGGACTTTCCCCAGCTCCGATGGGAGATGGAGCTGTGGCCATCCACACCTCAGGATCAGCGTCCCGTGGGATCACAGAGGTTCGTGCAGAGCTCCCACACCTCAGTGAAACGCCTCCCTGGTGGCCTGTCCCAGCAGAGACATTCCAGCGGCTCCAGCCGGGCACAGGGAACAGAGGAAAACAGGGAGGGGAAGGAATTACCTTTAGTGACACCCAGGGACATCATGGTCTCAGCAGCACTTTCCCTTTCTGCCACTGCTCACAGCCAACACGCCCCTGGAAGAAAGGGAGAAGGGGATAAGCAAAATATCACTTTGGTATAAAAATTTGGCAGGCAGGGGCAGAGCAGAGCACAGCCACGGTGCCCAGAGGATGGGGAGACTCTGGCCTTGCTCCCCACCCATGAACCCGCAGGGAAAATCAAACCCAGCCATGCCGGAGGTGTTTCTCCAGATCTGGGAGGAAAGTGCTGGAGGAGACCTTGCGAAAGTGCCCAGAGCCACTCAGGTGGGCCAGACCTTCTGGATCCACAGAACTCCTGGGTTCCTGAGTATCCCTGGGATTTGTGTCAGGTGGGGTGAGAATGACCCAGGTTAATTCTGTTTGTGCTTGTCAGAAACGGTTCTGGTTTCACTCCTGATTTTCCCATGGAAGCTGCAGGATGAGCTTTTGTTTTCACAGGAGAAAAATCAGGCATTGAATCCCAGAATGGTTTGGGTTGGATGGGACCTCAAATCTCCTCCAATTCCAAACCCTCCCGTGGCAGGGACACCTTCCAGGTTTTACCACCCCCAGTCTTGGCAAAAGCCTCTCCTGGATTCTGGAGCCGGAAATAAAAGGCCCAACCCTCTTTGGGAGAATCTGGAAGGAGGCTGTTGCTCCCTGCTGGTGGGCCTGTCCCTGCAGCATTCCCGGGAAGCCACATGCCCGGCAGGAATGCTGCCTGCTGATCTCACTGCTTGGCACAGCTCCTCCCCTGCCTTGTCTCAGCCGGGATCTGCTGGTCCCCTCCTCTTCCCCAAGGCTCCTCACCCTCTGCAAACATTCCCGAGCATCACACCCAGCCCCGTGCCATCCAAACACACGGCAGCCCGCTGATACCCCAGTATTCCTGCTGATTTTGGGGATAACCTTTGATTTATGGTCCGGCTCGTGTCCTTGGTACAACCCATCCCTCATCCTGTGTGCGGGATAAATGGAACTGGTGCCCAGCTTTGGACACCAGCCCCTGGGACAGAGCACTGGGGTGTCCCAGGCAGCAGGAGATCCATAAAAATGGTGAATTCCTCTGACAAAGCATCCAACAGGAGCCACCCAGCACAAGAGATAAATGTCCTATCTGCACAGGAGCAAAATCCCATCAAACTGTGTCCTGATGCACGCTCCAGATGGGAATGCTGCTAAAATCCGTGCTAAGCATCACAGAATCCCTATTTCCAAAGGCATGGAAGCCCACCAAGACAACACACACAGGTTCTTCCCAGCTCTGGGAATCCTGGGGTTCATGGGCAGCTTTGCTGAGAGCCAGAGATCAAACCTGCCTGAGTGTCCCACTGAGGAGCCTCTGAAGCTGCTCACCCCGTGAGGAAATCCACCCCAGGGTATTTGATGAGGAAAGCCATCCCAGGGTATTTGGTGAGGAAAGCCATCCCCGGGTATTTGATAAGGAAGCCATCCCAGGGTATTTGATAAGGAAAGCCATCCCAGGGTATTTGATGAGGAAAGCCATCCCAGGGTATTTGATGAGGAAAGCCATCCCAGGGTATTTGATAAGGAAAGCCATCCCAGGGTATTTGGTGAGGAAAGCCATCCCAGGGTGTTTGATAAGGAAAGCCATCCCAGGGTGTTTGATAAGGAAAGCCATCCCAGGGTGTTTGATAAGGAAAGCCATCCCAGGGTGTTTGATAAGGAAAGCCATCCCAGGGTATTTAGCAAGGGAAAAGGAGCTGGAGCCTGGTTTGGGTGTCAGCGTTGAGGGGCTCTGGGGCAGAGCCCAGCTCTCCCCCTCACACCCCGTGGGCTCCCTGCCCTGGAGCCCCACAGCAGCTCCAGCACCAGCAGCTCCTCCCTAGCAGGGAGTGGTCCCTATGGATCACAGCCTGGGGATGGACAAGGAGCACCTCCAGCTGTGCCCAAGGCCACAGAGCCGTGGTGGCCCTGGAGGGGTGACCTGTCCCTGCGGAGCAGAGGCACAGCCACACCAACTCTCCCCGATGGATTCTTCACGTGCCTGGAATCAGCAGCCCAGTCCTCGACTGGGAAGGCTCCTGCTTCCCATGGAAAGCACTGGGACAGCTGTAATTACTCTGCAGGAGATGAAACATTGCTGTTCTTCCAAAGCTGATCGAGCTCCTCTTCCCTGCCCACCCTCCTGTTTGATGGCTCAGATGGCACTTTTATATGTTAATAAAGTTTTCAGCCCGCTGTTTGTAGGACACTTGGGGTAGTGGCCCCTTTGTCCCTCACAGCCCCTTGCTCTCTATATTTCAGGGATGAGCTGGACCCAGCTCTGAGGGTTGAAGGAATGCCCTGGGAAGGGGAAGTGGAGCTGCTTTGATCCCATAAATCCACCTTTCCTGGGAGCACCACGGTGCCTTCAGCCTCCTGAACTGCCCGTGCAGCCAGGCACTGAGCCCAGCTCTGAGCTCTCCTGCTCCCTGTGCTGTGCCTCCCGGCCCTGGGATGGGCTGTCCCAAGCTCCACACTCACTTCTCCACACTGAGCCCTGCCTTAGCTGCACCTTGTTGGGACAGCAGTCCCCAGGTCCCTGTGCTGCCTCCCCTGCCCCTGCAAGGCCTTGGTGGCACCCTGAAGGTCCCTTCCAGCTCTGGGATTCCTGGACGAGGAGTAAAACCCTGGGTTACCTGCCGCTGGGTCACCTGAGCTCCAGGCTCTGCTCCCAGCTGAGCCCATGTGGAGCTCTCCCAGGATCTCCCCTGTCCCCTGTAGGGACACAAAACAACGAGCAGGCAGCAGAAAGGCCAGCAGGAAAAGCTCTGTCTTTGATTTTCTGACTCCATCTTATGTACACTTTGACAAGAGGACCAAAAATTGGCTACACAGGTCAGCACCTCTTCAGCCTCATCATCATCAATCATCTTTCTCCTCCCAGAGGAGAAATATGGAAACCAAATGGATAAGTTCTAAAAAAATATCGATTGTTTTCTTGAAGCTGTGTGACAATGAAGTACAAACAATAAAAGGCAGGCAAAGCTGGGGGGACAGTCCCCGTGCCCCTGGCCACAGCACAGAGCCCATTTCCCCAGGAGCTGGGCGCTGATGGAGAACTTGGCCCGTGCCCCGAAGCGCAAACAGCACCCAGGGCAGTCATGCGGAAACATCTCCTGCTCCGGGGAGAATGGTGCCTCTTCTGACCTTCACAAGCCTCCAGTTAAAATGTATTTAAAGCCTGCGAGAGGTTTGAAGCTCCTTCCCCTGAGCCTGCTCCAGCTGCTGAGAGTTCTGCCCTCCAGCCCCATCTCCAGGCCAGGTCCCCACTCCCACGTCAGAGGTGACAACCCGATGTGGCACTCAGCAGATCCAGTGGCACAAAGCAGATCCAGCCTTTGGAAACCCACGGGAAGCGGAGCAGGGGGCGAAGGCTTGTCCTTTGGGTTCCGTGTCCCAGCAGGCAGCCCCAGAGCCCGGCACTGCCTCCAGTTCCCCCGCCACAAGACACAATGGAACCCTTGTCCCTGCTCTGCCCTGATGTCACCCGACACCTGAGCTGCCGAGGAGGGACAGCACCGAGCTGCCAGACCCACCTCAGCCCCTGCCAGACCCACCTCAGCCCCTGCCAGACCCACCTTAACCCCTGCCAGACCCACCTCAGCCCCTGCCAGACCCACCTTAACCCCTGCCAGACCCACCTCAGCCCCTGCCAGACCCACCTTAACCCCTGCCAGACCCACCCCAGCTCCAGGCAGCTCCTGCTGGGGCACCACCTGGGCACAGTGAGGTGACATTTTTAATCCAGCATTCCTAAAACTGGATTTAGGTCACCTTTGAGCTCTGGCTTGAAACACGTCCCATTCCTGGGAAGGGTGGACACTCTTCTCCCATTCTCTGCACTTGGGGACACGAGGAGCAGTGGGAAGTGTCCCAGGCCAGGCTGGACACTGGAGCAGTGGGACAGTGGCAGGTGTCCCTGCCCGTGGCAGGGGACAGTGGGTGAGCTTTGAGGTCCTTCCACCCCAAACCCTTCTGGGATTGCAGGCTTTGGGCAATGCTCAGCTGCTCTGAGCCACCAGATTTTTATTCCTGCCTTTCCCTTTCTCCACGCAGTGACTGTTTAATGCTGATGCTGTTCCATAAACACTGGGGATATTTAAGAAGCGCCAGGAGATTTCTAAAGTCAAGCCGTGAACAATCAGGGATCCAATAACTGAAACAGTCCAGGCAACCTTAAATCAAACCTGGAATCCGCCCTTCTGGCCTTGTGCAACACAGCAGCTCACGGCTGCCTGGCTGCTGAGCCAGAGGCACTCACAGTCCCACAATCCCCGAGGATGGAAAACAGCTCTGGGATCATCAGATCCACACTGTGCCCCATCCTCAGCTTGTCCCCAGCCCAGAGCCCTGAGGGCCACCTCCAGGGATGGGCACTCCAAACCTCCCTGGGCAGCCCCTGCCAGTGCCTGAGCTCCCTTTCCATGGAGAAATTCCTGCTGATGTCCAAGCTGTGGCTGTGTCCTGACCCCACCGTGGCTGCAGCAGGAGCTGTGAGCAGCCTGATCCCAGCAGCGCATCCCCCTGGGATCTTCTCCCCACGACCTGAGGGCAGTGAAAGCCTCTTTTCCCCCTGAATCTGGGGAAATGGATGAAAACCTGCAGCTGGAGTGGGAAATCCTGCCCAGACCTCCCCAACAGGACCGACACAGACACGTCCCTGTGACAAGGCGTGAAAACTGCAAAATGCAGGATTAGAATTTCCTTTCGTTCACTCACAACCACACATCCAAAAAAAAAAAAAAAAACAAAAAAAAAAAAACCAACAAAAAAACCCAAACCAACAAAAAAACCCCACAAACCAACCAAAAAAAAAACCCAAAAAAAAAAAAACCACCCCAAAAAAACAACCCAAAAAAACCCCCAAAACAAAACAAAAGACAACAAAAACAATAAAAACCCCAAACAAAACCCAAAAATATCACCCCAAATCCAGTTGAAGCTGGCACAGCCTTGGGCTGCTGAAGTCAGGGAAGTGTCAGATTGATGAGAGCGTCTCTCAGCCCTGTCCATCCCCAGGGATCACCCCGAGGGTCCCGGCAGCACCAAACCTCACCCCGGCTGCTGCCGGAGGTTCTCGGCTCGTTTTCACCATCCTGGGTGCGCAGTTCCATCGCCCTAATTACACGGAATTAATTGCTAATTGCTGGGCTAATTTCTGTGTTTTCAAAGGAAGGATGTGCAGGACGTTCGCCACACCCACACCGCGCTGACCTGGAGCCTTGATGTCCCAGGATGAAAGGGAAAAGGAAGGCAAAATGGGCTTTGTGTCAGAGGTGGAGCTTTGTGTTCGTGTCACTAACTCACAGACACAGCAAGACAAAAGCTCCTTGAAGCCTCATGACATCACAGAGACACCACAAAATTTTGCCGACAAAACACAGCTTTTTTTTTTTTTTTTTTTTTTTTTTTTTTTTTTTTTTTTTTTTTTTTTGTAAAAGAAAGCTAAAATCTGCCACTTGTGGAAATTGAGACTTCCACTTAAGTCCTGGTAATTTTTTGGGGGGAAGAAATGTACCGAATCGTTGGCTGGATGAATAGAATTAGCTATTTATAATAAAATAAATTAATAATAATTTATAATTTAATTTTAAAATTAATTAATTTTATAATGAAATAAATATTTTATTTCTTTTATAAATATAGAAAAATAAATAAAATACCCTAACCAAACCCTCCGGATGCGGCTGGGGAGGAAGGACATCCCTGCTTCCCACCCTGCTCAGGTGAATCCAGCTCCCCTCCCGCGCGGGCTCTGTCCTGGGGCAGGGAACGGGGGTGACATTCCCAACCCTCGCACGGAGCAAGGACAGAGGGAGGTGCTCTCTCCTCTGTGCCAGCTCTGCCACTCCTTCCCGGGGTGCTGATTTCACACTGATTCGGGGACAAACAAAGCAAGGCAGAGCAGTGGAGAGGCAGAACTCTCCTCCTGCAGCCCTGAGTCCCTGCGGCGGGGAGAGGCACAAAGAGCTGCGGCTCCCCAAAACTCCCCGGAGGTTCTCAGGGGGCTCGGGGTTGAATTTCCCCGGCGGTGGCCGGTCTCTGCCCACGCCGGATCCATCCGGGCAGCTCCAGGGGGAAAGGCTTTGGGAGGACGTGGGCACGGAGGGCTTTGGACATCGGACAGGCGCCCCAAAGCCCCGGGAACAACCCTCAGCCCCAATCCCTGCGGGAAACTCATCCCTGCAGAGCTCACAGCGGGACTGAGCCACGCCTCGGGCCAGGACAGCCCCGAAAAGCTCCACTTCCAGGGGGGCAGGGGGATCCGCGGTGTCCCCGGGGAGCGGGGGGATCCGCGGTGTCCCCGGGGAGCGGGGGGATCCGCCGTGTCCCCGGGGAGCAGAGCAGAGCCCTGCTGGCCCTCACCCTCCCGGGCAGCTGAGGCAGCTCCGCTCCCGTCCCTACCTGTCCCCGGGTGTGTCCCTACCTATCCCCAGGTGTGCCCCTACCCGAGGTCTGTCCCCAGGTGTATCATTACCTGCGGACTGTCCCAAGCTGTGTCCCCACCTGCGGACTGTCCCCAGGTGTCCCCCTACCTGCGGCCCGTCCCCAGCTGTGTCCCTACCTGTCCCCGGGTGTCCCCCTACCTGCGGCCTGTCCCCAGCTGTGTCCCTACCTGTCCCCAGGTGTCCCCTACCTGCGGCCCGTCCCCAGGCGTGTCCCCGAGCGGAGCTGTCCCGGCAGCGGCGGCTCCCGGCGGCCGTGGGCCGGCTGTGGCACACCTGAGCCCTTACCTGCCGAGAGGGCCGGCCCCGGGAAAAGCCAAGCCTTGTTTTGAGGAGGAGACTTGGGTGTGTTTGGCCCTTCAGGGGAATCAAACAGGTTTGTCCGTGCGGCGGCACGGGCTCCCCTCCCTGCGGGCTGCGCTCCGCATTCCTGGCATTCTCCGGAGGGTCCCCGGCCCTGCGGACACTGACCCCGGGGGACACTGACCGGGCCCTGGGGACACTGACCCCGGGGGACACTGACCGGGCCCTGGGGACACTGACCCGGCCCTGGGGACACGGACCCCGGGGGACACTGACCCGGCCCTGGGGACACTGACCCCGGGGGGACACTGACCCGGCCCTGGGGACACTGACCCGGCCCTGGGGGGACACTGACCCCGGGGGACACTGACTCGGCCCTGGGGGGACACTGACCCCGGGGGACACGGATCCAGCCCTGGGGACACTGACCCGGCCCTGGGGACACTGACTGGGCCCCGGGGACACTGACCCTGCCCTGGGGACACTGACCCGGCCCCGGGGACACTGACCCCTGGGGACACGCATGGACCCGGCCCTGGGGACACTGACCCCGGGGGACACTGGCCCGGCCCTGGGGGACACTGACCCGGACCCGGCCCTGGGGGGACACTGACCCCGGGGGACACGGACCCGGCCCTGGGGGACACTGACCCCGGGGGACACGGACCCGGCCCTGGGGGACACTGACCCCGGGGGACACGGACCCGGCCCTGGGGACACTGACCCCGGGGGACACGGACCCGGCCCGGAGCATCCCCCGGCTCCCAGGCCATGGGATTTCCCCTCGGGACAAGCGCTGCCAGGGGCAGCAGGAGCCCAGCGCAGCTCGGGTACCGCCGGCCCGGAGCCGCTCCGGGACCCGGGCAGCATCAGGGACCGCGGCTGTAATTAACCCTCCGCACTGATTGTCTGCTCGGAACTCATTAACGAGCCCCACAGGTGTGCGAATCACCCGGGAAATTGCTGGGCATTCCGCTCGCTTTGTGTCCCGTTCTCATTGCCCCGGGCACCGCGGGCGGCAATTGTCCCCCCGAGGGCTGGCCGGGGACAGCCCCTGGGACACGCTTTCTGCACATCCCTGAGGCCGGCCGGGGCTGTGTGTTCAGGGCTGGCCTGGGGAGTCCGGGCTCCAGCCTGGTGCTCCACACGGTGGGAAGGACCAGAGGATCCCAGAAACAGCTTTGGTTGGGATAGAGAGGGATTAAAGCTCATCCATCCCACCCCTGCCATGGCAGGGACACCTCCCACTGCCCCAGGGACACCTCCCACTGCCCCAGGTGCTCCAAACCCCATCCCAGCCTGGCCTTGGGCACTGCCAGGGATCCAGGGGCTGGTGCAGGATCACCCTGTGCCAGCCCTGCCCACCCTCAAGGGAACAATTCCTGCCCAGGATCCCACCCAGCCCTGCCCTGGGCACTGGGAAGCCATTCCCTGTGTCCTGTCCCTCTGTCCCCTTGTCCCCAGCCCCTCTGCAGCTCTCCTGGAGCCCCTTTGGGCCCTGCCGGGGGCTCGGAGCTCTCCCTGGATCCATCTCCTCCCCAGGTGAGCACCCCCAGGTGTCCCAGCCTGGCCCAGAGGGGCTCCAGCAGCTCCTCCAGCGCTGGAGGTGACAGAGCCCGGCAGATCCCTGTCCCCTGCCCAGGTGATGCTGGGGCTGTGGCCGCTGGGAAGGAAAGCTGCTGCTGTCCCCTGACCGGCGGTGGGCTGATGGACAGTTGTCCCCTCGTGTCCTCCCCTCCCGGGGGATGTGCCCAGGGCTCAGGCCCCAGCCCCGGCTCCCGGCGCACCGCCAGGGTGACATCAGGGATTCTCAGGCACGGACGCGTCCCTGCAGCCCCAGATCTCCTCCGGGATGTGCTCAGGCTCAGCGCAGCTTGGCTCGGTGCTGATCCCGGCGGAGATAAAGCACCAGCGCCGCGCCCTGAGCTCGGGGAGATGGGAGCTGCTCAAAGGCAGCTGGAGGAATTCAGCCCAGACCCTTCCTGGGGAGCATCCTCTGCTCCAGGGCTGCAGCTGACAGCGCGGCTTTATTCTCGGTACGCGCTGAGTCACGCCGGGGTTTGCCGAAGGTTTGTCCGGGTTCTTCCCTGGAATAACCGTGAGTGACGCCCTGGCCAGGCCAGCCCTGCGGGTGCACCCGGGGACCCGGGGCTTTTCCCGCTGGGAACGCGGTGTTCCACACTCAGTGTTCAAAAGCGGAGCGGGGGGAAGGTGTTTGTCGTGAACTCAACGTCAAACGCTGAGAAATGGGTGAGGAGCTGCCAAAGCAGCAGCCCGGGAGGTCGGGAGGTTGAGGAGACGCATCCCCACGGTGTGGACAGCAGGAGAGGGGTCTGGGTCCTGCCCCTGTGCCCTGCTCAGGTGACACCCCACCTGCAGAGCTGCCCCTGGGCCAGCACAGGAGGGACCCGGAGCTGCTGCAGAGAGCCCAGGGGAGGCTCCAGGGTGAGCAGAGGATGGGAGAGCTGGGATTGTCCAGCCTGACAGGAGAAGCTCTGGGGTGACCTCGCTGGGACCTTCCTGAGGCTGAAGAAGCTGGGAGCTCCTACCAGAGGCTCGGGGTCAGACTCCGGATTTCTGTCAGGGAGCTGTTCACATCAGGAGCTAAACTCTGCCGAATTCAGGATGCTCAGGAGAAGACACCGATCTTGGTCTCACCTGGAGCAGCACAGGGGCCCTGCACACCTTTGGAGGAAACCTGAGTGTGCTGAAGTCAACAACACAAAAAGTCCTTTATACTCATCCGACCTGAGCAGAACCCAAGAGGGGAGTTTTTCCATTTCCCCACTGAATCTGGTTAAAGCCAAGAGGATGTGGCTTGGCCCTGCAGGACTGGGCCCTCCTCAGCCACGAGCCAAGGCTCAGGTAAAGCTGTGCCTGAGCCCAGCCCAGAGCAGGAGCAAGGTCCTGTCCCCCATGCCAGCCCCACACCTTCTCCAGGGACACACACACACTCCTGCAGCATGGGAGAGCAGGAAAAGAGCCTTTTTCCCCCAGCTCCAGTTAAACGTTACTTTTATAAAGCAAATTTCAGCCTGGAGTATCTGACTTGACCAGGAAATGGATTTTCATGGGATGTCCTCTCCGAGGAAAGCACACAGACCTCTTTGCCATGGAGGTGTCCCACAGTGGCACTCCAGTCCTTGTCCTGCCACAGCAGCTGGGTGGCAACAGCTGGAAGCCCACAGCTCGCTCCTGCAGGAACAGGGATGTCTGCAAGGAACCTGGGAATCCAGGCAGCCCATTTCATGGGAAGGGGCTTTTACCAAATCATTCCTATGGAATGATGGGTGACTCCTGCCCTGAGGCACCCTCAGAGCCCAGCCTGTGTTTGAACAGCCACTGCAACACCCTGTGACATTTTTCAGTGTTTTCCAGTGATGAGAAGCCACCAGCCCCACTGCAGAGCACCGAGCTGCCCTGGAACATTTCCTGATACCACTTTGTCCCAGTGCTGCAGGGGAGGCAGGTGAGTAACCCCGCAGTGCTGTGGCCTCTGCAGAGCTGCCACCGGCCCCGAGCAGAGCTGTGATGAGTCGCAGGGTGTAAAAACCACTACACCCATTTGTTACGAGGGCACCCAACTGGTTTTTCACGAGGCGTCATCGCGGAGCCCTGCCAGAGCTCACCTCCCTAACAGCAGGTAACAGCAGGGGCATTGTGTGTCCCCAGCCATTCCCTGCTGGAATACAGCAAGCTCCCGGCGCAGGACACACTGCAGGCTGCTGGAGCTCGGGGGAGGCAGCAGGGACACGGGGTGCTGCTGTCAGCAGGGACCAGCAGAGGCAGAGCCTGTGGCAGGGACGCCCCAAACACGCTCTGGCACAAAGCAGGGAGATGCTGATTTATCCTCAGCAGATAAATGCAGGCTCGGAGGAAAACAAGCTGCTCTTGCCCCTGCCCTGACAGGGTTGCACCACTCTCCCCCGTGGGCCTGGCACCAGCCAGGGCTTGCACAAGAGGCAGCGAAACTCGGGAGAGAATCCTCCTGTTATTCACACTCCCGAGGGGCAGAGGCCAGTCCTGCCCCGGCTGGGAGGAGCGGGAATGTCCCGGTGCTCCCTGGATCAGCACATCGGGGTTACAGGATGTGCTGGGCTACAAAACAGCCCTTCCACAGCTCCCCAAAGGGCTCGGCTGGAGCCCCGCAGCGTGTCCTGGATCCCCACGTCCGGAAATTCCCTGGGGAGGCAAATGTCACAGTGCTCCCAAACCCCACCGAGTCACGGAGTGCTTTGGCTTGGAAGGGACCTTAGAGCCCCTCTTGTCCCACCCCATGGGCAGGAGTGCCTCCCTCTACCCCAGACTGCTCCCAGCCCTGTCCAGCCGGGCCTTGGGCACGTCCTGCACACCCCTGGAGTGTGCTCTGTGCCTTTTTGCTCCCTGGACGTGCAGGGTGATTTCTGACCTGCTTCTATCCATTTTATCCTCTTACCTATTTCTGGTCATTACACCCAAGCTACCCTTTTTCCTCTCTGGAGGTGTGTCTGCACCGGGATTCCCCCACTTTCCAAGGGCAAGATGGGAAGGAATTCCTTGGACAATCCTCCTGAGCAAGTTCCCTTTGCAACTTGTGTAAGAGAGGAATGGGGGTTTTGGTTACCTGAACTCCTCCTACGAAAGCACTTTTAATCCTCTCTCCCATCCCTCCCTCTCCTTCCTCCAGGATAAGCAACAGAAGATCTCTCCTTATCTCTCCCACTGCCAAAACCTGTCTCGGGTCAGCAAAATTAGAAACTGCAGCAAGGAAGAGGCAGGAAAGCAGAGAGAGGGAGATAAGGAGTCTGATGAGAGTGCTCCAGGGAACTCTTTGAAGTCGTGTGGAGCTCCTGCTGAGCGTTACAGGCAGGGACAGGCTGCACCTGCATTTGATCCTCCACCTTTGGACAAAACTTTGACAATGGCAATTTCGCTTTCACAGCCTCTGCTCGCTGACACACACAAAATACAGGCTGGGAGTTCTGAAAATCCCTGAATGGGTTGGGTTGGGATGTTAAAACACATCCAGTGCCATGGGCAGGGACACCTGCACTGTCCCAGGGACACCTCCCACTGTCCCAGGCTGCTCCAGTGTCCAGCCTGGCCTTGGGCACTGCCAGGGATCCAGGGGCACCCACAGCTGCTCTGTGCCAGCCCTTCCCACCCTGCCAGGGGACAATTCCTGCCCCAGATCCCACCCAGCCCTGCCCTGTCCTATCCCTCCATCCCTTGGGAATCATCTCTCTCCATGTTTCTCTCCTGTTTCTCCGTGTTTCCAGTTGGCTCCTTCAGGCGCCGCAAGGCCACAGTGAGGTCACCCCAAAGCTTCTCCTCCCCAGGCTGCAGCACCCCGAGGCCCTCAGCCTTTCCTCCCAGCGGAGCTGCTCCATCCCTGGGATCCCCCTGGAGCCTCCCCTGGGCTCGCTGCAGGAGCTCCACGTGCTCCCTGCGCTGAAGAGGTGACACAAACCCCATCCAGACACAAGGATCAGCTGCCCCAGAGACTCAGGATGGGATTTGTGCTGATTAGAGCTGGGAAACGAGAGGAGGAGGAGGAGGAGGAAGAGGCTGTGGGTCGAGTGAGGCTCTGCTGTGCCGTGGTCAGGGCTGGAGGCACAGCCAGGCTCCAACACTCCCTGATACCTGTGCTGGGGAAACAGCAGAGCCACAGGAACCTGGCAGCTCCCTGATTCCAGCAGGACAGCCCAGGAGTGTCACTGCCAGCCCAGGAGTGTCACAGCCCAGCCCAGGAGTGTCACTGCCAGCCCAGGAGTGTCACAGCCCAGCCCAGGAGTGTCACAGCCCTGTCCAGGAGTGTCACAGCCAGCCCAGGAGTGTCACAGCCCAGCCCAGGAGTGTCACTGCCAGCCCAGGAGTGTCACAGCCCTGTCCAGGAGTGTCACTGCCAGCCCAGGAGTGTCACAGCCCAGCCCAGGAGTGTCACAGCCCTGTCCAGGAGTGTCACAGCCCTGCCAGGAGTGTCACAGCCCTGTCCAGGAGTGTCACACGCCTGTCCAGGAGTGTCACTGCCAGCCCAGGAGTGTCAAAGCCCTGTCCAGGAGTGTCACAGGCCAGCCCAGGAGTGTCACAGGCCTGTCCAGGAGTGTCACAGCCAGCCCAGGAGTGTCACAGCCCAGCCCAGGAGTGTCACAGCCCTGTCCAGAAGTGTCACAGCCAGCCCAGGAGTGTCACAGCCCTGTCCAGGAGTGTCACAGCCAGCCCAGGAGTGTCACAGCCCAGCCCAGGAGTGTCACAGCCCTGCCAGGAGTGTCACAGCCAGCCCAGGAGTGTCACAGCCCTGTCCAGGAGTGTCACAGCCCTGTCCAGGAGTGTCACAGCCCAGCCCAGGAGTGTCACAGCCCAGCCCAGGAGTGTCACAGCCCTGTCCAGGAGTGTCACAGCCAGCCCAGGAGTGTCACAGCCCAGCCCAGGAGTGTCACAGCCCTGTCCAGGAGTGTCACAGCCCTGTCCAGGAGTGTCACAGCCCAGCCCAGGAGTGTCACAGCCCTGTCCAGGAGTGTCACTGCCAGCCCAGGAGTGTCACAGCCCAGCCCAGGAGTGTCACTGCCAGCCCAGGAGTGTCATAGCCCAGCCCAGGAGTGTCACTGCCAGCCCAGGAGTGTCACAGGCCTGTCCAGGAGTGTCACAGCCAGCCCAGGAGTGTCACTGCCAGCCCAGGAGTGTCACAGCCCTGCCAGGAGTGTCACAGCCCTGTCCAGGAGTGTCACACGCCTGTCCAGGAGTGTCACTGCCAGCCCAGGAGTGTCAAAGCCCTGTCCAGGAGTGTCACAGCCCTGTCCAGGAGTGTCACAGGCCTGTCCAGGAGTGTCACAGCCAGCCCAGGAGTGTCACAGCCCAGCCCAGGAGTGTCACAGCCCTGTCCAGGAGTGTCACAGCCAGCCCAGGAGTGTCACAGCCCAGCCCAGGAGTGTCACAGCCCTGCCAGGAGTGTCACAGCCAGCCCAGGAGTGTCACAGCCCTGTCCAGGAGTGTCACAGCCCTGTCCAGGAGTGTCACTGCCAGCCCAGGAGTGTCACAGGCCTGTCCAGGAGTGTCACAGCCCAGCCCAGGAGTGTCACAGCCCTGTCCAGGAGTGTCACAGCCAGCCCAGGAGTGTCACTGCCAGCCCAGGAGTGTCACAGGCCTGTCCAGGAGTGTCACAGCCCAGCCCAGGAGTGTCACAGCCCTGTCCAGGAGTGTCACTGCCAGCCCAGGAGTGTCACTGCCAGCCCAGGAGTGTCACAGGCCTGTCCAGGAGTGTCACAGCCCAGCCCAGGAGTGTCACAGCCCTGCCCAGGAGTGTCACTGCCAGCCCAGGAGTGTCACAGCCCAGCCCAGGAGTGTCACAGCCCAGCCCAGGAGTGTCACAGCCCTGCCCAGGAGTGTCACTGCCAGCCCAGGAGTGTCACAGCCAAAATACAAAGCCACTGAATTTTCAGTTGCAGTTGGCCACGAAGAAGAAATTAGCTCCTGTCTTCCTATTCTTACAGGGAGGAATGTAGAACAGAGTCTTTGAGAGGATCAAAAATCTGCAAGTTTTAATTTCGCAGAGTTGAATGCAAACAAAACAATTTAGTGACCTGTGTTTGGTCAGTACCAGAACAAAATTGGGAAAAAAAAACCCCAAAAAAACAAACCCCAAAAAAACCCCCAAAAAACAAAAATCAAAAACAAAAAAAGGATTGTGCTAAAAGATTTGCTTAGAAATTAAACATGAAAAGGAAAATGCCTCAAATCAAAAATAACTAAAGAAAAAGCATGAATATCTTATTTAGTTTGCCTTCAGCAATGCAACCTTGCAACCAGCAATGCAGCCACTGCTCCCCCAGGCCAGGAAACCTCGGGAGCTGCTGCTCCATCCCAGCAAAGCTCTGATCCCTTCCCGGGAAAGGGAACTGCTCTGATCCAGCTGAGCTCAGCTCCTGCTCCGGGAGCACCTTCAGCTCCCCTCCAGGCTGCCAAGGACAGGGAGAGCAGTGCCCCTGCCCTGGAAACGTGGCCAGGCATTTTTGGGGACGGACTGGAGCTGCCAGGCTGGGAAATGCCACCTGGAGGCCAAAGGTGATGTGATTTACCTCTGGTTTGGCTTTGGGAAATCCTGGATCCTTCCACTTCCACCCAAGCCCACTCCTTCCCTTGGGAGGGCAGAGTTATCCCAGCAGGAGTGCACATCACAACGGTGGCAGCTGGCCCAAGCTCCTGGACAGTATTTGCTTCAACATCAAGCAAAGCCAAGGTTGGAAAAACCAACTGTTAACCAGCAAATAAAAAATCTCAGGAAAAAAAAAAAAGCCCAATTAGGTTTTTGTTTTATTTTTTTTCCCCAGAAAACAGCCAGAAGTTCAAATAACCCCCATTTAATCAGACTACAGCAGCACACTGAGGTAAGGCTCCTGGAGGCTGAGGTTGTGGCTGCCCCTGGATCCCTGGCAGTGTCCAAGGCTGGGTTGGATGGAGCTTGGAGCAGCCTGGGACACTGGAAGGCGTCCCTGGGGGTGGAATAGGATGGGCTTTAAGGTCCCTCCCAACCCAAACCATCCTGGGATTCCACAATTCTGTGACTGAGGCACTTCCCACCCTTCTGAAATCTGAAGCACCAGAACTCCCAGGGATTTGTACAGGGCAAAATTCCAGCTCTAACCTCAACCTCTCACTTAAACCCAAACCAGAACTGAAGTGCTTAGAAAGATTAGAGGGCACAGAACATTGAAGATACAAGTCACAGGAAATAGCTGGGGGACCATTGCTTTGTATCCATTTCCTTGTGGAAAAGGGGTTTTTTCACAGACAAAGTGCTCAGAGCACCAAAACTCCCCGTGAGCAGCACTGACAGGGCAGGGAGGAGGAGCTTGGTGCTGATGCAGGATCTCCCCACCGCTGCAGATCTTGTGGGAAGGGAATTGTGGTAAAACAGTGCTGGGGATGCTGCCAGGCACCTCCCAAAGATCTCTGCCCCTAAAAGGGAATTATTAACATCCTGGTTGTGCTGAGAGTGAGATCTGCCCTTTCAGAGGTGGGACACAGAGCTGGGAAGTCATCTCTGCATGATTTATTTGGGTTCTTTTGGGACAGGAATAAATCCTGCATGGACAAAGGAACACACTCCTTATGGGTTCCTTCTGCTGCCCCAGGGAAAAGCCAAATCACAAATCACCCCCTGATCGTGGAGGGAAAACCAAAAGAGCTGCAATGAATGAAGAGATGGTGGCAGGAGTCCCTTTTGGCACAGGGCTGGCTCTCTCGTGGAGAGCACAGCCATGGGAAGTGTTTGTGACCCAGCCTGCAGCTCTGGGAAGGGCTGGCTGCTGTCACCAGAGCAACAAAACACGGGACAAGGGTGGAGGCAGGGGAGCAGGAATGTCGGTGTGCCTGCTTGGGATCCAAGAGGGCACAGCAGGGTGTTTATTCACAGCCCAGAGAGTTCAGCAGCTTGTTTCCAAACAAGAAGTCACATCCACGAGACGAGCCGTCAGCACAGCTCCCACACGGGGCAGCGGCCAGGAGGAGGAGGAGGAGGAGCAGAGAGGAAAACTCCTGCTCCCTGGGGACTTGGTGACACCTGGCCCACGAGCAGCAGCTCAGTGAGGATGGGAACAGGCTGCAGGCAGGGCTGTCAGGGCCTGGCCCTGCGCAGGCTGGGGTAACTCTGCACAGTCCTGGCAATGGCCTCGTCCAGGCTCACCACGGGGCTGTAGCCCATGGCCCTCTTGGCCCTCTCACAGCTGTAATAGTGGAAGGTCCCAGCCAGGGCCACCCTCATGGGCGTGAAGGTGGCCTTGATGGTCACCAGGGGCCTGAGCAGGGCCAGCAGCAGGGACAGCAGCAGGGCCAGGTAATAGGCCAGCCAGTAGGGGATGTGGTACTTGGGAGGGTCGTAGTCCAGGCCCGTCAGGATGCGGGACATGAAGGTCCAGAAGGGAATTGGCTCGTCGTTGGTGATGTGAAAGGCCTGGGAGAGAGGCAGAGAAGAAGGCAAGGGTTAAAAATCACGGTGGATTTCCCAGGTTTGGCTCTGTGATGGCCTCTCTCCCCCCCTGACCTGGGCCAGAGCACATTGTCCTGACAATGAATTCCCCACCTCTGTGTGCAGACGGGGGAATTCCTGCTTTTCCAAGGAAAACAGCTACTTCCACCAGTCCAGGGCCCAGGATTCCTCATCACTGCCAACCAAACCAGCTGCCACAGCACAGAGCAGACAGGTTAAAACACCCCAGTGTGCTCAGAGCAGGGCTGGGACCAGGAAAAGGTGGAAAAGTTCCTCCTGGTCTGAGCTGTGTCCCAAAAGCCTCTGTGTTTCCATGTGTGCCTCCTGGCTGCCCCCCAGTTCTGCTGCATTGCCCCTCACAAGGAGTTTTAGAACAGGAAATTCCAGATCCCCATCCAGCTCAGCCCAGCTCAGCTCCACCTGCCCACCACAGATGGAAAACCTGGAGCTGCTCTCCTGCAGGATGGATGTCCAGGACACTCCATGGATCCCAGAGGCTGGGGATCCCTTCCCTCCCCTCTTCCTCACCTTCCCACACAGGGGAGAGCCTTTGTGCAGCTTCTCTGCAGCCAGGATGTGCCCGTGCACCACGTTCTCCACGTAGGTGAAATCCACCAGGTTCTTTCCATCCCTGCACACAGAAAAGGAATTTAAACCCCAAGGCAAAGGTGGGCTGGAAATCTGCTCGTGGCAAAAGGAAGGAGAAATTCTACCAGGATCAATTCAGCCCAGGCTTCCCCTTCTCCCACTCTCTGGTGCTTCCATTTCAGGCCGTATTTTTTAGTATTTCATATTTAACAGGGATTTTAATTGGCAGAACCTCAAATACCAGCAGTGGTGTAAGTAATCTGAGCTGGCTCAGATTAATGGCACAGCTCTTTAACAGCTCAAGCCATGCCAGCTTTCCTCAGGGATATTCCTTAGGCATTATGGACACTCACCATGGCAGGGAGTGAGCCCCTAACTCGGGATTTTTTAAGGAAAAAAAAAAAGGAAAGTGAAAAGTAAAAGGAACAACAGAACTGATTTCCTTTTGCTCCCTTCCTAAAGGGGTTTGTGGATCCAGCCCTGGCTCTGAAATGCCTGGGCCTTGCTCACCCAATGATGAACTTCATTTTGCCACTCCGAGCTGCCTGGATGAGGATGGGAACCAGCTGAGGGTCTCTGGGACCAAATATTCCATGGGGACGGATGGCAGTGGTGAGGAAATTGCTGTCAGGGTCGTTTGCACTGAGCACCTCCTGCAGGGAGAGAGGAGAAAATCCAGAAGGAAAACAGAGCTCAGCAATGATCCCATGGCCATCACTGGAGGGGCTGGGCACTCCCCATCTCCTTGGGAAGTGGAAGGATTATTATCCCCTGTGCCTTTCCAAGTGATCCTTCCTTTGTTCCCATCCCTTTTCCCAGTTCTCCTTGATAAGAAAACCAGACAAAAAAATCCCAGTTTTTACGGTTGAGCACGTAATGAATGGACAAAGGAAGGGAAAGCTTTGCTTCTCTCATTTAACACCCCAGAAACCAGAGGAGCTTTCCAAGCCCCTGCACTCCATGAGCTCTGCACGAGCTGGAGCAAAGGGGGACACTCAGGAATTCCATTTCTGTCCCTCCCAGGGACATTCCCACCCCAGGCCTCCCGGAGGGGTGATCCCCTCTCCCTGGAGCTCCAGCAGCACATCCAGCAGCTCTGGAGCAGGTTTCATTCTCCTGGGAGTTCCTAAACAACGTGTTCTCCTCCTTTCCAGCAGCTGCTGGGATTTCTGTGGAGGAGGCACAGAGAAAATCCTTCCAGCTTTCCCCAAAAACAAAGGCATCATCACCAGCACTGGGGCTACCCCTGATTGCTGCTCCTCAGCTTCCCCTTTATCAGTCACTGCAAAGTGCTGCTGAAGGAACAGATGTTTTCACAATTAAAATCAATTAAGCTCTTGTGGAGGAAATTCCTTCCAGCCTCTCACATTGTCAGCATCAGCACGGAAGAGACTCTGAATTCCTGTGGCACAAAAAGCCAAGGATTCTTCCCACAGCTGGAATGCAAGCCGTGAGAAAAGGATCCAAAAAAAGTCTGTTGCCTTTGATTGAAAACATTGTTACCCCACGTTTAAAGCCAGATGCTGCAGCAGTAAAACCACGAGAAGGGCAGATATTGGTGGTGTGCAAGTGCCCAAAGGAGTGAACTCTCAGTCTGGAGATCTTTTTTTACATTAATATTTTCAGTAATGGCCTGTGCCCCTTAGGCCACACTCCCACCTCTTCTCCTCCTCCCTCAGTGCCTTTTTCACATTCCCAACTCTAAATTCAGGCTGAAAACCAGGAAAAGAAGCAGAGAAGCCAAAAACCCTCCCCTGACTGCTGTTAAACCCAAGCTGTGGCAGGTAAGAACTGGGATTATCCCATGGCTCCTCCATGGCAGTGACACCTCTGGCAGCTCTGGAACCACCTCTGCAGTGTCACACAGGATTCCATTCAGCCTCCGGGGCAATTCGTGCCACAGCTTGATTTTGTTCTCTTTTTATTAAGTGAATACATCCAAAAAGAACAACTTAACCACTGGCAAATACCTTCTCCTGCAGGATCTTGGTCTCTGTGTAATAATCGATGGGTTTTTGTGCATAGGGGAGATCTTCTGAGCCATTTTTGATGTCTGTGCCCTCAAAAACCACACTGGCACTGCTGGTTAACACCAATTTCTGCAAGAGACAGGAGAGAAAACAGCTTAAAGCCTGAAAGAAAAGGGTCATTGTTGGAATTCTGGAAATCTGGATTTTAAGATTTTAGTATATTTAGATTTATAAAGGCTGAGTAAAAAGATAATAATGATAATAGTAATATTTAACCAACTGATCCTACAGAAAATAACCTGAGTCTAACAGAAGATGAATAGAAACTGCAGCTAAGAGAAACCCCCCTTTTAAATTAATTCTGTCTCATGATTTAATGCCACCTAAAAGGGATTAAAACATTCCAACAAACACCCAAGACAGTCAATCCAGGGGAAACATCTCCAGGAAAATCAGAATGGAATATTCTTGGAATATTTAACCCACACCCAGTGTTTTAAAGAAAGATTTGCTCATCTTGGCAATAACAGATCACAGTGGATTAAACAAACAAACAAAAAAAGAAACCTTGGATGTTTTTTGTTTGGTGAGTTAAATGAAATGAATATAATACATAAATTTAAAATTAATTAAATAAATGACTTGAAATGAAAATTTATGGGATATCAAAGTAATTTAAGGGGAAAATGCAGTCTCCAATCCCAGGTTGGCTTCCTCAGGCTCTTCCTTTTCTGGGCAATTGACTTTCTAAACCAAATGACACTGAGATCATGGCACGAGTGTGTTCCTCCTCCTTCCACAGTGAGGAACTGATGGAGGGAACAGCAGCATGAATATTCCCACGGCTGGAAAATCCATCTCTGGGGCTGTCCCCTGATGAGAGCAGGAAAGGAGCCACTGGTGAGGTGTTGTTCTGCCAGGGTGACTCCCAGGCTGGACACATTTTAATGGATGCTTTTCCACCACAACGTGGTTTTCTGTGGCAAGCAGAGACCGAGTTCACACCGAGCAGGAGACTCACAGAGCCTCTCTCCCACTGCTTTTCATGGGGCAAGTGGGAATTCAGTACCTCAGAGCCCTTTGTCCCCCTCTCTAACGAGGCTGACACCGGCCTGTGACACAAATGTGACAAAGTTCATCAGCCCCTGCAGGGCTTTTCCACCTTTACCTGCACTCCAGCTTCTCTGCAGGCTTCCACCACTGCCTGGGTTCCCTGGACGTTCACCTTGTAGAAGAGCTCCCTGTTGTCACTGGAAGGGGCTGGGGATGCACAGTGGAACACCACGGACACTCCCTGCAGGGCTGGCAGCAGAGCCTGCAGGGGACCACAGGGGACATGGCAATGGAGCAACAGCCACGGAGGGCATCAGGAAAAAATAACAGCAGGGAGATAAAACAGCTCTTTTTAAAACGGGAAAGCTGCATTTCAAGTCGTGTTCCCTCTACAAAGGTGGGCAGCTGGAAGGGGATTATCATCCAAGGTCCCCACAATGTCCTCACCACACATCATCACGTCATCTCTTCTCCCCAGAGAAATCCTGGGAGCTTCCCCAGAGCTGGGGGCTGTCCAGGCTGAGCTCCCTGTGATTCCCAGCTGCAGCTACAAGGCTCAGCTGGACACTGAGGAAGCAGCAGGTTTAAAGTGTGACACTTAAGCACTTTGAGTGCTGGTGACAGTCCCAAAGTGCCCTCCCACATGGCTCACACAGTCCTTGGCCAAGGCTCCCCCTCATCCCGTCCTGACTGTTGGGAATATGGAGCTGAGGAGAGCCCCCTGCAATTAGCCCAGGGACTGTAATTACAGTGAATCCCAGCTAACAGTAATGCAAAGCACCAGGCACAAAGCCATGCTCTTTTCAGCTCGCAGCAGGAGCCGGGCGTCAGACATCAGACCTGCTCCCTCCAGAGGCAAAGTGCAAGAGCTGCACTTGCCCTTGCTGCCAGTCCTTGCTCACCTCCTTGTCACACAGGTCTCCCAGGAAGAAGGTCACCTGCTGGCTCTCGAAGCGCTGCTGGATGTCGAAGACGTTGACCCTGTAGCCCCTGGCCAGCAGCTGCTCCACCAGGTGCTGCCCCAGGAAGCCCGAGCCCCCGATGACAGTGCAGCTCCTGGCAGCCTGCAGGGACAGGGACACGCTCCACAACACCAGGACAGCAGCACAGAGCTGTGCCCACTGAGCTCTGCCCACTGAACTCTGCTCACTGAGCTGTGCCCAGCTAAACTCTGCCCACTGAGCTGTGCACACTGAGCTCTGCCCACTGAACTGTGCCCACTGAACTGTGCCCAGCTAAACTCTGCCCACTGAGCTGTGCCCACTGAACTCTGCTCACTGAGCTGTGCCCAGCTAAACTCTGCCCACTGAGCTGTGCACACTGAGCTGTGCCCAGCTGCTGCGCTGCAGGAAGCTGAATTGGGACAGCTCAGCTCTGTGCTGTCACACAGACACTCTGCTGGGGTTTTGGGAGGACTCTGCCTCATGCTCACATCCAAGAGGCTCAAGGAGGAGGGAAGGAAAAGAAGACTGGCCCTCATGAGCTCTGCTTGGATAGCAAAGCAAAGAGAATTTGAAAGGAGCCTGCAAGAAATACGGAGAGAGATTTACAAGGGCATGGAGAGGCAGGACACAGGGAATGGCTTCCCAGTGCCAGAGGACAGGGCTGGGTGGGATCTGGGGCAGGAATTGTTCCCTGGCAGGGTGGGCAGGCCCTGGAATGGAATTCCCAGAGAAGCTGTGGCTGTCCCTGGATCCCTGGCAGTGCCCAAGGCCAGGCTGGAGCACCCTGGGACAGTGGGAGGTGTCCCTGCCCTGGAGGGGATGGAACTGGAGCAGCTTTAGGGTCCCTCCCAACCCGGTCCAGTCTGGGATTCTGGGCTGATTCTGTGATTTGCTTCAGCCTCCTGGCACAGCTAATTCAGAACATAAAACCATCACCATTATCAGAACCTGTGACACTCAGAGCCAAGAAAGCAACCAGGTAAAGGCAGGAACTGTCCTTTTGAGCCATTAGTTCTTCCTTTCTTTCTCTTCGAGCTTTGTAAACCAATGATTGGAGTTACTAATTAACAGATTTCAGTCTGGCCACTCTTCTGACTGGAGCGAGACCAAAGACCTCACTGCCAGCACAGAACATCCAGGCCCTGAGTCTGAGAGCTTTGACACAAAGAATGCTCTGTGCTGCTTGGAAAGAGTTTTACTCCTGGTTGTAACACAACCCCCACCTCTGCAGGGACCTCAGAGGGAGCCTGAAGCCCCTGGAGCCACACAAAGACAACGATTGTTCACGGCTCTTCAAGGGCCACATCCTTAAGCAAAGGTCCTCCTGCCAAGTGTTGGGTGATCCACAGGAGAAATTTGAGTTCTCTGAGTTACAGCAAAGCTGGACCAGTTATTTGGGGTGGGCCACGCAGAGGAGAGTCTGATCGGGGTCTGGAGGATAAATCCTGTGAGGAGCAGCTGGGGAAGGGGCTCAGCCTGGGGAAAAGGAGGTTCAGGGGGGACCCTGTGGCTCTGCACAAGTCCCTGAGAGGAGGGGACACCAGGGGGATTTGGGATCTGCTCCCAGGGGACAGGGACAGGAGGAGAGGGAACGGCCTCAGGCTGGGCCAGGGAGGCTCAGGGGGGATATCTGGGGAAATTCCTTCACTGAAAGAGTGGCCAAGCCCTGGAGGGGGCTGCCCAGGGGGGTTTGGAGTCCCCACCCCTGGAAGTGTTCAGGCAATGAGTGGGTGTGACATTTTGGGATGTGGTTTGGAGAAGATGAGGGGGTTCAGTCAGAGGGGGAATGGCTGCTGAGGGGACAGGAACTGTGGCAGCTTCTCCTCAAAGGCAGTCACTCCCTTCCACTGACATTTCCCTTTTCCCTGGACCTTTTCCCATTAAGTCCCTTCCACCTCACACCATTCTGGCATCCCCTGATCCGGTCTCCAGGAACCAAGAGCACCCAAACTGCTCTGAGATGTGCTTGAAGTGAAGTTTTACTGTAGCAAAATGCTGCCCTCTGCCTCTGAGCCCCAGAGCACTGCAGAGGCTTCACAGGAATCCCAGAATCCCAGACTGCTTTGGGTTGGGAGGGATTTTCCAGCTCATTTTATTCCACCCAGGGAATAAATGCCATGGGCAGGGACACCTTCCACTATCCCAGGTTGTTAAAAGCCCCATCCAGCCTGGCCTTGGACACTTCCAGGGATCCAGGGGCAGCCACAATGATACATAATTTTATTTAAAACTCTCTGTAATTTGATATTGCACAGTATAACATCCATGGCAAGCCAAGCTGCATGTCTATATTGATTTTAAGGTACGAATTCAACCTCTCCAAATTACACCTTGGAAAATCAAGTTTTCACCCCAGAATTATCATTAACACAGGATCAGCCTCATGTCTTCCTTAATGATGCACAGAATATTTATGAATTTGTTTCTGCAAGACAAAACTTCCCAAAGCACCATTTGAAGCCCCAACTCACCGATCTGAGGTGTGTGGCCATGGCTTGGATGAGGCACTGTCCACCAGAACCCTTGAAAAAAGGGAGACAATTCTTTTATTCCCAACAAAATAACGCTTTTCCACTTACAGGAATCAGGGTTTGAAGTCATTATGCTGAAGAAGGATGAAGAAAGAGAGTTAATCCTCCCTGTTCTTCCAAACTAAATCAGCAACTTGCAGGTGCTGGCCTGGCTCTTTAGTGCTGATTTCTCTGAAATCCCTTTGAAATTTCACGGGGAAAGCCGGGAGGAGGCAGGATTGGTGCTTGCCCACCTGGGACACCGAGTGGTTTAAAGCTGGGACACCGAGTGGTTTAAAGCCGGGGCACAGGGTGACCGCCCCCCAGCTGTTCCCTCTGCCTCCCCCTGTCCCTCAGCACCTCATCCCTCTCCAAAACGCCCTTTATGAGCTGCTGCACCTGCAGTTCTCCCCCAGCTCTTTCAGCCCCATCTCAGAGCACTGCGCCATCCTTCTCCCCACAGCCGCCAGGACCCTCCCCACGGCCCCAGACCCCCGCCCTGCTCCCGGCACGGCTCCCAGCTCCTTCCCCACAGCCCCAGGACCCTTCCACATTTCCCCAGGACGTTCCTCACGGACCGTAGGCCGTGTCCCAGCCCGTTCCCCGCTGTTCCCAGCACCTTTCCCGGCCGCCAGGACCCTCCCGGACCCCTCACGCCGCCGCCGCCTCAGCCCTCTGGGAGCCCTGGCCACGCCCCCGGCCCCGCCCCTTTCCTGCTCTGCACCAATCAGCGCCGCGCTTTCCCACCAGGCCACGCCCCACTCATCCGATTCCCGCCTCTTTCCCTAGGGCGAGCATCGCGCCAGCCCGTTCTCGCTCGCTGATTGGTCCAACCCCTCCACACTCCGGCCAATCGCGCTGAAGGAAGGAGGAGACTCTCCCACGCGCTCATTCACCTTTGGACCCGCCATGACGCCAGCCAATAGGAGCTCGCGTTGCCATAGCAGCGGCGTGGGGGGCGACAGCCAATGGGAGGGCGCGATATTGCGGCTGCCAGGCGTGAAGCCGGCGGGATGGTGAGGGCGGACGTGAGGGGCTCCGGGGCGGTCAGGGGCCGCTGAGGGCACTGCGGAGACTCAGGAGCTGGGAGGGGGCTCAGGAGCCGTGAGGGGGCTGGGAGGGGGCGGAGAAGGGGCTCGGAAACGTTGAGGGGGCTCAGGAACTGTGAGAGGGCCCAGGGACAGTGATGGGGCTCCGGGACAGTGAGGGGGCCCAGGGACAGTGATGGGGGTTCAGGGGCAGTGATGGGGGCTCAGGGACAGTGATGGGGGTTCAGGGGCAGTGATGGGGCTCAGGGGCAGTGATGGGGGTTCAGGGGCAGTGATGGGGGCTCAGGGGCAGTGAGGAGAATTCAGGGGCAGTGTGGGGGGTTCAGAGGCAGTGATGGGGGTTCAGAGGCAGTGATGGGGGTTCAGGGGCAGTGATGGGGTTCAGAGGCAGTGATGGGGTTCAGGGACAGTGATGAGGGTTCAGGGGCAGTGATGGGGCCCAGGGGCAGTGAGGGGGGTTCAGAGGCAGTGATGGGGTTCAGGGGCAGTGAGGGGGGTTCAGGGGCAGTGAGGGGGGTTCAGGGGCCGTGATGGGGTTCAGAGGCAGTGATGGGGTTCAGGGGCAGTGAGGGGGGTTCAGGGGCAGTGATGGGGTTCAGGGACAGTGATGGGGTTCAGGGGCAGTGATGGGGGTTCACAGGCACTGAGGGGGTTCAGGGGGCAGTGATGGGGCTCAGGGGCAGTGATGGGGTTCAGGGGCAGTGATGGGGTTCAGGGACAGTGAGGTGACTCGGGGGCAGTGATGGGGCTCAGGGGCAGTGAGGGGACCCAGGGGCAGTGAGGGGGTTCAGAGGCAGTGAGGAGGGTTCAGGGGCAGTGATGGGGCTCAGGGGCAGTGATGGGGTTCAGAGGCAGTGATGGGGGGTTCAGGGGCAGTGATGGGGCTCCGGGGCAGTGATGGGGTTCAGGGACAGTGAGGTGACTCGGGGGCAGTGATGGGGTTCAGGGGCAGTGATGGGGTTCAGAGGCAGTGAGGTGACTCAGTGACAGTGATGGGGTTCAGAGGCAGTGATGGGGTTCAGAGGCAGTGATGAGGGTTCAGGGACAGTGAGGTGACTCCGGGGCAGTGAGGGAGCTCCAGGGCAGTGAGGAGGCTCCGGGGCAGTGAGGGGTATCCCCGCTCCCCTCTCCCTGACCCCGCTGTCCCATGCCGAGGCCTCCGGCTTTCAGAAGGCGTCGCTGGGAGCCGCGGCGCAGAGGAGGAGGGCGAGCCCCAAGGCGGAGCTGCCGGAGGAGCAGCAGCGGGAGATCCGCGACGCCTTCGAGCTCTTCGACACCGACGGCAGCGGCAGCATCGATGTCAAGGAGCTGAAGGTCGGGGCTGGAAGGCGCTGTGCTTATAAAGGAACGCAGCCATAAAGGCTAAAATAACCTCCAAAAGCACAGGAGGTTCCTGGGCTTCCCCCTTCCAGAAGAAAAAGGCACCGTTTTCTCTTCAGTTGCAGCTCTTACTGCTCTTGTGCAGTGTGTTTAGGGCCAGGCTGCCCAAAATTCCTGTACAGTCCTGTGCTTTCTGTCCCAACTCCTTCCTCTGTTCATAAAACATCAAAAAAAGGAGCTGGGCACATTAAAAAGGTGATGGGGGAGCTTCCCCTCTTGTTGAGGATTTAATGCTTCATTATTATTGTTATTGTTATTATTATTATTACTATTATTATTATTATTATTGGGGTTTCCTCTCTTGTTGAGGAGTTAATGCTTCATTGTTATTGTTATTGTTATTGTTATTATTATTATTATTATTATTATTATTATTGGGGTTTCCCCTCTTGTTGAGGATTTAACGCTTCTTTATTTTTATTATTATTATTATTGTTGTTGTTGTTGTTATTATTATTGTTGTTGTTGCTATTATCTGGCCCTTTATCAAAGGAGGAAAATGTTTTCCCAACAAGATTTTTATCACCAGAATGGAAAATAAACTCATTTAAATTCCCTGTGGTTGACCAGTTCAAGGTGGTGAGAGTGTGTGTAGGAAATTCCTGGCTTAGCTGAGGGACAATTCCAGAACAGGAATGTTCCTATCCCTGTTTTCTGCATCCTGCTGAGAGTGCAGAGCAGCCTCACTCTCAGCCTGCCTGGTTCTCCAGGACACACTGAATTTTGGAGAGAAAATTCACTTTTCCCCCCTCTCTCCCGTGGTTTTGATGATAATTCTGTCGGATTTGTGACTTCCTCTGTCCTTCCAGGTGGCCATGAGGGCCCTGGGGTTTGAACCTAAGAAAGAAGAGATCAAGAAAATGATCTCAGACATCGATAAGGAAGGGACAGGAAGAATCAGCTTCAGTGATTTCCTGGCTGTGATGTCACAGAAAATGGTATGGATGTTTCACAGCTCCAAACAAAGGGAATTGTGAAGGTGGATGAGGAGCCTTTATCTCTCCTTTTGGGTTTAGAGGGAGATTAAGGCACTGCTTTAATCCTAACAATTAAATGTATAAAAGTTGGGGTGATCCCTATCCTGGGTTCTCTCATTTTTTTCAGGGAAAAATTAAAATCGTGGTTTTAATAGCAGGTTTCTTTAACAAGCAGAGGTGATTTTTGTGTTTGAAAAAAGGGAAAGAAGTTTTTCTCACAGAGGGAAACCAGCTCAGGAATGCAGGAAGCTTTTGGAGGGCTGATGTCTGGCCTGGGGGTGTTTCTTTCCTTGAATTCCAACTTACAGATTAAAATTATTGGAAAATAATAATTTAAAAAATATTAATTTTTTAAATAATATGAAATTATAATAATTTTTAAAATTATGAAAACAATTTAAAACCCAGATATTTAATAGTAGAAGATGCTGATAATGAAATCCCAAAGATATCTGGCTGGCAAGGACAGAAAAAAAATCCCTGAAATTCTGGAATTCTGGTTGTGTCTCTGTCTCCTTTCAGCTTTTAGGTGTAATTCCAGCTCCTTTTATTTGTTCCCAAGGATTTCTCAGTCTATCAGATCTTTTATAACTTTGAGTGTCACCTCCAACACAACCACTCCTTTTTTTTTTTAACCTTAAACTCGTTCTTTCTTCCTTAAGGCTGAAAAAGATTCCAAAGAGGAGATTCTCAAAGCTTTCAAACTCTTTGATGACGATGAAACTGGAAAAATCTCTTTCAAAAACCTCAAACGTGTGGCCAAAGAGCTGGGGGAGAACCTCACAGATGAAGAGCTGCAGGTTTGGACCCGGTGCTTTGGGGGATCTTTGTGCTGGAGCTGGGAGGAAAATCCTCTCTGTGCTGGGAGGAACTTGTGGAATCTGTGGATTTTGAGGTCAAGGATGGGTTGAGGCCACGTGGATGGGATGGGATGGAGCAATGGGATCATCCAGTTGCAGTTTTGTGGAGTAACAGTGGTCTGAAAGGTTCCTCCAGGACTTTCCCTATAACATTTCCTGGTCAGATTTCTCCATAAAACACCCAACAAAAACAGATTTCAGGAAATATATATTTTTTTCTGAGCTTGAGCCAACACTGTCCCCTCCATCAGAGCTAAAGAGTGGCTGGAATTCTGACTGGATGCAGTAGTTCCCAATCACAGCCCCAGCTAACTGCTGACCCCAAATCTCTTGCAGGAGATGATTGATGAGGCAGACCGGGATGGGGATGGGGAAGTGAGTGAGCAGGAATTCCTGAGGATCATGAAGAAGACCAGCCTTTACTGAAGCCCACTGGGATTTATTCCTTGGCACTTGTGTACATTCCTTAGTGAGGGCCTCACCTTTGTAGTGTCTTGATTTCCTTGGAGGCAGCAGAAAATACAGGTCAGTTCTGTTACAAGATTTTTGTGTAGATATTTTGTTGTTGTTTAGCAGTTTTTAAAGTGTTTGGGGGCAGTTTGCACCACCCTGTTTACAGGCAGCAACATGGTTGCTGGTTATGATGTTTACACTGCCTAAAATACACAAATCACATTTTTGGGACCAAAATCAGATCCTTTTCTGACTTAAAGGGTCCAAATGATTTCAGTTTGGTAAAGAGATGACTCAAAACCAGACAGTGTCAATGTATTGCTCAGTGTAAATCTATTTTGGGTTTATGCCTTGGTTTGGGCCCTACAGTGAACTCTTTTTATGACATATTTGCAGGGACTATCTTTTTAGAACCTGTTTTATGAGAATTATCCCTTCTCCCCCTTTTGAGGGCATTCTTTAAACTCAAAATAAAAACCAAGTGCTGCAACTTTCTTTGTGTTCAGTTCTCGTGGCCAAAGAAATCTTTGCAGAAGGAAATTCCCAGTGCTGCTGAGAGCTCTGTGCTTGCAGGAATGCTCAGAGGCTGCACATGGGATTGGATTTCAAATAAAGTCTTAATTTAAACCATCAGATTTGTGGGAAGAGTTTTGGTCTCCACTTTGCCAAAAAAATGATGTGGCCAGGCTGGAGAGGATCCAAGAAAGGCCACAGGGATGATCCAGAGCCTTGGGAAACTGAGATTTAGGGGACATCCTGTCACCACGTCTGTGATTTCAAGGGTGGCTACAAAAGAGAAGGAAACTCCCTTTTTATGAGGAATCATGGAAAGTACAAGGGATGATCTGTACAGCTTATTCCTGGGGAGATGCTGAATGAGCACCAGAGGATGGTTTTTCACCATGAGAAAATCAGCTGTTGGAAGTGCTGGATTCCCCAAGTTTGGACACTTTGGGATCCATCAGGACAGGGACATTTTGTCTAGACAGCATTTTCCCCAAGAAAGGTTGGAGCAGGTGAGCCTTGAGATCCTTCCAGCCTGGAATTCTCTGGTTCTGTTAATGCAGGAGAAGAATGTCACCTGTCCCCACCAGAGCTGGCCCTGCTCTCACCAGTGTCACCTCCCTGCTCCAGTCTGCCTTCTGACCAATCCCAGCAAAACAAGGAGGGCTTGGTGCTGGGGATTTCTTCCTGTCTCATTTTCCCAGGTGACCCAGAGGGAAAGGCAGAGACAGAAGCAGAGCTCAGAATTCAGTAGAAGCATCAGGTTTTATTTGGTAGCAGAAGTGGGTTCCTTCCTCTGGCCGCAATTCCCTGCTCAGAGGGAGGGGTGGGGAGCCTGCCTCCTGCCTGGCCTCAGGCTGAGGTGGGATATTGGGATGGAATTCCTCCCTGTGAGGGGACCCAGAGCAGCTGTGGCTGCCCCTGCATCCCGGGAAGTGTTCTAGGCCAGCTTGGAGCAGCCCGGGATGGCAGAAGGGATCCCTGCCCACGGGAGGAGACTGGAACAAGATGAGCTTTAAGGTCCCTCCCAAACCAACCCCTTCCACGATCCCGGGGCAGCTCCCAGCCCACCTCCTGCCACCTCTGCATCCTCGGCAGAGCACACCTCCATCCTCCGTCCTCAGGAGGCGCCGGAGGATCGGGAGCAGCGCTGCCGTGTCCCTTTCCCTTCTCCCGAGGGAAGGGCTACCCCGGCGGGAGGCGCTGGGTGCCCGCGGGGCTCAGGCCAGCCTCAGCACCTCCCGCACCATCTTCCCCACGCCGTCGTGGATGTCGTGGATGGCGGCGTTGCACATGAAGGCGCTGGTGGTCACCAGCCGGTTCCTGGCGTCCACGTGGACCTCGGTGACCTGGCTGTTGATGTGCCTGCAGCCCAGCTCCTTCATGGCCTCCGCGGTCTTGGCATAAGGCCACCTGCGAGGGAACAGGGAGTAAAAACCTGGAGTGGGGAATGTCCTACACGCTGTTCTTGGGGAGGGGACAGAGGGGAAATTCGGTGGTCACTGCACAAAACCTGCCCAGGGAGATCCAAATCTTCTCCTGCTAGAGGAGTTTCTCCAGGACTGTACAACAGGGAAACCTCCTGTTCAGATGTTAAACAAATCTGAAGTAAAGACAAAGTGAGACCTGAAGTTCCACTTTGGGTGTTCTGCTGCCTAATTCTGCCTACTCAAGTGTTCATGGTTATAGAGGCCTGGGAGGGTTTGGGTGAAAAGGGACCTCAGAGTCCATCCAGTGCCACCCCTGCCATGGCCAGGGACACCTTCCATGGTCCCAGGGTGCTCCAAGCCCTGCCCAGCCTGGCCTTGGGCACTGCCAGGGATGGAGCAGCCACAGCTTCCCTGAGCAACAATTAGATTTAGGTTTGGGATGGGTTTTTTCCCACCAATTTCCTCCTAGTGAAAAAACTCCTTCCTAGCAAAAGCCATCAGCATTCCTTGCCTGCCCTTGGGAGATTCCAGTCACAGCTTCTCTGTAGGACTGAAGACAGAGTCACTCCCTCCCCTCTCTTAACACCCCAAGCCTTGGGTAACAATCCTGTTCCTGCCTTGGATCTGCTTAACTTGGAGTCAGCAAAGTTTTTTCCTACCCTGGGTCTCTGAGGCATCATAATTTAAAATATTAAATTATATTTTAACTAATTTAAAATAAAATGTCTTTTTCAAAGCCATCAGAGTTGTGGAAACAAGTCACAAAAATGCAGACAGATCTGGTGTTACACCACTCTTTCTGCTGTGTTGAGAAATGATAAAATCAGTCTTCCAGAGCTCCTGCTTTTCCCTGTTAAATCCCCAAAAGGACTGGAGTTGCCAAAGGCCTCACTGGAGGTAGCAGGGCTGAGTTCTCAGAAATAACATCCAGCCCCTTGTGAGACCTCCACCCCCTGGCCAGGATCCTGAGTGTGATTGTCACTTTGGTGTGACTTTGGTGTGATTGTCACCAAGCCCTGCCCGGGTCACTCACTGCTCACACTCCGTGTCGTGTCCCACGGTCACCTCACAGCCCGGGAAGATTTTGGCTGCCAGCACAGGGGAGATGCAGCACAGCCCGATGGGTTTGTGGGCAGCGTGGAACGCCCTCAGGACACCCTCCACCTCCTTGGAGACGCTGCAGTTCTTGCCCTGGGTGGCCCAAGTGCTCAGGTTTTTTGCCACCCCAAAGCCACCTGAGGAAAGAGAAGCAGGGATTATATCCAGGTGACAGATATCCAGGACAGGATCTTTGGCGTGGTGGAATGCTCACGTGGATTGGACGGTTGGCAGCATTTTTCCAGGGCTGATAAAAGAATTAAAATCAGCTCTCCTTCCAAGCCCTGCTGCAGCCTGTCCCTCTCCATCCCACAGCTCCCATGTCATTCCACGCCTATGGAATAGCTAAAGCGTGCACAGGCAGATCCCACACAATCCCACCTGGAATGATGAGGGCATCCAGCCCCTTGACATCCAGCGTAGCCAGGTCCTTGATGTTGCCTCTGGCTATCCTGGCACTTTCCACCAGGACATTGCGCTGCTCCTGCGTGGGCTGCCCCTTCACATGGTCCACCACGTGCATCTGGGGGATGTTGGGAGCATAGACCTCAGCCTGGAGGGAGGAGAACGGGCTGTTATCCTTCAGGAATGATGGAGAAACGTGAGAAAGGCACCAGAAGCGAGTGGGATGCTGAGGGGCTTTGTTGGGAAAAAGCTGGCCAGGAGGAAGGAAAGCCTTAGTAGTTTGTGCCCAGAACTGCTTGTCTAGGGGCTGAAGAGTCCATCCACATCCCAAAAAATCTCCCTTGCTGGGTGACCACCCAGAGAGCTGCTGTGCCACCCCATCTCCCATTGGGACAGCACTTGGAGTTTCCTCTCCCCACCCACCCACTGTTTTCCCAAAGCCAGAATGTTTCTGGAAAATGCTTTCGCCTTCCTTTAGCACTTTCAAACTCAGAAATGACGAGTGGAGGGTGGGGAACAGATTTTGGGGACTGTACCACCTGTGCCGTTCCGGGCCCCACAATTTAAGAAGGATTTAAGGAACACCAAGGTGTTCCCAGGAGGGCAGGGCTGGAAGGAATGCCCCGCGAGCAGCAGCTGAAGACACTGGAATTATCTAGGTGGGAGACAAGGAGGCTGAGGAGCAACCTCATGGCAGCTTCCCGTGGAGAGAGAGGAGCTGAGCTCTCCCTTCCAACTGAAATATTCCATTCTGTGCTGCTGTGTTTCCTTAGGAAAGCCGGGATTGAAATGATGCCCGAGTTTCCTCCACTAGAGGCCCCTGCCGGTCCAGGGATGAGGGAGGGACGGGCTCCGAGCTGGGCTGGGGCACGGCAGCAGGGAAACGACTGCAGCAGCTCCAGAGGAGGGAAAGGCAAAATTACACACAGCGGAGAAAACGTCTGGCCAAGTCTTATCCCGGAGCCAACAGCGAAGGCAGAGCTGGAACGGTTTGGAACAGGTCACCCCGTGGCTCTGAGCTCCGCAGAGCTGTTCCCATTCCAGGGGGACGGCTCCGACCCGGCTGAGGGAGATGTTCCCGAGGCTTTCCCAGTCTCACAGAGCGGCTGCACCTTTTCTACCCCTCAAGTTTAACTCACGACCCCCTGTCTGTTCTCTCAGCCCCGGCAGTGTCCAGGGCCAGGAGCAGCCTGGGGCAGTGCAAGGTGTCCCTGCCCACGGCAGGGGACGGGAATGGAGGAGCTTTAAAGTCCTGCCCATCCCAAACCAGTCTGGGATTCTCTGGTTCTATTGTCACTTCTACTCTACCCGTTTTTAAAACACGAATTTCAAACAGCCCGAGCTGCCTTTTAACAGAAACAGCAGGCGAGAAGGGAGGATGTGCAAGCCAAAAGCCAAGAGGGAAGGCATCCAGGAAAGCCGGAGAGTTGGGATACACTGGATCCAGAGCCCGCGCCGATCCCTTTGCCCAGCACAAGAGCGGGGAGTTCTCCACACCATCCCCGGTGACTCCGGGCACCGCTGCCGTGGTTTTTGGGGAGTTGAGAGGCTGGGGAGCAGAGCCGGGGGAAGGAGCCGGGGCAGGACCCTCTTACCTGAGCCCCCGCCCTGCTGAGATGCACCAGCACCGCCGAAGCCTCGTGGACCTCGCTGCCGTCGAACACCCCGCAGCCTGCCAGCACCACGGCCACCCGCTTCGCCATGTCCCCGGAGCACGGCGAGTCCCCACGCCGCTGCGAGCTCCGCCGGCCGCCCGCAGCCCTTTATAGCCGCAGCCCTGCCCCCGGCAGGTGGGGCCCGGAGGGATGGGCTGCCTTCTTACTGGCAGCCAGGCTTGATTTCCAGTTCCACAGGCAGGGCATGTAAATATTATTTGTTTCCTCAACTGGCTGCTGCCTTGCGGATCTTCCCCGCACGGTGTCTGCAGAGCAGCCCCGGCTGACGTGCCCCGCTCGGCACAGCGGCTGTGTTTGTCCTCCTCGGCTGGTGGTTTTCTATTCTAGCTCAGGCTGAAGCGCCAAAACCTTTGCACAGGAGATGGTTTCGAAGGGAGCCTGACCAAAATCAGGATTTCAGCCAGTGCGTTCCCCTCTGTGCCCCAGTCTTTGAACCATGCACTGCACAGGCTGCTTCAGGCTTTTAACACCAGCATTTCCTTTTTGGAGCCTGAGTGTTCCTTCCCTCAGAGATCACCTCTCAGAAATGGGTATTTTTCACTTTGCTGGTTTTTGCACCCTGAGTTTAGAAATTATTGAAGTCACAGAGTTGGCAGGGCCCCCACAATGTCCTGGCCCTGCACAGGGCACCCCGACAATCCCATCCTGTGCCTGTGAGTTATCCAAACACTTCTTGATCTCTGGAATGATGGGATGCTTCAGCAGCACCACCACCTCTCCATTTATTTAATTCCAGGGAAGTGGCACTGGGAATTCGTGGAGCCCTGAGCTCTGGAGGGCCCCTGGCAGCTGGAGTCAGGGTCTGGAGCTCCTTCCTCCCACCCTGCCCCTGCTCATCTCATGGAGATGATCCTGTACCTCTCTATTTCAGCCCAGCCCTGGTGAAATAACTGTGCCCTGTGGAGGCTGAGAGAACAAAAAAACTCCCACAACGTGGCTGCAGGGTGTTTTTCAGGGGCTATTTATAAGACATGTTCCTTGGGGCTCTGTCATTTTTGGGAGAGACATGAAGCACATCCTGTGGGTAATGAACTCGTGGCTTGGCAGGGTGTTGAGTCAGGGCAGGACTGAGGAGGAGGCTCACTGCTGCTGCTTGGGACTTCATTTAGGGCATGTTTCTCCCAAAATCAGAGACTTCAGGCACCCAGCTGCTACCTGAACAAGCAGGAACAAGAAACTCATGACAGGGTCCTTGCAGTCCCACTAATCCAACCTAGGCTGTGCCTCTCAGTTATTTTATTGCCCAGAACAGGAATTGAGATATGCATAAAAACCCACCCAAAGCCTTTCCCCTGCTGCTTGTTTTGCCATCTGAGGAATCCTAACTATGGTTTAGGGGAAGTATTTTTTTTCCTCTTGCATGAAAAAACAGCTGAGGGATGTTGCAACCTGAAGAGGTAATTTCTCCTTCCTGCAGCTGCTTCGGGAGCAGTCCCATTAGCCATGGAACAAAGTAGCCAGAGGCTGAGGGTTTCCACAACCTGCCTGCTGCAAACCACATCAGTTACCCCTGCTTGGTGTAAACTGGCTGGGCTGGTTCCCCTTACTGGGATAACTGGTGCAACTGGGCCAGCCAGGCTTGTTTCCTCCCCTTGGGAAAACATCTGTCTCAATAAAGGTGTCAGCCCTAAAGATCTCTCTGCACTGAAGAGATGAGCCATAAATGACATTTCTCAGCTGGGTTTTTCCAGCCTGGGGGACCTCGGTGTTCACATTTACTGTGGGCTTGGGTGCTAACACGGGACTTTAATCTGCATTTTGGTTCTAGTGAGGAGGGCTGGGAAGGGACCCTGTTCCTGCAGGGTGAACACAGTTAGAGACACCAGGGAAGTTTGGGAGCAGTGATAGGATCCAGCTGGCTCAGGGGACAGGAGGAGCTGGTGCTCTGACAGAACCTGATGCTCTGGGGTTGTTCTGGATGCTGTCATCCAGCAGCCTGACCTGAAACAGAGACTGGACAGAGCTGGAGAATAAAGCAGAGATTTATTGAAAGGCCTTTAGGATATACCTCAGGCAGGACAAGAGCCTGGCCAGGGCTGCACCAAAGGTAGACCCAAAATGGTCACAAAGTGGTCACAAAATGGCCAACTGGTCACGAGGTCTCACATTTTTATAAGTTTTGGTCCATTTGCACATTGGGGTTGAATTGTCCCATTCCAGCTCCGGGTTGTGAGGTCCCATCCTTGTCCCTCCCTCCAGCCCACCCTTGTTTGTGCTTTGGGGCTGAAAGTTGTCCTTGGTGTGCAGCAGGAGAAGGATTTGTTTTGTGTCCCTGCTGTGTGCAGAGCTGTGTGACACTGACTGTGAGCTCAGAGCTGCCCCTGGGCACCACAGAACATGAAACACAGAATGCTACAACTTAAGGCATCATTACAGCTCCAACAGCCCTTGGATGATCCAGTGAACTCCAGCCAGTGCAGCTCCCAGCCCCATTCCCAGCAGCTCTGCATCCTCCAGCCCTGGCTGTGGATTTGTGGGGGATCACAGAGCAGGATCTGGTGGGGAAAAGGGAACATCGGAGCTGGCTGCTGGAGGAGCTCTGGGAGCCACTCCTGGGCAGCCCAGGAGTGTGAGGGTTTGGGCTTCCTTTTTTTCCCTTGCCAAGGTCAGGATGATTAACACGGGAAACGAAGATGTTGAGTTTGGACTTGGAATGTTTATTATATTTTATCTATTTACAGCATTTACAGGCTGACAAACTGTGAGCTTAACCAGCAAGTCAGGGAAATGAGGTGAAATGGAGAGCTTCTAACTCTCTCTAAGGTCTTTTAAGTGATAATTACCCAATGCCAAGATGACACGTGTATTATTTATGTTTCTGACCCAATAATGACCACCCAAGGCCACAATGTGGACCTTTTTCACCCAATCACAGAAAACCATCTAAACCATGAAGACATGAAGAAAAAGGAAGAAGAAGGTGAAGAAGAAGGAAAAGAAAACACCCCAAAATATTCCATTTTGACTCATATGTATTACTATACACCAAAACCCCAAATTCTGTGTTTCTGGGACTCCAACACAAGAGTGTCAGTGCAAAGCCCTGCACACTGCTCTGCACCATTCTCGTCAGGAGAGTGGGATTTGCTTTACCTGGAGCTGAGCCCCTCAAGGGAAAGTCCTTTGTTCATCCCCACAAACGGCACAGCAGAGGGACAGAGCTCTGTCAGCTCTCACAGAACGGTTCTCTGACAATTCCCACCCAATGCTCAGCAGGATCCACTGCCCACTGCTTTCTGCAGCCTGCCCTCCATCCTTCCTGCCCTGGCCGGGCATTCCCCATGGGAAGCAGCACGAAGCTGCCCACGGGTCCTTCCTGTCCCCTTTGGGACACAGCCCTGGCCATGTCAGACACTCACTCCTGACCTGGAAAGCCAGCAAGGCTCCTCTGGGCTGGAGAAGCTGGAATTGAGCGACACATCCACAGCTAAAGGTGACACAAGTCACCTTTAAGGGAGCAGCGCTGATTCTGCCCTGGGTTTGCCCAGCGCCGGGGCTGGTGCCAGGCATTCAGAGCTGTGACAGGGACAAACAGCAGGCCCGTGGTCAGCGTGAGGAGAAACAAGTGGTCCCCAAGGAGCTGCTGGGCTTGCAGAGGGTTTGTTTGCTCCATCAAGGTGGACGCTTGCAAAAACCTTCGTTTTAACCGGTGTAATTTCCTCGCTGGCAGGAGCCAAAAAAAAAAAAAAAAAAAAAAAAAAAAAAAAAAAAAAAAAAAAAAAAAAAAGACAGCAACAGCAACAAACCCTCAGCCTTATTTTTCAAGCGTCTCTTTTAATAAGGGTTAATCAACAGTAAAATTAAGAGGCCCCCGGAGGGAGCTACCAGCAGCCCACGCTGACTCACAGCCCCAAATTTACTGCAGCCAGAGAGCATCATTTGCATTTCCTCCCGCATGCAGAGAGGAGCAGGAACAGAAGAGGTCTGTAGGGAAAAGGGGTGGGGAGCGGGGAGGACCGGCGGCAGCGGCGATGGTTTGGTTATAAGGAGCATAGGAGGAAAGAGAGGCAGCAGTGCAGCCCAAGAGGTGCGCAGGGATGGGCGACAGCGGGGCTGAGTCACTGCATTCCTGCATCGGGCTCCTGGGCATTTCCGCAGGTAGGGACCGCTCCGGGCATCCTGGCACGGGACACGGGCTTGGGAGCAGCTTTTTGGGACATCCCCCTTTTCCAAGGGGGCTCAAGAGGCTGTTTATCCGCAGGTTTTTTCTGCCCGGGGAAAGCTTCTCGATCCAGAGGTCTCAGCGCCTGCTTCGGCGGCCAACAAAATATTTGTGTTGGCTTCCCAGCGCTGGCCTGGAGTTTTGTGCTGGTTCCACGCTGGGTGGGAAGCAGATCCAAACTTTTTCATAGTCACAGTAGTAAATCATCTCGGTTTGGATGCAGTTTCCTCCCCTTTCCTTTTCCAGCCCTTCTCCTCGCAGCTCTGTTTTCTGTGTTCACTCCCTATCACTTGCTCCTTCTTTGTGTTCCATCTTCCCGGATTTTTTTTCTGGCTGGTTTTCCATCAACACAAGGCTGGAGGGATCAGCTCCGGGGAGTGTGTGTGTCTGTCTGCCTTTTGTATAACCGGAATCATGGATTTTTTACCTTCATCTGGCAACTTTCAAACTCCTTCATACATTCCCAGAGTGGTTTTGGGCTGGAAAGAACCTTAAAGGTGATCTGGTGGACACCTTCCACTTCACCCAGCTGCTCCAAGCCCCATCCCACCTCACCCTGAATGGATGGGGCACCCACAACCTCTCTGGGCAACCTCAAATGATTCATTTCGAGGTATTTCAAGCCAGGCACCCAGAAAGGAGTGAGACTTTGGGCACAAACTGAGTCACACTCCCGCAGCTCTTTAGGCTTTCCTATTTGCAGATCTTGCACTGTTATTTTTCCTCTATTCCCTGGCTCTCTCCTGGGTTTTGGGGCAGGTTTACGAGCTCTCTGTGCTTCCCCTCTCCGTGTCCCACAGGATCTCTGCTGCTGGCTGTGCATTTCTACAGCTCCCCACGGGCCAAGCCGCTGATCCCCAGCACAGCCCTCGGCGTCCTGCTGCTCCTCGTGTCGGCTCTCCTGGCCTACGCAGGTAAGATCTGGGGCTGGCCAGGCCCAAAGCCTCCCTCCCACAGCTCTGCACATCCAGCCTGCTCTGCCAACGGGATACAAACCACAGCAGCCTCACTGGACCACTCGTCCCTTCTCCCAGAGGAGTGTGCTGTCCGTACCCCTGCATCCCTGGAAGTGTCCAAGGCCAGGCTGGATGAGGCTTGTGCAGCCTGGGACACTGAAGATGTCCCTATCCCATGGAATGGGATGAGCTTTCAGGTCTCTCCCAACCCATTCCATGGCTCTGGGTCAGCACAATCTTTCCTCTATAGGCAAGAAAAGAAATCAATGTTTTTTTTAGACAAATGCTCTAAGAGGTTCTCAGGGTTTTAACACAATACACCATTTCTCTCCCAGGCTTTCTGAGAGTGTTTCAGCAGCCATGGATTGAAATGTCCATGGGTAATGCCAAGGAACTGTGCCTCTGCTTATCTGAGAGAAAACAATCACTGCCTAGAGATTTTCTAGGATGAATGTGGAATTATTTATTCTTTGTAACTCACAGCATTGAGAACATGAGATCACAGAATCATCAAATCACAGAATTGTTCAGGTTGGGAGACCTTAAAGATTGTCAAGTCCATCAACCAGCACCATCACCATGGTCACCACTAAGCCATGTCCTCAAGTGCCACATCCCTGTCCTTTGAACACTTCCAGGGATGGGGATTCCACCGCTGCCCTGGGAATTGTGTCAGGCCAGGACAGCTCTTTCCATGAGAAATTTTCCCTGATATTCAACCTAAACCTCACTGGCACAACTCGAGGCCATTTCCTCTTGCCCTGTCTCTTCCTCCCTGGGAGAAGAGCCTGACCCCTCCCCACAACCTCCTCCCAGGTAGTGGTAGAGTGTGATAAGGTCCCCCTGAACCTTCTTTCCTCCAGGACAAATCCATCATCAGGCAGGACCTCTGCTGATCCTTGCTCCACAGTGATCCTGCTTCCCACCTTTCCTAACTCCTCCTTCCCTCGCCTTGCTGCCCGAGCCCACAGCCCTGCCTCCCTCTGTCCCACAGGGATCCGGAGGAGCCTCAGGAACGCCTCCCTGCTGGTACCCCTGTGCCTGACCCTGTCGGCCTTCTGGAGTGGCTATGGAGTGATCCTGGTCCTGGCAGGGCAGGGAGCACTGCCCCAGCCGGGGGATGCCCGGGATGCCCTGGTGCCAGGCCTGGCCACCTTCACCCTGGCCCTGCTCCTGGTGGCCCTGGTGGGTTTCCTCTGCAGAGAGCCCGTCCTGGCCCTCGTGGCAGCTGCCGTGTCCCTGGCCAGCGCCCACGAGGTGGCCCTGCACTACAGCTCCTCGCTGGGACCCTCGGCCGTGGGCTGCAGCCACCTCATTGTCTGCTTGGCTGGGGGCTACTTCGCCCTGGGGAGGATCCTCTACTTCCTGACCAAGGGGAAAATTGCCCTGCCTGGCACGGATCTCGCCGAGAAAAAGGCCCAGGAGCAGGGCTGGGGCAGCGCTGGCAGCACCAACCCCTTCGCAGCCCCTGGGCTGCTCCTGAACATGCTGTCAGCCAGTGTCTTGGGCTGCAGGCTCCTGGGCGTCACCCACAGGCTCTTCCTGGGCCACGTGCCCTGGCTGTGGGCAGCTGGCACCTACCAGATTGGCATCTGTGTGCTGTCCTACCGTGCGATGGACGTCCCCATGGCCACAGCCTTTGGCTTCACTTCCATCCTCAAATTCGCTGCAGGTTACAGCCTCCTGTACCCCGCCTGGCAGCCAGAGGAGCCGTCTTTCCCAACCCCATTCCTGGTGGTTTTCTCCGTTCTTTTTGCTGTCTTGGCTCTTTTTCTCTCCCTTCAGAGCCCTGTGGATGGCCTGTACCTGCTGGTTTTTGTGGCTTACTGCATTGCCTTGGCTTGCAGTCCCCGGGGGTTTTTTGCAGGTGGCCCCCAAGGCGTGGCCGTGGCCATTTTTGTGGCCTCAGCCTTGGTGGCTCTGATTCACCTGTACAACGTGAGGGCCAGGGCTAAGGTTCTGCCAGGGAAGGGTGCTGTGAAGGCTCTCCTGGCTCGCAGCAGCCTCCTGAAGCTCCGCGAGGGCCCAGACCTTCACGCTCCCTACCTGGGCTATTCCAAGTATGCCGATGCAGAAGTCCTTGCCTATGCCTGCAGTGTCCTGGCCTCTTTTGCTCTGACAGCCACAGGAGACCCCCAGGCTCCCCTTGACACCGTTGTCATCCCGTGGGTGGTGGTGGCTGGTGGGATCCTGAAGCTTCTTGGCGGCTCGGTGGCCTTTGCCCGGGGTAAAACCCTGGAGAGCAGCGCCTTCATCCTCTACTCTGTCATGTGGATCATCTGGGGCCTGACGAGGTTTGGTGGCCTCTACGGCACGGCCAGGAGCTTCCACGCAGCCGTGGGCATCGTTGCCTTCATGCTCTTCAACGGCTTCATTGTCTTCTGCTCGCTCTTCCTAAACATGGCCTGGCTCTTCTACTCCCTCACCTTCATGCTCATCGCTGTCAGCTTCCTGCTGGATGCCATCCGTGCTCTTCCCGCTGGGTACGACATCGCTGCCACCCTCATCTTTGGGCTGGTCAGCTTTTACTGCTTCCTGGCTGCCCTGTCCAGCAGCACCTTCCAGGGTCTCTGCTTTCCCCTGGGGAGGCCCGTGGTGCAGCTCGGTGGTGTCGGGGCAGGAACAACCAAGTGCCTTCACCTGCCCGCCAGGAAAGCTTCCTCAGTCAAGAGAATTGCAGGTAAGGGGAAAACAAAGGGCACAGTGTGGGGATGGAGGGGAAATTCTGGGAGGTTTTGTAGCAGAACGCTCTTAAAAGGATGTTATCCCACTTAAAAAAATCACAGAATGGTTTGAGTGGGAAAGGACCTTAAAGCCCGACTTGTTCCATGGGCAGAGACACCTTCATCTAGACTGGGCTGCTCCAAGTGGTGCGGCCTTGGTGTGGCAACCTGGATGATGTGGTGACATTTTGGTAAAGTGGGCCGAGTTTCTGGAGTCACGGCTGAGTGGAGCAGTGAATTCCCTGCTGTGTCTCCTCCACCATTTCTCTGTGTCGTCACCCAGTCTGAGACCCAGGAATCCTCCAGGCTGGAGCTACCACCCAAAGCTTGGCACAGAGAAAGCAGAGCCAAAGCTTGGTCCTTGCTCTCCCACTCTGGCCCAGAGCCCCCCTAAATGCCAGATATCCCCTCGGAGGAATCCTGGCAAAATGCACTGCGGGAGCTGGGAAAAGGCTCTCACCTCCCTCACCTGACCCTCCCGTGCCCTGTGTCCCATGCCAACAGACATCCTGAGGAACGGTGGCACCTGTGGCATCCCCACGGACACCGTGTACGTGCTGGTGGCCGCCTGCAGCCGGCCTGACGCCGTGGAGAAAGCTCACCGGTGAGTCCTGGCACCTGGGCTGGCCACAGGAACCTTCTAGAACCTGGAGCTGCTGCCGAGTGCTGGCTGCAGCAGCCGGTGAGAGCAAGGCAGCTCGGCCTTGGTGGGAACAGCAAGGTGGGGAGAAGATCCGGGGGAGGAAAGGAGAGCACTGAGCTGTAGGTGTGTTCTGAAGGCTGATGGAGCCAGGTGACCTGGACACCACAAGAAACCAAAACCAGTGGCAAATGGGGCAGGGGGTTATTGCTCTTACTTGGAGGCACATGTCGTCACAACAAAACCCCTCTGGTGACAACACTCCTGCTGTAAGCTGGGGCCCCTCATGTTGGTGGGGTTTCCTCAGATCTTGGGCCGTTGGGACACTTACCCACCACTACACAAGAAGGTAGAGCCTTAATTTGGAATAGACATTCCTGATTGGGAATAGTCATTAATGTCCCTTCCTGTCCAGTCACTTGTTGAACAGTCCTACTTTTAGGACTGGTGACCCGGGGCAGAGCCTGCACACCTTGTCCTAGCTCCAGACCTCTCCAACAGTTTCCTGGCCTTGAATTTAAATCCTTGTCTTACTTCCAGCCTCATGTTCTCTTCCCTCTCTCCAGGTCCAAGCGGCAGGCTCAGGATCGCCCCATGTCCCTCTGGATTTCCAGCCTAAAGCAACTGGAACCTGCCAAGCATTTGTTCACTCCCCTCCTCTGGGACTTCATGGAGGCTGCCTGGCCATCTCCCATCAGCTTGGTCATTCCCAGAGGTGAGGAAATGCTGTTAATTCCAAGTTCTCTGGAGAGCTTCGGGTTCGAAATTCCTAAAACTGTTACCCCCTTGCAATACCCCGTGTTCCGTAGGGACATTCCTGTGACAGTCCCTGTGTTTGGACTGGTGTAAATCCCTGAGTGCTGAGTGACTCTGCTTGCTGCAGGTGAATGGGTGGATTTCCTGGGGATGAAGGACTCTGCTAAATACGTTGGGACCCCTCAGAGTGTGGCCATCCGCATCCCTGACTGCTCTGTCACCACACACCTCATCGACCTGGTGAGTCACATCCCCTCTTTGAGGAGGGCTGGGGTCTGTGGGCAGCTGGGAGGGATTTTATGGCAGCAAAGAGGGGAAAAGGAGCAACCACAGGTCAGGAAATCAGGAGAATGCCCTTAGCAGACAGTTTCATTTTCAACGTGGAGCACATGGACCTCTCTGAGGCCAGAATAACTTCAGAAGGTGCAGAAAGTGGCCACAGGAACTTTGATTCCCTGAGTGTTCTAGGTCTAGGCAAGTGCTGTTGCTGGAAAGCAAGATGTCATTTCATGACCATCATCACTGAACCCAGATTTGTCAGTGTTGTCAGTGACAGTGACAACAGTGTGTCACACAGTGTGACAGTGTCTGTCACTCAAGCAGAGTTTGGTGGGACTGTAGTTGCCTGCACCTCACCTGGGTGAGCCACACTGAGCTCTCCTCAGAGCCACAGATGAAGTTCAGAGCTTGAGTCATCTGTTTTATCCCAAAAGTCCTGCTCAGAGCTTTGAGTCCCGTTTTTCTGTCACCAGGTTGGCCCCATTGTGGTCACCTCAGCCAACCCAACGGGAGAGGCTGACACCACCCACCACAACCAAGTGTATGCCAAGCTGGGAGACAAGGTAACCAAGAGGTGTGGGGATGGAAAAACGCAGCCACTTTGCTTCCAGAAGGCAAATCAATAGAAGGTACCAGGAATCTGGGAAAGCCTCTAGTTTAAAAAAAATCTCATGGATGCTCCTCATGCTGGTGTCAAAGAGAAAGAAGATTTTTAAACAGATCTCTCTCCGTGAAACCAAAACTCTTCTGCTTTACAGAGTGTAGTTATGGCTTGGCAACGTGAGTGGGTTCATATTTTAAACACAGGTTGATGGGAGCAATAAAAAAAATCCTCCTTGCTTACAAGCAACCAAATCCTGGTGCCTGAATGTGCCAGGGCTCCAGGTGGGAACTCAGGGACTCCCACCTAAAATCTAGGGCTGGTCTAAAACTGGTGCTGAGCTCCAAAATATTCCTGGCTTTTAGAGCTTTCATGGAAGTGCCATGGCCTTTCATTGATTTAGGTGGGATATCAGGGAAAGGTTCTTCCCCCAGGGAATGGGCACAGCCCTGAGGCTGCCAGAGCTCCAGGAGCATTTGGAAGGCTGGAATTGTTGGATTGATGGTGCCTGTGGATCCTTCCAGCTCAGGATGACTCCATGATTCTAATATTTCACTGCTGAATTCTGAGGGTTTTACATTTTGTGTCATCATGGCGGCTTTAAACAAGAGGTGGGACAAACCTTCCACCTCTAACTCCTCAGGAATCAAAACTTCATACACATTTTCTTTGTGGATGGGACTTCTCCAGAGCTGCTGTAAACCTGCCTGTGCTGTGCTCTGAGCTGCACCCCACAGAACTCTCCCTGTCCTTGCTCTGAGGGTCATTCACTCCAAACCTGGTGTCACTGCAGTGGGGCAGGAAGGAGCAGCATTGCCTTTGATGAGAATTATTTGCTGTCTAGAGGGAGAACTCTCCCTTTCCAAGGGGAATTTGGTGTGGAAATGTGCTGTTTTTAGGTGGATGCAGTTCTTTGTGGCGGGCCTTCTCCAGAGAACATCGCCTCCACCGTGGTGGACTGCACCAAGATCGACAGTGGGAACATTGGATTCTTCCGCGTTGGCATCATCCCCAAGTCTCAGGTGAAATTCAGCTGGATTTAATCTCTTTTCCCTTCCTCCATCCAATGAGCTTCAACCTGAGGCTTCCTAATTCAGTGAGGAGCCAATCTGTGATGGCGTGAGGAGTTGTCCCAGGCTGGTGGGAGGGAGAAGAGCAGAGTTCCACGCTTCTGTCCTGATCCTGCTCCGGGGCACTGGAGCACCTCTGTGGAGCTGGGGAACGGGCAGGGTGGGGCTGATTCATCCGTGGAAATGGTCATGGACCTCCATGGGACAGACTCTCCCTGTGCACCAATCCCAGAGACCTCTGAGCACAGGAATGATTCGTGTCATCCCAAAACTGAGCCAGACACTTGATAGAGGAGATCTTGTGGAAGGTATCCCTGCCAGTGGGGGATTTTTAAAGGTCACTTCCAACCCATTATTTTATGATTATTCGATTATTTCAACAGCTGGAGAAGAAATCAGTGCTCTGCCCTAATTCCTAACCTATTCCCAGCTGTGTTTACTCATTCCAGGTGCTGCAGATCCTGGAGCAGGTGCAGAGGAAACACCTGGTGGCCCCTACCAGTGGCACTTTCCCCACAAAAGGCTGGGAAGAGCTGCAGAGCCGTGGCCATGCTGTGCACAACGGGGTGGGCAGAGCTGCCCCGGTGGGGCCAGGGCTGGATCCCACCCCAAATTCCGAGCATCACACCCGCTTCTGACTCCCACTGCTCAGCGGGACGTCGTCTTCTGGAAAATGCCTTTTTGGCCAAACTGAGGGATGGGAGAGGCTTCCCAGCTGCAGGGGCGGCTCATTCCTCTTCCTATGGACACTGCTCAACTATCCCAGTGCGGGGCTGCCCTGCAAACCACGGGCACCCAGCAGGAAAATTGTCCCTTAGGGGCACTGCCAGCTTTCCCTGGAGACCAGCCACCACCAAAGCTTTCCTTTGGTGACAGGCTGGCCCCCGAGTTACAGAGCTCCATCCCTGTCACTGGGAGGGAATTCCTTGGATCTGGGCCGTGGGGTGAAGGTGAAGTGGTGCAGAATTACGTGGTGACGGGGGGGAAAAACACTGAGTGAAACTTGAATCACACAGAATCCTTGAGGTGGGAAAGGAGCTTTCCAACCCTTGAGCCCAGCTGTCCCCCAGCGCTGCCGAGGCCACCGCTGACCCGTGTCCCCAAGTGCCACACCACGTGGGAAAAGGAGGAGGGGAGGTGTGTCCAGGTGCTCTGCTGGTGGATCCAATGGCCTTGGCAAAGTCTGGGCTGGGAGCTGGGGCTGTCTCCTGCTGTGTTCTCTCCAGGATGGAGGTCACCCATGTTTGACCCCGCTGGGGAGGTCTTTCCTCTCTCTTGGGAGAACCCAACACTCCAAAGGAATGCCACGACCTGAGGTGTCATTTCTGTATTTCACAGTCGGTGTCAGGGTGGAATTCCCATTTGGGTGACTCCAATATTATATCCTTAAAGGTGCTGGGGCTTTAGGGAAGACCCTCCCTTCCCAAGTTAGGAATTCCAGGAGAGCAATCTCCACCTGTTTGAGGGATGCCAGGAGCTGGTCTCTTGCCTTACAGCCCAACTCTTCCCATCTCATGGCACATTTCCTCCAGAGTGCAAATTCCATAGGGTCAGAGGAAGGAATTCCAGAAACTTGTCCTCTCCAGGGGCCCAACTTCTCCGCAGACTCCTGAAACACAGGGAAGGAGTTGGAGATGTGCTCACCCATGACCTTACTGGCATCACTGGGACATGGTGGGATGGCTCCTGGGATGTGGCAATGGGAAGATGTGGACTTTTTGGGAAGGACAGGCAGTGTGGAGTGGTGGCCGCTGACCAGGAGGAGTTGGGAAGAAATCTCAAACCTTCATGAGGAGTTTTCCTTGGCAAACACTGCTGCAGTTACGGCTCAATCTCCAAAAACTGTTGATCATATTCTTACCTGACTCAGGTGCAAGGTGCTGATCAAACTCCAGCTGAAACCAATCCATTGATCGTTGATTTCACCTGAAGTTGTGCTGGAATTTAAGGATAAAAGTGGTGCAGTTTGGAGGAGCTTAACCTGGAAGAACTCTGGCAAAATGGAGCTTCCTCACAGAGCTGGATCTCTTCCTGCAGAGAAAATTCCAGAGAATTCAGTGTGCTCAATAATTTTGCTGGTCTACTTTCCTGTATCTCCTTGGAGTTTAATAAAACTGATTTTTAGAAAGCAATAAAATATTTTCAATAAACGGATCTCACCCAGAGCTGTGCAGTTGTGACAAAACCTTGTGGGGCAACGGGGTTCTGGATGTTGGGGTTCCTGGCAGGATCCAAGCAGGATCTCAGGAGGGAATCAAATTGTGACACTTCCAGGGTGGGCAAGAAGAGAGAGGGAGAAGATAACTCCTCACAGCAACTCCTGGTACCAGCTCAAAAGTGCCAGGGCTGAATTTCACCCCTTAATTACTAAATAAAACCTCAATAAACACCAAAATCTGAGAGAACATGGTGGAGAAGTGGGAATTTGGAGAGTTGCTGAGACATCACAAAGCCTTTTGGTGAGGGAAAACTGCCCTGGCTTAAACATACCACATGCTGCAAATAGTGATTTTTTAATGTGGCACAGATTAAAAGCGACTCAAAAATAAAAAAGTGTTTTCACTTTTGGCTTCATCTGGATCCATTTTTCTTCTTTGTCTCCATATTGTTTTGGTTTTTATTCACAGAAAATGTTGGTCTCAGCCTCAGGACACTGGGGGAAGCATTTCTCACTTTGCTGAAGTGAAACAAGGAGAGGTTTCATTTCAGGCTTGATTTCACCCCACCCATGACTCTCCTGTGTACCAGCAAATCAGAAAGGAACAGTTTAAGGAAAAGGAGATTTAAATGGGATCTTTCACTTAAATCAAGGCAAAAAAAATATATATTTCTACTATTTCCACTGTTTCCCAGTATTTAAAGGGAAGCAAAACATTTTTGAAGAGGAGAGAAGAAAAATTTCTGTTTTAAGTGGCAAATCCAAAACACTCAAGTCAGAAAGGGCTGAGATAAACATTTGAATATTTGGGTTCATCTGCTGAAAAATGACGGATCCACGTCTATTTCGGGCTATCAACAAAAGGATTTTCACCGCTAAAACAGAAGGTTATAGTCAGAAAATGTTTTCCAGGCCTCCTCAGGGGAGACCCTCGCTGAGCCCCTCTGTCCTGCTCCATTCCTGTGTTCTGGACAAGAGGGACAGAAGAGGGTGTGAGGTCCTCAGACCTCCACCACAGGGGCAGGAAAACCAGAAGAGACTCCTCCGAAACCAATTTTGGTTGCATTGTCAAATATCTCAGAGATCTTTAGGCCTGAAAGGTCACGCTGGGAGACAAAACAACCTCATGAATGGGGCTCTTTGTGAACCAGCCGACTCTCCAATCCCACTGGGGTTGGAAACAACCAGGGAAGAAGGGCTGTCCCACCTTCCCTCTGCCCTTTGTGGAGTCTAGACATCCGTGTCAATGGAAAAAAAAAAGGCTTAAAATGAATGTAAAAGAAGCGTGTTTTGCAGGAGCAGGAAAAAGCCAGCTCACCCTTTGAGAGCAGAGCGGTGCCATGGGGACAGGAACTGACTCAGTGGTGTCACAGCAGTGGGTGCGCCTGGCTCGGGGTGGGCAGAGGGGAAGGGCGGCTTCCCAACCACGGCTGGGGCCAAAACCAGCCCTGCAGAAGCTTTGGGACGTGGGCAGGAATGTCCCTTGGCCACTCCTGACCTGCAGGAAGGCCAGGAGCCGGGAGCTCTGGGAACATCGGGATGGATGGTTTTGGAGATCTTCTCCCACCTCACAGATTCTATGGCTTTATGACTCTCCTCTTGGGCTCTTTCTCCTGAAGAGTCAAAGTCTGCCTGTGGCTTGGGATGGGGGACGGGGTGCAGGAAAAGGCAGGAATGAAATTGAAGCCAAGTCCTGTGATCCTGGCGGGGTTGAGGGCACAGCTTCTGCAAACTCGGCCTCATTGGGTTCTTCCTGCTGCTCCTCCCTTTCCCAGCCTGGGGTTATTCCTGCAAAATCACCAGATGATCAGCTCTACCAGCAGCAGAGAAACACCATCCTTCAGAATCCTGGGCCAGGTTTTTGGCTGCTCCATGGGACAGCCAGGGTTTAACACCTGAGAGGGGCTGAGTGGTGGTGCCCAGCTGAGGAACCTGGTCTGGAGCCACCCTGGAGTCCCCACATTCCCTGGATTTAGGCATGGCTGGGTGACAGCAACTGGGCCCTGAACCAAAGCAGAAAATAACTGTTAAATCCCAGAATCCCAGACTGTTTGGGGTCGGAAAGGACCTCAAAACTCATCTCATTCCACCCCCTGCCATGGACAGGGACACATTCCACTATCCCAGGCTGCTCCAAGCCCCATCCAACATCCAGCCTGGCCTTGGGCAGTTTGTGCTTTGCTGCACATCTCTCTGGTCGTGATCCTTGGTGCTCCTGGAGCAGCAGCAGAGAACTCATCTCCCGAGGGAATAGATGGATTATGTACAAGATCTTGGAGGACAAAACAGCTTTCTGGAAATCGAGTTCCTTGAGACTTAACAATAATTAACAGGATTAATTAAATCCAGCTTTGACTCCATCCTGTCCTTTTTTCTGCTTCCCCTCTGATGTGAAGATTTCCATCCCCTCTTTCTGCAGGGCGCAGGGAGGGGAGGGTCTGTGGGAGCTGCCTCCTTGGGCAGACACTGGTGGGTTTGTGGGATCACCGGATTCCCCTGCTCTATTCCCAGGGCTGCTGTCACCTCCCAGTGCCACGGGATCCCAGGGGACAACAGAGCGGCCAGGGCAGGGGATGGTGTGGGGCTGGATGGGGAGGTCTGCCCTGAACATCCAGTTCAGCAGCTCCAATAAATACCTGGAGTGAAAATCCCACACTGAAGGGTCAACCCTGTCAGTTCTTGTGAGAACTCTTCATTCCTTCCTGGAAAACACACAAAAATCTCACTCATGTTATCATCTCCTTCTAGATGGCAAAACCCAGGAATTTCGACAAATTCTTCTGCATTGGCCACGAGGTGGATGTCAGCTGTGGGACTGTTGTCCTGAGAGAGGTTCATCTGTCCCAGCTGCTGTGGAACAGGGTCACTCAGGTCCCTCCAAGGCCCAGGCACCTCTGAGGAACCTCACATTCTCACATGCTGCTGCAGAAGAAGATCCTTTGTCCGTCTCTCTGCATTGTCTCTGTGCAGTTCCCATGGTTAATCCCAAATTTGGAGACATAACTGGCATTCCTCGCCCACTCAGGTGTTCACCTCATCGTGGGACATTCTCCACCTGAGCACCTCCACTCTCACACCCCATTTTTCATGTGACCCGCCCAGCAGGAAGTAACCCGGGCCTTTTGTGTGGTGCTTTTGTTTCCTGAGGAGTTTCAGTAAATACCCAGCCCCAAATTCCTTCCCCAACACAGCACCAGTTACTGGCAGCGCTACAACCCCTTCCTCTTTGATCCCCCGTGTGTTTGTGCTGGTTGACACCACACAATCACTCCCTTACCTGCTGAACTCACCTGGATTCAGGTGATCATCCCCATTGCTGTGGGTTCCAGCATGACCCTGTGTACCCAGTGAAAACGCCCTAAAGGACCAGGACGTGCCCTGGTTTCCTTCAGGAGCTCTTTAGAATCTTTAGGAGGGTGTGTGGGGATCAGCAGCACTGACCCTTCCCTGACCACACTCAGCTTATCTCCTCAAAACTCCCAAAAATCCTCAAAGCGCCTCTGGCATCCCGTGCCTGCCGCCTTCCCAAGGTGCCTGTTGTCCCACACTGGGTTATCAGATCCTACATGGCCCAAGGGGTCCCACAGACCCCTGTTCCCCTCCTTCCCAACCCTCCAGGCCCTCCTTCCCTTGCAAAACCAACCGAGCTCCAGCTGGAAGATCAGGATTCTCTTGTGGGAATTAGGAATGGCCAAAGAAGTGAGGAACAAGGAAGGGATAAGGAAAGAGCAGACATGGAAGCTCACTGTTGTTTTGGGAGAGAAGAAGAAACCGAGTCCAGATGGTTGGAGTGATGATCTCCCCAACCCAAACGAGTCCATGGTTCCATGATTGCTGGGACACGGGACACAGGCTCCTTGGGGACAGGGACACATTTAATTTAATTTAATTTAATTTAATTTAATTTAATTTAATGGTGATCCTGTTCTCCATCTCACCTCCAAGGTCTCGGCCTCAGAGACCTGAGATGTGAGCCAAGGGAAGGTGGAGGCCTCATCCAGGTCTCTTCATTGCTAAACCTTAATATGAAACAGCAGCTCTGGGGGCTCCATGACTGAGCAGCCTGGCCCAGTGGGGCTGTCCCTGCCCATGGGAGTGGAATCACATGGAATTTTAGGTCCCTCCCAACCCAGCCCAACCCAGGCTGGAGTTTTGGGGTCACTGAAATGGGTTTTGCACAGCAGCAGGTGGATCCTTTGGGGTTTCTTTGTGGTGCTACAGATTCTGGATGCACTTCACCCAGAACAATTCCCCCTATCCATTGAGGAAGTGAGTACCACCAGGGAAGGGTGGGAGCTGGTTGTGTGCGTGTCTTCACGGGGTTTTTTTATCTCCTACTCTTCAGGACATTAAGTTTAAATTGATAAAATGCAAATTCGTGGAGCTATGACCCGATTGCCACCAGGAAGATGCGGTTTTCGTCCCTCATAAAATTTTCTGACAAATAGAATTTAATCAATGAAAAAAGAAAAAACCAAAAACCCCAAGAAGAAGGAAGGAGACAGGTATGGGCAGGGCAGAACTGAAAGCAGAGCACAGTGACCTTCACGTGGGGCAGCTCCGGGAAGGGTGGCACCAAGCCCTGGCCCAGGAAGGACTTTCTTGTTTTTCAGGCCACACCACGAGCTGGTAAAAGCTGCCATTAGAGAGTCCAGGAAAGAGGGTGGGTTGGTTCTCTGTGCTGAGACAGAGATGGAAATCCAGTTCTCTGGGAGGCTGAGCTGACCAATCCTGCTTTCCTGAGAAAGGAGCCACCCCGGGAGCCCTGCTGGTGCCCAAATGTGCTGTCACCCCTTGGACATTGTCACTTGGTCCCAGAACAGGCCTGGCCATGGAGGGCTGCATGGTCACTCCTGAGAATTCCCTTCACAGCCTCCTGGAGCACAGATGGAATGTCCTGCACCACCACTGGCACTGCTGCCATTGAATTCCTTGACAATGTGAACACTTAATTTTGTACCAGCATTTCCCACCAGTGCTTCTTATACTAAAAGAATTAATAAGATAATGTCCTGTTAGCTAAAGCCTCCTCTCCCATCCCTGATTCTCCTTCCCTCTCCCTGAACACACAAAGGTTTGGCTCCTCTCTGTCACACCTGGTCCCCGAAAATGACTTCCTTGGAGCTCAGCTCACCTTGGAGCAAACACCAAGGTGAGAAATGGGGTGGAAATTAATAAAACCACCCACAGGGGAGGTTTAGGGACAAATAGGACAAGGTTTGCATACTTAACCCCCAACTCTGGTTGACATTGCTGTTTCCATTGGGAAATGAGCCTTCCCCATCGGGGCTGAGCCTTCCCCAGTGTGCAGCAGAATGGAAAACACAACAAGAGGCGTTAAAAGTCACCAACAGCTCTGATGAAAGGCCCCTGTGTTCAGGGAGCCTGACTGAAGGGACTGAAGGCTCCTGTTGTTGACCTAAGGGAGGTGTGTTTGTTTCCCTCCAAACTTGCAGAAACACCTGCAGAGGCTGTGGGGACCTGGGGGATTTACTTTGGGAGGATCGTGGCAGTGTGACAGTGGGTGCCTTGCTCCAGCCCCAACTCTCCTGTGCTGGGTTTGTGTGCCAGAGGCCCGATGTGCTGGTCACCCCTGTCAGGGATGGGGTCTGAGCCATTTTCCAGCCTCGTTTGTCCTGGGAACTGCTCACAGTGACAAATCCCATCGCATCCCTGGCTGAAATGGCAGAACCAACAAGATAATCAGAGAACCCGGGAATTATTTGGGTTGAAAGAGAATTTACAGATCATCTCCTGCCACGGGCAGACACACTTCTAAAACTTTGTGTTAAAATGCTGTGGATTACATTTTACAACGACATCAATTCTTTGCTGTTTATCTGAGATTTTTCACCACCTCTCAACCAGAAAATCTTTGTTCCACAACCTCCAGTGATGTTGGTCAGAAATTCCCAGTTGTGTGTGTAAGGCACAAATAACTGGTCCAGTGGAAGGTGTCCCGTGGTAGGGATTGGGAAAAGGGTGATCCAAACCATTCTAGGGTTCTCTGATTTCCCCAAACATGCTTTTTTCTTTTAAAAGGAAACACTCCCCTTTATTTAGCAGCAACACTGAAAAATCCAATTTATTTCCTTCTTTGCAGCGAAGAGACACTGGAGCTTGTTCCTGGCACAGATCGATTGTGCCGTTTATTGTGTTAATTAGAAGTCCCTTGTTTTTCTTTTTAATCACCTGATGGTGGAAAACAGGTACAGAGCAAACACTTCTGGCCCATAATTGCTCCTGAGTCACCAGAACACCCGTGAGACACGAGTGCCAAAGTGAGCAGCCCAGACTATGGTGACTGTTTGGGTTTCTTTTTTTCCTCTAAGATAATTTGTTTGTTTCCTCATGCAGTAAAATCATACAATCTCAATTAAAATTTTACATGCCTGTCTCTCAGCTGCCCATACGTACAGACAGTTTATTGATCTCATTGTGCTCTTCTGGGAAGGGACTCTTCAGGTAAATTGTACAAGGAAACACTGATCCTGGTTCTCCCTGAAACGAAGCCATAAACTCCTGTAATCTCGTCATCTTGCCCCACTTATCACATAAATGCTGGATTTTTTTGTCGCTCTGGTTGGAATCTATTTCTATTTTCACCCCTGATTTCCAATCACAGTGCCTCCAGTGCTTTCCTCAAGGGGTGACACATCCCAGGCTCCTTCTACCTGCCGCAGAGCTCCAGAGGTGACTTTCCATCCTTGCCTGGATTTTCCAAATCCTGGCTCTTTGGTGTGAGCAGTGAAGGGGAACATCCATCCCTGGAGCTGACACCAGCATGGAGATGGTCTAACACAGCCCAGATCACAAGTCAGGAAGGAACCTTCTCCTTTTCCATTTCCTTGGGGTGTTTTTTTTTGCTGTTCCAGCAGTTTACAGCCAGCGCTAACAAACCTCACTTGCTCAGGAAGTTCAAGTGATTTTTCAAGCATTAAGGTGTTCAAACATGAGAGGAGTCCCGTGTTGTGGGACTTCACCACACGCCTTAAAGTTAATCCTCTGCTGGGTGGTGATGAACCTCAGCTGGCACTTACAGCTGTTTATTGAAGCAGTGTTTATCACACGACCATGGAATGGTTTGCCTTGGAAAGGCACCTGGAAGCTCATCCCGTTCCAAGGCAGGGACACCTTCCTCCAGCACAGGTTGTTTAGCTGTCCTAAGGCATGTCCAGGGAGGAGAACCTGACTGAGTTCCACTTCCAGATGCTGGCATGGGCTGGGAAACCACAGGAGGCTGGGAATGCCCAGCTGTGCCCGGGAGGGTTTGCAGGGTCAGGAGGCTGCGGGGTGAAGGGGAGCCTGTGCTCCATCCCAGGAACGCTGCCAAGGATCTCTGACCGGGACTTTGGGGAGCTGCTTGAATGAAACAACATCTGTGACCTGGAGAAAGAGTAAAAAGCTGCTATTTATGGTGACTTCTGAGTGCAAACCGAGTGGCAGCACCAGCTGGACAACAAGGGCAGCGCCAAGGAGAGGAGCACACTCCGGGCTGGAATTGGTGTTGACATGTCAGCAACCAGGCGTGGGAGGAATCCTGCCCCAGGGCTCCCAGATTTTCCTGCCCAGCTCCCACAGCAGTGGCAGGAATCCTGCCCCAGGGCTCCCAGATTTTCCTGCCCAGCTCCCACAGCAGTGGCAGGAATTCTGCCCCAGGGCTCCCAGATTTTCCTGCCCAGCTCCCACAGCAGTGGCAGGAATCCTGCCCCAGGGCTCCCAGATTTTCCTGCCCAGCTCCCACAGCAGTGGCAGGAATCCTGCCCCAGGGCTCCCAGATTTTCCTGCCCAGCTCCCACAGCAGTGGCAGGAATCCTCCCCCAGGGCTCCCAGATTTTCCTGCCCAGCTCCCACAGCAGTGGCAGGAATCCTGCCCCAGGGCTCCCAGATTTTCCTGCCCAGCGTGGTGAGCAGGTGGGATGTGGCCTGAGGGAGAATTCCACGAGCAAGATGCTCCAAAACAATGATAAGGAGCAAGAGAAGGGTCTTTTCCCCCTGGGTGGTGGGAGGTGGGACTGTGGCTGTGCCAGGGGAAAAAACCTCTGCCCAGAGCAGGAGGGAGGAGAGGAAACAACGGTAGGGAACTGGCAGAGGTCTGCTGCTTGGACACTGCCTCCAGGATGGGAAAAACATTACAGAAAATCTCCAATCTGTCACGCACCTCGCAGTGTTTTGAAGCCTTCGGGTCTAACTCATTGTTTCCTTTGTTGTGGTTTGTCTGTGGCGAGTGGACTCCCTGGTCCCTGGCTCCCCCTGGGGCTTGTTTGCTTTGGGAGAGAGGCAGGTTCTGCTCTCTGCCCCTCCACAGCACCTAACACTGGTCCTGGGAACTGTCCCCAGGGGTGGGGACATCCCTGGGGGCTTCTGTGGGGACAGCAGCACTCAGCCCAGGGGAAAGGTGCTGGAATTGCATGATCCTGAATATCTCTTCCAACCCAAGCCAACCCAGGACTCTGAACCCTCGGCAGCCCCCAGCTTGGCCATGGATGTTCCCAGAGGTTCCTTTGCTTTTCGAGGAGCTGAATGCCCCAGGATGAGCTGGGAAGATGGCAGGGAAGGAGCGGGGTGAGTTACCTGCTGTAAACCCTCTGTCAGAATTACACCTCCCTGTATTTATTCCCTCCTCTGCTGTTCCATCTTGGAGCTCTGCCACTTCGGGAGGATGAAGAGGTTGGTGGAGATCAAATGAAACTCAAAGCCTTTTGCTTGTGTTCCAAAAAAAAGAGGGTTTATTTAGTGGGTTTTGGAATTTTAAAATTCACAGATCTGAGTGTTGTGGAGGGGGGATGCACAGTCCAGTGCACTTCAGAAACACATCAGCTCCTGGGCAGCTCTCCTGGAGATTCCAGGCACTTATGGGGATAAACAACAAATCACTGCAGGACGGTCCCAGGAGAGGAGAGGTGTGGAATGCTGCTGCTCCCGAGGAGGTAAGAGCTGGATCTGAGGAGGAATGGCTCTCCCAAGGCCATGTGCTCCAGCAAAACACGGGGACACTGTGTTTTTAGGGAGAGCAGACTCTGTTCCTTTGCTCGGGTAAGGTTCCTTCACTTCAGACCGCTCTGTTCTTCGCCCTCTCAAAGATCTGCATCACTTTTCCTGCTGGGATGCAGCCTTCCCGCACGATGGTGATGCCACCTTCCCAGAGAGGGAATGAACAAGTCAGGACAATTCCCAGAGGGACACAAAATAGGAATATACAGGAACATTTCGCACCACTCAAAAATAAAGTCGTGTGGAAGGAGCAGAAACTGGTCAGAAAGTGAAACCACCAACGAGCACTGACCTCACACTTTGCTCAAGGGTTTGGTTTTCCACTAATGAATCCCTCTAAATGTCAGCCCAGAGCCACCCAGGACACCTCAGTCAGTGAGTGCATCACTGTGGGCAAGCTCTTTCACCACCCTGGTTGTGGTGTGCTGAGGTAGCACCCACCCTCCTTCCAGCAGCACCCACCTCTCTTCCAGCAGCACCCACCCCTTATTCCAGCATCATCCACCCTCCTTCCAGCAGCATCCATCCTCCTTCCAGCAGCACCCATCCTTTTTCCAGCAGCACCCACTCCTCTTCCAGCAGCACCCATCCCTCTTCCAGCAGCACCTATCCCTTTTCCAGCAGCACCCACCTTCCTTCCAGCAGCACCCACCCCTTATTCCAGCAGCACCTATCCTCCTTCCAGCATCATCCATCCTCCTTCCAGCAGCACCCACCCCTTATTCCAGCAGCACCCACCCCTTATTCCAGCAGCACCTATCCCTCCTTCCAGCATCATCCATCCTCCTTCCAGCAGCACCCATCCCTCTTCCAGCAGCACCTACCCCTCTTCTAGCATCACCCACCCCTTATTCCAGCAGCACCCACCCTCCTTCCAGCAGCACCCACCCCTTATTCCAGCATCATCCACCCTCCTTCCAGCAGCACCCACCCCTCATTCCAGCAGCACCCACCCCTTATTCCAGCAGCACCCACCCTCCTTCCAGCAGCACCCATCCTTTTTCCAGCAGCACCCACTCCTCTTCCAGCATCACCCACCTCTCTTCCAGCACCCACTTCTCCTTCCAGCAGCACCCACCCCTATTCCAGCAGCACCTATCCCTCTTCCAGCAGCACCCATCCCTTATTCCAGCAGCACCCACCCTCCTTCCAGCAGCACCCACCCCTCATTCCAGCAGCACCCATCCCTCTTCCAGCAGCACCCACCCTCCCACTCAGAGTATTTTCACCCTGACAAGGCCGATTTTCCTTGCACAACTCTGTTTGTCCTCCTGCCTTGCTCCCTGTCAACACAGAGGTCCTCCGAGGACATCTTTTGTTTGCTTCTCTTCATCAACATGTTTGCAAACGTCCGGGCACTCCGGAGCTGTTACTCTTGGAAAACTCCATGCTGCCAGATTGATCCTGGGAAAGGCATGGAAGCCTCCCAGGAAAACTCGATTGCTGACACCAAGGGAGGTTGTCACACTCACTTTCATCAATCTTTGTGCAGTTGACCACAGTGGAGGCCACCACCTCGTCAGACTCTCCATCGCAGAGAACGCCCTCCAGTTTATGGCCAAGGCGCCTGGTGGGGACAGAGCAGTGACACAGACCTTGCTGAGGTTTCCCCTGGGTGCAGGACACCAAGCCAAGGTCTGCCACCAGCCGAGCAGGTGGGTGGCGCTGGCAGGGAGCGGGCACTCACGAGATGACCATGTCGTGGTGGGTGCTGTCCACCTCCCCGCTGGGGTTGGCCGAGGTGATGGCCAAGGGCCCCGTCATGTCAATGAGGTGCACCAGGACCGTCAGGTCAGGGACTCGGATCATGATGCTGTCCTGGGTTCCCACCCTGCTGTACCCCGCTCCGACCCCTGGAAGCACAGGCAGAGGGTGTTGGCAGAGGCACAGCTGCACAGCCCCTGCCGTGGCACCATCTCCTGCTTCCTTGGGAAGTGACCCCGCTCCCTGCACCCAACTGAGCGTGTCATTGTGGATTCCTGAGCGGAAATCTGTGAGAGCAGAGGTACAGTTTGGGGCCCAGCTGGGTAAAAAGGAAATGATCCACAGCTGGAGACATCACAGCTGTTTCCACGGTCACAGGATCTCCCTATATCCCAAAATCCGGCTTCCTGTGACCACTGCCCACCCTCCCATCCTCCCCCACCTTCCTCTGCCTGCCAAACGTGGGTAACTCAGAATCAGCGTGAGCTGGGTTGGGAAAGACCTTTGAGATTGTTGTGTCCCAACACCCTCTTGTCACCCAGACCATGACACCAAGTGCCACATCCACACTTTCCTTGGACACCTCCAGGGATGGGGACTCCAACACCTCTCTGGGCAGCCCGTCCCAATGCCCGGTCACTCTTTCTGTGAAGATTTTTTTCCTGATGTCCAACCTAAACCTCTCCTGGTGCAGATTAAGGCTGAGTCCACTCTTCCTGTCCCTGTTCCCTGGGAGCAGATCCCAAATCCCTCCTGGCTGTCCCCTCCTGTCAGGGACTTGTGCAGAGCCACAGGGTCCCCCCTGAGCCTGCTTTTCTCCAGGTGAGCCCCTTTCCAGCTCCCTCAGCTGCTCCTCACAGGACTCATGTTCCAGCTTCTCCAGTTCCCTCATTCTGTGCTGTTTCCATGGATTCCCAGGAGCCAGGGTTGAGGTGAATCATCCCAGTGCTCGCAGCGTGTCCACGGGGTGGGAAGGCCGAGGCAATGAGCAGGGATGACCATCGGAACCCTCTCATCTCCTGGGTGCCCCACCCTGGTTTGCTCATTCCCAGTGAACAGTGGGGGGCTTGGGAGAGGTGACCCTCCCAGGCTGAGGAGCCTCCCTTGCTTCTGCTCAAAGAACTCCTCCTGATGAGTCATTCCAGCTGATTAACACACTCTGCTAAACATCCAGCACAGCAGCTGGGAGCTCCAGGGGGCATTTCTTGGGAGAAAGCGACCGGAATCTCTCCCCATCACCTCCCAGAGGGTGCTGAGATCACAGAAGGAAACACGAAAGAGGCACAGAAGGGTTGTGCTGCTCATCTCACCCAGCTTCTTCAGCCACTCTCCCTTCCGGATAATGCACCCGACGCCACCGGGATAAACGTTTTCCATGAATTCCCAGAGCAGGGGGCTGATGGGCGGAGAAGCCGCTCGCAGCTGCTCCAGGTTGGAAATAAAGATGCAGATGGGCTTCTCTTGAGGCCTGTCCTGAAAAAACAGGGAGGGAAATAGACGAAGAGGGAAAACTTTGCCTGGAGAAGCTCAAAGCCTGCTGGGATGGTGGCCTGTGTGTTTCCCAGGGAGCGGGGGCTCCAGGCAAGGAAGATGCTGTGTCTGCACAAATGTTAAGCTGTGATGGATGCTCCAGCTCAGACCTGCACATGCAAATTAAAGTGGATACAGAGCAGCAGCCCACCCTTGGGAACCTCCAATTCCCCTTCTTCAAGCACATCCACCACAGGGACAACGATGCCCCACTGAGGATCAGCATTTTTGGGATCTTACACACCGGGGCCCTGATTTCTTCCCAGACTTCTGCTGGTGTAAACCAAGGTCAGACACACCAATTTGTGATGGGGTAAGGGATGGAGAGCTCAACCCCCTGCAAACCAACATCTCCATTATCACCTCTCCAGCACTTTAGAAGAAGCTTGGCGAGATCAGTTTGGTGTAAAACCGGCGGCGGAGATGGAGGGGACATAAAACAAAACTCACAAAAGCGGTGTCATTTCAGCCCCCAACTGACATCAGCTCCAGTGGGGCCAAATGACTCAGGAACTGGGCATGTATTTACATTCTGTTTGTATTCTCTCATCGGCAGGGGAGGTCAGCACTGGCACCAGGGCAGCACAGAAGAGACGGCCTTTGTGCCGCTGCTCGCGCTCTGCGCCAGCTGAGATCGTCTGTTATGGTTATTGCTCCAGGCTAGCCAGGAAATTGCCTCATGGACAGCAGACAGGGCCAGGCTGCAAAAGCTGGAAGGTGCAAACTTCTGGAGCTGGTTCCAGCACTGAATGGCTCCAAAAGTCTGGGGGAATGTAGCCCTGGGATTCTGATTCAGCACTTTGTGAGGCGCAGAGGAACAAACACAGGTTTGGACCCGCCGGTGAGGGGCTGTTCCTGTTTGGGGTTGTGCTTTGTCCAGCCCCAGGGATGTTGCTGCTGCCTAATTCCCAGTGCTCCAGCCTGGAGCAGAAGGGCTGTACCCTGGCGTGCTCAGAAAATGGTCCCTGATGCTCTGGTGTGGCTGCTCATGGACTGTGCCCATGGTCACCTCCTGGGACAACCACAAACCTGGAGCTTCCCTTTCTGCTTGTGGCAGGACACAGAGCCAGGCAAGCAGAGACGTCCCTGAATTCCCACCTTGATCCTGTAGACCTTCTCGATGGCCTCAGGGTGTTTGCAGGAGGCTGCCAGGGCGTACACAGTGTCTGTGGGGACCCCACACACGGCCCCTCTGTTCAGCAGCTCCGCGATGGTCCTCAGGCCACTCGTCAGGTGGGACTTGGGGCAGACACAGGGCAGGGGATCCTCCTTGTCCTTCTTGGAGCTCTGGACCTGCCAGGAATCAGGAGGCAAGGAATAAACAAACACCTGGAACACAGGGCAGGATTCCATCCGCCCTAATGCAGGGATCCACCACTGATCCTTGGGCAGAGGCAGCACCTCCAGGGATGCTTCTCCCACAGCAGGGGAGCTGAATTCCAGTTATTAAAGTCAAAGAGAGCAGCTCAGGGTGGACATTTCAACTGCCAGTGCCTAAAATTAGAGGAGATTAATCCCACCCAGCACAGCTTCCTGGAGGAATGGCCGCTCTCCAAAGTGACCTAAGGAAATTGTTTGGGAATCCAAAATCCAGATGAGGATGGAGTTTCAAGTGCATTCCCATGAAACATTGATTTAATGGAAATGTTTCTCTGCAGCAGGAATTGGAGCTGTCAGATCCATCACCCTGGACAGGGGGAATTGCCCTGGTCAGACACCGCAGATGGCAGAAGGAGTTTGAAGTTAAGAAAAAATGGGGAAATCTTACTGTCCAGTCTGGAAAACTTTTCAACTCCCTACTCCCAAGGTTATGGCTTTAAAACTCCAGTCTATGAGGAATTCTTAGGCTGGGGATGGCTGATTTTCCAGGAGCACAGAGACAGGCATTTTGGGGCAAGATAGGAGTCTTGTGAACATCCCTGCCCTTTATCCAATGTTATTCCTGATGGAAGAGAGCTCACTTCCAGCTCCCCACAAAAGTGCTGTGCCCAGAGCTTTGAAGGGCACTAAAGGATTCAGCAGAAGGGAAATTCCACGGGAATCTGCACTGAAGGCCCCAGAAGATCCCCTCTGAGCAAGGAAGCTGCACCACCATGCCAAGCATCTCTTACTGTGAGCAGAGGAGGCCCCATCATCAGCAGGTCCTTCCCAAACACACAGTTGGTGAGGGAGGCTGTGGCTCCATAGAAGCAGACGATGCTGAGGATGCTCAACACCACAACTGGAAAAAAAAAAAAAAAATCCCAGAGTCAGAGGCAGGAAGGGTGGCTGAATCCCATCCCTGGAGGGAGTTAAAAGTGTGGATGTGGCACTTGGGGACAGGGTTTGGCAGTGCTGGGGGCATGGTTGGACTCAACCCCTTGGATTTCATGGTGCTGTGATTCTACTCTGTGGTGACAAAATCCTGGTGGAAAAGCTCTCACTTAATCCCCTTGTTACAAGCACTGCATGGAATTAAAACTCAAATTGTCACTCTCAGCAAAGCCAAAGCCTCAGCAGAAGTGCAGCCATTGGCAGTGGTGGCACATTCAGCTCATCACACACCTCAGGGAACAGAAGCTGGACAGAAAGTCCAGAGGTGCTCTGATCCAGCAATATCAGGTTGATTTGGAAGCTCAAGGGGTGATAGGAGGAAATATTTCCTTCCCCAGTCCTGCTTGCACACACTCCAGCCTTCCAGGGAAAAGAGGAACCCTCTGCTTGATTTTCCCACATTGAGCTTTCCACCCTGGGACCCACTCCCTGCCCTCTGTGGGTGAAGGTTTAATGCCCAGGTTCTCCTAAAACTCACTTTCAAACGGCAAAGGGAGGCTCTCCAGGGTAAAGAGCAGAAAACAAATGGTCAAGAGCTCCATGACAAGGGTCAGGCAGAGCAGCACCAGGTTAAAAGAGGAAGCTGTGGAAAGAAACACAAACAAGAAGGACCCACATCAAGCACAGCCCATAAAATGTCCATGAACCAGCAGAAGAGTTCCTAAATCAACTGAGGCTTGTTTGACTGAGCCGAGCAGCCCCAGCTCTGATTTCCCTGTCCGTGGAGGAACAAAGAGGCACAGCCAGGGTCTGTTCAGCCCTCAGGTTCCACAGACACTCTGCCAAACCCTTGATCTGCCAGGACACTGTGCTCACATGGAAAACACTTCTCGGGCAGCCAAGCAGGTCCTGATTGACACCAGCTGGGCTGGAGTGTGGCTGTGGATCGGTGCCACCGGCCCAGTGCGCCGAACACTTTCACCTGATTTGATCCTTTTATTTTCTTTGAAATGTTCTTCCATTCCCTCGGGGCTCTTTCTCCTAAGCCCAGCTCAGCTTCTGTTACTGGCTGTGGGCAAAACATCTCCGTTCTTGCCTAATCAGAGTGACAGGGAGAGCTGAGCCTGCCTCACTGATGCCTCTCCACCACGGAGCAACCACAGGAGGGTTCATGATCTGACCCCGGGTGCCCCTCAATAAACATCCCACGTGGTTCTGAGACTTACCCAAAATGATTAAAAAAGCATTGAGCACCAAGAAGGCCACGGAGCCAGCAGTGAATCCCTCAGTGTTCCCCGCTCCAATGTCCAGCAAGTGGCCTGAAACAGGAGCAGCACATCTGGTTATGAGCAAACCACGGGGAGCAGAGTGACAGGAGAGTGGCAGAGCCTCGGCTGGGATTACCACAGCTCCAGCAGGTGGATGGATGGTGGCCTCCCAAAACCCTCCCTCATCAGCACCCGCTGCTTCTGCCACGCAAAGTGAGGTGTTAACTGCGGGACTGGTGATGGTTATCCAAAAAAAGCTCTGGATTTTACCTCCAGCTTGGAATACTCAGGGCCTGGCCGGAGACTTCAGCAGCTCCTGCCACACGTCCCAAGCCACAGCTTTAACTTTCCCCACAGGTGCTCAATTTAAGAGTGCCTGGCACGGAGGCTGTGTGAACACTCTGCCCACCTGGAGCAGAATGCAGCTTTTAAAAAAGCCAGACTCAGCTTCTGAGAGCTGCTTTCATGGCTGTGACCAGCTGGGATAGACTTCTCCGGGCTCCTGAAGGAGAAATCCAGAACCTGGAGCCTCCTGCTGCCTAAAAGCATCTCCTAAGTTGTTATTCTGAGATAACAGCCCAGAGCCTGCCCTGTCTCACAATGTTTTTGGAGGGAAATTTTGGCTTTTACTGGAGTTGAAGACACAACTTGGAGTCCTGGAGCTGAGAGCACTAAGTGCCTGCAGCAATGGCAAAGAAATGCAAATTGCTGGGGTGAATTGTGAAACGTCTTCTTCCAAGGAGGAATAGCAGTAAACCTGATGACACTGGCTCTCCTGAAAGCAGGAATTCCACTGGGGAAGGGGACCTGAGATTCCCTGGGATCACCCCTCGAGCCAGGAACCATCCCACTCTTTACCTGCCAGGCGCAGCCAGGTCCAGGCTCCCCAGAAGGCAGCGTAGCAGAAGGGGAGCACGGATCCGAACCTCCTCCCGCCCCGCACCTGGATCCGGCACACAAAGAGCTGTCCCAGGGCTCCCGGGATGAGCACGGCGGGGATGGAGAGCTGCTGCCTGCCCGGCTCACCCACGCTGCCCTGCACAGCCGCAGCTGCAGCCAGCCCATTGCAGATGTAGAACAAAGCGTCCGGCACGGCAGCGCTGCTGCTGGGGACATCCCGGCACCTGGACAGCCAGGTCCTGACAGCCCCCAGCAGGGTGGGGAGAGCTGAGCTGGACACGGCCTGGGGGCCCACGGGAACCAGAACCTTCTCCCCGATGGAGTTGATGAGGCTGGCGAAGCTGGCGTACAGCGAGAGCGCGGCGCAGAGGCTGCAGGCTGCCCCCAGGAAGGGCCGGGCGCCAGGCAGAGGGATCTGGTGGACGAAGGCTGAGGTGAGGAGGATGAAGGAGGCGTTCTGCAGCATCTCCAGGGTGTCCTTGTGGAGGGACATCAGGAACAGCAGGCAGGCGGTGGCCAGGAAGAACCAGGCTCCGAACATTCCCAGCCGGCTGTCCTGAGCCGTGGGCAGCCCGAGGAAGGTGCTGAGCACAAACTCTTCCCAGGACATCACCAGCCACAGGAGGCTGTGCACGCCAAACTTGGTGGTGTGGTAGCCATCCCCTCTGAGGTAGCTGTAGAAGCTGGAGAGCAGCTGGCAGCTGGAGATGATGGATATCCACGCTGCTCCCACACAGAAGGTCTTCACGTACCCGAAGAAGTAAAAGGCAAATATAAAGGGTGACACGGTGTCGCAGATGTTCCCCAGGGCCATCGGCTCGGCGTACTTGGTGTTCTTCTTCTTTTCCTCCCCGAGGGCCTTGGAGGAGCTTTTCTGTGCCGTTCCCAGCAGCAGGACGTTGAAGAGGGGGTGCCCAAAGCCAGGCAGGACGTACCTCTGGGTGATGCCCTTGAGGAGCAGAGCCACGGCCCCGTACAGCCCGCACAGGACGATGCCCAGCTCCAGCACTCCGGACACCACCAGGGCCCAGTCCCCAAAAAGCGCCACCGCCTCAAAGCTCAGGGCCAGCGCGATGGCCCCGAAGATGAAGGGCATGATGTAGTTGACGGTGGCCGAGCAGAAGGACAGGATGGAGGAGATGGCGATGTAGGCCACCAGCCCGGCCACGGCGCTCTGGCTGCCCGAGGGCAGGGCTGTGCTGGCAGCCGGGAGCTGGCTGGCGTTCCCAAAGGGAAGGGTCATGTTCTCCGGGGAGGGATACACGGCGGACAGCACCCGGGTGACCCCGAAGCTGCTCCACAGAGCAGAGAAGGTGAGGAAGGCTGCGCCTCCAAGGTGGTCATACTTGCGGAAGGCGAGAAATCCGGCCAGGAGCTGGACAAAGCCTCCAATCAGGATGAGGTGGACACCTGAGGGATGTGGAAAGGGGTCAGCTGTGGAGCTGAGCACAGAAAAGCTGGAGCTGCAGGAAGCTCTAGGGCACGCCCCACAGCAGGCCCCATGGCTTTCCTATGAGCAGCCCTGTGGCCTCTGCCTGTCCCCCTTTCCACCTTTATGGGAAAATTCTGAGTGTGGCCCCTCGGCTCACTGCGGGGAGCAGGCCCCAAGGACATTTGGATCTAGCAGGGAACGGCACATGAAATATGTGTCACATGAAATACATGGCACATGAAACACGTATCACATGAAATACATGACACATTAAATACGTGGCACATGAAATACGTGGCACATGAAATATATGGCACATGAAATATATGGCACATGAAATACGTGGGACATGAAATACGTGTCACATGAAATATGTGGCACATGAAACACGTATCACGTGAAATACATGGCACATTAAATACGTGGGACATGAAATACGTGGCACATGAAATACGTGGCCCAGCGTCTGCAGAAGGAGGAGCAGCCATCCCCAGGACCACACAGACCCACGCAATGGACACTGCCCTCATTTCCCCACCAGTGACATCCATCGACCCTCAAATATCTCAGGGGATGTCCGGCCCCATGCCGAGCAGCAGCACCCACCTGCCAGGACCTGCTCTGCTGCCCGAGGCGCGAGGCCGGTGTTGGCCGTGGTGAAGTTCTGCAGGCACAGGAGGAAGGCGCTGACCACGTTGCCCAGCAGCCCCAGCACCCCCGGCTCGCTGTAGAAGACGGCGGCGAAGCCCTCGGCGCTGGCCATGGCCCTTTGCAGACAAAACAGCAGAGTGTGCCCTCACCCCTCAGCCTCCCTGGCAGCGCTGCCTGCGCTGGGCTCGGGCACCCGGCCAACCTTCAGAGCCGTGCCCCTGCCCCGAGAAGGGAGAAACTGGTGACAGGCTCAGGTGTTTCCATGCTCCTCCCCGCTCCTCGCTGCAGGACAAAGGCTCGATTCAAAGCACCACTCGAGGTGCCTGCTTTCCGCAGCCCTATCCAGAAAAAACACACACACACACACGACCTTATTTAGGCCACCAGGGTTCCTGGCAAAAACATGTTTAGGTGCCCCGAAGCGCTGCAGGTGGTGGTGGTGGTGCTGGGTTGCTGTCCCCTCTTCTCCAGGCTGCTGGGGATGGAGAGACGTGAATAGCCCAACACAAACCAGCAAACATCCAGACGAAACCCACAAGGTATTTTTGAGCCGTTCCAGGACGTTTCTTATCCACTGTTGCAGACAAACAGGGCAGGCACGGTGCACACACACAGTCTCCCTTCCAGATGGAATTTTCCAGCTCCATCCCTTTCTTGAAACCCCAGTGACTAAATAGGCTATTTTCAAACCCTTCATATTTCTCCCATGAACTCGTCTGTTTGCAGGCAGCCCCCACGTTTCCACTCCTCAGCACTCCTGGGTACCAGGAGCAGAAAGTTTTCTCTCTGAGGGTTTTGTTGGGAAACAAAGATGAAAATAAAACAGCAATGTTCTTGTTATTTGGGTATTTTTAGAATGTTTGCTGAGCTAAAAAAGCTGGAAAGGGAGAAGGTGATGTATTCTGTTCTCAACCATTCCAAAGAAACCTTTGGAAAGGGAGGAAAGCTCCACTATTGTTAGGGGGAGTGAGGAGGAGGGAAGGAGCACCACCCAAAGAAAAATAATACGGGAATAATAACGAACCTAAATCCCAGGATCACACAAATCCTCAGCACAAATTTACATTTTGCAAACATCAGAACCCTCTGGATTTCTTGTTCTGCTAAAAACCCCAAGTTTTCCCCTCTCCATTTATCCTAAAGGATATCACTTCCCCAAAGGAAGAAGGATGAAGGATAAACCAACTCCGACAGCTCCAAACACGTTTGGCAACATCGACTCTCATCAAATAAGGAAAGGCTAAAAACCACCAAGCAAATCTTGGGGAACAATAAATTATTCAATTCCTTGGTCATACTAAACGTTGGGATTTGGGGTTCAGAGAGGGAGATGCACCAAATCCCAGTTCCCAGGGAGGAATACTCCCTTTTCCCATCAAGGCACTGCCTTCAAGGAGGTCCCCAGGAATGCTGTGCCCTTGGGCAGAGCTGAGCCTGTGGATTCCACAACTTTGCCTCCTTTATCCTTTTGAATGACACTTCTGCGTAAAGAAGCAGTTCGGTTTAAATGGGCTACACTTGGAAATGAGCCACAAAATTGGGCTCCTCCAGATGTTTTGCCCTGAAAGAGCCCAGGCAGGGGCTCAAAGACACGCTGCTTGGGGTGGTCCCAGGAGGAGGGTGAGAGGGGTTTGGGAGGGCTGGCCAGGTGACTCCTTGGCTCCCAGAAGGGGTTTTTAATTTGTTGGAGCTCATTTTGTTGGTGTTTTCTGCATAACAGGCCTGCAACAAAGATCTGGGATTGGGGAGGGATGGAGAGACACAACTCACAGGGATGTTCTCTTCTTCCAGTTCAGACATGGGAGAAGGGAAGAAAACAAACACCAGAACATGCTCTCAGGCTAAGGAGGTGTAAAGGGGAAGGATGTGAGAGGCTTAAGCCCAAGATGTGGAAAAGGAGGAGGAAAAGGAGGAGGAAAAGGAGGAGGAAAAGGAGGAGGAAAAGGAGGAGGAAAAGGAGGAGGAAAAGGAGGAGGAAAAGGAGGAGGAAAAGGAGGAGGAAAAGGAGGGTTTGGGGTTGGAACCAACTGCAGTTGAACCCACTGCTCACACCCAGCCCCCCGCACCAACCCAGACTCGTGGTCCTTGCCCTGGGACCAGTTCAGAGCTGGGCATTGTCCCTGCGCCTGTTTCCTGCAAGGTCAGGACACACCAAACCAGGAAAATGCTTCTGGTGTTGTCTGAGGAGCAGCAGCACTGGGACACCGAGGGCTGAGCCTGGAAAGATGAGGCTCAGCAGGGGAACCCCCAGGGGGGGTTTGTGATGTCCTGGTTTGGCCCTGGCATGACCCCACCCATGGGTGCTGTCACTGCCCTGAAGGACCCATGGCTCCACCTGCACCACAGAACCCTGGTGGTGCCACACGATAACGTGGGACTGGGCAGGGGGCAAGGAGCAGATGGAAAATCCCTCTCTCCCAGCAGGGATTAGCAGTTCTCTGCACACCCAGGGCACCAGCAGCACAGCCACTGTCCAGGAAACCACGGGATGGAGATGTCCCCATGATGAGAGGGTACCAGAGAGCTGCAGCTCCTGCAGGGATGGGACAGCCTGGGATGATCCTTCCCCTGCTCAAATCCCTCCTGCAGCCAGGGCACAGCCAAAGCCACACCCTCCCTCATCCTGCCTCCTCCACCTTCTTCCCTCTCCCTGCTGGCCCCTGGCACCTCTCACCCTGGGGGCTGTGGATGTCCTCCCTGCCTCTTGTCCCCCGGTGACCTTGGTGCCACATGGGGCAGGCTCTGGGCACCACTTCCTTCCCTCCCTGCTGTCCTCACAACGACTTCCCCTCGCTCCCTTCCAGGAAAGGCCATTCCCATCTCATCCCGCTTCCGTGGGACTTGGCAGGGATCACTCCGTACATCCGACAGCTGCTGCTCCTTCTCTGTGACCAAGATTAACAGGGACATCCCAGGGCAGGGAGATTTCGTGCCCAGGAGGCTGGAGGAAGGCTCCTCGCGTCTCCAAACACCAAACCATTCCGTCCTCACTCATCCCCAGCGGCATCCTGCCATCAGTTTTCCACCCCACCTTGTTAGTGATAACAAACATTTACAGAGCTCTGCGGAACACACTGCCTCCCTCCAGATAAACATGGAAAGAGAACAAAATTCAGTTTGGATAAACACGCAGGAGATGGACGGTGCACAGCCACAGCACACAGCTGCATTTCACATCACAACCCTGCCTCTCCTCTGGTGCAAACCAGCACAGAATTAGTAAAAAAAAAAAAATTCCAATTTTAAATAAAGGTGTGTCCCACCAGGCTGTTATTATGCCCAAAATAATAAATGTCCCCAGGTTCCACTGCTGGACAAAGAGAAGAGCCGTGGCATTCCCCCAAATTCCAAATATTGCTTTGGGAGCAAAGGCTCCCGGTGCTCCCTGGAAGCTCCAGGATGCACTCCCCGTTCAGTGACCCAGCAGAGCTGGGGATGGAGAAGGAGGAGAGCTGGGAAAGGCTCATCCAAACACCCAGACACTGAAGGTATTCAAGAAAAGCATCCGAGCAAAACCACCACTGCCTCACTTCTGCTTCTGCGGCTGGGATTTACCTGCTTTGGTGACACTTCGGCTCAATGGGAGGATGATCTTGTCCCTCTCATTTCCTGGTGAATCCCACGTTTATAGTCCTCCTCGGGAGGAGGAGCCAGGAGCCGGTTGCTTCACCCATTGGCACTTGTGGCATTTTGAAGACAGGAGTTTCCTTGAACCTTGTCAGTCATTGTCTGAAATCTTTATTTATTTCCTGAATCGAGGGGCGTGTGTGTGTTTGTGGGGGGGTTCCCTTCTGTCCAGCAGGGACAAACCACCCCTCCTCATGGATTTCCCCCACCCTCTGGGTCTCCAGGGGCTGATGTCATCCCCCTGGAAATTCAGTTGCACAAAACAGAAAGCAAATTGCCTTTTGGATGCAGATATAAACCCTGCCACCGGCACCTTCCAGCCACACACCTCTGCCATCCCTCGCGCCGAGCACACCGAGCCGGGACAGGCACTGGGAAAAGCAGCCACCACCATGGTCTACTCCACCTTCCAGGTAAAAACTCTTCCATGCAAACCCTCCCCATCCCTGAGCTCGCCTTTTGCACTCTCGGGAGGAAATGTCTCTTTCCGGGCTGTTCCTCTGCTGGTCCAGCTGAGCGTGGCATTAAATGCGAACCTGCCCCAAAATTAATAATTTCCAACGGTTTTCACAGTCATTTAATTCAGCTGCTGACCTTTCCCTGCCATCCTGCTCCTTTCATGCGTCCCAAAGGTTCTCTGAACCCTGCCATGTGCGGGTTGTTGTTTTTGGGATGTGCTCCGTGGGTTTTGCTACTTGTGCCCACTCTGAGCCGGTCCCGCTCTCTGCAGAGGCTCTGCTGCCCCTTCAGCTGTCTGGTTTTATTTCCCTGGATGTTCTTGGCATCCCTGCTGGACGCAGCTTTGGAAAAAAATATTTTTTCCCCCTCCTTTAAGCATGTCGTTACTTTTATGTGTTCGTTTGATCTGTGAGTGTCTCACGATAGGAGGCACAACCAGGAAAACCGCTCCCAGAAACCTTCCAGCAGCTCCAGTGACGAGTTCCCTCTCTGTGTCTCTCCTCTAGAAATCCCAGAAGTTCTTGGCAAGCTCTCGGCAAGTCCACAAAACTGCTGCCCACGGTTTGTATCCCTCGGCATTCCCCAGCCTTTCCTTAGGGCATCCCGAAATAATCGCGGCGTTAGGAAAAGGAGGTGCCGGGCTGGGCGCACCGAGAGGAATCCTCAAATCCTTGGAAGGCAGAGATTCCAAATGTTTGGGGGTCCTGCGGTGCTTCGTGCCCTCGGGGATAAAGGAGCAGGGGAAAAGCAGCAAAGAGTAAAAACGAGGATTGTTAATCCCGTGCTGAAGCAGAGCTTTAGCCGGTTTAGAACCAGACTGTCCAAATTCTTTGACCGCAAATGTGAGATGTCGAAAGGGTGCCTCAGATCCTTAACTCCTCCACTTGTCGCTGCTTCCTAACTGCACCTGATCCTGCTCGGGGCATTGCCTGGAGACGTTCATGGATCTCTTTCTGTGGCTCCAGCGCTGCCCAGCTTTGGATTAAATTAACCACAACTTGGCCGTGTAGACACTTGGTCTGTTTTGTCTCTTTAACTTGGTCTAAGTTTCTCTGTTAACTGATCTTAAAATCTGTTCTTGGTCTGTTGTGTTTATTAACTTGTTTCTAAAAGTTTTCTTGGTTTAGTGTAAGTTTATTATAAGTTTATTAACTTCTTTTAAAAAGGGCTCTTGGTTTATTTTAAGTTTATAACAGGTTTATTAACTCATTTAAAATATATTCTTAGCCTATCACCTCCATTTATTTAAAAATGAGCTATTAATACAATAAATGCAAGGAATGCTGCCTAACGAGACCTGAGGACAAGAGAAATAATAATCCTCAGGGATTTATTTGGTCTTGCATCAAGTTTAATTTTTTGATGAAGTCCTGCCATACCAGGAGGAAAAGTCACAGAAGGCTCCGAGCTGAAGGGTTAAACAACTTTGCTGCCTGCTGAGGTGACAAAGAGCATTTGATGCCGAGGAGGAAACCAATCCAGCTTTTCTGGGTGCTGGGTGATTGGAGCAGATTTTCCTGCAGCCTCTCCAAGCGCTGACATCAGCGCAGTCACTCCGGGGCTGCTCCGGGGGTCCCGGGCTGGGCTCGGCTGCGGCTCCCGGGGGAGCTGAGCGCCGGGATTCCTGCAGGAACGCGATTCCCGGGAAGGGGGGGTGTTGTCCCGGTGAGCCAGGCGCTGATGGCATTCCCAGCTCTGTTTACAGGCTGGGCTCGAGGTGAGCCCGAACACGAGCCAGCGCTCCGTGAGTCACTGACGTGACATTTCGGGGTGAATCCAAAGCAGAGGGATTAGGGAATGGGCATTTCAGTGATCGCCGTGTTTCCAAAAACAAAGCCTCTTGTGTACCTGCCCAGCTGGATGAGCTTGCTGCTTGGAGCAAAGTATTTTTAATTTTTTTTTTTTCACCTGTGGTTCATTTAATTTAGACGTTAATTCATCTTTTAGGATTTGCCATCCTGCAAATGTTGACTACATGGGATTTTGTTTTTCCTGCTCTCCTGTGCACTCTCATATTAACAGTATAAATTGTAACAGGCTATGAGAATTTAAATTCTATGAATTATAAATATAATTACATTCATTATAGTCTGTATTCTAATTCTAGAGTGATGAATAATTTTATAAATTATAAAATACTATATGAATTATTGCATTATTATATAAATATATATAATTGTATTATATATTCCATATATAATTAATATATTATATATAGAATTATATGTAAAATTATATATAAAATTATATATAAAATTATATATAAATATATATAATTGTATATATAATAATTATCTATATATAATCTAAACAAGCCTATATAGCACTGAAATTAAAACATACAGCAGACACAAATCGGGGTTCTTGCATGGAATTTTAACTTACTTTTAACCATTAGCATCCTTTGGAGTACATCGGGCTGAAAAGCTTTGATGGCTGAGTCAGGACATTTCAGTGCCTAGTAGGATGAAGCACCTGGATAAATCCAGGCTTTGGGTTTAGTCCTGTTTTCCAAAAAATTATGGAAGCTTTGGGTTTCTGTGGTCTATTCCTGCTTTGCCTTTCCTCTGGATAAAGGGACATCATTTGTGTTGTTACCTCCCAAAAAAACTGATCAAGGAGAGAGGATGGGGCTGAGCTCTGAAGTTTCTTCACCTGAACCCTCTGGAGGCCGCCCCAGGAGGAGCCCAGGGCATCCGTGGGAATATAACATTTTATCTTTAGAACAGAGGGAATCAGAGAGCATCCCAAGGCAGCAGGGAGGAGGAATTCCGGCAGGGATGAGGAATTCCAGACGGGGTGAGGAATTCCAGCAGGGACGAGGAATTCCGGCAGGGATGAGGAATTCCGGCAGGGATGAGGAATTCCAGCACGGATGAGGAATTCCGGCAGGGATGAGGAATTCAGGCAGGGATGAGGAATTCCGGCAGGGATGAGGAATTCCGGCAGGGACGAGGAATTCCGGCAGGGAGGAGGAATTCCAGCAGGGAGGAGGAATTCCAGCTCCCTGCCCTCGCAGGTGTCCCCAGACTGACTCACCTGGCTGGGGCAGGTGCGGCTCCCTGAGCCTGGCGCTGGTGGCAGCTGCCAGCTCCGGGCTCAGCGCTGTCCCTTGTCCCCTCCCGGTGTCGCGGCGCTGCAGTGGTGGCCCGGAGCGCTCCCGAGGACACGGTGACCGGCAGCTTCGCCTCCTTCATCTCCGCGGCGCGACCCGAGCACCTGTCGCAGACCGTGCGACAGCGGAGCAAGAGGATGATCCTGGACAGCCTGGGCGTGGGGCTGGTGGGCAGCACCACCAGGGTCTTCGACATCGCCCTGCGCTACTGCCGGGTAGGGACAGCCGCGACACCGCCACCGCGCTGTCACCGCCACCGCCACCTCCGGGCTGAGCCCCGCGGCTGCGGGTGGCTGTCCCCATCCCGGGCTGTCCCCATTCCGGGCTGTGCCCATCCCCGGCTGTCCCCATCCCCATCTGTCCGCATCCCGGGCTGTCCCCATCCCCATCTGTCCCCATCCCGGGCTGTCCCCATCCCGCGGTGGCTGACCCCATCCCGCGGTGGCTGTCCTCATCCCGGGCTGTCCCCATCCCCGGCTGTCCCCATCCCGGCTGTCCCCATCCTGTCTGTCCCCATCCTGTCTGTCCCCATTCCGGGCTGTCCCCATCCCGGGCTATCCCCATCCCCGGCTGTCCCCATCCCGCAGGTGGCTGTCCCCATCCCGTCTGTCCCCATCCTGAGCTGTCCCCATCCCGGGCTGTCCCCATCCAGAGCTGTCCCCATCCCCGGCTGTCCCCATCCCCGGCTGTCCCCATCCCCGGCTGTCCCCATCCCGAGCTGCCCCCATCCCGGGCTGTCCCCATCCCCGGCTGTCCCCATCCCGGGCTGCCCTGACCTTCCCTCTGTCCCCAGGAGCTGTACCCCTCCGTGGCCGTGAGCTCTGTCTATGGGAAGCCGGGGGTGAAGCTCTCCCCGACGCTGGCTGCCTTCACCAACGGCGTGGCGGTGAGGACCGGGCTTCCCGGGGGAATGTGTGCTCCTTGGCTCTTCCAGGGGAATCTGTGCTCCTGGTTTTTCCCGGGGGAATGTGTGCTCCTGGCTCTTCCAGGGGAATCCACTCTGTTTTTTCCAGCGGGATCTGTGTTCTTTGGCTCCTCCAGGGGAACCTGTTCTGGTTTTTCTCGGGGGAATGTGTGCTGCCGGCTCTTCCAGGGGAATCTGTGCTCCTGGTTTATCCCGGCGAGATCCGTGTTCCTTGGCTCTCCCAGGGGACTCTGTGCCCTGTGGTGCCCGCGATCAGCATTCCAGGAAACAGAGTGGCCACTGATGGGGGACAAAAGCCGGGAATCTCCTGGCTTTTAGGGAAGCTGAAGGGTGTCCTGTGGGGACACTGAACGGAGGCTTTGGCACAATTCCCTCAGGAATATCAGCGGGGATACGAGCCTCATTCCCTCAGTGCAGAGCCAGCACATCCTCTCCTGTTTCCCTGGCAGACCCATTCCATGGATTTCGATGACACCTGGCACCCTGCCACCCACCCCTCGGGGGCCGTCCTGCCCGCTCTCCTGGCAGCTTCCCAGATGCTCCCTCCGAACACCAAACCCAACGGGCTGGATTTCCTGCTGGCCTTCAACGTGGGCCTGGAAGTGCAAGGGAGGCTCATGCACTTCTCCACGGAGGCTCACGACATTCCCAAAAGGTAAAGCTCCTCTTCTTCCCCGAGGGTGAAGAGGGTCGGCGAGTCTGGGGTTTAAAATGTTCGTTTAGGTTAAGGCAAGTTTAAGTCCAGTTGAATTTAGCTTTACCCCAGGGTAAAGCCTTACTGAGAGCCAAATGCCAGAGGTGATTGCGCCACGCATTTATTTGGTGATTTCTGGGGATTTTGCCTCAAAATAACCCTCGGGAGGATTCCCAGGGTGTCTGCAGTGCCATGGCCTGACCCAGCCAGGGCAGGATCCCAGAACCCAGCAGAGTTTGGTGGTGGGGCCAGCCCCTGAGCCCACTGCTACCACCAGCAGTGCCCTGGAGTGATCCAAGCTATGAAATCAACCAAGAGCTGTTCCCTTGGGTGTGTTTGAGGCTGGATTATTTGTCTGAGGGAATAGAAACTTCCTCCTGGAGGAAGTTCAAATTGCTTTTTGGAGACGCTGAGCTCACCCTGGTGTTTCTGAGGAGGTTGGAGATTTCAAGGAGAAACCAAGATTTTAGGCTAAATTTATGTTAATTAACCCAAAATTTAGAGTTAAACTGAACTCTAGTAAAACTCTGATTTTAAAGTTAATTCATGAGCTAAAATTCACAGTTAAATTTTGAGTCAGGCAAATCCCACTTGCACCAGAGCCATGACGGAGTTCCACTGGCTGACGGGCCCCTCATTTTCCATGAATTTCTCCACGGGAAGGGTGCTTTGGTCATTCCTGCCGTCCCCCCTTGCAGGTTCCACCCTCCCTCAGTGGTGGGCACCCTGGGCAGTGCCGCGGCCACGGCCAAGCTGCTGTCCCTGAGTTCATCCCAGTGCTGCCACGCCCTGGGCATCGCCGCCTCGCTGGCCGGGGCACCCATGGCCAACGCCGCCACCCAGGCCAAGCCCCTGCACGTGGGCAACGCCACCCGCCTGGGCCTGGAGGCTGCTCTGCTGGCGGCCCGAGGGATGGAGGCCAACCCGCTGATCCTGGATGATATCCCCGGCTGCTCGGGCTTCAGCGCCTTCTACGGCGTCTACCAGCCCAAACCTCTACCTGCGCCTGGCCAGCGCCACGAGTTCCTCCTGGAGAAACAGGACATTGCCTTCAAGAGGTTCCCGGCCCACCTGGGCATGCACTGGGTGGTGGATGCTGCCCTGTCCGTCCGGAACCTCTTCGTCAACCACGCGGGGTCCTTCTCCCCGTCTCTGATCCGCAGCATCATGCTGAAGATCCCGGTGTCCAAGTACATCAACCGGCCTTTCCCCAGCTCGGAGCACCAGGCCAGGCACTCCTTCCAGTTCAACGCCTGTGCTGCGCTGCTGGACGGAGAGGTGGGGCTGGCCTCCTTCTCCGAGAGCAGCATCCAGCGGCGGGAGCTCAGGGAGCTGCTGGACAAGGTGGTGGTGGAGCACCCTGAGGACAACGTGGCCAACTTCGACAAGATGTACGGAGAGGTGGCCCTGCTCCTGCACACTGGGGACGTCCTGACGGGCAAATGTGACACTTTCTATGGGCACTGGAGGAATCCCCTGAGCAAAGAGTCGCTCCTGAAGAAGTTTCGGTCCAACGCCTCCCATGTGCTTCCAGAAGAAAAAATAGAAACCATCATCACTCTGGTGGACAACCTGGAGAACCTGTCAGACAGCTCCCAGCTGGCCTGCAGCCTGTGAGGGGACAGCGTGGGGGCTTGGTGAGGGGCTTGTCCCGGTGAAACTGCCATTCCTTTCTTCATTGGTGCTTTCCTGTTGATTCCCAAGGACAGAGAAGTTCCCACCCCTTCCAGTAGATAATTCCAAAGGAACCCACGAGGCAGGAGGTGTGCATGGGTCAGCACACAGAATAAACTTCAACTCCTGGTTGATGCTGGCTGAGGAGCTGAAAGGCCACCACGAGTATAAAAACATTCCCATGGAAATCTCTGAGAATCCTGGGGTATTATCCAGTTCTCCAGGAGGAATGGTGCCTGTGCATTTCTTACAGCTGGATTCCAAGTTTTTTCTGTGCAGGACTCCTCCCCGCCGAGTCTGGGAAGAGGAGGACGTTCAGCTGCAGAGCCTGTGCTTTTCTTAGTGCTCCTCTGGGCACATTTGGGGCCAGGGTCAGGAAAAATCCATCCTTGCTGCAAACAGCCCTGCCTGCAGAACTCTCTGGAAGAGAGGGATTATTTTCCTTTCCAGCAAAAGCCTCCCATTTCTCCAGCCCATGGGCACTGTTTGCTACTTCCCTGTGTACACGGGATGGTTTGAGGGCCCTTGAGACCTGGATGTCTTTTCTGAAGGGAAGACGGTAGGTGAAGAATCCTACATCAGTCCTGCACCCTGAGAGTGATCCCTGCCCATCCCGGGGCTGCCCACACCATCCCTCCTGGCTTTCCCAGACTTTCCCAGGCACCTGCTCCCAGCTGGCTCACCAGGTGTCCCCTGGGCTTCTCTGGCAGGTGACTTGGGCACATACACTGTGACTCCCTTTGGGAAATTCCTGCTTCCCTCCTGTGAGAGGATGGGGGAAGCTCATTGAGACTCGGCTCTTAAATCATCTTTCCATCTGGGATGAAATCTGTGCTCCTGAGCAGCCACTCCCTGGAAGGTTCCTTCCCCTGCACCCTCCCTGAGCAGTGAGATGGAGAACTCAACATTTCTCCACACGAAATACTGGAATTGCTGATCCAAAGAGCTCCTTCCCAATATGGTCATGATAAAACTGTGGAATCTGCTGTGGGAATTATTATTCCAGAGGGATGAGATGGGAGCAGACAAGAAGGAAGATCCTTTTCTCTTGCTGGTTGTGGTTTGTGCAGGGAACGAACCATCCAGAAGAAAACTGTTTTCCCACCTGTTAATCCACTCTCTCCCACTGTCCTATATCCACAATGAATCTTGCTGAATAAAGAATGGAATTAAATTCATTTTCTCCATGACGATTTAATGCTGCATTGTGTAAACCATCAGTTTTAATTGGAATAAAGAGGATTTTCCAACAGATGGGGAGCCCAGCGGAGGTTGGGACGGGGACAGCTGGAATAATGGTTTCTCCAGGGAAAAACACTCAGCCCCACAGGTCCTTTTCCCTGGAGACAACAACAACCAGCAGCCGGCAAAGCCTCTGGTGCTCCAACACCGTCACTCCAAGCAAGTTCCTCCATCAGCAACACATTCCAAACAGTTGCTAAATTTCCATGACAAGTTTTGGGTTTCCCATGGTTCAGGTCACGTGTGAGATCCCCAAAAGTGTCATTCCACATTTCACCCTCCGGTGAACGGGAAAGCCACGGAGCCGGTGTCCTCCAGGCCAGCCAGCAGCTCAGCATTGAGGGGATCAGTGTGTGGGGCAGAACCGAGGCGGGCTCCAGTGGAGGGAACAAAACCCTCTGCCATGGGCTGTGACCCCCTCCCGTGGGCACTGACCCTCTCCCGTGGGCACTGAACCCCTCCCGTGGGCACTGACCCTCTCCCGTGGGCACTGACCCTCTCCCGTGGGCACTGAACCCCTCCCGTGGGCTTTGGCCTCTCCTGTAGGGACTGACCTTCTCCCATGGGAACCAACCCCGTTCCATGGGGATTAACCCTCCCAAGTGGGAATCAAGCCTGTTCCATGGGGTCTGACCTTCTCTCGTGGGCACCGACCCTGTTCCATGGGGATTAACTCTCCCACGAGGGAAACAACCCTGTTCTATGGGGATTAACTCTCTCCTATGGGCAGGGTTCTCTCTCGTGGGCACCGACCCTCTCCCGTGGGCACCGACCCTCTCCCGTGGGCACCGACCCTCTCCCATGGGCACCGACCCTCTCCCGTGGGCAGGATCCTCTCCCATGGGCACTGACCCTCTCCCGTGGGCACTGACCCTCTCCCGTGGGCACTGACCCACTCCCGTGGGCACTGACCCTCTCCCATGGGCACTGACCCTCTCCCGTGGGCACTGAACCCCTCCCGTGGGCACTGACCCTCTCCCATGGGCACTGATCCTCTCCCGTGGGCTTTGGCCTCTCCTGTAGGGACTGACTTTCTCCCATGGGAACCAACCCCGTTCCATGGGGATTAACCCTCCCAAGTGGGAATCAACCCTGTTCCATGGGGTCTGACCTTCTCTCGTGGGCACCGACCCTGTTCCATGGGGATTAACTCTCCCACGAGGGAAACAACCCTGTTCTATGGGGATTAACTCTCTCCTATGGGCAGGGTTCTCTCTCGTGGGCACCGACCCTCTCCCGTGGGCAGGATCCTCTCCCATGGGCACTGACCCTCTCCCGTGGGCACTGACCCACTCCCGTGGGCACTGACCCTCTCCCGTGGGCACTGACCCTCTCCCGTGGGTCCCACGCCAGCGGGACACCGCCGGGGGACATCAGCACCCTGGAGAGCAGCCGCCGGACGCTCGGCGGCCGAGGGGACCCTTCTCCCGGGGGTCTCTCCCTGGAATCCCTCCCTGGGATCCCTTCCCGGAGCTCCATTCACAAGGTGAGGAGATGCCCGTGGCTTTCTCCCATGGCATTCCTGCCTTTAGTTCCCACGAACGGCTCAGTGGAAACCAGCTCATCCCCGCTGATCATCCAAAGCACTGAATATTTTGCGACCTTGCCTTTTTTTTTTTTTTTTTTTTTTCGCGCCATGAAGAATTTTGGATGCCCCCACGAAATTCCAGCAAGGAAAAATGAGTGCGACTCCCAGATTGTTTCAATTTTATAGAGGATTTGGACTGTAGAGGTCAGAAGAGTCCTCCCTCCTTTCCAGCACTCCTCCCGTGAGGATATCGTTGCTACCTCAGTGTGGCCAGCCTTGGAACTGCTCTGCTTGAGAATCTCCACGTCCTTCATTGTTTTATACTCTTTAAAATAACTTTGAAATGGCTTTTTAAAATAACTAAAGGAAGAAGAAAACTCTATGGCAGTCACACAAGTAACAAGGTGCCATCAGAGTCAGACCATCCTCAATCCCTGCATAAATCCAGGTGAATTCCTGGACTTCTGACACTCTGCTCTTCATGTAGGCACCTCATCCCTGCTTTTTCCACTCCTGAGTGACAGAAACCCACAATTATTGATACAGAGCTGAGGATGAAACTTGGAACTTCGGTTTCAGCAGTGTTTGAGTGTCACACCGAGGCCAAATTCCCAAATCCCGGGCGAGGAGTGTGTTTGGACAGTCACAGCTAGATTTAAACCTCTGGCTTGGTGGGAGAGCCACCAGCACCAGGCAGCTTGAGACGAGAAGCAGGAGGATGAGAGGAAGGGAGACAGAAATTTCCAGCTGTGGAAAAGCGACTCTGAACAGGAGAGGAGTGACAGGTGGACAGTGTGGAAATGAGGATTTCAACTGCAGCGATAGGGATAGCAAGAATTAGGGAAAATGTCCCAACAATTGCAGTGCAGCAGCAACAGGACAGATCTTTCCAGAAAGCCAGGAATCTCGGTGATGGAGACGTACAAAAGCAGGATTGACACCAGAGCAGAGCAGGCTGCCTTGGGAAAACTCTCCATGTCCTTGCAGCACTACTTTGTGGCCATGATTTGAGGCTTGTCCCGGGTTTATACATTTAATTTGTCCAGCCAAACCTGGCCTCTCCACCCCACATCCTGCTGGGACCCGGGCAGAGCACGGGCTGTGCTCAGGGTTTCCCTTCAGCGCCTGCAGCCACATCTGAGCCGTACCTGGAAACCTCAACCAGGTTCTCATCAGGGTCTCGGAAGTAGATGGAGGTTATCGGGCCCAGAGCACCGGTTCTGACCACGGGACCTTCTTCAATGGGCACCCCACAGGCCTGGAGGACACAGGAGAGCAGGGGTTTGGTGTCCATGTCACCAACACGAGGGCAGGGGTTTGGTGGCCATGTCACCAACAGGAGAGCAGGGGTTTGGTGGCCATGTCACCAATACGAGGGCAGGGGTTTGGTGGCCATGTCACCAACAGGAGAGCAGGGGTCTGGTGTCCATGTCACCAACAGGAGGGCAGGGGTTTGGTGGCCATGTCACCAATACGAGGGCAGGGGCTTGGTGGCCATGTCATCATCGTGCCCTCCTCCCCCAGCCCGGCATTCCCCAGGAAAGTGTCATTTAGAGGCTCACCTGGCATGACCCTGCCCTGGGGACACCCTGCCTCACCTCTAGATGCTCCAGCAGCTTCTCCAGGGGCTCTGCTGTGATCAGACAGAAATCCGCAGAGCCGGGCACCGGGCGCCGAGCCTTGGGCTCAAACTCCTGCCCAGCCTGGTGCAGGTTGAACTTCTGCTGGCCAAAACGCAGAGCTTTGCGACTTCCCTGTCCCCAGAGGGAAAGGCCAAAGTGAGGGAGATGTCCTGGGATGGAAACCTTCAGCACCCATTCCCCCTGAGCAGTCCTGGAAACCCCGGGGACATGGTGGAGTCCTGTTAACTCAGGTCAGGGTTACCTTGAAAGTCACCACCTCCATGCCCAGGACTTTGGAGTAGAAGGCCACGGTGTCCTCAATGCTCTTCACAGTCAGCACAAGGTGGTCCAGGCGCTGGATGAAACACGAGGGTGGGCTCCTGCCCTCCTCCTTCCAAGCCATGCTCTCGGGGCTGGGAACTGGCATGGAAAACCAGAGAATGGGGGAGTTAGGAGCATCCAGCTATGCAGGGAAATGGAAAATGGTCCAGGGAGCTGAGGGCTGAGTGGGGATCACCCAGGTTTTCCTTTGTCCTGCAGGTGGCACAAGCACAGAAGCAATAAACCCTCCTCCCTGCAAGAGCCTCAGACTCTGGTGGCACCTGAGCCTGTCAGGGCCCCTGGCTGGGCCAGGTGTGGGGAACAATCCAGGTGACATCACTGATGTCACCAAGATGCCAAGCTCCCAACACACAAACGCCTTGGTGTGCACCAAGGATGGGACCATGTGTGTGATCCTTCCTCCAGCCCCTCCGGGGTCACCCCAGGTGTGGGCACCCACCCAGGTGGAGCCAGAGAGTGAAGACAAACTGGGGCCTGGCAGAGCAGCAGAAAACATCTGAGGACATTTCATTTGTTTCTAAGCTGTCAGATGTCATCCCCAGGCAGAGGGTGAGGCCAGGGGCTCAGGGGGGCACAGGACCAGGGTGTGGGGACTCACCAGCCCGGGGTCACAGAGGTTCCAGGTAGCTTAGGTTGGGTTCTGGCACTGCCCTTGGCTGTTAGGGACACGGCTTAGGGAGATGTTGGCAGGGGGAATGATGAGGGACTCAGTGACCTCAGAGGGCTTTTCCAGCCTAAATGATTCCATCCTTCTGCCAGGAGGTGTTTGGTGAGGAGAGATCCCCGAGCCCCACTGACACAGGACCATAAAGCCAGTTTCCCTGGGGTCTCTGCCCAGTGCAGCCACAGGAGCCTGTTTGGAGCAGGATCCCATCACCCCATTCCATGGCACAGCCTGGGCCACGCTCAGTGACTTCCCCAGGTTTTGGGGAGCCATCGACAGCCCCAGAGGATCCCCTGCCCCTCCTTGCTGGGGTTTGGTGCTCCACATCCTCAGGGCCTCCTGCCTCAATCCCTCTGCAAATCCCTTCTCCTCAGGCGTCGTCTTGGCTTCTCCCAAACTGCAGCAACCTCATGTCCCAGCCGACAGCTCCCACCTCCCGCCCTCCCCTCCCAGGTGAGCCCCTGAGCCAAAAACTGAAAGGAAAAGGGGCTGAAAATTTCCTGTTACCTCCAGAGAGATGAAGGGCAGCGCTGGATGGTTTTTCCTGTGACAGTCCTCTTCCTGCTGGGAGCAGCCACGTCACAGGACAAAGGCAGGGAATGATAAGATTGGAAACAGGAGCTCTAAACATTGGTCCCTGCAGAGGTGGACCTTGACCCGAAGGCCAACTGCTTGAAAAATCCCAGAAGAAGAGTCTGGATTTTTCCCTCTACAAGGGAAAATTTGGTTTATGTCTTGGCTTAAAGCTCCCACTGAAGAAGCCACGATATCCGTGGAGAAAAGGGGCTGTCCAAGCAGCCACAGCAGCCTCCACCTCCAGCCTGCCCTTCCCTGGCAATGGACAGGGAATCTTGCCTCCAAGATTATTTTCTAGCAAGCAAAATAAAGAAAATAATCTTTGTCCTGTGAGGTAAATACCGAGGAGTTCAAACTCTTCAGTTGTTTAGGAAGAAGGTTGTGATGGACAACGTGAGCCCCAAGAAGCAGGAACAGCATGACGATATATTGGTGAGTTGGTTTAGGAAGATTCCTAAGAAAATGGGTTAAAAACAGGCAATTCCCTGAGGGATTTGCACGTTTAGATCAAAGAACTGCACATTTCTCCACTCCAGTTAAGATGTGAGTAAATATGAGCTAAAAGCAATAAATCCATTAATATTTACAGCTCTGGACTTTCATCTGTTGGATGAATTTCAGTGGAGAATTGTGGAGCAGTGGCGCCTGTTGGGATACCAGAACCCCTGCTCCACGGGCTGCCACACCACCTGGAAAAGCAGAATTCCTGCTCTATGGGCTGCCACACCACCTGGAAAAGCAGAATTCCTGCTCCACGGGCTGCTACATCACCTGGAAAAGCAGAATTCCTGCTCCACGGGCTGCTACATCACCTGGAAAAGCAGAATTCCTGCTCCTTCCCTGCCCCTGCAGCCCACAGCACTGCAGTCCTGGATCCCAGCCATCCCAGTGTCACACCCATCCCGCCCCAGTACCTGCAGAAGGTTTTCCTCTGGGGACAGACGTTTGTGGGTTGTCCTGTGGAGGGCACAATGCTTTTGACTTTCTTGCCAGGATATTTTTCAGTCACTTTCCGGAGTTCCTGTTTGCTGCAGTCCAGCTGGAAGCTGAAGTTCTCCTCCTTCACCCCCTGAGCAAGGTGGGCTTTGACCCCCTCAAAGAAACGCTGGAGAGGGAAGGAGACATTCCATGAGCCATCTGAGGTGGATTCCTGCCTCAGGGCTGACACCTGAGCGCTGCCCTCAGCTCCCTTCAGCCTAATTCAGCTGAAACGAAGAATTTAAGTATGTTTAATGAGGTATTGGAGATTTTTATCCTCCAGGAAAGCAGAGTTTAGGGAATTTCATGGTTCTGTCTGCTCAACAGGCAGCATCCCTAAGAGTTGCAGGCCCGTGGAGCATTGGCACTGCTGGAAAATCCCTCCAGCTCCTTGATGCTCCCCACAGTTTTCTCCCCACAGAGGTGGGGATGGGGATCCCTGAACCTGCAGAGGTGTAGAGCAAAACCTGAATTTTCTCAGTTCTCCTGACACCTCTGCTAGAGCTGGACAAGGCATTCCACATCTGCTGTAAAACAAGGGAATAATCCCTTCCTCCATCCTCCTGTCTCTTCACACAGCCCAAGAATCCATTTTGGCTACAGCCTGGCTGTGGAGAAATACCCCAAATCCCAAGGATTTTGAGCTCCTGAATGTATGAACTGTTTCCAAGAACCAGGAATCAGCTCCTGCATTACTTACACCTCTTTGCACCTTCTCTTGGTGGGGACAAACTGGGAGAGCTGGAGAAGGCCATGCCAGCATTTTGGGAAATTCAGGTGCCCTCGCATCCCACTTGCTTTGTCATGAGCGATAAAATGATCCTTCCCCTTGGAAAAGGGAGGATTTGAAGCCACAGCAGAGCTCAGGTAGCTCGAGACACGGAGCTGATTTTCCAGCCAAGCCAACAAATGTTTGACAGCAATGACTGGAAACAAATTGGAAGTAACAGGTCCCATAAATAATTCCAGCTGAGCTCCGTCCGTGAGGCATTTCAGGAAGAGGGAAGGAGCGGGGAGCCGTGGTCTTGGGGAGGAGGGGATGTCTGCTTGAGTTAGCAGAGCCAGATGCTCTTAGCTCAGTTAACGAAGCAGCCACTTGGGAAGTGTTGGATGGATCAGCCCAGGCAGCTGTGAAAAAAAGAGCTGGGATCTGCCAGATGGCGGCACGCAACCGGAGAGGGAGCAGGAATAAACTGGGAATGAACTGGGAACAAACTGGGAACGAACTGGGAACAAGCTCCCCACCAATGCTCTGGAATTCTGCCTCTCCCATGTCTTGGTCCACCACCTGGAAACGGGCACGAGGATGAGGCAGCAGGAAAATGAGAAAAATCCCCCCCTGGTTTGGATTGTTGGTAAGAGGAGGGAGTGGGACAAGAGGGCTGATCACCTTGTCCGGATATAAGGAATTTTTTCCAGTGAGGACTAGCTGGGATAATCCATCAAACCTGCCCAGGGATGTGACAGAGTCCCACCACTGGAGATTTCAGGATGTGACTGGACAGGCAGATACAGAATCTCATCCAGGAAAAATCCCCAGTGAAATTTGGACTGGAGTGAGCAGGGACATCCCGGGACAAGGAAACTCACCCTGTCCTGCCCGTGGAGCAGCTCTGGGCAGACACTTGGGGATGGTTTCTACCAGAGCAGGAACACCTTGGAACCCTCCAAGGATTTTCTCCTGGGGTTTAATCACTCCTGGTTCATAGAGTCGTGTAAGAAATAAAGATGGATAAAATATTGGAAGGAAATCCCAGTTTAACACTTATGGAAAGGGGATGGGGCAGACTGGCTGCCACACATGCCCTGCACCACCTTTGGTTTAATTTAACAACTTTATTTCCATAAATAGTCCAGGGCTGGCCATTGGGAATATTTAGGTGACATTTTCCTCCTTTTTTCCCCCCAGGCTGCCGTGTAGGTGTTTGTGTCCCCGCTCCCCATCCTGCTTTGACCCCAGGGTTTTGGGGTGCTCCCAGCTCTGAGTGTCTTTCCCAGGGGAAGTGATGCTGGGCAGGAGGAGCTGCACGGGGTGCTGGAGATATTTTGGGTGTGAGGAACCCCAAAATTGGGGCCACCAACCCCATTCCCTTCCCTCTGCTCCATCCCCTGGCTCGGGATCTGGACACCAGTGATGAAGGGAGTGCAGGGCTGGAGGTGCTGACTCTGATGGACAAAACACACCAGCCTGACCTTCAAACTGGGCCAAACTGGCCTGGAAATTTCCATTACAGCCCTTTGTTTTGTTGATGGAAAATGTGATTTGTAGGCCATAAAAAAATTACCAGAGGAGACAGATCAGTTTCTCTTTTTATCTTCAGAAACACCTGACTGGAATATTTTGAGTCAGACCCAGGGATTTTGGTGGAAATGAGCACCATGGGACAACACAGCCCCACAGCCAGCTGAGTGTGAAATCATCCCACAAATATTGCTGTGAATTCCCTCTGTCTTCTGGGACAGGCCTCCCCCTGCAGGGAAAAGTGTCTGAGGAATCTGGCATGAAACATGGGCCAGGCTTTAGAGAACCACAAAATGCTTTGGGTTGGGGGTGACCAAAAAAAATCACCTCCTTCCACCTCTGCCATGGGACACCCTTTTTGCATTTTACGCTCAGAATTTGAAATTCAAAGCTCACAGAACTTCTAAGTCACACTTGAATGTCTGCAAGGATACAGAGTGGCTGCATGGGATGTTAGAGTTTAAAGTTGGGGCTTGGGATGTTAGAGTTTAAAGTTAGGGCTTTGAATGCAGTTTTTTTACCTTTTATGGGCCAGGACCTTGAACATTTTTTGTTGCTTTGGGAGGAATTGGCATGACTAGAATCAACAGTGGTGAAGTAAATTGTGTTGAGGAGTGTTTTATATTGGACTAGACTATTATTATTATCCCATCCCATCCCATCCCATCCCATCCATCCCATCCCATCCCATCCATCCCATCCCATCCCATCCCATCCCATCCCATCCATCCCACCAGCTCGGTCCAGAGCTTCCCACTCATTAATTGTTCATTAATTAGAGCCAGACGCCTCCCCCAGCCTGTCCCTGCCACTCCTTCAGGCTGTCCCCACGGGGACTGTCCCCAGGGACACCGAGGGACAGTGCAGCTGGAAGGGGCTCTCCAGAGGCTCCAGGAGCAGGAATACAATCCGGCTGCAGGCAGCACGGAGCTGGGATCCGTTCCACGCGTGTTGGGATCCTGGAATTCTGGAGGAATATCGATGTCCAAATCAGAGCCTTTGGCCTCCTGGTGTCCCGGCCGTGCCGTCCTTCCCTTCGGAGAAATCAACTTTTCCTTGTGCCAGTGCGGGGATTTCTGTGATTCCCAGAACAGCTGGGTCACAGGAGGGGGATTAATATGGGAGAGAAGGCCAAGGAGTTATCACTGGGATGTGGGGAAAACATTTAAATGGATGCGTGTGCTGGTCTGACTCGCCGGGACTAATAACATTTAATATCGGAGATTAAGGCTCGGAAATGGAAATGCTCATTAATTAATTTGTATTGGTGGGAAGTCGTATTTATTCATTAGAGGGCATTAAAATAATGTATTCAACGGTGCCTTTCATCTCAAAAAAACCCAAAACTTAATAAAGATGTATTTGTTGCTCTCCCAGGGTGTTCTACAGCTGGGAACAGTCACAAAGTGCCTGAATTCCTTGCCAGGAGCTGGCAGGAGCAAACCTCAGGAGTTTGGGCTTCCAGATTAACTTCCAGTGTAATAAATCATATATGGGAATACAGCAAACTCTGCAGCTAATGGAGGTTGGATTTAGGGCTTGTGGTTTCTTGTATGGTTCAGGATATTTCCTTTGGCTTATTTTTTCCCTTTTTTCCTCAGTTACCAACCATAAAATCCCAGATATTTTAGCAGAAGGTAAAGGCTCGAAGCAGCTTTCCCAGTTTTTTTTTTTTTTGTTCCAGAACTTAAAGGAGAAATTTTCTCTGCAGAAATGCAATGAACCACAGCAACCCAAATGGAGTCAGTAAAGCTCAGTAGCCAAAAATCATGGAATGGTTTGGGCTGGAAAGGACCTTAAAGCCCACCCAGTTCCATCCAGCCAGTGCTGGGAGCCAGGGGTCTGAAGGATCCTCTTGCAGGAGACCCTTGAGCTCCTCAGTTTCATTTTCTCCCTTTCCCTTCCAAATCCATGGAAAACCACAGAATCCTGGAATGGTTTGGGATGGAAGAGACCTTAAAGCCTATTTTCTTCCAGCACCTTCCACTGCTCCAAGCCCCATCCAACCTGGCCTTGGGCACTGCTGGGGTAACCACAGCTTCTCCCCACCCTCCTCATCAAACCCTTCTTCCTTTGTGTCTAAATTAAATTAGAGGTTTGGAGCAGCCTGGGACAGTAGAAAGTGTCCCAGCCCATGGTCCTCAAGGTCTCTTCCGACCCAAACCCACGAGTTTCTATGAAATGGGCTGAAAATTGTCTGTTGTAGGGTTAAATATACCTATAAATGATATATAAAATGATACAGATCAATAAGATATATAAACCCCACAGTGTATGTTCACAATTGTATTTATTTCTTGATGAGGGGATGTCACCGGGTTCCTGCCCTGCTGTTACCAACCCTCACCTCCCCAAACCAGGTCCAGAGATTCCTGGGAATGAGATAAATTGGTTTTGTTCCACTCTGGCTGTGTGTATCCGTGGGCAGTGGATAAATTGATGTTCCTGCACACCTCACCCCAGCTCCTGCTGCTCCCCTCACCAGGTGCCACCTCACCCCTTCCCACCACCCAGTTACTGCCTGAATTTGTCCACCTCTCACTGATGGGGACTGCAAAAAACTCAGGGCGCTCCGAGTGTGACAAGGCCATTAATTAATTCATTCATTAATTGCCTTCCACTGCACCCGAGGGGACTTTCACAAAGGGTTCAGCTTCTACAAACACCTGAGGAAGGTTTTCTTCTCCCAGCTCCTGGAGCTTCTCGTAAAGCTTCTCCAAGTGAAACTCAAAGTCCAGGCTCGTCTAGATATCAGGTAATTAACACATTAATTAACAAGGTCCAGCCAGTCCTGGTTCGGCAGTGCTCATTGAATTCCGCATTATAAAACCTCTTCCTGCACTTTTGGGGGATGAGTGATGGGTTTTGACAGCGGCCTGTGGCAGATGTTGGGATCAAAAGCGTTCCAAGGGCAAGCCCGGAGTCCTGGTGCCTTCAGGATTCCCTGGCAGCTTCCAGAGTGCCGTGATCCAGCCGCTCCCTGAGCTGGAGGCTGGATGCACAGCCCTGTGTTTAACAGCCCTTGAAGGAGCTGCTGTCCCCGCTCTCCTCTAGTGGTTTTTGGGATTATTCAGAGCGTTGGCACTTCCAGTGGGAACGAGCTCGGGAGTGCTGAGCGGGAAAGGGTGAGCAACTGGAGGCAAGAATTTGGGATAAATCCAGCACCCACCCCGTCCCCACTGCAGATATTCCCTCTGCAAGCCCCATCCCGCTGAAATCTCAAAGCTCTCCTCACTCCAGACCGGGAATATCCAGAGAAATCCCAGAAAGGCTCCCAGGAGCCTGAAATCCCTCTGGAGGCAGCGTGGGTGGGATCACCTGCACACTCAGCCTCCCATTTCCCGGCAGGGGAAGGAAAAGGGACCGGGAAGAAACACCTTTTGGCATTTCCCATGTTGTTTCCATCCATACAAAGATTCCCATCTCCCTGTTCCCGAGGCATGTTGTCTCCTGGAGGGGATCAGGAGGCGCAGTTTTGCCACTGAACTTCGTGGAAGCGGAAAAAAACAATGGAAACTGCTGAACTTGGAATGTCCCACAGCTGGAATCCCTTCCTGCCCCATCCCAGCACAGCCTGACCCTTCTGGAGAATTTCTAAATACGGGCACTAATCACCGTCACAGCCTCGGGGCGCTGATTGGGACCACCGCAGTCCTCAAACGTGTTCCCTCCCCTCCAAGTCGTTCCAAAACGCCTTGAAGTGACACTTCCAGCCGGGTGCCAGCCCCTTGGATGGCGCAGAATTTTGTCAGGAGCTATTAGAGGCGGGAGGCGCTAATGAATCACCTCATGAATATTCAGGGTGTTTTGGTGGAGGCAGCTGGAGCTTTAGCAGCGCTGGATCGGGCAGCATCCGCCGGTGCCAGGGAAAAATCCTGGTTGGAATTCCAGCTTTTGAGGAGGTCCCGTTGGAGGAATGGCAGGCACAATTCTGGCTGGCTGCACGCAAGGGAGAGGGAGAGGCTCCAGACCTGGCGAGGGGAAGACAATCAAAGAATCCTGGAATGGTTTGGGATGGAAGAGACCTTAAAGCCCATTTTTTTTCCAACACTTTCCACTGTGCAGGTGGCTCCAAGATCCATCCAGCCTGCCTTGGGCACTGCCAGGGATCCAGGGGCTGCTCTGGAGACTTGTGTCAAGGCCTCCCCACCCTCCCAGGGAACAATTCCTGCCCAATATCCCGTCCATCCTGCCCTCTGGCAGTGGGAAGCCGCTCCATGTGTCCTGACACCAGCAGAGGAGGACATCGTGCTCATCCTGCCAGCAGGGAGGTGAAAGGAGAGGAGGCTGCAATCTAAAAATACATCTGGGGATGCAAAGAGCTGCCAGAGCTAAAGGACATCACAGCGCCACGAGGGGGGAACGACGGGGGCAGGAATACAGGCTGGGAATTACAGGAAGGAGAACCAGGTTCTCTCTTTTCCTCCCAGCAGGAGTTGGGCAAAATTCACCAATATTAAAGATCAGAATGACCCATTTATCCCAAGGGGCGGCAAATGAGGGGGAGAAGGCTGGAAATCTGGAGGCACTTCCTACTCTGAATCCCTGAGGAGCCTTTAGCCAGGCTCACCTGCTCAAGGAACTCTCAGGTGTGGTGGGAACTCCTCATCTCCTTGTGTGTGGGAAACGTGAGACAACGAGGGGTCAGAGCAGATCTGGAACCTGCATTGGGATTTTTCCTGCCAGCCGTGCTGCACTTCTTTTGTTCTGGATGTAAAGCTGATGAGGTGCTCTTTTTCCCATTTATTTTCATGTTTGTGAAACCCCAGGCGTGTTGCCAAAGCCTCTGGAACATTCCCATTAATAAACCCTCATTATCCCAACCCTAATGATGCTGTGCCAGCCCCAGCAGCAGAAAGGGAGGCCCTTATCCGAGCTGAACTTCCCCAAAACCTTAACGCCAACCCTAAAGGCACAAATTCCCGCTGACTCCAGCCCTCCATAATCCCTCCTCCAGTAAATCCAATCTTTAAATCCCTCATGGAGATGTCTGCCGAGGAGCTTTGTCCTCATGGCCAGATGGGCCTGGCTGTGTCCTGGAGGCTGCAGAGGAGCAGAGCTCCAGAGCTCCTGGGCTTCCCACGGGAGCTGTGTCCAGGCACCACCAGGGAATCGTGGAATAGGCTTGGAAAAAAGCTCCAAAATCACGCCCAGCCTCTGAGTGAGCACCGCTGTGACCCCTGAGGCACGCCCAGGTGTTTGGCCAGGTCAGGTGTTGGGCCAGCCTGGCTTCCCTCAGTTAGAGATGGAGCATCCAGGAGGGAAGGAAATCCCTCAGCATCCCCTCAACGTCTCGGACACAGTGAGGCTTCTCCCTGCAAACCACAGCCAGCACGGAGACATGATCCAGGGAAGTTCTGGCTGCCCCTTCCCTGGACACCCTGGGCTCAGAAGGTGTCCCTGCCCACGGCAGGGAGGAGTGGGATGGGATTTAAGGTCCTTTCCAGCCCAAACAGCTCTGGAATTCTGTCACTCCCAGGCCCCAGGCAGTTGGGTTGGAAGGAACCCCAAAGCCCCTCTCCTTCCAACCCCCTGCCGCGGGAGATGTTATTGGGATGCTTCTCCACTCTCAGCAGAGCCAGCAATATCAGGATTCCCGGGAATCCAAGGCCAGTGGGTCCTGGATGAACCCCTGGAGACCACCAGCCAACCTTTCACAGCCTCTGAGCTGCACCGGGAGGGGAAAAACCAATTTGGTACAACTGAAACCTCGGGTTTCACATTCCAGTGAGAACCGGGGATAAATAAAAATACAGACCGCAGGAAAATAATAACAACAACAACAACAATAATAATAATAATAATAATAATAATAATGATTCCAACAGGCACTGGGAATGTTTGGGAGGAGGAATTTATGGTGCTGCAGTGAATGAAAGCAATGAACCCCTCAACAACTCCCTCCCAGTTACTCCTTCAGCTCAGCCACACATTTAACTTGGAATCATATCCCCAGTTATTAAAAATCCCTTCCATGCCTGTGACTGCCCCGAAATAAAGAGGAATTCGCTTCCAAAAGGATTCTGTCACCACCACATCCCTCTGAACCTTTCTGGGCTACCCTGCTTCCTCCATCCCTGTCAGGTTTTCAGCATCTCTAGCGGCATTTCCCTCCCCACGCCCATTTCCCAACACTTCCTCACGTCAAGCAGCACTTGAACTCCAGGAAAATGATGGAAAGGCAGAGCAATAGAGGGCGAGTTAATTCGGGAAGCTCAAAACCTCCCGTGGAATTGAAAAGCTGTCTGCAGCAGAGCAGCATCACAGCTCCTCATCTTGTCACCCAGAGACAACCTGCGAGACTTAAAGATGTCAGGGAAAACTTCCTGATATTCCCCATCACCCATCCAGCTGCTGGCAGCTGGGAAAAGCCCCTCGGGAAGGGGAAGAGCAGGCAAAGATTTACCCGGGGGAGCAGAAATGGAGGGAATCACAAGGAACCTCAGGCCAGGAAATGATTTATGGGTGAAATGAAAGCTCTGAGAGCAAAACAGGAAAGGACCCGAGCATGAGGAGGGGCAGGAAAGGCCCAGGTGCAGCAGGAGGAGCATCAGAGCTGCAGAGGGAGAAAAGCAAAGCAGAGTGAAATCCATTTCCTCTCCGTTTGATGTGGAGTCAGGGTTAAATCCCCCTTCGTTTCCTCTTTGCTTGGTTAAAGACAGAATTTGGGTTAAACTCCCCTTCATTTCCTCTTTGCTTGGTTAAAACTCAAAATTTGGGTTAAACACCTCTTCATTTTCTCTTTGCTTGGTTAAAGACTCAGAATTTGGGTTAAACTCCTCTTCATTTCCTCTTTGCTCGGTTAAAAACTCAAAATTTGGGTTAAACTCCCCTTCATTTCCTCTTTGCTTGGTTAAAACTCAAAATTGGGGTTAAACCCCCCTTCATTTCTTCTTTGTTTGGTTAAAGACTCAGAATTTGGGTTAAACTCCCCTTCATTTCATCTTTGCTTATTTAAAGACTCAGAATTTGGGCTTAAATCTCCCTTCATTTCTTCTTTGTTTTGTTACAAACAGGTAAAATCAGGGTTAAATCGCCTCCATTTCCTATTTTTCTGTTAAGAATAGTGAAATCAGGATTAAATCTCCTCCATTTCCCATTTCTTGGTTAAAAAGAATCAATCTTTTTAGGAATAAATGGTTCCTCCATCTGAGTTCACCAAGCACAGAATTACAGCTCCAGGGGCGAGATTTGGTTGGGATTCTCCTTTCTATTTATTATATATATTTTTTTTTAAATTCCCTTTTCAAAATTCACCTCCCAGTGCCAAAGAAGGAAAATCCCAGCTGCCCAACCCTTCCAGTGCCTCCTGCTCCCGTGTGGATGCTCAGCTCTGAGGGTTTGGTGCAGGCTGAGGATGGGGAATGGGGAGACGGGGCTGGGAGGCGCCAGGAGGAGCAGGGATGCTGCAAAGGGGGATTTTCCCCACGGATGGGCATAAGGGATTAGAAATAAGGGATTAAAAATAATTCAGCGCCCCAAGCCTATAAAAAGAATGGTCATCCTCAAATAAAAAATAATAAAAAAAAACCCCCCAAAACCCCAAAAAACTCCAAAACCAACCAATCAAACAACAACAAAAAAAAAAAAACCCAAAACAAACAAACAAAAACCCAAAAAAACCCCTAAAAACCCCAAAAACCAAAAACAAAACAAAATAAACAGACAAAAAACCCCAACAAAAAAACAGGGAAAAGGGAAAACCAAACGAGGAGGAGGGAAAACCAGTTGGTTACAACCTGAAACCTCAGGTTTCATGTTTGAGTGAGAACCAGGGAATAAATAAAAATGCAACCTGCAGGAAAATAATAAAAACAACAACAATAATAATAGTAATAGTAATAATAATAATAATGATGATAATAATAATAATAATATTCACAGCAGGCTCTGGAGGAGTTTTTTGGGCCCCCAGGAGGCACTGCAGCCGTGGGGCCGGGTGGCACAGCCAGCTCTGTCCCCTGTCCCTCGCTGTCCCCAGCAGGGCTCCGCCATCCAGACGCAATCAGGGCGATTAATTAAACATCAAGCCTCGCTTTTCCCCCCGCCTTTTTCACCTCCGCTGCTCTCCGAGCACATTTTTCTGCCCTGCTGGTTTTCTTCATGCCCCAGATAACTCCGGGAGCTCCAGCCCCGCTCCTGCCTGCCGCCTGCTCCTCTTTCAATTTTTCATGAAGGTTTTTTCTTGCTCTGCTCTGTCTGAGCCTCGCCCGGGCAGAGGGGGCTCTTTGTCCTCAGCTCCTGGTTGATTTTCCTGCGCACAGAGACAAATCCCTGCCCTGTGCTGGAGCTGCATCCCAGCGAAGCTGATTTTTTTATTTTTCCCCCCTTTTCCCTGCTGGCAGTGAGCAGAGTTTGGGGTTCAGGGTTCCTGCTTTGTTTTCCAGGGAGAAATCTGTCAAGTCCATGTGGAGATGGAGAAATGGCCTTTTCCAGGAGCCTCTGGTTGAAACCACCTTGCAGCCAGCTCGGAAACGCTGGGAGGGTGAAGATAAATTAAATAGATTGTATTTGGGGTCCCTTGCCATGATTGTACGCCCCAGGAGCTCGGTGCACAGGCAACCATTAACTCCTCCTGACATTCCCAGATTTCCCAACCCTGCAGCTTCCCTGCCCAGCCCTGGAGGAGCAGCAGGAGCCAGCAGAAGCCTCTGCTGGGGCATTCCTTGGAGGCTTCAACAGCCTGGAGGCAGCTGGAAATGGGGAACCAGGTCAGGAGGCAGCTCCCTGCCGTGAGATGGGTGAGGCACGGCCTTGCTCTTATCCCATCCCTTCTCCCAGGGATGGCTGCAGGAAGCTCAGCCCGCTGGGATCTGGATGTGCAGACCCAAAAAAAAAAAGCAAAATTTTGCCTTTTCTTCTTTGCCACACAGGAATTTCACCCGGGATTAGAAAAACCTCACCAACTCAACTTTTTTTTTTTTTTTTTTTTTTCTTTCCCCTGGGTTCTGAGCTGCTTCATATCAGGAAAGGACAAAGCAGCAGAATCAAGGTTTATGGAGGATAAAAAAAAATATTTTAGGAGAAGCCACTTGTTCTGTTGCATATCCCATAAAGTCCCCATTATTTGTCCCCTCACTCAGTGCTTGGGGACAAAATCCACCTGCAAATGAAGAAGCAAAGCTTTAAAACACGCAATTAACGCAGCAGCTTTTCAGGTCACATGGAATTGCCCTGGGGAAGCCACAGCCTCAGGATTCCAGCTGGAAAAATGTCTCCATGGTTTAGGAAAACCGGCTGGAGGGTCCCAAAGGATAACCCAGGAGGGCTGGAATTGCTGCTCCTGGCCCGGGCAGCGCCTGCTCCCAGCGATCACAGCCAGGTCTGGTCAGGAAAATGGGATGTGGAAGGAAATTCCTGGCTGGCACAGGGCGCCCAGAGCAGCTGGGGCTGCCCCTGGATCCCTGGAAATGTCCCAGGGCAGGCTGGATGGGGCTTGGAGTGACCTGGGACAATGGGAGGTGTCCCTGGGACAGTGGGAGGTGACCCTGGGACAGTGAAAGATGTCCCTGTCCATGGCAGAGGTGGGATGGGATGAGCTCTAAAGTCCCTTCCCATCCAAACCATTCCACGATTCCATCTCCCATTCCGCAAACCTCAGGCCAGGGAGGCGCTCCTCTGCTCCAGGGGAGACTGGGAATGGGTTTTGCCTCACATCCTTGTCTCCAAAGATCCTTGGGTCTCTTGCTCCACAGCCGGGAAGGAGACACACCCAGGGATGAAGGGAAGAACAGCATTTGGGATCTTCCACCCTGGAACCTCGTGGCTGATCCCATGGACCGCCTGGAGCACTAGCCAGGGTTTTTGGGGGGCTCTTTGATCCCAGAGAATCCCCGGGGTGCTCTGCTCCGATCCTTGGCCCCACCGACCACCCCAGGGCGCAGAGGGGCCAGAGGGACTCAGCTCCCGGGGCACTGTGAGCACCTGATTTTTGCACTGTGGACATTCCCAGGGCTATCCCTCCCTCTGGAAAAGCTCCAGGTGCCACAGGGACCTTCCCTTTTCTGCAGGAGCAGTCCTCGGCGAGCCCCGGAGCGGATCCCGGGTCACTGATGGGTGACAGGGCTGCGCATCCTCCTCCTCCCCGACGTGCCGGGTTTGGGGATGCTCGTGGTTTTTTGGGATGCTCCGGAGGCGGAGATCCCACTAGAGGGTGCTGGGAATCTCCGAAAGGCTCTGCCTCGCTCCCGGGCCATCCCTGCGAGGTCCTGCGGCCAATTCCCTGCCCTCGGCTTCCCTCTCTCCTGGTTTATCACAGCCAGAGCTGTCACAGCTTCACACCGCTTTGGCTTTATGGCCCCACTTTTATTTTTCTTTTTTTCCCCTGGAGTGAACACAGGCAACAGCTGGAGGGAGCCCGAGCGAGGGATGGGGATCAGAGGCTGGGATATTCCCACACCCTGAGCTTCCAGCCAGACCTGGCACACGCGGAGAGATCCTTCCCCAGCCCAGCGACCTCCAGCAGAACTGAAAAAATATTCATCCACCTCTGGAGCATCCCCAGAGCCCCCTGAGAGCCTCTCACAAGACATTTATGGCCTTTTTGGGGGTGTGTGTCCCCACCTGGATGGCACAAGGGATGGAACTTCACGTGACACACGTCCAGAGGAGATAAAGGTTTGATCTGATGTCAATTACAAACTAAAAACGAGAATTTTCCCTCTTTCCCCAATGTTCTCAGAATTCCAGCCCAGTGAGATGGTGATAAACGTAATGAATTCTAATTAATATCTATTAATTCATCACATCGAGCAGGCTATTAAGATTTCTTTTTCTGATAGACGGTACAGATAATCAGATTAATTGATTTTAATTATATCTGTGGTGGAGGGGAGAGAGACTTGGGCACAGGGCAAAGTGGGACTCAGATATCCGAGTTTTCCTGTCAGCTGGGGATCCCACAGGAGCTGATCAGCTGGAACTCTGTGCCTTCTGCTCCTTGACTCTTCAGATAAATTGAGATATAAATTAGATAATGGTTGGCTCCAGCTCCAATCATTGACTGTGCCAAGGCCACCCCTGAGCCGTGACAAAACCCCACAGGGCTCTGGAATCCCTGAAGGGATGGGATGAGCTTTTGTGTGGAGCAATCCTCCCCCGGACCTCCTCTGGCACAACCCGAGGCTCTTTCCTCTCATCCTGCCCATTGTTATGGATGTCACTTGTCACTCCTCAGGGTGGAGTGAGCGCTGCCTGCCTGGGGGGATCCTCCAGGAAAACTCATCCAGGGCCAAATCCAAGCTCTGTTGGGAATGGAAGGCCTCGGAAAGACTTCACGTGCACCAAGGGCCACCAAGATCCCAAATCCCTGCACTGCCCTTGTCCAGGCGCCTCCTGGGCCCCGGGATACAGGAGGGAGGGAAGTCAGGAGACGTTTCTCCAGAAATTATTCCTTTTCCCGCATCCAAACGCTCCTGACAGGAGACAGAGGAGCCAGGCAGGCAGCGCTCACTCCACCCTGCAAAGGGGGATTTTCCCACTGAGGAGCAGACAGCCACAAGACCCTGAAGGGATTCAAAACAATTCAGTGCCCCAACCCTAGAAAAGTAATGCAGTGCCCCAAATGTCCTAAAAATAATTCCGTGCCCCACAGGAGTCTGGCACTCGGGGATTCTGTTGCCTTTTTAGGACTTTTTAGCTCCACTTTGTTTAAGGATGAAAGATTCCTGCCTTCAGCCCTGGCTCGTGAATCACGGCCGTGGCACTGAGGAATCCCAAGCTCCGTGTGGACCCTTCTGACACCCATGGATTAGGGCATTTTTCCCTCTGGTAATTCCCTGTCTGCAGAGGCAATTCCCTCTGTTATCCCTGGGTGAGGAAGGGATGGAGCAGCATCAGTGCTCCGGGACAACATCCCCGCAGAGAGATCCCTCACGGGATCCTCACGATCCAGTTAGAATTTATTATAATTTGGAGTTTTTTTAGCCAAGGAAAAGCCAGGCAATGGAAACCGGGATCCAGGGGCACCCACAGCTTCACTGGGAATCCCATTCCAGGAGGATTTCCTTCCCAATATCCCATCTAAATCCCCATCCTTTTAATTTCCAGCTGTTCTCCTTGCCCTGGCACCATCTGGCCGCGTTAGAAATCCTTCTCCCCCCGTTGTTTTGGACAAAGCCCCGCTCATTCCCAGGGATGGCGAGACTGGATCTCCGCCGTCAGCGCTGCCGGTGCCGGAGCGAGGAGCAGCGGGGACAGGGACAGCGGGGCTCGGATGGAGGCGGGGGGAAGGCGGAGGGAAAGGCGGGTCCGGGGATGGCTCTCGCCGCCTTCCCGGCCATAAAACAGCGGGGCCAGGGCTGGGCGGGCGGAGAGCAGCGCCGGGGAGCGCCGGGGAGCGCAGCGCCTCAGCCGCGGAGCGCAGCGCAGGGAGCGGCCGGGCCGCCGTGCCCAGGTAACGGGGGTCGGGGTGTCCCTGCCGGGGCTCGTGTCCCCAGCCCGCCGTGGGCACAGGGGACAGCGGCGCTGTCTGTCCCCACCCCGAGCCCCCAGCCCACCCGCCCGGGCTCCCGCAGCCTGGGCACAGGGATGCGGGCTCCGGGCACGGGCGGCTCCTGGCCCCGGGATGCGCAGGGAATGGCCGGGAAAGGCACCCGGAGCCGCGGGAGGGGACTGGGGAGCCGGGACTCATCCTCTCGCCATCCTTCCGCCTCTTCCTCGCCCCAGCCGCTCCTTGTTCCAAGACGATTCTGGCCGTGAGCAGGGAGGAGGAGTGTGGCCGTGAAGCGCTGCCTCAAAGTGCCCGCGGAGTTGTGGCTTTGTCCTGCCCTTGCTCCGAAATTGGTCTTGGGATCCTTTGGAGCGGCTCCAGGGAATCTTTGAGGCAGGACACGGGGACGGGGCGAGACTTTGGGCTGTTCCTTGGGTGTGGGACCGGTCTCGGGGGGTCCCGAGCTCCGGGCGGACCCAGGGCAGCACTGGGGTCACCCAGGGAGGGGACAGAGCTGGAGGTCAGCCCAGGGAACCCTTTTCCCTCCGTGGTCTCCCAAACGCCTGCCCAGAGCACGGCAGGGATCCAGGCTCCGGCTGCTGAGCCAGGTTTATGTAAGCTGCTGATTTGCAGTGTCAAGAGACATCCAAGAACCGGCTTGCTTTTGGAAAATGTATAAATCCGTGGCATCTGCCCTGAGGCTGTAGCAGCCGCCCAGGATTTTTCTCGGTGCCAGCCCCTTGGAGAGGTTCTGCCGTCTCCCAGCTTGGCTGCGAGTTCGTGTTGAGCACTTTCCAGGAGCAAGGACAGAGCAGGAGTGTCAAAAGGCTCTGTGCCTCTGTCCTTCAAGGCACTGGCGCTGCTTTTCCCCAGCCCCGGGGCGCTCCACAAGCCTCCAGCCCTGGCTGTGCGGGGCCCCTGCGCCGGGAGCTCCTCCCTTGGCAGCTGCTCCTGCCCGCAGGATGCCGGGCTGGCGGGTCCCCAGGGTGTGACAGCCCTGCCTTTCCTGTTGTCACAGCAGCTCCACGTCCCTGCGCCTTCCCGGGCAGAGGGGCTGAGCCTCCCTGCTGCCTGGGGAGCTCAGGTGGAGACGGCACGGTCAGCCCACAGGCAGCGTGCCACGGAAGGGGAGGTGGCTTTGGATACCGCTGCCTGTTCCAAGAGCCAGGGGCTGGGGAAGAGAGATGACTTCCAGACTCCTGGAGAGGCGAGGATCTGCTCCTGCCCTGCCTGCTGACCCAAATCAGACATTTAGTGGCGGCTTGGCAGTGCTGGGTTGGACTCCATGACCTTAGAGAGCTTTTCCAATAGAAACAATTCTGTGATTCCGTGTGTGATGTGGCTTGGGATCTCCTCCAGCCACTTGGGATCGGGGCAATGGCTGAGGCCCCTTGGGATCCCCTCCAATCCGTTGGGATCAGGGCAATGGCTGAGGCCCTTTGGGATCCCCTCCAATCCATTGGGATTTGGGCAATGGCTGAGGCCCCTTGGGATCTCCTCCAATCCATTGGGATCGGGGCAATGGCTGAGGCCCTTTGGGATCCCCTCCAATCCATTGGGATCGGGGCAATGGCTGAGGCCCTTTGGGATCTCCTCCAATCCATTGGGATCGGGGCAATGGCTGAGGCCCTTTGGGATCCCCCCCAATCCATTGGGATCGGGGCAATGGCTGAGGCCCTTTGGGATCTCCTCCAATCCATTGGGATCGGGGCAATGGCTGAGGCCCTTTGGGATCCCCTCCAATCCATTGGGATCGGGGCAATGGCTGAGTTTGGGCTCCCCTCCAGCCCGTTGGCAGTGGGCTGTGCTTCCTGGCATCTCTCCCACGGTTCTGACCCGTTTGTGCCGCAGGTGGGAGCAGCGGGAGCTCACCATGGCCCTGGCAGACCCCGCGGGCTGCGCCAAAGGCGGCGAGGACAACAACCCCTTCCCTGACATCATCGAGCTGAACGTGGGGGGACAGGTGTACATCACCCGGCACCCCACGCTGCTCAGCGTGCCCGGCTCGCTGCTCTGGGAGATGTTCACCCAGAAGGACGTGCGCTCGCTGGCCCGAGATAGCAAAGGCCGCTTCTTCGTGGACAGGGACGGGTTCCTGTTCCGCTACATCCTGGATTACCTGCGGGACCGGCAGCTGGTGCTGCCCGAGCACTTCCCGGAGCGCGGCCGCCTGCAGCGCGAGGCCGAGTACTTCATGCTGCCCGAGCTGGTGAAGCTGCTGGCGCCCAAACTCAGCGAGCAGAACTCCCTGGGGGATGACCCCTGCCAGAGCGACCCCGAGGAGCTGTCCCCCGGCGCCGACACCGCCCGCAGCCTGGCCACGGCCGCACAGCCCGGTGCCACGCCCGCCGGGGCCGCCGAGGGCCGCAGGGCTGGCTTCATCACCATCGGCTACCGCGGCTCCTACACGCTGGGCAGGGACAGCCAGACGGACGCCAAGTTCCGCAGGGTGGCCAGGATCATGGTGTGCGGCAAGACCTCGCTGGCCAAGGAGGTCTTTGGGGACACCTTGAACGAGAGCAGGGACCCGGACAGGCCCCCGGAGAGGTACACGTCCAGGTACTACCTCAAGTTCACCTTCCTGGAGCAAGCCTTTGACAAACTGGCCGACGCCGGCTTCCACATGGTGGCCTGCAACTCCACGGGCACCTGTGCCTTCGCCCACGAGCAGACGGACGACAGGATCTGGACCTCTTACACCGAATATGTTTTCTATCGTGAGTGACACAAAACCAACCCTCCGCCGACCGACCGCTGACTGTCCCTTTCCTGTCCCGTGCTGGCTGTGGCCTAGAAGGTAGAGCTCCGTCCCCGACTCCCGGCGTCCTCCCTTTGCCTCCTTTTCAGTTGGTTCTTGCGTTCTTTTTCCCTCCTCCTTGCTCCACGTTGAACCTGCCCGGCTCTTCCTTGTAGCAGCTGCTGACCACCAACCTTCCTCCCTCTCTCCGACTCCTGCGGTCGCTCCCAACCCTCCCTGGATGTGTGGACTCGGACACTGCTGCGGACGTGGGTTGGGTGGGAGGGCTGGGACACTCCGGACGCTGCTCCGGGCGCTGGCATTCCTGCAGCTGGATGGCCTTGGACACTGGACTGGGCTCTGTGTCCCCTGCAGCTCCACGGGATCCTGCTGCACACACTGTGACCTGCCTTTGGGGGGGGGTTGGGAGAGGAATCACTGGGATAAAGACACGGGAAAGCAGAGCCGGGGAGGGGTGGGGGCTGGAGAGGCGCAGCCTGGCAGCAGGGCTGGATTGGCAGGAGCCCTGTAAGCAGCTTAGCCTGAGACTGGCAGCGCTGGGGAAGGGCAGAGGCTGCCCCTGAGCCCGCAGCTCTGAGCTGAGACGTGGCCACGGCTCCAGGATGCCTCGGGGAGGGGATTTGGGGGGGGATTTTGGGGAGGGTGGGAGGGGTAGTGTTCTGGGAGGGAGGTGGAGGGGAGCAGGGAAGTGCTCGGGGGTGTAAAATGCTTTGTATACAGCTCTCCCACTCCTCAGAGCCTTGGCAGCCAAAATGCCCCCTCATTTGTTGTTGTTTTTTTTTTTTTCTTGGGAGCAGAAGGGGAATCACAGGGATGAGGTTGGAATGCTCTGGTGGCAGTCAGGCCACAGCTTCACCCAGGAAAGGGAAATTTTGGCCATTTTGGTGGTCTCCTGTGAGGCGTTTCCAACCCCAGCTCTCCTGGGGCTGGAGCTGCTGCTGCTCTGCCCCACTGGGAGTGATAACTCTGATAACTGGGAGTGATAACTCTGATAACTGGGAGTGATAACTCTGATAACTGGGAGAGTTATCAGAGCCCCTGTGCCCTGCTGTGCCCCTCCTGTCCCTGCTGGGCAGGATCCCAGGGCACCACGTCCCCGAGCCCAGCCCTGGGTGATGCCCAGCCCCAGCACACGGCCTCAGCCTGCAGGGGAGGTCACCCTGATGTCCCTGGCTGCTGCCTGGACTCGTCCCTTGGTGCTCTGCCACCCATCCCTGGCATCCACTACCCATCTCTGGCATCCACCATCCGCCCAAGGCACCCATCATCCATCCCTGCTCCCACCCTCCATCCCTGTTCCCCTGCCACCTATCTCTGTTCCTTCTCCCACTCCATCCCTGTTCCTCCACCCTCCATCCCTGCTCCCTCACCCTCCATCCCTGCTCCTGCACCCTCCATCCCTGTTCCCATCCTCCATCCCTGTTCCCACCATTTCCCACCCTCCATCCCTGTTCCCACCCTCCATCCCTGTTCCCACCCTCCATCCCTGTTCCCTCACCCTCCATCCCTGTTCCCTCACCCTCCATCCCTGTTCCCTCACCCTCCATCCCTGTTCCCACCCTGTTCCCCTGCCACCTATCTCTGTTCCTTCCCCCACTCCATCCCTGTTCCCTCACCCTCCATCCCTGTTCCCTCACCCTCCATCCCTGTTCCCACCCTCCATCCCTGCTCCTCCACCACCCTTCCCTGCTCCCACCACACACCCCAGCCCCTGTGGAGCTGCTGGAGCAGGAGCTGCAGGATCTCCTCCCTGGCTGGACACCATCCGAGGGGCCATTCCTGCTTGGGGTTGAGGTGGGAGGGAGGTTTCTGCAGCTCCTTCCTGGACAGGAGGGAGGGCTTTGGGGCCAGCAGAAGTTTCAGGCCAGGTTCTCCCTCTCTCCCGAAGAAGGGGAAGGCAAAAACCGGTATTTTGACATTTTTCATGGTCCTGTTCCTCATTCCAACAACCTCTGGAAGAGGAAATGACAACCAGTTTAAGAAAGGACAAGAAAAAGGAACTTGAGCTCTGTGTGCACACACAAAGGAAGCCTTTAAATAAAGGGGGAGGGGACCTGCATTCCATATTTGCTTTATTTTATTTTTTTTTTTTTTTGAACTCAACATTTTCCTAAGTAGGATTGGGAAAAGCAATTGCTGCCTTGTGGGAAATGGGGCTGTTTTGATGTTTTTCCTCTACTGGAGCTGGGCTAAAAAAATTGATGTCCTGGGAGAAGGAGTTTTTGCCTGAGGGAGAAACCAGAATGGCAGAGTCACCACTCCAGGGGTTTGATGTGGCAGGTTCTGGGATCGGGGCTGCTCAGCCCAATCCCCCACAGGAAACACAGGCAGGGGTCATTCCTGAATCCTTTCAGAGCCTGGAAACTGAGACTTCATGGAAAAAAAAATCCTTTTGTTGAGACCCATCTCCACAAAAACACACCTCATTTGGGGCTGCTTCTTTTCCTTGCATGTATTTATTCACAGGACAAGTGTCCTTGTCATGGCTGGGAGGAGAACCTGGCTCATTTGATCCCCAGGAAAGACCTTGGATCAAATGGAGCAAATTTGCTGGGAAATGGTGGCATGGAAAAGCATCTCAGTGAGGTTTCCTCCTCCGAACAATCCTGGGAAGACCCAGGCAGGGAATGGCTGGAGCGAGCTGGGAGCTCCTGGGGCCTCAGCGGGACAGTGGAGAAGCAATTCCCTGATGTTACCTGGTTTTTCTGGGAATATTCCCAGATTTCTGTCATCCCCAAACCTCGAGCTCCTGCTGGGCCATCCCTTGGGCTTGTCCAAACCACCCAGACCTGCTCTGCTGCTCCTGTCCTTGTGCTCCCCTGAGCATCTCCCACTCCAGGCTGTCCCTAGGGAAAATCCAGCCTTGTCCAGCTCCTTCCCTGCTGCGTTTGGAGGTGGATTTTCCTCCCTACCAAGAGGACAGGACCCTGCTCCTCAGCTTTCTGCCACTGCACACCAGGCCCAGCCGAGCTCCAGGTGCTGCTGGAGGTGCTGGTGGCAGCATCCCACTCTTTTCCAGGAGCTGCATCCAGGAATCCTCCCCATACGCTGCATTTCCAGGGCTGGGGAGGGCTTTGGGGTGTCCCAGCTCATCCCTGGGAAAGCTGGCACCCAAGGGTGGGCCCGTGGGCACAGCACACCTGGAGCAGGGGGGATTATCCATGTTGTCCAGGAAAACCGGGGCCGGGAGGGATCCCTGGGATTATTTTAATCTGCCCTGCACTGAGCACTCAGCAGCTTTTCTCATCCCGCCGGGGGCTGGGGTGGAGTTTGGGATGGGTTTTAAGGGAATGATGTCCCAGGGGGTGTCCAGGCAGCAGATCCCGTGTGGATCCCTGGGGATCTGTGGATCCCTGCAGGGCTCAGCACACGCCAAGGAACGTGCCCACAAGGAGCTCCCGAGGGGGGACACAACCCAACCTCTCATTTCCACATTCCCAGACAATCCCTCATCCCAAAATAAAACCCCCGGTGGGAGGGAGGCAGGAGCTGGGGCCGGCTCTGCCTTCCCAGGCGGGCACCTGCCCACAAATTGCCGGCTGCTCCTCACAAAAACTGAGCTTGAGGAAAAGCCAAATCCCGTCTGTGTCCATCAGGCACTTCTGCCACCCCTGGAGAACATCTGGAAGCGTTTTGTGTCCTGGGGCTGGCTCCAGCCCCGCTCTGAGGGGACTTTTGGTGGCAGAGGGGTCCCAAAGCTGAGCTCTCCCCGTCCCCAGGGAGCAGCTGAACCCCCTGGGACTGAGGAGGGGACAAGGAGGGTCCTGTGGGGATTAGAGAGCTCAGGGGGACACAAAAATCCCATTCCTGGTCCTGGAATCCCATCCTGCCACAGGAGACCGGGTCAGCATGCCACAGAAATCCAAGGGGTTTGATGGAATGTTGAAATAGAAAGGTGATGGAGGAGCACGGAGAGGGGAGAAGCAGCTGGAAATTGGAACCAGCCTCTTCCTCTCTTAAATTACCAGGAAATGGTTTGGTTTGGTGAGGACCTTAAAGCTCACCCAGTGCATCCCCTCCCAGAAACAGCTTCCACCACCCCAGGCTGCTCCAACTCCCTCCAACCTGACCGAAATCTTATTAATTTTAAAAACAAACCCCCCAAACTCCCTTTAACAACATGGCACTGGGGAAGAAACACCGGAGAGAGGGGGGATTTTCCAATTCCTGGTGCAGAAGCTGCAGCCTGGACGCTTTGTTTAGGAGGGGTTTAACAAAACAAGGGTTTAGCAGCTGCAGCTGCTGTGTTCTGACCACAGAGAGGCCTCTGGGCCTCCTTCCAGGGCTGTGGGGAGCACGAGAGGGAAGGCAGAGGAGTGTTCAAGTCTCTTGGAGCTTTTGGGAGCTGTCGGATGTGTTGGATTCCGGCGAGTGCTGGAGAATTTGCCAAATAAAAAAAAAATCTCTCACAGTTTGTGCTGAGCTTGAGCAGGCTGGACCTGGGGCTGTCCAGGTGGTTTTCTTCAAAGGCTCTGGCAGTCCAAAAGGTTTTCCTTCATTGCAGGTGATGGATGGCTGGGAATTGTGTCCCCTCCCTGCTGCTCCAGGAGAGTTGGGCAGGATCTGAGGGAAAAGCCCTTCCTGCAAATAACCTAAACCAGACCCCACCTCAATCACTTTGGAGTCCAAGCACGATCTCTGCACCCCAAATGTTTGCTGTGCCTCCTTTCCCTACTCCAGGATAAATCCCGGTGGGATAAATCCACCGGGATGCAGAGGCCAAGAGCATCCTGAAAGGATTAACCCTTCCTTCAGCCCCCACAGCCCTAAAACTCCAATCAGGAATCAATCTCAGTCTGGGATTCTGGGATTCTGGGATTCTGGGATTCTGGGATTCTGGGATTCCAGGACCTGCAATTCTGAAGGGAGATGGAGCCTGGCCCTGTCATGGGCCTGTCCCATCCTTCCAAGGATCCCTGGATATCCCTGGAATGTCCCTCCCAGGGAAGAACAGCCCCTTCCCACCAGGAGCAGCCACGAGGGGCTGCAGATTTTGGGGCCATTTCATGAAGGAAACCACCTGAAAACCCAAAAATTTTCCCTCTCAAAATTCAGCCCCTGAGTTCCCACACACTCAGGAGCACGGGATATTCCGGATTGGGAATGGACCCACAGGGATCCTCCAGCCCCTCAGGAATGGCCCCTGCAGGGGTCGAGGTTTGTTTGGCTTTAGTTTGGGGCCCTTTCTGGGACGAGAGAGGGCCCAGCCCTGAAAACCCAAACAAAGTCCAAAATGTTTAAGGCTCAAAGATGAAAAGAATAAATAAAGGAAGCTGGGGAAAAAAAAAAAAAAAAAAAAAAAAAGGGAAAAAAACCCTCAAGTTTTCCTTAGCCCTGCTTTGTGCTGTGGGATTGGCCAGACAGGGAGTGTTTTTTGGGAACAGATGAGGCGAGCTCAGAGCCAGGGAAGCTTTGAGGGGACCAAAAAGGACAACAAACCAACCCCAAAGTGTGGCTTGGGCCTCTCCCAGCTCACCCTGCCTCAGTTTCCCCAGGCACGAGTCCTTGCTGGGATGCTCTGGAGAGCAGAGCCATGGAAAGGATATTCCAGGAGTTCCCTCAGCTCTGGGATGGGGGAAATCCTCACTCTGGTGGAACATCCTGCCCACATCTGGAACCCCGAGAGAGCCATGGGATATGGCCCTAAAATCATGGGATGGTTTGGATGGGAAAGGGAAAGGGCTTTGGAGCTCATCCAGTTCCCTGGGCAGGGACCCTCTCCCTTATCCCGGCTGTTTTCCAAGCTCCATCCAACACTTTCTCCTCTCACTCCGGTTTAAACCGCGCAGGGAAAATAAAAACCCCGCCGAGTTCCACGGCTTGGCCTCACCTGGGGATCCCTTCCCCAGAGCTGAGACTTCCAGCCAAAAAAAACCCCAGGATAAACCCAAATCCATCCCCTCTCCGGCAACACCAAGGACTGGAGCTGGTCCCCTGTCCCTGGAGTGACTCCCTGAGCGCAGCCATCGTTCCCATTAGTCCCTAATTTGCTGTTAATGGGCCGTTTTAATCAGCTCCGAGCATTAAAAGCCACGGAGGATCCCGAGGGAAGGTTTTCCAGCGGCAGGGATGCTGAGCCGAGCGCAGGGCTCGAGGGCGCAGGAATGAGGGTGGCAGGGGACAGGGACAAGGGTAAAAGCGACATTTCACTGAGAAAGGAGAGGAGTAAACAGGAAATCGTTTCGCAACCCCCGCCACCGAAACTTCCCCTGCTCCTCCCCGCTGGATGAACCCCCCAGGAAAGGTTTTGGGGTTATTTTTCCCTGGATTCTGGGGTGTCCCCGCTCCCAGGGGATCCCTTTGGCGGGCAGGGGCTGCGGCAGCAAAAATAATCCCCTAAAATTATTATTAATTATTAATTTATTAATTATTAATCCCAGCACCCTAAAAATAATCCCCTTGGCCGGGGGCAGGCGGCTGCTGGCCCCATCCCAGGGATGCCACGGGCTCCGCACGGCTCCAGGAGATCCCAGAGAGGATTTTGGACCAGGCAGAACCTCCCTGACATTGGAGACTCCCGATTTTTTCCTGCAGCGTTTGCACCTTTTAAATCCTCCGCTGCTCTCCCGGCTCCTCATCCTTTGTCCCGTCCGTCGATTTTCATGGAGCGGCTCCAAAACCTGATGTTTTCCCTTTTCATCCCCAAATTATTGTTGTCCTTCGTGTGCCTGGAGGGGATTTAACACCGCCCCCGGGGGACGCACTAAAAAACCACCCCAATAACTCCACAGCGCAGCCTCTTAACTGGAATTTGGCTCCAGAGGAACTGAAATCCCCAGGTGCTGGTTTGGAAGGATTCCCAGTGTTCCCCAAAAGGGGCCAGGAAAACACTTCCATAAGGAGCTGGTGCCAAATACTCCTCCCAGTTCCTGAAATTTCCGAGCGGTTTTAATCCCCCCCGTCCCAGCAAACCGCAGCCTCTGGAAAGTTCAGCCGCTTCCTCCCGATGGGATTGGTTTGTATTTGGATGAGGAGCGAGGGTTTGGCGCCTTGGATCTGCGCTGGGAGCGATTCCCTTCCAGGGATCCCTCCCTGGAGCTGAGGGCACCCAGCAGCGGACGGGAATAAGGACACAGTGTCCCTGAGCTGTCACCCCGAGCCTCGGCAGCGGCCAGCAATCCTCTCCCTGCTCCCGGGGTGTTCCCAGGGGTGTTCCCAGGTTATTCTCAGGTGTTCCCAGGCGTTTTCCAGGCGTTTTCCAGGTGTATTCCCGGGTGTATTCCCAGATGTGTTCCCAGGTGTATTCCCAGGTGTGTCCCAGGTGTATTCCCAAGGGTGTTCCCAGGGGTGTTTCCCAGGCATTTTCCAGGTGTGTTACCAGGTGTTTCCCAAGGGTGTTCCAGGTGTGTTCCCAGATGTGTCCCAAGTGTGTTCCCAGGTGTGTTCCCAGGTGTGTTCCAGGTGTGTTCCAGGTGTTTTCCAGGTGTGTTCCAGGTGTGTTCCCCGCTGTATTCCCGGGTTATTCCCAGCTGTATTCCCGGGTTATTCCCGGGTGTATTCCCGGGTGTATTCCCGGGTGTATTCCCGGTTTTATGCCGGATATCCCAGGGGGTTGGTGTCCCCAGCTGAGTGTCCCTCCCTTCCCAGCCCAGGATCTGCCCCTTCCAGCCGGGGCTGATCCCACCCTGCTCCTGTTCCCGCTGGATCCTGCAGCAGCAGCAGGGCTGGAATTCCGGAATGCTGGGACTGGGAGAGTCCTTAAATCCCCTTCCAGCCCTGCCATGGGCAGGGACACCTCCCGCCACCCCAGGGTGCTGCAAACCCCCTCAAACCTGCCCTTGGATCCAGGGGCACCCAGGGCTTCTCTGGGAATTCCATCCCAGCACCTCCCAGCCAGGAATTTCTTCCCAGTCTCCAACATCTGAGGCTCGGAGTGGTCACCGTGACCTCCCGTGGACATCCCAGATGAGATCAGCAGCTCCACGTTCTCCCAGATAATTAATTGGATCTTGGATGGAAGCGTTGGAGGGGGCTGGGAACAGCTGGAGCATCTCGGATGTGCTGGGAGCAGGTCATCCATCCATGGAAAGGGTTTGTTTTTTTTTTTTTTTGGTTGGTTTATTTTCTTTTTTCTCTTTTTTATTCTGAAGACCAAAATCAAAAATAAAACCAACCCCAAATCCCAAGCCATTATTTAAATAACAGGAGCTCGGTGTCACTGATTTAAAGGGATTTATTTAACTCCTACCTTAAAGCTCGGAGTGCTGCAATTTCCTGATTAATTCTTCCCAAAAAAAACCACAAGGATAAAGCCTCTCCTGGCCTTGCCCCTGCTCTCCCTGGATCCTTCCCCAGGTGACCATTCCCAGCTCTCTCCTGAGTCTCTGAAATTAAATCCCACCAAGGTTTATGACACATCCAGGGGACATTCCTGTGTCCTGTTTGTCATTCCAAGGTTTCTCCATCGGAGCCGATCCCAGGGTCCTTTCCCACCCACCTCCAGCACTCCTTTATTCCATTTTCCCCTTTTCTGGCCAATAAAACCCCTCCATCCCCAGATGGCCTCTGGGGAACATCCCATTGTTCCGTTATTTATACGTTGGGAACGAACTCTTGATTCCATCCCTCCTTTTCCCTCCCTTAATAAGCTTTTAATCCATGCTGGAAGTTCAACAATCCCCCCTTGGCTCCGGAGTTTCCTTAAAAGCCTCTTGGATGGCCTTTATCCAAAAGCCCTCAGGAAAATGGAATAACTGCTCTCCATTATCCACCAATTTGTGGGCTGAACATAAAACCAAGGGAATTTTTTTTTTAGGAGGGTTTTAATTCTGCTTTTAATTATGATTTTCAATTTAATTAATACACAGCCACAATTCCGAAATGGATTTTGCGAATGTGCTCAGGTAAACAATTTATTCCAAGGAAAAATGCGCATTTGGGGTTAATTATGACTGATGGCAAATTGATCATTAATGAAGCTTTAGGGTTAATTAGAACCAGGTGCAAGGAAGGGGGGGAAACAGTGCAGAAAATCCCATTTTTTGGTTAAAAAAAGTGTTTATTCCTGCAGCTCCCAAATGGAACTTGCCAATTTCCCCCTTCCCAGCAATATTTCAGGATTAAGGGTAATTTTCACCTCCCTCTCCACGTTGTGTTAATGGGTTTCCAGGGAAAACTCCAATAGCAACCAGCTCCAACCAGGCAATCACCTCATTCCAGCCCCCTTTGCTTCCAGCAAAAGCCACGGAATTAATGAAGCATTTGGGAATGTCCCCAGACTTCCCCTTCTTCCCTGCGAGTGGAAAACAGGTTGTTGATCCCATTTGACAGCTGAGGCTTTCCGGGATGGGGAGCAGGAGATATTCCTCAGGCTTCCAAGGGACACAAAGGTGGCTCCTTCAGTTTTCCAGTGAAGAAAGAACTTGGGCTGTTGTGATCCCACATCCCAGGGAAGGGGATGCACCAAGACATTGCTTTGTCCCTGCTCCTACAGGACATTTTGGATCAAAATTCCCTTTCCAGCAATTCCTGTGTTTTGCTGGTGCAGGGGCATCTCTTGATGAAATTGGGATGGGGTTGAGCTGGAGAATGTTTTTTATGGATTAATGAGAAAAGGCAGGAAATGTTGGGAGCAAAAGCTCCATAAAACCTGACTAGGCTCGTGGCACATCCAAGGGAAAATCCCAGGGAATGATTTGCCCTGGGACAGAACCACAGCACTCGTTTTCCTGGAATCCCTCTCCAGTGAGAGCGTGGAACACCAGAATTCCACGATTTTGGAGCAGGATCCGGACACACTCATGAGTGCAGAGGTGTGGAGGGAGGCCACCAGAATCCCGTGATCTTGGAGCACGGATCCAGATCCAAACCTTCTCCTTCATTTCCAGGTCCCACTGTACGAGGCCAACTCTCCAGGCAGCTCTCCAGGCACTGCAGCCTTCCAGGTAAACCCATGGAAAAGCTTATTCCGGGAAAAACCTGGGAGTGGGTGAAGGAGGAATCCCAAACGTTTGAGTTTCAGCAGGGGCTGGGATTCCCAAGTGTCCCTGGTGGCTCCTCAGTGGCTTCCATCCCTTCCCCACTCCATGGAATGTTGTGTTTGTAGGAAAACATGGATTTGGGGCCGCAGGTGGGGTTGAGCCAACACCTTCCAGTGGTGGCTGGAATCTGAAACCTTCCCAAATCTTCCCAGGGAAGCAGCGAGTGAAATCTGAAATAAAATGGGATTAGTGCAGTTTTTTCTGGAGGAACAATGGGAATGTTCCGGGACACGCGGGTTTCGAGTTCGGACTTATAAATATCAGGATATTTATTATTCCTGATCTATTCACAGACTCACGAGCTGTAAAGAGCTGTAGCAGGTCAGAAATGAGGTAAAATGGAGAACCTCGATCTCTTTCCAAGGTTATTTAAGTGCTAATTACCCAATAACGAGGTGACACCTCTATTATTTATATTTCTGACCCCATAATGACCACCCAAGGCCTGCAGTGTGGACCTTTTCCACCCAACTACAGGAAACCACCCAAATCCATGGAGAACAAGGAAGAAGAAGGTGGAGAAGTAGGAAGAAGGTGAAGAAGAAGAAGTCAGACAACGCCCAAAGTCCCCATCTTGCCCCATATATATTATTATACACTAAAATCTTAATACTCTAAAATCTTAGATTTAAGGTTTTCCACCCTGTGAGATCACACAATTCCATTCAAACCACACCCCCACAGCCCCGCTGCCATCACTCCATTTCGGGAGTCTGTCCCACGTCCTCAGCTCAAATGTGGTTCTTGCTTGAGGGTCAGCACCTTTTACACAGAAACCCTGAAATTTTCAGCCTCCAGGGTTCCAGCAGAGCGGAGCAGGGACAGCCAGCCCCTGGAGGGAGTTTTGGTATCCCTGGGATGAGGGAAAACCAGGACAGAGCAGCTCTTCTGCTCCCCCTGTCCCAGGGGTTAATCCCAGGGAGCCTACAGGAGGTGCTGGAAGAGGGACAAACTTCTGGAAAGCTCCACCAAGGTGTTCAAAGGCTCTGGAAGGAAACAAACCCTCCCTTTGGCTCCTTGCCGCTCCTGGCCTCCGCCTCCTCCTCCCAATCCTATTAGAATTAGAGGGATAGAGCTATAAGAGGAAAAGTCCATCCCCGGAGCAGCACTGACAGCTTTGCCTTTAAACCTTTAACTAAGCACCGGCTGCAGGTCAGCACGTGGAATTGGGAATGCAGCGCCCTGGAGCTCTGCTGGAATCTTTGGGAACACCTGGAGAAGCTCAGCTGTGCAGAGGAAATGGGGCAGCCTCAGCATCGCTCTTATTCCGCAGAAAATCTTTCCCCTTCCACTCGTGTGCCAGGAATTCCATCCCCAAGCCACATTCCCGTGGTCTGTCTGGATGTTCTGCCCAAAAAGCTTTGGAATGCCCCACTGGGATGGAATCCAGCTCAGATTCCCTCCTCCAGGACTTTGGGACTCGGCTGGGTGCAAAACCAGCCCCTCTGGCACATGAAATCAGGGATGGAACTTTTCCAGCTGCACTGGTGGTGACCGCAGAGCCTCTGGGTGAAGTTGGTGATCCTGGGGAGCAGGAAGCTCCTGTCACAGCCTGGGAGGAGTCAGGAATTGTCCCAGGAGCCACAATTAATGAGGGAGCCCATGGGCACGGGCCGTGCTGGGGTCCTGCTGCCATCTCCTGGAGGCTGCACCTTCCTCTGGATCATTATGGATCGGGATGTCCAGGCTGGCCAGGCTGCCTCTGGGCAAATCCCTGCTCTCCTGGGTTCTGACACCACTGAACACAGACTCCCACTCAGCTGTGGGGTTTGGGGAGCTGGAGCACCCAGCTCCACCCCCTGCTTCCCATGGCTGGAGCAGGATCAGTTTTATCCCAAATCAGGGTGGCCTTGGCAAAAGTTTTCACCTCTGGAAGAGCAGCGATGGATGGGATATTGGGAAGGAATTCCTGGCTGGGAGGGTGGACACAGGGTGCCCAGAGAAGCTGTGGCTGCCCCTGGATCCCTGGAAGTGTCCAAAGCCAGGTTGGATGGGGCTTGGACCACCCTGCGCAGTGGAAATGTCCTGAGTGATCCTTCTGGGTGATGATTCCATGATTCCCTGTCTGTGCCCTGGTGGCACTGGAGCATTCCTGGATTTCCTGCTCCCTGTGCCAACGGGATGATCCAGCTCTGACTCTCAGTCGTGGAGAGGGAAATCCCCTTGGATTTACCCTCCTGGGATGGGGCAGGAACTGCAGCTGGATCTAAAGGCTCCTCTGGGCCGTGTGTGGCAAATGGAAGTATCTCCAGGGAAAGAAAATGATGGAGAGCTGAAGCACTAATCCTAGTGTGGGATGAACACTTTGTGCTCCTCCCTGGTTGTAAATCCATGTAAATGAGGCAATATATGGAAAGCCAAGGATAGAAAGGTTTAGGGAAAAGGCAGGAGAGCAGGACCAAAGCATGAGGAACAGCAATTCCTGGTGGGAAATGTGGTTACAGGAACTGCCCAAAGCTCAAGGATCGCCCCAAGAAGGGTTTGGGAGGCACTGGGAGTTTTCCTGACCATTCCTCACCCTGGGAACCCAGCGTGGCGCTCTGGGAGGTGCTTTGGATTCTACCCCCGTCCACCACTCCCCCACATTCCCTCTGCATCATTCCCCTTCTATGATTTTCTCCTTTGGGTGTCGATTTTTAGGAAACTCCTGGCTCAGCCTTCCCATTCCCGAGCCTTCAGAAGCAGAGCAGAGCCCCAAGAAGCCCATGTCCTCCTCTGAGCCCATCCTGGACCTCAAGGGAGACACGGCAGGAGCACTTCCAGGTGAGAAACAGCACTTCCAGGTGGGAACAAGAATTTCCAGGTGGGAACCAGCATTTCCAGGTTGTGTGCAGCTCAGGCTCACCAGGAGCTGCTCCTCTTGGAAGAATTCTTGGCAAAGCTTTGCCATCCTCACTACGGATCACTAATCCCAGCAAACAGGCAGGTCTTAGAACCATGGAATTATTGAGGTGGGAAAAGAGCCCCTGAGACCAGAGCCCAGCCGTTGCCAAGTGCGGCAGTATGTCCATGTCCCCCACGTCCCCAAATGCCACCTCCCAGGGGGTTTTAAATCCCTCCAGGAATGGGGACTCTGCCCCTGCCCAGTGCAGCTGTGCCAGGCCTGGAAAAACTTTTTTGGGGGGGTGAAGGGTTATTTATTTATCCAAAGGGATGGGCTGGGCACGGAGGGAAAGCTGCTTTTGCTCCGTGTGTGTCCCAGGCAGATGTTCTGCTGATGGAGAGCAGGAGGCCTCCGTGGGCTCCTGTCACCCCAGGGCTCTGCGCCGTCACCGGAATGTCACCTCTGGCCTCTGCATCCCTCATAATTCCCATCCTGGCCCTAAAGCTGCAGTGGCTGCTCGGGAAAAGAGAGGGGGAATCAAGTGCTCAGGAACAGTCTGGTGTGGGACAGCTGCTGGCCATCGCTGCCCCTCAGCCGGCTGCACCTCCAGGGACATCCCACATCCCATCCCACATCCCCTCCCACATCCCATCCCGCATCCCATCCCACATCCCATCCCACATCCCATCCCACATCCCATCCCACATCCCATCCCACATCCCATCCCACATCCCCTCCCACATCCCATCCCGCATCCCATCCCACATCCCATCCCTGGGCGCCCAAAGGGCTCCTCGAGGAGCTGCAGCAGCCCAGCTCTGGGAAAAACAAAACTTCTGCCCGTGGAGGGAAGGCAGCAGGAGCTGGGAGACCTTTGGAGGGGATTTGGGGGACATTTGGGGATGGGATTTGGGGGACATTTGGGGATGGGATTTGGGAGATGTTTGGGGATGGGATTTGGGAGACATTTGGGGATGGGATTTGGGAGAGAGACGTTTGGGGATGGGATTTGTTGTTCTTTTCCCTGTTTTTCCGTCAATGCCAGAACCGGGTGGATTAGAGCAGATGTTAAATTAATAAGTGACAGGGAATATCCACTGCTAAATGTGTGTGGTTGATATATATATATATATGTATATATATATATATGGATGAAAATAAGCAGGGAAAAAAAATACTTGGGCTGCACAGATCCAGAGGAAACAGCCTAAAACTGCCAGCAGAGCTCCAAAAAAACCCAAAAAACACAAAAAACAAAAAAGGGAATGTTTTAGAAACAAGCACAGCTGCACAGGGCAGGGATTGAACTGCACGAATCAACTGTGATGAAGGCAGCAAAAATTCCAGCCCCAAACATCGCTCCCCTCGCTCAGCTCTTGGCCCTGGGCCCTGCCAGCTCCAGGGAGGGCAGGAAATCAGGGAAATCGGGAGGGATTGGAGATGAAAGGCGCCGTGGGATGAGTCGGGAACAGTAATTAGGTGCTGATGGATATCGGCTCGCTCAGGGGGTGGAGTGGCGAGCGCTGATTTAGAGCCCGGCGGGAGCTGGCCGGGAATTAAAGGCACAAAAACCTCGGGCGGGTTTGTTCCAGCTCCAGCTCCAGCGGGATTGAAGTCCTGGATGACAAAAGGTGGCTGGAGTCAGATCTCCATCTGTCAGTCCTGACAGACGGGCGGATTTAAAGGCTGGAAAGGTCGGGATGGCGCAGCATCCCATGCTCAGGAGTCGTGGAAGAGAATCCCCGAGCGGTTTGGGTTGGGAGGGGTTTTAAAGGTCACCGAATCCCCCCTGCCATGGGCAGGGACACCTTCCCCTGTCCCAGGCTGCTCCAAACCCCGTCCTGCCTGGCCTTGGACGCTGCCAGGGATGAGGCAATGCAGATTCCAGGCTGGAGGCATTCCCACATTCCAGCCATTCCTGCAGACTGTGGATATCCACAGGCACTCAGCAAACGCTGATTTAATTTAGATGCAGGATCTCCAGGGCATTTCCTGCAGTCACATTGTGCCTGCGTGGACCGAGATCCTGCAAAGTGGAACATCCTGATAAAAGTGGCGCACATTCCCAGAGCAGCCCTGGATCCCTGGAAGTGTCCCAGGCCAGGCTGGATGGGGCTTGGAGCAGTGGGAGGTGTTGGGGTGGATTTTGGATGAGTTTTAAGGCCCCTCCCAACTCAAATCATTCCGGGGCTCCATGATTCCTGTACAAGATGGAATTGTGGGCTCCATGCCCACAGGATGACGTTTGTGAGCACGTCTCCATAAATGATGTAATTCCCAATGTTTTCCTGACAGAGAGGCTGGGAGGAGCAGGGGAGCAGAGCTCCTGCCCACCAGGGGACCCCGCAGGGAGTGGACAGTCCATGGGACACTCAGAGCCAACACCAGCAGGTACCAGGCTCCACCTTTCCCCTCAGGGACTGCACCTTCCCCCCGAGGAACCTCAGAAAAATCCCTGAATTCCCACCTTGCCCCCTCCTGGTAGCAGCTGTATGATGGAGGAAAATCTGGATTAGCTTCCAAGGGCTCCAAGGTCTTTCAAGAGATGCTTTTGCTGTTTGGATTTTTTTTTCCCATCTTCTTGCTGATCTTTCCCAACAGCAGGGATGGATTACAAAAGGAGAATGCAGGGAGAGTCAGGTTGGGTTTTCTGCCATCTCTGTCACCAGTTTGGAGCTCCAACAATTCCCTGCATCTGAGCTTGGTGCCTCCTGCCAAGGGGTCGGGATTCCCTGGGGATCCAGCTGGGATCGCTGGCACTGCCAGGGCCTGGGGCAGGTCCTGAGCACCTTGGTCCAGCTGCACAGGAACTCCCAGTGCTGTTCCCAGCTGGATTAATCCCATAAACCACAACAATTCATGCAGAGTCGAGCCCTGAGATTGATGGGCTCCAGCAGCTGGTTTGGATTGGGCACTGGGATGTTGAGGATACATCCAGGGGATGAGGTGAGGGAGGTCAAAAAGCTCAGAGAGGTGAGGGAGGTCAGAAGAATGCCGGGGTCAGGGCGAGAGGAGAGAGGGAGGGAGAAGAACAAGGGCCTTGTTCCAGCACATTCTGTCTCCTTTTGTGTTGAATATTCTAATTTACAGTGACCAACCACTGCAAGACACAAAACCTACAGACTGTGCACACAACCCATGAGAACTACTAAATTACCACCTCATCCTATATTGTAAACTCTAAAGACTACTCTTCTTATCTACTTTTGCCTCGATGCCTTGGCAGGGTGCAGAGGGGCTGCATTTGGGGTCCTTTTGTTTTCTGTCCTTCAGCCCATCTCCAGTTAATCCCCATCCTCCTGCCTGCCGTGCCTCCATCCCAAAGCTGCCCTCCATTCCTATTTCACTTTACATCTCCAGCATTTCATCCCAGACAATCAGATCCATCCTGGCCCATCTTTCCCAGCGCCCAGAGCCGCAGGGTGGGGATGGATGATGCTTCCCACAAAACCCGCCGGCAGGAGCCGGTAATTGCCCGCAGCAGGATCCCCGCGGCTCCGCGGGGCTGCTCGGAAGTGTCGCTGCTGAATTTAATTGGAGCTCTAAAGCACAAGTGGCACCGGGGAAAGGAGAAAAAAACAAAAATAAAAACAAAAAAAATCGGTGGGAGACAGGATCAGAATGATCAGCCAGGCTGGTCCCTTTTCCCAGAGGGACACTCGGGATTGTGGGTGCCCTTGGGTCACCCGAGGGGTGACACCCCTTTAACGCCAGACAGGGGCTCAAAATAAAGATAAACCAGGAAAAAAATCAGGGTGTTTGTCCAAAGATACAGGAAAGGAGAGGCCACGGAGCTGCTCCAGGGCTGGAGCCAGGCTGGGAGAGCTGGAGATGCTCATCTGGAAAAAAGATGGATCCAGGGAGAGCTCCGAGCCCCTGGCAGGGCCCAAAGGGGCTCCAGGAGAGCTGCAGAGGGGCTGGGGACAAGGGACAGAGGGACAGGACACAGGGAATGGCTTCCCAGTGCCCAGGGCAGGGCTGGGTGGGATCTGGGGCAGGAATTGTTCCCTGGCAGGGTGGGCAGGGCTGGCACAGGGTGATCCTGCACCAGCCCCTGGATCCCTGGCAGTTCCCAAGGCCAGGCTGGACACTGGGGCTGGATCACCCTGGGGCAGTGGGAGGTGTCCCTGGGACAGTGGGAGGTGTCCCTGCCATGGTTGGGGTGGCTCTGGATGGGCTTTAAGGTCCTTCCATCCCAAACCATTCCATGGTTCCTGGATTCCATGGCTTTATTTCCACAGCTCTTTTTTCCCCTCTGGTGTTTAAATGGACAAACCAGGCCCTCACCAGCCCTGGGGTGTGCCAGCAACATCCAACCCAAACCATTCCAGGATTGTGAGATTAAGAGCAGGGAAATTTTGGAAATTTTGTCAGTTTGGAGCCTGGCACCAGCCCTGCCAGACCACCCAAAGGATATCAGGATGGTGGGATGTGAGGAATATTCAGGAACTATTCCCTGGAAACCTGGATTTGCTGTCAGCCTGGTGACCTGAACAGCTCCCTGTGCCTCAGATGGGAATAACTGTAAATGATTGTAATTGGGGATGTAAAACTGAAAACTTTGGAAAATCAATGTTATCCCAGTCACTGTCACGGGATGCTCCAGATGCTGGAGAGGAGCTGAAGGATTTGAATTCATTCCCCAGCTCAGACACAGGCTCCTCCTGGGAATTTGGGTGCTTAAATCCCCCAGCCTCAGCTCCACGTTTCCCAAAAGCAGCTCCCAGGTTCACAGATTAGATGGTTAAAGCAGCTTCGAGGCTTCATCCCATCACTCAAAGAATTTGGGGCAAAGATTCATCCCTGTAGCTTCCCATAGAGATTTGCCAAAGCAAATCCAGCCTTCCAGGGTTCTGCTTGCTGATGGATGACATTCCTGCTTCCCACCTCCAGCAACTGCAGAGCTGGAGCTGCTCAGAAATGTCAAAATGGGGAAAAAAAAAAAAAAAGAAGAGGAAGGAAAAGGAGTAAAAAAAAAAAAAATCCAACTCAGTCCTTACAAAAGTTTTGAAGGAAAAAGAAAATCCCCCCCTTGACATTTTCTGTTTCCGTGCAGGGGGCAAAGTGCAGGGTGGAGGATTGGAAATTGGAATCGTTTATTCCTGGTTTGGTATCTCTGGCACCCAGGTGTGGTTTGAAAAGAATCCCTAGCAGGTCTCTCTTCTCTCTCGTGTCCCTCATCTCCCTCAGCTCCTTCATCCTGCTCATCTTCCTCATCTCCTTCATCTCCATCCTTCCCTCGCCTCCCTCCTTGGCTGACCTCACACTCCTCTCTGCTTTCCTCCCCAGCCCTGGAGACCTCTGTGGATCCAAGGGAGAGCCCTGGACTGGGACAGGGAGCTGGAGCCCCTGGGAATGCCACTGGAGCCCCTGGGGATGTCACTGGAGACCTCGGGAATGCCACTGGAGCCCTTGGGAATCCCACTGAAGCCCCTGAGGATGTCACTGGAGCCCTTGGGAGTGTCACTGGAGCCCTCGGAGATGTCACTGGAGCCCCTGGAGATGTCACTGGAGCCCCCAGCCCCTCTTCCCGCTGGGAGCAGCCAGGCCGGGACACGGACACGCAGCAGGAGGATCCCAGGTCCCCACCGTGGCCAGAGGCTCCCGAGGAGCCCCCAGCCCGCCCCAGCACCCTGGACTTCTCCCAGGCCCTGAAGAGAGCGCAGGAGGTGCAGCAGGCCGGACGGCGGGGCAGTGACCGGGCTGTGGGCAAGGAGAACGGCGTGGAGGTCCCCACGGCCACCAGCACGGCCACCAGCACGGCCACCAGCACGGCCACCACCACGGCCACCAGCACTGCCACCACCATGGCCACCACCACGGCCACCAGCACTGCCACCACCACGGCCACCAGCACTGCCACCACCATGGCCACCAGCACGGCCACCATCATGGCCACCAGCACGGCCACCACCATGGCCACCAGCACTGCCACCAGCACTGCCACCAGCACTGCCACCAGCACAGCCACCAGCACGGCCACCACCACGGCCACCAGCACGGCCACCAGCACGGCCACCAGCGAGGAGCACCGGGCGCTGCAGTCGGAGCTGGGCAAGTGCATCGAGGAATTCCGCAGGATCAGGATCCCCGTGGCCTTTCCCAACAAGAAGAGGCAGTGGCAGAGCGAGCTGCTGAGGAAGTACCAGCTCTGAGAGGGATGCCGTGTCCCAGCCCAGGGAATGGTGCTCTCCAGGCTGTCCCAGCCGTGGCACGTGTTGTCCACGCTCCCAAAACGCGGAGCAGAGGTGGCTCGTGAAGCCCGTGCGGATGTCGGAAGGGTCACAAGCCTGTTCCCACCACGGCCATCAAGGGGATGCTGCGTGTCCCCGGTGGCACAGGCGCAGCTGGAGGGGGTAGGACAAGGGATGAGGGTGTCCATGGGGATGTTCAGGACCAGCAGGAATTCCCACAGTGCTGAGACTGAATCTCCCTGGCGTTTCAAACAATAAAATCCAGTCGGTGTCCGAAATGAACTCGAGACTCCTCATGGCTTTGGGGCAGAGGTGGGAATTTGGCTCTTCAGGAGGCTGGGAGATGGAGATTCCTGAATTGCTTGGATCTGGGGCTGTGCAGGGGGTGACCAGATCCACGTGTTTAGTCCTTTAATATGGAGCCAGGCTGGGGAAGTGTTTGGGGAAGTGTTCAGGGAAGTGTTCAGGGAAACGTTCAGGGAAATGTTGAGGGAAGTGTTTGGGGAAATGTTCAGGGAAATGTTCAGGGAAATGTTTAGGGAAGTGTTCAGGGAAGTGTTCAGAGAAATGTTCAAGGAAGTGTTTAGGGAAGTGTTCAGGGAAGTGTTCAGGGAAATGTTGAGGGAAGTGTTCAGGGATGTGTTTAGGGAAATGTTGAGGGAAGTGTTTAGGGAAGTGTTCAGGGAAGTGTTTAGGGAAATGTTCAGGGAAGTGTTGAGGGAAGTGTTTGGGGAAGTGTTCAGGGAAATGTTCAGGGAAGTGTTCGGGGAAGTGTTTGGGGAAGTGTTCAGGGAAGTGTTTAGGGAAATGTTCAGGGAAGTGTTTGGGGAAGTGTTCAGGGAAGTGTTTAGGGAAATGTTCAGGGAAATGTTGAGGGAAGTGTTCGGGGAAGTGTTTAGGGAAATGTTGAGGGAAGTGTTCGGGGAAGTGTTCAGGGAAATGTTGAGGGAAGTGTTTGGGGAAGTGTTCACGGGGACACGCAGAGCTGGCAGAGTGAGATGACCCTGGGCAGAGCTCGCAGCCAGGAAGGTGCTCTGATCCCACGTCATTCCCTGCACAGGAGCCCCAGTTCCCGGGAAAAGGCAGACACGGAGCTCAGAGAGCAGGGCAGGGGCTGAGCCAGAGCTGCAGTTGGATCTGGAATCTGTCCATGGCTCATTGGAGGCTCCTCAGCAGAACGAGCTGCAGAGACGCTGCCGGTGCCAAAAGGAGCTGGCAAACATTCCCAGATGGATCTGGCACCTGCAGGCAGCCCTGCTCTCCTCAGGGTTTGGGAATTACAGCTTCTCCCACCCAAGGACACGCTCCAGGCTCTCCCTGCCTGGATCAGGGCAGCTCTGCAGGGCCAGCAAGGATTTTGGGATGGAGGAGAAGGATATTCCTGGCACAAGGCCTTGGAATTCGGTCTCATCCCTTCCTGGGTGGTGCCCATGGTGCCCGAGGGTGACAAACGCTGAACTGAAAGGCATTTTACCATCTGAGAGCTGCACACACCCAAAAATTCAATGAAAATTAGAATTAAATTAACAGCTCCTTAACTGGGCGCCAGCCAACGCAACTGGCACTTGGGGAGAGGTTGTGGGACAGTTTGGAATGTTCCTTGGATGGTCCTCTCCTGTCCAGGATCCCCTCCAGGTGCTGCCAGAGGTTCCTGGAATGTTCCCACTGCCCCACGCAGGGCTCGCCCCACAGGCAGGGACAGCTGGGCAGGGAGTGACCCATTCCTGTTTGTCCTTTGGTGTTTGTCCTGCCTCGCTCAGGACAGGGCTGGGCTCCCTCCGATTCGGGGGATTTGTTGTCCCAGGAAATTCCTCTTTTGCCAGCGCTCTTTTCCAAAGCCAAGAGGACACAGAGGCCCGTTTGATCCCAGGCTTTGATCCCGGGACATCAGGGAGAGGAAATCCGAGTTCAGGCAGAGTCTGACTCGCCCTGAGCACAGCCCTGGGGTTGGGAGTCAGGAATTCCTGCTGTTGGTCCTCTGGGTGAGGCTGGGAATGCCGGGTGCTCTTTTCCTCCTTCCCAGAGATTTCCTGTTGTGTTTCCCACCTGCAGAGTTTGGGGAGCAGCTCCTGGCAGGTCCAGGCAGCGCTTCCTTCATGGATTTGGTCCTGGGAACGGGCAGGGATCAGAGATCACAGCTCCTTCCCAAGGGAATAGACCCCCAGGATTGATTCCCCACAAATCCCTCGGTTTTCCTGGAGCAGCAGGAAGCCATTAATTATCCAGTGACAGTGTTCCCTTAATTGAATGCCATTATCCCTTAATTAATTAAACACCAATTAATTACCTGGAACATTGCATGACACTCAGCAAATGCCATCGGCTGCTGGAGACAGAATAATTTAAACCCGGCCCAAATAATAATGAGCAGGAATTGGCCAGCAAAGGAAACATGAAGGATTTTATTTCCTTTGGGATTTGTGCTGCTTCCCTCTGGCATCAGCCCTGAAACGTCCCAGCAGCTCCTTTCACGGGGTTCCACAAAGGAATTGGGATATTCCGTGGGGAAAGAAGTGGTTGCCTCTCTTGGCTGCACAGGATTTGGATTGGGTGGAGTTTTCATGTAGGAAAATGGACAATTTTTTTTTTTTTTTTTTTTCTCCCTAATCTGAACAAATTGCAGGAGCAGATCTGAGCTTCCCAATCTGCTGCTTCAGGAGAAATCCTCCCAAACCACCACAGGCTGGAGCTTCTGCTCCCGTTAGGAACTCTGCTTTTCCAGCTGGAATAAAACCCAGGTTTTCCTTTTTTGGGGGGGTATTTCAGGACAAAACCTCTCTGCAAGCTGCACATTTGGAGCCTCTCCGCTCATGGCAGCCCTGGGATAAATCCCGGGAGAGGGGACAGGACATCCCTGGGGTCTGACAGCTCTTGGCCACAGCTTTTCCCGGCGGTGGGATGCTCCCGCCCAGCCCGGCAGGAGTTAAATCCCTGGGGATGCTCCTCCAGCCGAGCGCGATAATAACCGTGCTCAGGGAGCGCTGATGGCCCCGAGCGGGGATTGGAAAGGGATTAGATTTGATTTTAAACCGCCAGGAAAGGCTGGAGCAGCTCCAGAGAAAGGGGAAACACGGGCACATGGAATTGGGAAAAGGAATTCTGATCTTCCCGAAGGATCCCCCCGGATAAATATCTCTGTTTCCAAACACCTCCATCAGAGCCAAGCGCCTGCCTCTTATCTCTTATCTCTTATCTCTTATCTCTGTTTTCGGGCTGCCTGAGGACTGCCCTCCCTTCTCCAGGCTCCAGAGAACTCCAGCTGCCAGCAGGAAAATCCATCCGTGGAAAGGGAAAATCTGGGATGGGGCTGGGGGAGAAAAATTTTGGGTTCACAGGAGTTTATCTCCCTCATACTCTTCCTCAAGGATGTTTCTCCCTGGCTCACTGGAATCAGCCCAAGGCAGCAGCGCTGGGAAGGGGATGGAGGTGACAGAGGAAAAAATTTGGTTTGTTTGGGTCCTGCTGTGCTCTGGAGCCAGGCTGGGAGAGCTGGGAATGTTCACCTGGAAAAGAGACGGATCCAGAGAGAGCTCCGAGCCCCTGGCAGGGCCCAAAGGGGCTCCAGGAGAGCTGCAGAGGGACTGGGGACAAGGGACAGAGGGACAGGACACAGGGAATGGCTTCCCAGTGCCCAGGGCAGGGCTGGGTGGGATCTGGGGCAGGAATTGTTCCCTGGCAGGGTGGGCAGGGCTGGCACAGGGTGATCCTGCACCAGCCCCTGGATCCCTGGCAGTGCCCAAGGCCAGGCTGGGATGGGGTTTGGAGCACCTGGGGCAGTGGGAGGCGTCCCTGGGGCAGTGGGAAGTGTCCCTGCCATGGCAGGAGTGGGATGGGATGGATTTGAAGATCCCATCCCACCCAAAACCACCCCAGGATCCCCCTCTGCGGGGGCACAGGCACAGCAGGAATGGTTCAAAGGGTGGCACTGGAATGTGCGGCACCTCGGGGCTGTTTGTTCTCCTGTCCAAACAGAGAACGGGATCAGAGCCACTCCTGGAGCAGGCAGCGAGGAGGAAAGGATCCCTGCTCCAGTGTAACGCATCCGGGGATTTCATTGATCCCAACGATTCTCCCAGAGGGAATCTGCAGCCTGAGCTGCGGCAAATAAACCCGTCTCCAACTCCCCTGCAATTAGTTTGATTTATCTCTCTTTTCCAATTACTGGGAGATGAAGATCAGGGCCAATGGATTTTCTGGGAGCTCTAAATCAAGGGAAAACTCTGTGTTAAAGGGAAAAAACCTGGATGTGACCCAGGAGGGCAGGAAAAGGCTCCAAGGTGGGGAAGGAGAACGCAGAGAGCCCAAACTGGGCCATGGAAGTGGGCAGGGACCAGGAATTTCCAGCCCATTCCCAAGTTTTCAGCAGGCAGGAGGGGAAGCCCAGCAGGGCCCCTGTGGCTCCAGGAATGATGGATGGAGCTCATCAGGAGAGAGGAAAGAGGGATTTGCTGTTGGCATGGAAGGGACTGAACCGCTTCATTCCTGCTTTATTAACACCCGGAAAAATCCGATGGGACTTTACCCACAGAAGGAAAACTTATTCCGGGTTATAATCAACCCCCATCAGTTCCCTCCTCAAAACTGCAGGAAAATGAAACCCTTTTGGTGGCTTTTCCAAGCTTTTTTTATGAGTGATGAGCAGCTCTGTTTTCCTGGGATTTGCCTCAGCAAACCAAGGCCAAACTTCCCTCAGTTTCTCCAGAGGGTTTCCTGCTCTTCCCTTATTCCTGCTCCTCACTGTCCCCATTCCTCTGTGGAAAAAGCCTCACTGGGGGCACCAGCCTCCGAGCCTCATCCCAAAATTTCCCATGGCTGCTCCTCAGGAGTTTCCTTGCTGGAAAAAAACATCCCTGCAGAGGGAAGAGCCGTTGAGGGCGGGCAGAGACCCCGGATCCTGGTTAAACCTGGTTATTTCCCTGCTTAGTGCTGTGTAATTCTGCAGCAATTCCACATCTCCCACGGGGAAAAAAAATAAAAAAAAAACAACCAGGAAAATTAGGATGAGGAGGTGCAGAGGGATCTGGCTGCCATTAAAATGCAGGAACGGCCCCACTGCAGAGGAATTAAATAACGTTCACTCAGAAGCATTTGTGGAGCAGCCATGGAAAACTTGCCAGGAAGTTTTTCAGCACCAGAAATCAGCTCAGGGGAAAGCTCCCAAGGTAGGGACTCGTCCCATGAGCCAAAGAACCCAAAAATCCAGGCAAAAGTGATGAAGAACTCTCTGTTTGGCAGGAAAACCGGGACCAGGAATCTGGAGCAGCTCCCAAAATACCCCACCAAGCTCTGGATTATCCCTGAAACCACAGGACTCAAAGGAAAGATGGAATTTCAGCCTCCTGGGAATGAAAATAATTTTATTAGGATTTTTTTTTTTTTTTTAAGGTAAAAGAGAAAATCTCCCAACATTTTGCAAAACAAACCCTGAAGGGAAATGCTGGAAGAGGGAATGTCTGTGCCTGGCCCTGAGCGTGCCAGGGAAAGATCCAGAGCCAAAATCCTTCGGTTTTCCAGCGGGAAGCTGCCCTGGCAAGGGCACGGAGCAGATGGTGGGAGCAGGAACAAGAGAGGAGCCCCACGGAGAATCCTCTGGGCAGGAGGGAAAAGGCACAGAGGGGATTTGCAGGAGAAAAGAAAAGTTGGGATTTATTTCAGGAGTGACCCAGACAGAGGAAAAAACCAGGATTGGGGTGGGGACAAAGCTGATATTCCAGAGATTGGGATGATGCTGGCAGATGGAATCACAGACTCCCAGCCACTGGGATGCCAGGGGAGGATGGATTTGGGGAGATGTGGGGCAGCAATGGGGTCCTGTGCCCCTCCCAGACTGAGATTTGGCTCCATTTGTCCCAGACAGACTTTTCCCAGCTCCCTGCACGGGCTGGGAGTGAACCCAGAGTGTGGGATGAGCTCAGCTCTTCCTGCAGCCCGGAGATGGATTTTTGGGAGCTGCAGCCTCCAGCCCACCCCAAACTCCGGGATCAAACACCCACAGCAGGGCAGCAAAGAGGCTTCTCGCCCTCCCTGCTGCTCCGAGGAGGGAGCAGACGCTGATTTTCCAGGCAGGAACGCTCCTCTGGTGACACTGAAACATTGATGGGATGGATTCAATCATTCGCTCCGTTGGCCGCGGTGGGATCCACCTTCAAATCCATCCTGGAGCTGCTTCATCCTCACACTCCAGGGCTCCAGCCCATCCATAAAACAGCAGCTCATCCAAAATGCATCGGGAGCCGGGATCAGGGCGGTCCCTGACTGACTGAGCTTTATTTTATCCTTCCAAATGTTCTCCCGTCTGCTGCTCCTCCCTTTCCCCGGGAAAGGATTGTGCTCCGAGGAATTCACTGGGAGCCCCAGAATGATGGATTTGTGTGTGGGGAGTGCTGGCTGTGCCCAGACATCCCACCGAACAATAAAACCTCCCTGTCCCCAAAGGTGCACGAAGTCCCCAAAATCGTATTTCTGCCGTGAAAACGTTGTCAGATTTTTTTTTTTTTTTTTTTTTTTTTTTTTTTTTTTTTTTTTTTTTTTTTTTTTTTCCCTCTGTCTGGCTCTGAGGATCTTTTTGAAGGATGGAAAAGTGGAGTGGATTTGTTGAAGGATGAGGCTGAGCTTCGGTAGGAAATGGCTCGGGAATCCTGAGACATCCACAATCCTTAAAGCCCATCCATGGGCAGGGACCTTCCACTTCCAGCACCCTCGGACACGGATGGACATCCCTCCTGAGGGGAAATCTGGACAGGGTCGCTTTGAAGCACAGGGAAAACTCTGGAATTTCTCAGCCCACAAACACCTGACAGATCCCTGTCCCCCTAAAACTGGGATGGGCTAATCACAGCCCACCACCCAACAGGGATTTTCGTGGATTTAATAACTCCAGAGAATAGCAATTAACTCCAGGCTGTGTCCATGTCTCTCCTCTGACAGCTTTGGGCACATCCCGAGCCTTTCCCTCAGCAGAGAGTGTCTCATTTACCTCGGGATCACCTTTCCCACAGCCAATAATCCTCTGATTTATCCCCGATGTCCCGCTCAGATCAGTGTCATTCCCAAGAGAGAGCTGCTCGGGCATTCCCACATTCCCCTCGGGAGCCATCCAGGCCTCGGTGAGCAGGAGCCGGGGGCACAGCCCGGGGGAAAAGGGGAGGTTTGGGCTGAGGAGCGGCAGCGGCGGGGCCGGGAGGGGCCGGGAGCGGGGCTGGGCTCTGCAGCATCCCCGGGAGGAGCCGGGAATGCCGCGGGAGCGATCCGCAGCCCCTGATCCATGGAGCTGCTGCTCCGGGAGAGTTCCCGCTCTGCTCCCGGGAGCTGCGGCCTGGGAGGGCACTGCCAGGGCTGTCACCCCTGGGGTGGCACTGCCACCTCTCCCGATGGCACTGCCACCTCTCCCACCCGCAGAGATGGCACTGTCACCTCTCCCAGCACTTCGGGATGGCACTGTCACCTCTCCCACCTGCAGGGATGGCAATGTCACCATCACACCGAATTGGGAGGGCACTGCCAGGGCTGTCACCCTCTGGAGTGGCACTGTCACCTCTCCCAGCACCTTGGGATGTCACTGTCACCATCACACCGTCTGGGGAGCACTGTCACCTCTCCCACTCTCTGGGGTGGCACTGTCCCCATCACACCCTCTGGGGTGGCACTGTCCCCATCACACCCTCTGGGGTGGCACTGTCCCCATCACAGCCATTTGGGATGGCACTGTCACCTCTCCCAGCACCTCGGGAAGGCGCTGCCGTTGTTCCCAGCCCTTGGGATGGCACTGTCACCTCTGGCTCATCCTCATCCTCCCCATCCCAGGGCCCGGGCACAGGGACAGGGTGGCGCAGAGTCACCCCGGAGGTGGCAGCCAGCCTGGCCTCTGTCCCCTCCCAGCCTCTGGAACGCTGCTGCAGCCTCGCCCAGCCCCTCGGCAAGACGAGCCCTAATTACTGCTCGTATTCAATAATTCCTTAATGAACTCCACAAGCAGCATCCCGAACCGCACAAACAACATCTCGCAGCTCCGGACCCAAAACCCGCTCGGACCGGGGCTAGAACGTTCTGATCGCAGAAAAAACCTTCTCTCAATGAGGCTGAGTGCTGCCTCCTCCCGGGGAGGTTAATTAGCGGCGGTTAATTACGGAGCCCTGCCCGGGATGAGCGATGCCCCGCCGAGCTGCAGTGCGGATGAGCTCCGGCTCCTTCTTCCCTCCAGCGCGCACGGATGGGATTTCTCCCGGTTTTTTTTTTTTTTTTTTTATTTTCTTTTTTTTTTTTTTCTTTTTTTTTTTGTTTTTTTTGTTTTTTTTTTTTTTTTTCCTGGGTTTTATGCGCAGTCTGCGGGCTCTGGGTGATAAATCCCCCGAGGTGACAGCGGCTCGGTGTCACAGAGGGGAAGGTTCCAGCAGCTCCGGGGACGCGGCTGCTGAGGAGCTGCTCCAGCGCTGGGCGGGCGCCAGGAGCCTCTGATCCTGGCATGGTTCGGGTGGGATGGGATGGAAAACTGATCCCAAGGACACTTCCCACTGTCCCAGGCTGCTCCAGCCCAATGTCCAGCCTGGCCTTGGGCACTGCCAGGGATCCAGGGGCAGCCACAGCTGCTCTGAGAATTCCAGCCCAGTCCCTGCCCACCCTGCCAGGGAACAATTCCTGCCCCAGATCCCATCCAGCCCTGCCCTCTGGAAGCCATTCCCTGTGTCCTGTCCCTCTGTCCCTTGTCCCCAGTCCCTCTGCAGCTCTCCTGGAGCCCCTTTGGGCCCTGCCAGGGGCTCGGAGCTCTCCCTGGATCCATCTCCTCCCCAGGTGAGCACCCCCAGGTGTCCCAGCCTGGCCCCAGAGGGGCTCCAGCCCTGCAGCAGCTCCGTGACCTCCTCTGGACTCATTCCAGCAGCTCCATGGAATTTTTGTGTTTTATCCCAGACTGGTTTGGGTTCGAAGGGACCTTAAAACTCATCCAGTCCCACCCCCTGCCATGAGCAGGAGGTGCAGGAAGGCTGGGGCTCATTTCCATCCCCCTGTGGATCTAGCAGGAGCTGGGGGTTGAGGGTGATTGATTGATTGATTGATTGGTTTGTTTATTTATCATTTATCTTTCACTCTCTCCCTCTGCACAAATACAAGAAATAAATCAAAACCAAGACAAGATCAAGGCCAGAGGAGCAACAGGAGCGAGGAAAGTTTGGGATGGGAACCCTCCTGTGGGGTGGGAAGTGGGAACAGGGAGGGTTTGGATGCAATTCCTGCTGTGGGGTGGCACAGGGAGGGTTGGGATCCAATCCCTCCCACTGAGGCTGGCATTTCGCTGCCCGGGATGCAAAGGTCACCACAGCTGCTGCTGCTGCTCCATGTGCCCTCCCTGCTCTCCTCCCCACTGGGATGAAGGTTTGGGGAGGCTTTGATCAGTAACCCTGCAGCCTCCAGTGCCTCCTCTCTCCAGGGAAAAGCTGGAACTGCTCAGGGCTTCCAAGAGACCTTATAAAACCATGGAATTATTTAAACTGGAAAAGGCCTCTGGGACCTCATGGTCCAGTCCAGCCTCTCCTCCAGCACTGCCAAGGCCACCGTGTCCCCAAGTGCCACATCCACACTGATTCAGCTCCCAGGATCCTGCCAATTCCTGGGAACAGGGCAGTTCTGTCCCTGCACTGTGAGAAAATCTGCCTGGGCTGGGAACTCCAGTTCTACACCCCAAAAAACCCCAACAACACCTTGGGGGGCTCCAGAGCGTTCTCCCTGTGGGATGCTCCATCCCTCCTGCAGGAGGCAGAGCAAATCCTGGGAATACACAGCCACATTCCAGCTGCTGGGGCTGCCTCTGGAGGCAGGAAAGGAGAGGCACCAGCGTGGCCGCTGCCTCTGGAATTTGGGGATGGATCTCCAGAGCGGAGGATGTTTTGTGTTGGTGCTGGTGGAAGATTCTCTGGCAGTCAGGAGGAGCTTGGAGCAGCCCCAGCCCCTTCCCAGGAATGCTCAGAGCTCCTCCAGGGTCGGGGCTGGAGCTCTGCCCCTCTCTGGTTGTTCTAATTAATATCACTGTGGAGGGAGAACATAGATATTAGCACTTAATACTGATTAATGGGGCTAATAGGATTCTGTCAGGTTTGTTTGTCACCGCGGCGTCCCGAGCCTGGCAAATCCAATAAAAATTCCCAAATAAAAAGCAGATTGCTTTAATATTTCAGTGTTAGTAGAAACCAGCAGGGGACAGTTCCTGCCACTGGGAATTTGCTGGAGCTCATCCCCTGCGCTCCAGAGAACGGGATTTTTCATCCATCCAAAGCACGGCCTGATCCCGTGGGTGGGAGCAGAGTCTGTGTCCCCAAGTGGCACCTGTGAACCTGTCTCCAAAATTTCCCCCCCTCCTTAAAGACTGGCAAGGACAGAGATTGGTTTGGGATGGGTTAAGGATTATCCCTGCTCTGAATTTGGAATTTGGTGGTGCTGGCACAGGGTCTGCGCCCTCCCCCAGGATCTCTCCTCCGTGGAAAACTGGGCTCCGTTTCTCCGCCAGCAAAGGCAGGAGAGGCCTGCAGAGATCCATCGGCTGGGGAAGGATTATCCACAGGCTCAGTTAATGCCCCGGAGCCGAGGACGGGGCTGTTTTCCAGCGGGGACACTCCCTGAGATGGCACTTCCCGAGGAATCCTGTCCCTGCTCCTGACGGATCGGGGCGATCACAGCAGGTCCAGCCCAGGGGAAGGCTCCTCCCAGCACCGAGCGAGGGGATAAACCTTTCTTTACCCCAAAACCCTGGAGCCCCGAGCGCCGGGAAGAGCCGCAGTGACCACGCGTGGCTCATTCCTGACCCGGCAATTGCGGGATATTCGGCACTGCGGGAAAACGGGGACATTTCCCGAGGCTCTGGGGTCGATAAACACCCGGGAACGGGGTAGGAGAGGCCACAGACTGAGCTCGGGCAGAGCTCAGAGCTCAGGAGGAGGCTCCGGCCAAGCGCAGGGCTCTGCTGCCCCAAGCGCTGCGCGGGCGAACGGCGCCGCAGCCGGAGCCGGGCTGGAGCTGGAAAACACGCGGGATGGAGCCCGAGGAGTTTGGGAAAAGCGAAGGATCCAGAGGTGCGGGTCTGCCTCATCCCCGGAGCTGGGTGGAGGTGTGGGGAGGAGGAAGAGTCCCCATGCTCTTCCTCACGCCTTGGTGGATCCTTTGGCTCCTCCTGAGGCGTCAGAGAGTCACGGAATTGTTTATTGGAGAAAAGTTTTAGAATCTCAGGTTTTTCAGGGTTGGAAGCGACCTCCAAAGGCCATGGGCAAGGACACCTCCGGCTAAACCAGGCTGCTCGGAGCCTTTGTCCTGGGTGAAGGAGGTGACACCCCCAGGAACAAGCTGTGATCCCAGAAGTCACGGACCTGGAGCGGGGTGTCCCCAGAGCGGGATGTCCCTGGAAAGGTGATGTCCCTGGAGCGGGATGTCCCTGGAGCAGGATGTCCCCGGAGCGGGATGTCCTTGGAGCGGGATGTCCTTGGAGTGGGATGTCCCCAGAGCAGGATGTCCCCGGAGTGGGGATGTCCCCGGAGCGGGATATCCCTGGAGCGGGATGTCCCCAAAGCAGGATGTCCCCGGAGCGGGATGCCCCCAAAGCAGGATGTCCCCAAAGCAGGATGTCCCCGGAGTGGAGATGTCCCTGGAGTGGGATGTCCCTGGAGTGGGATGTCCCTGGAGCGGGATGTCCCTGGAGTGGGATGTCCCCGGAGCAGGATATCCCCAGAGCAGGATGTCCCCGGAGTGGGATGTGCCTGGAGTGCGATGTCCCCAGAGCAGGATGTCCCCGGAGTGGGGATGTCCCTGGAGCGGGATGTCCCTGGAGTGGGATGTCCCCGGAGCGGGATGTCCCCAGAGCAGGATGTCCCCGGAGTGGGGATGTCCCTGGAGTGGGATGTCCCCAGAGCAGGATGTCACCGGAGCGGGATGTCCCTGGAGCGGGATGTCCCCAGAGCAGGATGTCCCCAAAGCAGGGTGTCCCCAGAGGATGCCCAGGCAGGGGCTGAAATGCCCCCCAGCCCTGAGCTCTCATCCAGGACACGCTGGGAGCAGGAAGGATGCTCCCTGTGGGAATTCCCCCTTTCTCACAGAGATGCTTTGCTCTCCTCACCCTCCCCACCCGTGGTGTGTTCCGAGGGTGACCAGAGTGACACGAGTGGTTGGATTGTCCCTGCTGGCCCCACAGGGACCCTCGGTGATGATCCAGGTCTCCACACGCCCCTCCAGGTGGTTGTAGGGACATCCCCGTGTCCTGCGCCTTCTGATCTTTTCCAGGCCGGGATTTGTCCCCATCTTTGTGGTTCCTGGGACACATCGGAGCCTCGCAGGGACAATTCTCCACCTGAGAGCCCTCCCTGCCACCAGGAAGGGAAATTTTCACCGGAATTTTACCCAGTTTGGTTGTGCCCATCCCCACGTCTGTCCAACCCATATGCAGTGGGGTTGGGGCAGAGCAGACACCGCCCCAGGGGCCCCCAGCAGCACTTTGGGGTCCCCCAGCAGCACTTTGGGGTCCCCGTGTCCTCCAGATGTCCCCAGGGGATGTCACCCACCCTCCTGGTGCCCAAAAAGGGCGCTCAGGAAAGCAAAGACGGATAAATCCCAGGAGTCCCGCTGTGGGACTGGTGTGGGAAGGGGTGGTGAGGGGTGTTCCCTGCTCCATCCCCCAGCCCTGGAACACCGGGATGAGGCGGAAAGGGGCTTGGCACGGTGAGAGCCGGCTGTCCCCGCGCGGGGCCCCGCTGTCCGCACACGCCAGGTAACGCCGGGTCTCCTTGGTGACGGATTAGGGGATTAGAGGGCTCAGGTGAGGCCTCCGCACGCGATCCGGGAACGGCTCTGGGAACGGATCTGGGAACGGATCTGGGAACGCCCCAAGAACAGTCCTGGGAATGGCTCTGGGAACGGATCTGGGAATGCCCAATGTCCCCAGGGAATGGGAATTCTGAGTGTCCCCATGGAATGGGAATGCCGAGTGTCCCCATGGAATGGGAATTCTGAGTGTCCCCATGGAATGGGAACACTGAGTGTCCTTATGGAATGGGAACTCCGAGTGTCCCCATGGAATGGGAATGCTGAATGTCCCCATGGAATGGGAACGCCATGTGTCCCCATGGAATGGGAATGCTCAATGTCCCCATGGAATGGGAACACCGTGACTCCCAGTGGCCGGAGCTCTCCCATCCCAGCTCCCGGCCGCGCTGTTTGCCGTGTGTTATTTGAGCATTCATCTTGTTCAAGCACCACTTTAGCACCGCAGGACGGGCCCTATCTGCAGAAAGCAGCCTTCCTCCCCCGTCCCTCACTTTCCCCCAGGGCTGGATTATCCCAAATAAACACTCACGTTGGGTAATGGTTAACTTTAATGGCTCAGGCCGCAGCGGAGGGGTTGATAGTCCCGGGATACAGGAGATAAGGGCAGGGTTTGAAGGGCAGCGCTCGTGGCCGCTGTCACGGCCCCTTCCCACAGGGCTGTGAACATTCTGTGCCACCTTCCCCAAAATTCACCCTGCTGGAGCTCTCCCTTGCGTTTTCCAGCAGCTGTTGGGAGCGAGGATTTGTCCCCACTTTGCCACAGCCGCCCGTGTGTCCCCGATGCCACAATCCTGAGCTCCGGAGATTCCCGCAGAACCCGCCCGGCGGCTCCTTCCCGCCGTAATTGTGTTTTCCTGAGTCAATGGATAACTTTACAGCCCGGGCACATCAAACACCACAGCCCTCATCTGCCGGGGGAGATGTCGCGACAGCGAGGTTCAAAGTTAAAGCCACCCTCAAAGTCACTGCCAGGCTGGGGGGACACCTCCAGCGGTGTTCCAGATCCCCAGGGGAGCTGGGATGGGTTTTCTGGCCCCCATCCCACCAGACCTTGGGCACAGGGTGGCACGGAGCAGGATCTTCACTGTCCTGTGGGACCTTCCAGCTGCTCTCTCTGGAATCACCCAGGAGGACAGAGCCTCGCTGAGCCTCCCCCAGGGAGTTTCCCATGCCCACCCTCCTTCCTTGTGTTTTCCAGCTCCTGGACACGGTGTGGTGGCATCAGCATCGCTCCCTTCTGAATTCCAATAAAAACCAAACCAAGAGGAGCCTCCTGTTGGTGCCATCACCTGCTGGTGGTCCCTGTGGCACCGTGTGGCCTGCTCCAGGCTTTCCCCGGGATTTTATCCCTCCTCCTGCTTCCCTCGCTGTCCTGGACCAGCTGGATCTTGGCATTCCTGGAGCTTTAGCAGCCCAGCAGGAGCAGTCCATGCACGGACCAGCTTTTACAGCCATCGGCACAAACAAGGCCAGGACAGGGACAGGGACAGGGACAGGGACAGGGACAGGGACAGGGACAGGGACAGTGCTGGGGGTCACTGCAGGGAGTGAGAGCCACATGGTGGGAAAGAGAGAAGGACGTTTTGGGATCCTGCTTTGCTGAGGTCCTGCTGAGGGGTGACTCTGGACTTCCATCTCTGCTCTGGGCCCTGTCCCAGACTTGTCACTGCTCAAAGGGGACGAGCCAGGTCTGACATCTCTCCTGATGACAGCCGTGTCCCCAGGGACAGGAGCGGGGCACAGAATGTTCAGGTGTCTCATCCCTCTCCTGTCCCTCTCCCCCTCCTGGCTCTGCTCCAGCTCCCTCCTGGATGTGTGGATGCTCCATTTCCCTCCCCAGGATAAGGAATGGGAGCACATAAAGGTGAAAGGATAAAAACCAAGGATTATGTCCCTCCCGGTGGCACTGGGACAGGGACCACTCCAAGCTCACACTGATCCTGGATCCTTCCCTGCCTGGGCACTCATTGCCCCAGTAAAACAACTTAATTTCCCCTTTTCCTTAAGCCTGGAAAAGCAGGAGGAGGAGGCAAAAAAAGCTCTTGGAGTGGGAAGGACCAGAAGCCAGACCAGGTCTGCAGGTGATAAAATTTTATTACAAAATAGAAGATGGATCAATATTCCTGGGGGAGTTTGGTGGGGGAGAGAGGCTCTGTAACAAACACAGCATCCCAGAGGGAAAAGAAATATTCCCTCCCCACACACGTTTTCCAGGCCCCAATTTCTTCCCCATTGTGTTCATCTCGGATAATGAAGGATCACCTGGAAGAACCCACAAAGTCACACAGCACTTTTGGCCTATTTACAGCGATTTTCTCCCCATTTTCAAAGAGAGGTGAGGCACCCACATTCCAGCGTTTGATCCACTCCTTGCAAAGCTTTTCCAAAATGTCCCAGGGGACTGGGGATGGAGGGACCTTCATTTGTCACGAGTGTCACGTGGCTCCATCAGCACCACTCCCCTTTCCCTGGATTTCTCCCCAAAAACAGCTGCCCTCGGCCACCAACACAAACCCAGAGCTGTCCACTCTGTCCATAGAAAAGTAAAGGAATAAAAGCCAAGGATTTGCCATGATTCTCATTCTTAAAAACAAAAAAAATCGTTGCATAGAGAAGCATTTGCATGTGAGGAGTTTTCATACAGAGCAGTGGGTGGGTGCTAAAACACTTCTGCCCCTTATCAAATAATAAAAAAAATATATATATTTATATATTTACACACACAAAGTCCAGGGGAGGACGAGCAGAGGCTGTAGGGAAATAGATTCCCAAGATTAGCAGGAAAATTATGTCCAATTCCCCTCGGATTTCAAGCTGCCTGTTGGTAGGTTTGGCTTTGTACTGGTTTTTAGCAAACTGGTTTTGGGCTCCATCAGCATCAGGGTGGAGAAAGAGGGGAATTAGGGATGGGGAGAGGAGGTTTCCTTCTCCAAAGGCAGAGGGGGGGTGAAGAGACCCCTCTGAGAGGGCCACGGGTGGGGCTGATGGTGGCACACACGGGGACCCTGTGCCTTGTGCTTTGGCTCCTGCACTGTGGATGTCAAACCACCAGAGATTCCCCCAAAAAACCATCTTGGAGCGTGGAGATTGGTGCTGAGGGCTGGAAAACTGTTCCCACTGTTGGGGAAAACCATGCAGCAATTCCATGGCCTTTCCCTCCTCCATTCCCACCCTCCCTGGTGGCTCCTGGCCAAAGAGCCACGGGGAAGGGTCACCGCAGAGCTGGATCATCCCAAAGCCTACAGCACACCAAAGGACCCCAGATCCTTCCTGCCCTCCTCTCCTGTCAAACAGACCCAATGGCATTGGTGCTTTTTATCCAAGGAAAAGGCCGAGCAGGAACCCAGCAGTGGCTTTGACAACAGCAGAGAGGAGTGGGCTCCAAATTCCCACCTGAGCGTGCCACGGCCCAGCGTGGCCTTTCATCCCACACATCAATCCATGTGTCACCCGAATTCAGCCAAGGGAAAACAGGGGAGGAGGAGGAGGAGGGTGTGGAACAAATCAATATTCTGCTGGACACGGCAGGCCCATTATTCGGTCCTGATTTATTTACAACTCTCACAGCTGGTCTTGGAACTGGCTCTTGTTGTGCCCAAATTTAACCCCTGGAAGGCTTTGGAGAACGGGGGTGTGCACCCCACAGGACGGGGGAAGGAGTTTAAGGGAGCCAGAGGTGGTGAACTGTGAGGTAGTCATGTGATTCCACTCTGAACAGCAGGATTTCTTGGAATTTGTTTCCAAAATGCTTTTTTCCTTTTTTTTTTTTTTTTTTTTTTTTTTTTTTTTTCCTCATCTGATGAAATGGCAACAGCACAGGACTGGTGGGACCAGCAGCCACCGAGTCCTTGAGGGAAGATTTTGGAGAAGGGCACACCACTGGTGGATTCTGGGACACCAGACCTTCAGCAGTGGCTCTTTTGCTGTCCCCCGGGTGGCTTCAAGCCCACCCCGGTCCTCCCAGAGACACCTGAAGTCCAAATTCCTCTTGGAAGCAGAAATGCTAAGGACACAACCATAAAAACCCGGCCAGGCAGGGCAGGTGTTCACAGTCCTGAGCTGGCTGCCAGGAATGGGCTCAGTGACACTTTTGTCACCTGCTTTTGTGCTGCCCCTTGTTTGAAGGGTGAGCTTGTCACAGGTCTGCTCTTCTGTGCCCCCACAGAGACTAGGATTGTCACCCCCAACAGCCCTGGGCACGGCTCCTGTTCTGGCATGGCATTGGTCCCACATCCATGGTCACACCATGGGGGACAGTGTCACATCCATGGCCAGGCCATGGGACAGGTGTCACATCCATGGTCACACCATGGGGGACAGTGTCACATCCATGGTCACACCATGGCACTGGTCCCACATCCATGGTCACACCATAAGGGACAGTGTCACATCCATGGTCACACCATGGCACTGGTCCCACATCCATGGTCACACCATGGCACTGGAGCCACATCCATGGTCACACCATGGGGGACAGTGTCACATCCATGGTCACACCATGGGGGACAATGTCACATCCATGGTCACACCATGGCACTGGAGCCACATCCATGGTCACACCATGGGGGACAGTGTCACATCCATGGTCACACCATGGCACTGGTCCCACATTCATGGTCACACCATGGGACAAGGTGCCACGGCCCTGGTCACACAGTGTCACACCCATGGCTATGCCATGGGACTGTCCAAGAGTCTCCAAGTGAGACCTGTCACAGCCAAGCTGTCACATCCTCCAGGGCCTCACCAAAGAGGCAAAAGCCATCCCAAAAGGCCTCGAGACACGAGGTCGCTCCTGAGTGACAAATAAATAGCAGGACTGCCGGAAGAAAGCCCTTGGGAATCCAAGCTCCGTGGCCCCGGGTGCCACCAGGAGCCAGGTCAGGAGATCAGTCTGCTCGTTTGAAACGAGCTGGGTGGGTTCCAGCCTCTTGTAAAACCAGGCAGAGTCGGGGCCAGGCTGGCAGGGGCTCTCCTGCCGCCTCGGCGCGTGGTCGTTCCTATGTACAGGCTCTTCCCTGGGAGAAGAGAAGTGTTTGAGCTGCTCTCGGACAGGCGGGAAGGGAGGCTGCTCCTAATTCTGGTGCCTCTTCATGTGCAGGGCCAGGTGGTCGGAGCGGGAGAAGCAGCGGCCGCACGCCAGGCACTTGAAGGGTTTGGCCCCCGTGTGCTTGCGGTAGTGCCGGGTGAGCTCATCCGAGCGGGCGAAGCGCCAGTCGCAGCCTTCCCACGTGCACTTGTAGGGCTTCTCACCTGCCCGGGGGACAGCCACAGGTCACGCCTCTGGTGTGCCCAGCCTCCCAAAACCATCCCCTGGCCTCTGAAGATGCCCACCCTCCGTGGCGCTGCCAGGGATACCCACAGCCATGGAGTGGGCTGCAGCACGCAGGTGTTGTCCCTCTTCACTCCCTACCCAGCCTCCCAAAAACACCCCCTGGCCTCTGGGAGACACCCAACATCCCTTGGCACTCCCCAGAGCACGCAGCCCAGAGCCACTGAGGGATGGAGCTGCACCAGCCAGGTCCTGTCCCTCTTTGCCCGCTTCCACTTTGCCTCCTAGTGTTGGATTTTTTGGAGCATTTCTAAGTGCTAATTCATAACTTGTGAATTAGTTTTGTTTTTTGGGTTTTTTTTAATAAAAAGCCAAAAATTCCTAAGGAAGGTGTGAGCGGTGAGAGGCACCAGGAGGAAGACAGGGCTCTAAATCTAAATTTCAATCAGAAAAAAAAAAAATCTATATTTTTTGAAACTGCCATCCAATGTTGGTGGCTTCCCCATCCCTGGAAGTGCTCAAGGCCAGATTGGATGGGGTTTGGAGCAACCTGGTGTACTGGAAGGCAGCCTTAAATGATCAGACGGCCTTTAAAGACCCCTCCCAAAGCCAAACCATTCCAGCATTCCATGACCTAACGCTCCACACCTCCAAGTTCCCCCAGCAGCAGCTCTGTACACAAGGTATTGTGTTTCCCTCGCAGCGTTCAGGTGATGTCATCCCCGTGCCCTCTCCCCCTCCTTTTCAAACACACCCATTCCCAACCGAAATCCATTCAAGCAGGCGCCTTCCCAGCCAGCTGGGAACTGGGCTGGAAAAGCCGCTTCCAGCCGGGCCACGGGGCTGAACCCTGGCTGCAGCCCTGTCCCCACGCAGGGCGTGGTGCTCTCAAATATTAGTGCTGCTCTTAACAGCCTGAACAAGCAGGCAGAGTTCAGGGAATGTGCTGACATTCCCGACCTCAAATATTTACCCTTTCCGGGGCCAATTGACGGGCGCAGCGGGAGCGCACGTCCGCAGCACACGCGTGCACAGGCATGTGTGCCCTGCCCTGCCGTGCTTCCAGGGATTCCTTCCTCCCCAGCCTTCCAGGGAGCCCTTCCTGCCACGGGCTACTCCGTGCGACCAGGGAATCCTGGAATAGCTCAGCTCTTAAAGGCCTTCGTGTTTCACCCTGCCCAGAGCAGGTGCCACCAACTTCCAGGGATTCCTGCATCACCTTCTAGGGATTCCTTCCTCTCCACACATCCCAGGGAGCCCTTCCTCGCACAGGCTGCTCCATGGAACGAGGGAATCCTGGAATGCCTCGGCTTGGAAGGGACATTAAAGCCTATCTTCTCAGACCAGGCTCCACTGGTCTGCATCCCACCTTCCACTGGATCCAAGTCCTGTCAACCTTGGATAACTCCAGGGCTGGGAATGTCACGCCAGGCCAGGGGGGTGACATCAGCCACAGCAAGGTCTCCAGTGCTTAAACACAGAGGATAAAACACAAAACCACGGATCCATGAACCTGGAGGAGGCAGAGCAGCACGAGCTGCTCCTCCAAAAACCCCTGGATGCTGCTCCATGGGAAAGGGACGGGGGGTTTTTATGGCCCAGGTAAACACGGCACTAGCAGAGGATTTATGAGGAGTCGGTGGCGGTTTTATGGGACTTGGGGCATGCCAAGACAAAGGCAGGATTTTCCCAAAGGCAGGATTTGCCCCTTGCAGCCCAGACATTGTCACCTCCAGGTCACCTGGCTGGGTCAAGCCCACTGAAGCCCTTGGCTTTCAAACAATGCCAGGTCGATCTCCGGGACAGAAAGCCAAGGTTTGCCATTGTCCCAGGTTTTCCATTGTCCCAGGAGCTGGCTGCCTCTCCCAGGACAGCACGGCAGGGCGGGCTCAAACAAAGGATCCAAGGTGGCATTCCCGGCCCCGGGGGTTTATGTTTAACCTCACAATGGCACCCAGGAAATGAATGGTGGCTCCAGGAGAGGAAAACACCGGGCCCATGGCAACGGGAAACCACAAGGAAAGAGCTCCAGATCGTGGGGTTCTCAGGCAGGGAATGGGACGTTTTTAACCCTTCAGTGGACGGAGCTGAGGCAGGATTTGGGGTGAGCCCTTGCTCTGGCAGCTCTGGTGATGCCTCAGCAAGGCTAAGGGCCCCCAAAGCAAACTTTAAAACATTAAAAACATTGTTTGCGGAGGTCCTGGTTCTGGATTGGATTCCCTGCTTTTTGCCCACCACCACCAGTTCTCCTGACTCCTCAAGCTCACCGCCTCCCTCACCTCTCCACCCTTCCCTCTAACAGCAGGGGAAGGGAAGGAGGCAAAGCCTCCTTTGGATTTCCCTGCTGATTACTGGGAAACCTGGAAAAACCGCGGAGTTTGGCTGGATTTCAAACCCACCCAAGTTTTCCTGGTATCACACCCTTGTAAGGAGGCGCCCAACTCATGGAACCCGTCCTGGGCACAGAGTTCCCAACAGAAGGGACCAGAGCTATTTCATCTAATTTAATTTAATTTAATTTTAAAGCCCCGATCCCAGACTGTGATAAACCCCTATCAGCACCCAGCTCGGGGACAACATCCTTCCTGTTCCTTTTTTTTTTTTTTCCACCCCTTTCCGTGATGTTTCCCAGCCCCCTCCTCCCCAGCCCCTGCCAAAGAAATACCGCGGCTCACGCACAAAGCGAAATTCTTTGTTTGAAGGGCTGATAAGGGGAGGCAGGAACAGAGCCAAGAGCAAGAACCAATTCCCAGCCGCAGGATGGGGTTTGGTCGTTGTTCATAAAAAGGAGAAGTGAACTCTGGGCCCGGCTTAATTGCTCTCAGTAAAGATCAGCCCTCCTATAAAAGAGATTTATGAGGGCACTGATGGTTCCTGGACTACCTGGGGATCTGATAACATTTCAGGTATAATAAATGCCTTAATGAGGGCGCTGGGGCCTGAATGCGGAGTGTCACGGAGCTGGGATCAGCCCAGGGAGCTGTGCTGGGAGCTGCAACCAGCTGGGGTCTCCATTGGCACTGTGGCACCCTCGGGAATGAGGGCACAGCCCATTCCTGCAGGGATTGGGAACCCTTCCCTGTGTGGGCTCAGAGGGAGTGGGACCCACTGAGACACGGAGGGCTCCTCCCTCTCTTTGGGAGCCACAGGAGGAGGAGGCTGACACAAAAGAGATGCCCTGGTCTCCTCAGAGATCCTAAACATGCAACGCAGGCCTTACACAACCTTCCAGTAGGATCAGCAGGATCAGCCCCAGGTGGGATTTGGGACATCTCAAGGGAAGAGCTCAGAGTGAGGAAAAAAAAAGACCGAAAAATCAAAGAACTAAAGAACAGATCAGGTTGGAAGGGACCTTAAAGCTCATCTTGCACCACGATAAATCCCACTGTCCCAGGTTGCTCCAAACCCCAGTGTCCAGCCTGGCTTTGGGCACTGCCAGGGATCCAGGGGCAGCCACAGCTGTGCCAGGACCTCACTGCCCTCAGAGGGAACAATTCCTGCCCAGTATCCCATCTGTCCTTGCCCTTTTTGGGAGGTTTGGTGCCTGAGGCTGGCAGCGTTTCCTGGAGCTGCTCTTACCTGTGTGAGTCCTCTGATGTGCCTTCAGGTGGGAGCTCTTGGTGTAAACCTTTGAGCAACCTGCAAGGACAGAAAAAAAGCACAATGTCCCTGTGAGAAAGGAGCCTTTGCTCAAGCAAATTCTGATATTTGAGCAGGGGGACAAGGCTGGGACATGCAAATAAACCTGGCTTGGGCTCAGCATTAACTCCAGAGCGTTTGCTCTTAGGCAGACAGACTTGAACACCTTCTCCTGCCACCCACGGGAATTGTGCTGGGAATTAGGGTGGGCAGAGTCAAGCGCAGAGGTTCAAACCCTCCCCTTCCACCACCACTAGGATGCAAAGACTCAGTTCCCCCACGTTTCTGGCCCTGTGCTGCCCTTTGTCTCTCCGGGTTCCAGTCAGAGCTGATATCACTTTGCGAGGGTTTTGTAACAGCCCTGGCCCAGCAGATGGGGTACAAATGTTCCAGGAAGCAGGAAACAGCCAGGGACAGTCACAGCTTGGCTTCCAGGTCCCAGAACAGAGCCAGGAGGAAAGTGTTTTCACAAGATCAGCGTGAACAGGTTTCGTCAAAGACAGGGTTTAACAGAGACACCGTGACTGGGGAGAAGTTCCAACAGCAGGTGTCTCAAGATGAGTTAGTTTTAATTCCTCCGAACTTTCAGCTGGAAAAAGCTTAAAGGAAGCCTCTGCTGCCCTTTCTGGCCCTGCTGCTTTGTGTGTTGATGAGGACATTCAAACATGAATTTGCATTTTTATGACCTACACGTGTATGAGCAACATGGGGACGTTTTTCACCTCAGTGTTCCCACCAGCCCAAAGGAGCCTCTTGCCCAGGATCAGCCCTTGGTCCTGTCCTGCTCAGATGGGGCAGGAGCTGCTTGTCCCCTCCTTGGCAGGAGGGACGAGGGGTGCTGGTCCCATTCAGTTTTGCTTCTGGTGCTCTGAGGCTTTGCCAACCCCTCACGTTTGGGAGAGAGGTCATGGAATCATGGAATGGTTTGCGTTGGAATCATGGAATGGTCAAAATTCTTCCTGTTCCACCCCTGCTTCTGGCTCAGAAAGCCCCTGATTCACAGAGTGCCAGAGAATGGGAAGGTGTAAGCACAGAAAGGTCTCTCTCAACCCGTCCTGCTCTTAGGCAGCTCCTGGCATCGTGGCTGGAGACAGGATCTGGAGCAGACAGAGCCTCTGGGCTGACCTCCAGCCACTCCCATGCCATGGAAAGAGTCCATAAAGTCTCACAGGAGGCAGTTAGGAAGTGACTTTCCTCATTCACACACCCCCATGGGAAAACTGTTTGCTAATCCAAAACAACTGGTCACCACTGGGGATCAGCCCAGGAAGTGGGAGGTGTGTCCTGCCTCCAGGAGTGGCCATTTCCAAGCCCTCAGATGGCTATCACTGGGATCTCTCAGTGGGACTTGCTTCCCTGGTGTGTGCCATGGAATCCCAGACCGGTTTGGGTTGGAGGGAAAGTTCAACCCATTCCAGCCCCTGCCATGAGCAGGGACACCTCCCACTGCCCCAGGTGCTCCAAGCCCTGTCCAATCTGCCCTTGGGCACTGCCAGGGATCCAGGGGCAGCCACTGCTCCTCTGGGATGACCCCCATCTTGAAGGTTTGGAGCAAACTGGGACAGTGGGAGGTGTCCCTGCCCACGGCAGGAGGTGGGGTGACATGGCCTTTAAACATCCTTTCCAACCCAAACCATTCCACGGCTGCCCCGGCACAGCTCCTGCTGCAGCACACGGAGCCATGGAAGGACGGCACAGGGAGACTCAGCTCACTGCCTCCTTGGAAAATCAGAACTCTCAGAGAGAGTCCAGCAGTGCTCTTGGTGGGAATTTATTGCTGGCTTTCCACCCACTGTGAGAGAGAGGGGAAGGAAGGGTCAGTGGGAATGGCAGGGTGGCTCCATGTCCGGAATTGGGAAAGACCAGAGCAAAGCGAGCAGATTCCCAGGAGCAGATTCCCAAGGGCAGATCCCCAGGAACAGGTTCCCAGGAGCAGATCCCCAGGAGCAGATTCCCAGAGACAGATCCCCAGGAGCAGATTCTGAGGAGCAGATTCCCAGGGGGCAGATTCCCAGGAGCATCCCTGGTTTTGTAGAAGCTCTCTACATTACTGAGTCTCTTTTGCCAGAGTGTAAAGGCAAAGGGAACGGGACAAAAGAGGAACCACACTGCGCTGCTGGGGCCGACCTCTTCTACTCCCTCCCACTTCCCGGGGCTCCATGCACAGCTCCATCCCAAAGGGATCTCAGCCAATCCTCCCTGGAGGCTGCCCCCATCCTCGGGGTGCCCAGAGACCCGCAGTGATGAGCACACCTGGGTAGTCACAGTGGTGGATCCTCCTCTTCTCCAGCTCGGGGTTGTTGCGCCGGTTGTACTTGGGGGGCTGCATCACCACGTGCCCCTGGGAGAGGCCCCCGACGCCGTTGGGGACTGGGGGGATCTGGGACGACTGGACCAGCTTCAGTCCAAAGGTGGCTTCGTAGGACGGCGGGGGAGAGATGGTGTTGATGAGCTCGGGCTGGTTCTCGGGGCTGCCAGGCTGCGAGTTGGGGGGCGAGGGGGGCAGAGTGACCCCCGGGGCGGGGTAGAACTGCCCAGGGATGTTCCCGAAGCTTCCCTGTCCCTGGGCCACGTGTGGATACTGCTTGAGGGGCCCCGCTGGCTGCACGGGCCTGTGCGCCACGCTGGCCATGGAGCCCGTGGCCATGGTGACCCCGCCGAGGCAGCTGATGGCCGTGGTGCTGGAGGACGAGGAGGAGGAGGAGGAGGAGGCCAGGCCGGGGATGTCAGCGCCAGCAGAGCCCAGGGGCAGCTGGAAGAGCTGGGACTGCTGCGGGTGGGCAGAGAGCGGGATCTCCGCCGGCATCTCCTGCTTGACGAAGATGTTGTTGACCGCCACCGACTGGGGCATGCTGAACACGCTGGTGAAGTCGGGCAGGGTCTGCGTGGGGCCCGAGGAGGACGAGCAGGGCTGGGAGAAACCCGTGCCGGGCTCGGTTTTGATCTGCGGGAAGGGAGCCACGGGCTTGGGGGGCCGGTAGAAACCCGTGCGCAGGTGGGTGGTGTCGGGCAGGATGACATTGATGTTCACGCTGTAGGGAGTGGAGCTGGGTTTCTCCGTGGAGAAGAACTCGTCCACCACCGAGGCGCTCTCCCGGCGGTATTTCTTGTCCGGCAGCAGCGGCACCGGCGGCGCCTCGCTGGACAGGTACTTGTCCATCTCCGAGCGCCCCTGCGGCACAAACACGGACACGGGAGCTGGGAAAGGTGACCTCGGCACCCGACCCGGGGCACACCAAAGGTGTGGAGGGGATCTGGGCGAGCAGGAAATGGAGGGAGCAGCAGGAACAGCCCGCGAACCTGAGCTGAGGTGATTTAGCTCCGGGTGTGACTCAGCCGGACTCCTCAGGGCTGAATCAGCATCCTCTGCCCTACTTCCCCCCTCCCTATCTCCCTGATAACGCTGGGCAGCAGGGATAGGATGCAGGGAGGACAGAAATGAAAGCTCATAAAGGGGAGCAAGCTTTGGGGGCAAAGCTTTGGCCACACAAATAGCAGGATCGAGCACAGGGATGAGCCCAGGATCACACCTCAGGCACCATGGATCTGCAGCCCACCTTGGACATGCTGGCTCTGGTCTGCTTTAAACTCAGCAGCCTGAGGAGTGTTTTGTTCTGGGAAAGTCTCTCTAATGAACTCAGGAATTCTAGGACAATATCTTTAATTGTTTTGGAATAATTGGGGCCTATAAATCTAAGCGATGTTGCCACAAATTCCGTGTGTTCTGAGCCTAAAATGGGAACAGCTCCTGCCTATCTGCCTCACCCGGGCAGTGACTCAGCCCTGAGCTAACCTTTGGGTTAGTTCTGGTTTTATAGAGCTGTTTTTACAAGCCTGGCTCCTCCAAGCTCCATGAACCTCTGGCTCTGGTTCCTTCCCCTCCTGGTTCCTGCCTGCTGGATCCCACTGGATCCAGGCCCAACTATCCAGCGCCCTGATGGAGGAAATTCATCTTCTGGTCCTGGATGACTCAGGTTCTTGCTCCTTGTTGTTGCAGATCCTAGCACTAAAGCTCTTGTGCAGAGCTCCAGCCCTTAATTACGTGGTTCTCCAAGTGTCAGAGCCCTCATTCCTATGGAGAGCAGCTGGAAAACCACCAGGTTTCCCTGGCAGAGCCTGGAGGGCACTCCAGGAGCAGGAGCTGAGCTCAGCCCACGCCCTGAGCCAGGTTTCCAGCCCTGAACTGTGTCACCACAGTGCCATGGGCCAAAGTCAGCCCTGCTGCCACCTCAGGGCTCTTAACAAAGCTGGGCAGGAGCCAAGAGATTTCCTTTCCTTCCAGGGAAAGGAGCACGGAGCTGGTTCAAAGAGCCTTTGCACCTCTGGGAGCAACACGTGGCTGAGCTGGCTGTCACCCGGGCGTGGGGACAGCCACAAATCCACCCTCTGCCACTGGGGAAGGAGCCCAGGGAGACGAGGCTGGTGCTGGGACTGGTGTGTGCAGACAGCGTGCTGGGAATCCTACAGAACCAGGGAATTGTGGAAAAGACCTCGAAGGGCATCGAGTCCAACCATGACTTGTCTGTCCTCCTTAAACGTGGAGGTGCTGGAAGTTCCTGTCCTGGGTAAAGGGAGCTCAAACAGCCCCTCTGGAGAAGGAACCAGAGCTCAGGCAGAGCTTGTGGAGTCATGGAATATCCCGAGTTGGAAAGGATCACCCAGTCCAGCCCCTGGCCCTGCACTGACACCCCAACAATCCCACCCTGAGTGACCAAAGGCTCCTGCAGCTCTGGCAGCCTCAGGGACCATTCCCTGGGCAGCCTGGGCAGTGCCAGCACCCTCTGGATGAGGAATTTTTCCTGAAATCCACCCTAACCCTGCCCTGGCCCAGCTCCAGCCATTCCCTGGGTCCTGTCCCTGGTTCCTGCCCTCCCTCCTCACCCCAAGGCATCAGCAGAGGCAGGGAAGGGGCTCAGAGAGCTGCACCTCCATTCCAGCCTCACGCAGAGCTCCAACCCCGGCTCCCTCCCTGCTCCTGCCCTGCCCAGAGCGGGTTCCCTCCCTCGGGAGAAGCAGGGCAAAGCCTTGGAGCCCAGCCCTGGGCACTCCTGGCACCCGGGCTGGCACAGGCCAGGTTCCCTCGGGAATCAGCTCGCCCCGGGCAGCTCGGGATGCCGCACATTCCTGAGCAGTGAACGGCCCCACTTGGCAGCAGCAGGGGCAGGGCAAGGTGCTGGGTGCCTTTTCCTTCCACACTTCCCTTATCTCTGGCATTTCGCTTTTTCACCTCCAGTTCCCAAGGGAAGCTCCTGCTGCCGCAGGGGCCAAGGAACATAAATGGGGAAGGGTGTGGAGCTCAGAGGATTCCACCCTAAAGGATTCCATGGAGGGTCCTTGTCTGGTGTCACCCAAGGTCCCTTCCTCCAGAACCACCCCTCCCTGCAGAGCACAGTCTTTTGGGAATGGGAAGTCCTGGTCTTCCCATTAAAACCCCACAGTAATTCCCCTTCAGGCTCCTGGAGGAAGGGGTGGTAAAGGACACCAGTGGCTGTCACCAGACAGAAGGACACCAGCCCTGCCCCACTGCTCTGTGTGTGTGTGTGTGTGTGCAGAACCTGGACAACAGCAATCCCACCCCATGGAATGCTCCACTGCGCCACAGCTCTGCAGGGATCCCAAACACCAGCGTCCTTCCCACAGAAAGAAATGGGAGCGTTTTGCCTGTGGCCCAGAAATGCCTGGAGAGCACTGTCTGGCCTGGTGCTGGCACCTCTGACCCCGGAGCACTTCCCAAGCAATGCCCAAATTCAGCGGCTGAGGGAGATGGGAAAGGGAATGGAGCCCCAGGAGGGGCTGAGGGAGCTGGGGAAGGGAATGGAGCCCCAGGAGGGGCTGAGGGAGCTGGGGAAGGGAATGGAGCCCCAGGAGGGGCTGAGGGAGCTGGGGAAGGGAATGGAGCCCCAGGAGGGGCTGAGGGAGCTGGGGAAGGGGCTCAGCCTGGAGAAAAAAGCTCAGGAGGGACCTTGTGGCACAGGGGACTGGCAGAGACGTGTCCCAGCTGGAAGCAGGGATGGAAGGAGGGAGTGGATGGGAGTGGGAATGGGGAGGGGAGGAAAGTCCCAGCTCAGTCTCTTGGGGAATTCTGTGTTTCCTCTCCCCAAGAGGAGCAGGAGGACGCAGGGGAAGGAACGAGGGGAGCCACTCACCTCCAGGATGAGCGGCGGCATCCTCTGGTCCATCCTCATGGGGTGCAGCTGTGGGAGGCAGGGCTGGGTTACTGGGCTGTCCTCCCCACCTTGGGCACCCCAAAGATCCCCCCAAATTCCCCTGCCCAAGGAGGGACCCCCCCAGAGCCTCCCCCAGGTGTCCCCCCTGCCATGGTGTCTCCTCCCACCCCATGGCATGGAAGCAGCTGATGGTTGCCCACCATGGGCTGATGGTTGCCCACCATGGGTTGATGGTTGCCCACCGTGGGCTGATGGTTGCCCACCATGGGCTGATGGTTGCCCACCATGGGCTAATGGTGGCCCATCATGGGTTGATGGTGGCCCATCATGGGTTGATGGTGGCCCACCATGGGCTGATGGTGGCCCACTATGGGCTGATGATTGCCCACCATGGGTTGATGGTGGCCCACCGTGGGCTGATGGTGACCCACCATGGGTTGATGGTTGCCCACCGTGGGTTGATGGTTGCCCACCATGGTTGGAGCCTGTCCAAGGAGGAAGGAGTGAAGCTCTTTGGAAAGAAGAGGCGAATGGGAAGTGCAGAGCTCTCCCGAGGAGACCGAGGCGCAGCACCTTAAATCCCTTTATCACCCCCACACGGATGGCAGTGAGCTCACAGATGTCCTGCACCTCTCCCAGATTCCCTGGGGTCTTCCCAGACCCCTTGGACCCAGATCCTTTCTCCAGGTTCAGTGTTCCAAAGAGGCCACAGTTCTCCAGCACCAAGAAGAAGGGAAGAGATCTGGGATTCCTCCAAATCCCAAACCAGTATTTACCAGCCTCCTGTGGGCTCACCCTCATTCCACATCCTTCTCACTTCCAGGGGAATGTCAGATCCCAAAGCTGGAGGCCCCACCACCCTGCCAGGGAACAATTCCTGCCCCAGATGCCACCTAAAGCCACTCTCTTTGATTTGCAGCCATCTTTACACGCCCAGGAAGAGAAAGCCAACAAGAAACTCCTCTCACACAGCCAAAGCACTGAATTCTGGAGGGATTTTCCCCCCAAAGTCACCCAAGTTTGACCCTGGAGAAGCATCTCCTCAACTTGGCAGAGGAAGAAAACCAAAATTAAAACGAGGAGAAGGCACAAACCAGCACCTTTTCTACTCCAGTGAGGCCACTGGACACCAGTTTGTGTGGCTGGACCAGCAGTGTCACACCCAGCACACCCAAACCTGGTGGCCAAAATTCCCTGGAGGACGGGATAACCTCAGGACCAGCCCCTGGGAGAGCTGGAGGATGCGAAGCTCCCAGCCCCAGTAAAACCAGCGGCTCGATGAAGAGAGCAATGCCATCCCACCCCTCCAGAGTGGAATTTCCAGGATTTTCCAGCGGTTCACAGGGGTGGACATGAGCCTCTGCACTCCTGCCAGCTCCCATCAATCCTGCAGGAGCCTGGGGTTTATCCCTGGATCAGATGTCCCAGGCTGAGGGAACTGTTATCAGCGCAGAGATCGATTCAAGCAGAGTCCAACACAAACACTTCTTGGCAGGCCCCAGATAAACCCGGATTAACCACGAGCACCGAGAGCTGGGCTGGGGCTGCCTGGAGGGGCTGGGACGTGGCTGTCCCCTGATCAAACACCTCCTAATCTGCAGGTGATAAATGACAAACGGCCCGAGGAACATCAGGTGTTGTCACCACCCGGGGACTGGGAGGGAAATCGGTGTTTTGTGAACAGGCAACAGCTCTGGAGGTGGCACAGGGAGGGGCTGGGGGGTATTTCACCAGCCCTGTGCTCACTCCTGCCTGGCCAGAGCTCCCATTCCCTCTCCCAGAGCGGAGATTCCCTCTCAGCTGGATCCCACACCCAGCGTGGTGCTGCCGCTGCTGCCAAGAGCTTCGGGGACAGGGGCAAGAAAAATGTCACCTGTGCCCACGCCAGGCGGTCAAGAGCATCCAGCCCTGGGGCCCAGCATTAGAGGGATGTGGAACTGCTGGAATAAATCCAGAGGAGGCCAAGGAGCTGCTCCAAGGCTGGAGCCGGGCTGGAGAGCTGGGAGTGCTCATCTGGAGAGGAGATGGATCCAGGGAGAGCTCCGAGCCCCTGGCAGGGCCTGAAGGGGCTCCAGGGGAGCTGGAGAGGGACTGGGGACAAGGGATGGAGAGACAGGACACAGGGAATGGCAGAGGGCAGAGATGGGTGGGATGTTGGGCAGGAATTCCTGGCTGTGAGGGTGGGCAGGGACTGGGCTGGAATTCCCAGAGCAGCTGTGGCTGCCCCTGGATCCCTGGCAGTGCCCAAGGCCAGGTTGGGATGGGGTTTGGAGCAGCCTGGGGCAGTGGGATCTGTTGGGGTTGGGTGGTCTCTAATGTTCCCCCAGCACAAACCAGCCCATGCCTCGGTGATCCTGTGCCGAGGGGGTTCAGGGAACCAGGGAACAGCACAAAAAGGGGAAGAGGAGCCTGTCCCGGCCGTGAGGGAGCACAGGTGTGGCACAACGGTCGTGCCACTGCCCAACCCGGGCTCTTTCTCCTCCGTGCACCTGCACGAAACTCCAGCCTCCAAGGGAATCAGCAAACAATGGGCAGGATAATCATCAATCAAGCCCCTTGGCACGGCCCCGGCAGTGCCCCTTCGCAGGCTCACTTTATAAATAGCCTGTATTTATATCCAGATTTGGTTCAATATCAGCATTTATTGTCTCCTGGTTAAATATTGACCCGGGTAAATATTTGTCCCTCTGATCATTTGGGTTTGATACCGACCTGGATCGACGTTATTTTCTGTTTGTTCCTCAAGTCTCCTGGAACTCTCTGTAAAACGGGATTAGCAAAGAAAGCCCCGGGACTCTTCCTTTCAAGTGCCCAACGTGTTTGGCTGCTGTAAACAGCAGAGCCGTGTCCCAGAGAGGAGCCCAGCTCCCGTGGGAATGTGCTGAGCCCAGGAATGGGCTCCCCTGCCTGCCCCACAGAGCAGCTCCAGGGTGAGGGGCTGCCCTCAAAACCTCCATCTGGGTTGGAAAACACCTCTAAGGTGATCAAGTCCAAGGTTTACGTCATCCACTCCAGACATTTCCCCTTTTTCTGCCTCAGTTCCCTGCCAGGGAAAGGATGTGAGACCCTCCTGCCCAAACCTGGGGGCTCGAGGTGCTGCTCCCAAACCATTGATGGAATTCCCTTCATTCCCCAGGTTTGTGCCCGTGGATGGCCCAGGAGATGGGGAGGGTTATCCACTGCTCTTTCCTGCCCTTGTGTGGAACTCCCTGAGCAGCTCATGACTTCCCAGGAGGCAGGGAATCTCCATCCAGACAGCCCCACTCCCAGACTGGCTGGCTGTGTTTGCAATTCCTTCCCTGCAGCAGCTGATAAAGGCTCCCTCCAAGGCAATCCAGCTCAGGTATTTATCACCGGGATCATGCCACAATCCCAAAGGCCGAGGGAGCCAGGGAAAACACCCTCGTGCAACTCCAAGGTCAAGGGGCTGCAAGAGGAGCAGCTGGGAACAGCCAGGCTCCAGCAGCAAGCAGAAACCTTTCCAAAAATAAAGCCATAAATGGATTGAAAAGGAACAAAAAAACCCTGGAGACAGAGATTTTCCATCAAAGTTCCTGGAGGTCGATCTGGGCTGATTCCTGGTGTGAGCTGCTACAGCCCCTTGGATTTTTTTTTTGGGAAAAATGAAATTATTTAATGTCATCTCAGCTCCTGGAAAACGAAGAGGTTTGGAGCTGCTCCAGCCTCAGCCAAAACGTGGCAGACCTCAAGGAGCCCTGGGTTACACGGGCACAAATCAGTGCTGGATTTGGAATCAGCCAGGAGCAGGGAGCCCCTGCAGCTCCACTGCTCCTTCTGGACTCAGCTCCATCCCAGAACTGCCTCTTGGATGTCACAATTGGACCAATTCACCCATCCGTTCGTGGCCCCAGGACACTGGGGTTGTCCCTGAGCCTCCCAGTTCCCCCAGTTACACCTCCCTGCCCTGAACGTGCTGTGGGAGAGGCTTTGGAGCCCCGGGGATCCTCCCCAGCCGCTGGGATCCACTGTGGCAGCTCACACTGCTCTCCGAGGCACATTCCCAGGGGCTGACAGTGGCATGAGTCACTGGCTGCTTGCTGGGGCTTGTGGAGCCCTCCTGGCACCCAGAGCCCACGGATCCTGTTCTTCCCGGGAAAACCAGCGGGACAGAGCCCGGGAAAGGTCGGGTTCCACGTGCAGACAGCAAATCCCCCCATCCCTGCCATCCCCCATCCCTGCTGCCCCAGCTGCTGGGGAAACAAAACCAACCCGGAGGAAAGTTGGGCTGGGCCAAGTCTCCTTCCAAAGCTGGACATCCCCAGGCCAGGAAGGTGCTGCCAAAACAGGGACAGAGGGGGACACTGGAGCAGGTCCCCTCCTGCCCTGAGTCCTGTGCTGAGTGTTTCATGGAATTGTGGAATGGGAGGGACCTCAACAATCGCCTCATTCCACCTCCTGCCATGAGCAGGGGTCTCTGTGCTCCTGCTGGGGTCCTGGGAGCACAAATCTGGAATTTCCTCCAGATCCAGGGCCTTCCCCCCAAACCCTCCCTCGGCACGTTTTCCCTGTGTTTAAAGGGATCCCCAGTTAATTAGGGGAGGCTGATTACGGCCCAGGCCAGTCACAGCTCCCAGGAAAAGCTCCAGCAGGAGCATTTGGCATTGCCAGCCTTGAGAAACACGAGGGCTGGGACACTCCTGGGATCCCCAAAGGGATGGCAAACCCCAAATCGATGGATTTGATTTCCTCCCATGCCACAGAACCACAAAAGCCCCAAATATTGGAAGGTGGCCAGAACGAAACACTCAGAAATGGTTTTGGATGAGCAGCTGGGGAGATGCTCTGATTTTTCCCCAACAAATTTGGGGGTTTTCCGCAGTTTAGAGAGAATTAAACCTGCTGTTTGTGAGGGATTTTAATATAGCCAGCCATTCCTGGGTTCAGCTCTCTGAAATATCCCTGAGGAGCAGAAAAACGATGATTTTATGGAGACAACACTAAAATATTTGGGGCAAATAAATACTAAAAAAAAAAAAAAAAAAAACCACACACACACACACACACCCACAAAAAAAAAAAAAAAAAAAAAAAAAAAAAAAAAAAAAAAAAAAGAACACCCAAACAACAACAACAACAAAAAAAAACCCCACCAAAAATACACTAAAAAAACCCAAACCCCCCCCCCCCCCCCAAAAAAAAAAACAAACAAAAAAAACAAACCAAAAAAACCCCATAGCTGGATGGGCTGGAGAGCATCCACATCCTCTGGCCTCTCCAGGATGGGGTTGAATCCATGAGATAAATTACCTCAGGTGTGAGGATAGAAAATATCCCGGGTTTTGGGATAAACCTGTGTTTTAGAGCAGCTGCAATGGGATTAATTCTTTTCCATTCCCTCCTCCTGACTGCACTGAAACTGCTCCCAAGAGCGAGGTCCTGAATGGATTTCAATCCCGCAGCTCCTGCTCTGCCGGGAACTCGAAGGGCCCTTCCCACCACGCCGAGAAAACAACAATTTTCCAAGAATTCTCGCCGCATTTCTGAACTCAAAGAAAGATTGTTTGAGTTTCAAGCCGAGCTTGAAGCAGGGGCTGAAGCTCTTTGATGTGGCGAACAGCCCACGGGGTTGGGTGGTTTTTTTGTTTGATTGTTCTTTTGTTTTGGGGTTTTTGGGGGGGATTTTGGGGGGGGTTGTTGTTTTTTTTTTTTTTTGGTGGGGTTTTTTGGTGGGTTTTCTTTTTTTTTTCTTTTTTTTTTTTTTTCTTTTTTTTTTGTTGGTTTTGGGGTTTTTTGGTTGGTTTTTTTGGGGGGTTTGAGTGAGGTTTTTTGGGGAGAGATTTTTGGGGGGGTTTTGGGGGGTTTTTTGGGGGGGGTTGAGTGGGGGTTTATTTGTTGGGTGTTTTTTGTTGTTTTTGGGGGGGTTGTTGGGTTTTTTGGGGGTTTTTTGGTAGGGTTTTTTTGGGGGGGGTTTTTTTTTTTTTTTTTTTTTTTTTTTTTTTTTTTTTTTTTTTTTTTTTTTTTTTTGTGAGGGTTTTTCATGCTAGCTCAAATCCTGAGAACATCTGAATCGCAAACAGGAATTCTCCAATCCCAGAGCCCTGGCGGGGACCCCGGGAACTCACCGGCGGAGCACGAGGGAAAGCAAACACTGCAATCGAGCTCCACAAGACGCTGGTGAGCGCGATTATTTGCAGTGGATGGGTTGGATAAAAGAACTCAGTGGAGCAGGGAAGGAGGAACAAAAACAGCGCCGGGAGGTGACCGAACAGGTTTGAGAAGGGGAGGAAATTCATTCCCCAAAAGCCGGGGCTCATTTCCCACCCAGGAGAGCGATGGAAGGTGATCCGCTGCCTTCCCTCCTTTTCCAGCTTTCCAAAAAATGGAAAATAAATCACCCAGCCTGCCACCGAGCCGGCGCTTTTCCAGCTAATCCTGCTGGAAGGAGGACGAGCAGGGCGCACTCGGGATCCTTGTCCCCTTCCCTGGCCGGATTTCTGCGGGCAGAACAATCAGCCTTTGTCCCACCGCCACAAAAAGCGCGGCTCAAAGTTCGGCCGAGCGATTCCGTGGGGCTCTTCCATCCTCCTCCTCCTTTTCTATCCTCCTTCTCCTTTTCCATCCTCCTTCCATCCTCCTGCTCCTCCTTTTCCATCCTCCTCCTTTCATCCTCCTCTTCCTCCTCCTTTTCTAGCCTCCTCCTCCTTTTCCAGCCTCCTTCCATCCTCCTGCTCCTCCTTTTCCATCCTCCTCCTCCTTCCATCCTCCTCCTCTTCCTCCTCCTCCTCCTTTTCCATCCTGCACCCAACCCGAGGAACTCGGCAGGGTTCTGGGCATCCAGAAAAATAAAATAAAATAACGAATATTTTTGGGTGAAGCCCCCAAATCCGCCAGGTTTGGGCTCACTGGTTTTATCCAGAGCTCCCTGGAGCTGCTCTGCCACGGCACCAGCCCCGGGCACACGGAGGTGGGGACTCTCCTGAGGGGCTTCCTTGCAAAATGAGAGGGATAAATGGATCCTTTCTGGGATCTGTCCCAATCCCCTGTGGCCCTGCAGACACCTGCCTGCAGGCACAAAGCCCATCAGACTTGCTGGTCCCAAAAACATCGGGATCAGCTGATCCCAGAGCAAACAGACCCCTCGTGTCAGGCTCCACCAGCTCCCAAACCCACCCTGGGGCCGGAGGAGTCGGGTGTCTGATCCCTCCTTGTCAGGAGTTACCTTCCCATCTTTCCCACCTCATTCCTGCACACCCAAAGGCTGCCAGCACCTTTGGAAATGCATTTTGCTCACTTCCATTGAAATTCCTGAACCCTTCTCCAAAGCCAGCAGGATCCCCAAGGGAGGGGATTGTCCCCAGGCATCTCCTTCCAGGCCCAGAGCAAAATTCCAAAGTGGCCATCTCCCTCCATTCCCTGCAGAACACCAAATTTATTCCCTTCCTGCAGCTCCTGAGAGCCCAAGGAAATGAACCATCCCCTGGGAGCTGTGCTGGGCACTCCAACACCTCCCCTGAAAAATAAAGCAGCTTTATTTATGGAAGGCAAGACTCTCCTGGCCCTGAGGATCCATCACCCTGGTTCCAGCAGGAGCAGGAAAACCCATCCCTGCTCCAGGGGCAGCCACAGTCATGACAAGGACGTGGCAAAGGAGCTGCAGGATGTGACCCAGGGACAGGGCAGGATTGAAACAGCTCCTGAGAGCTGGAGCACTCCTAAAAACGCTGGAGCCAGCTCCTCCCGTGATCCAGAAGCAAAATCCCTGCCAAGATAAAGTCGGAGGAGCGCCACAGCTCTTCCCCCCTGTCCCACAGCTCTTCCCCCCATCCCACAGCTCTTCCCCCCGTCCCACAGCTCTTCCCCCCGTCCCACAGCTCTTCCCCCCGTCCCACAGCTCTTCCCCCCGTCCCACAGCTCTTCCCCCTGTCCCACAGCTCTTCCCCCTGTCCCACAGCTCTTCCTCTCTGCTGGAGGGGTCTGGGCAGTGCCATTCCCGGCACTGAGGAGCTGCAGTGCCAGGAAAAGCTCTGGGAACACTTTCCTGATCCCAGCTGATGTGTGCAAGCACCTCCCAGTTGCTGGAGATGTTTTATCCCTCCCGGGCCCTCCCCAGCCCAGAGGGAGCCAAGGGCAGGGTGAGGAAGCGCTTGTGGGGCAGGAATTGGGATCAGGGGACACAAAAGGAGCCCTTTGCTGCCGTTCCTCAGCCTGCAGCCAAGGAAAATCCCTTTCCACACTCATCAGGATCTTCCTGGTTTCCCAGCCTCAGCCCCACCACAACTGGCCCAGGGCCTGGCATAGGCAGGAAGGGGTTAAACCAGGCTGTGGATTGTCCTTCTGTCTCTTCCCTGCAGCTCCTGCCCTCTCCAACACCACAATTCCCAGCCAGAATTCCCACCAGAATTCCCAGGAGACAGGGATTGCCTTCCCAAAGTCCCCGCAGGAGGAGCCAATTCCTGCCCTGTCCTTCCAAGGTGACCCCGGGGTGTCACTCCAGCCCCGGGTGACCCCAGGATGTCACTCCAGCCCCGGGTGACCCCGGGGTGTCACTCCAGCCCCAGGTGACCCCGGGGTGTCACTCCAGCCCCGGGTGACCCCGGGGTGTCACTCCAGCCCCGGGTGACCCCGGGAATGCTGTGGCAGCCAGGTGGGAGCAAGGATAAAAGCCTCAGACCCCTCACTCATCCCGGGGAGCCAACAGCCATCCAAAGGGATCAGCTCCTCCTCGCCTGAAGTGTTCTCTGGATGTGCCTTACTTTATTACTATTATTATTATTATTATTATTATTATTATTATTATTACTATTCCCTCCAGCATCAGCCGCTGGAGATTTAAAGAGGAAAATGCTTTTTCTGGCTGATCTGACTCCAATCAGGAAGGAAAAGTCTTTTCCTCTCACCAGCCCTTTTCCCTCCTCTTTTCTCAGGCTGGGTTTTTTTTGCTTTTTTGGTTTTTTTGGTGGGGTTTTTTGGGGTAGAAAAGCCAAGGAAAGGCAAAAACTGATTGGAAACCTCACAAAAGATCTGTTTCCACCCGAGTCAGATCCAATAAAATTTTTAACAGCAAACAGCTCCCACGTGAAAAGCAATTTTAGGAGGATCTATATGGCAATGGGCCTTTGAAAGCACAGGGATAATTTGCTCCTGCCTCTTCCCGAGCTCGGGCAGCCAGAGCGGAGGGGATCGCCCCGAGCTGGAGCCTGACAGGTCACAGCCTTGGCACCAGCCTTGTCAAAGTGATAAAAACCCTCTGGAGCAAAGGTTTCCAGGCCCTGCAGCCTTCCCGTGCTTCCAGCCTCCAGCCACGGCTCCCACAGCCTCTGGAATCCGCCAGGAGAAAGGAGCCAGGGCATGGAAAACTCCTCCCTGGGGGCGGTGGGGTCCAGCCCAGGGCTCTCGGGGTGTCCCCTGGGTGGGTTTGGGGATCCTGGGGATCCTCTCAGCTCCCCACTGCCCAGAGAGGGGACACACGAGGGTCAATGGCACAGGGGTGACACCTCCAAGGCCACCCCTCGGCTGCCACCACCCCAGAGCAAAGTGGGACCAAACTGGGAGGAGAAATTCACCTGTCCCTTGGGGGCACAGCCAGGGTGGGCTGGGGATGAAGGTGTCCCCACGCTGGGGTGTCCCCGTGAGGGGGACAGGAGGTGGCTCGGGGCCAGCCATGGCCACACCACCTCATCCCAGCTGGGTGGAGGAAGGGAAGGAGCCAAGCTCACCGTCCCCCAGCCCGTTCTGGGGAGTCTGGAGGCAGCTGACAGCTTTTCCCCCCAGGACAGAGCCCGGAGACAATCCCCAGCTTTCCAAGAGCCATCCCCGGCCGTGATCCGGGTGATCCCCAAACCCCACACGGAGGAGCAGGAACACCACAGGGGAGGCAGAAACCGCCCCACAGCCACCAGCACTGCCCCTGGGGCTCCAGGAAATCCAGCCTGGCCTTCGCTTCCCTGCCAGGGACAGAGCCCCAAAATGGCCCTGGGGACATGGCACCATGGGGGACAAGGGAAGGGGCAGACGAGCTGGGATCCCTCCTGGATTTCTGGAGGAGCAGCAGCTCCTGGGGGTCCCTGAGCGTCCCCAGGCCTGGAGCGTTCTCACCCGCCTTAAAATGGCGCTGGGGCCGTGGGGCTGGGGTTAATCATTACCCGGGCACCCCACGGAACAGGGCAAGGGGAAAGCTGGGCTCCGCTGTGGGGCTGGGCTCCTCACCCTCCTTCCCCTGCAGGAAGGGCGGCCGGAGGTTCTGCTGGTGGGACACGGAACGTCCCAAAGCCTCGCTGGAGAGGTTCTGCTGCCAGGGAACCTCCAGGAGCATTCCTTCCCCAGCGTGGCGGTGCAAAAACACAGAGAGTGAAAGAAGAAAATGGAAAAGGAGGTCCGGTTTCCCGTGTGGCAGGCGCAGCCATCCGAATCCCAAACCCTTCCCGGTGGTGGAGCCCCTGGGCTGGGAGCAAAGCCCGCGCTGAGGACGGCGAGGTTTGAAGGCAAAAATAAAACCCAAAAAAACCCCAAATTCCCAAACGAAACCCAACACGCCCCGGAGAGAAGCCAGCCGAGGGGGAAGTGGGAGCCCACAAAGGCACGGAGGTGTCGCAGCACCAACGCCGGGGAGAAAAAACAAAGCAGAACTGAGCTCAAAGCCCGAGGTTTTCGGGAGGCTCCGCACACCTGAGCGGGCCCTTACCTGCGCCAGGTCGGGAGGGTTCTCCAGGGGCCGCGAGGGGCCTTTGATGTCCTCGAAGACCGGGTGGTCCTCGTGGGGGTCCCCGGACATGCTGACGGGTTTGAGCGGTGCCAACACCGCGGCGTCCACCAGCCCGCCGCTCATCCCCCCGCGCGGGGACGGGCCTGGCCCGGGAAACCGGGAAAAAAGGGGAAAAAAGGGGAGGGAAACAAGGAAAGGAAGGGCAAAAAAAAAAATAAAAAAAATCCCCTGAGGCGAGCCGGAGCGAGGTGCGCTGGTGGGAGGCCGGTGCGGCTTTACCTGGCCGAGGGAAGGTTTACCTGGCCGGGGAGGGGAAAACGCCCGAAGCTGGAAGCGGCGCAGGGTGTGGAGCCAATCAGGCTCCCGGTGCCGGCCCCGCCGGGCCAGCCGAGCATAAAAGCGATCCCGGGAGCCCCGGCAGGCCGCCCGCGGAGCTGCGGCACCCCGCTTCAGCCCCAAAGCCAGGCCGGAGCTCCGTGGCCAGGTGTGCTCCCACACCTCGGGATTCCAGCCCAGCCCCGCGGACAGGAGATCTACCACCAGCCCTGAGCCCACGGTGGGTCTGGGAAGCTCCGGCACCCCAGGGTTTGATCCCCAATCCCAGGCTCTGTCACCAGCCCTGATCCCGCACGGAGCTCAGGAAGCTCCCAGGGTTTGACCCCAATCCCAAACTCAAGCTCCATCACCAGCCATGCTCCAGCAGAGTGCTCAGGAGACCCCAGCAGGGCAGATTTAACCCCAATCCCAACCCTGAGCAGGTGGCCAGGAGCTCCACCACCAGCCACGCTCCCACACAGAGCTCAGGAAGTTCCAGAACTCCAGGATTTAACCCAAATCCCAAACTCCATCACCAGCCACACTCCCACACGGAGCTCAGGAAGTTCTAGAACTCCAGGATTCAACCCCGACCCCAAACCCAGAGCTCTGCCTGCTCAGCCCAGGCAGCTCCAGCACCACCAGGATGGAGGAAAGGGATCAATCCCACCCCTGAGGCCTGGAACAGCCCCCAGCCAGGCCACTGTCCCCAGGCTGAGTCCCCTGCGCTGGAACAAGGGGGATATTTCAGGATTTTTACACACATGGGTACTTTTCAATGAGAAAATGCCATCTTTCCATCAATGGATCAATTTTGTGCCAAAATTGATTTTGGGAGGAGATTCCTGCTTGCTCACAGTTCTCATTCCCAGGGTTAAAAAGTGAAGGATCAGAGAGAAAAGTGAAGGAGCAAAACCAAAAGGCACAAACCCTGAAGGAAAAGAAAAACAACGGTTGGAAAAGCACAGGCAGGTAGGAGGGCACAGGGTTCGTAGAGACACCAGGCAACTGTGTTTGGGTTTCACTTTTGGACAGGACGAAGTGTAAAGATCCAGGGAATAAAAATCACCTTTCTGGCAATGAAAAAAAAAAAAAAAAAAAGCCATTCTGCTCCAAATAATCCTGCCCTGACCAGCCCCAGCCCCTTCCCAAGGAAGAGCCTGGAGCTTCCCCCTCTCTGTGTTCATCCATCCCAAATCTGCCCAATTGTCCACTTCTGCCACCCCAGGGACCAAACCCATCAGCGGAGGGGGCTGAGCCCCCCGGGGAGTGGAGCTTGTTGAGCCCTTGGGAAAGCCAACACGGGAACAGCTCTGGCCTTGCAGGGGTTTATTTTCCAGGGAAGTTGTGCTGCTGCTGAAACACTCACCGGGGCTCCCAGGTGCTGCAGGGACAGGGGATGTGACCCAACCCTGCAGGACCACTCATGGAAAGAGGGAATTTTGTCGTGAGGGTGCCCAGAGCAGCTGTGGGTGCCCCTGGATCCCTGGCAGTGTCCCAGGCCAGGCTGGATGGGGCTTGGAGCAGTGGGACAATGGGAGGTGTCCCTGCCATTCCAGGAGGTGGCACTGGATGAGCTTTAAGGTCCTTTCAACCCAAACCATTCCACGGCTCCTCAATAAATTACAAAACCCGAAAGATCTCCTTTTCTCTCCGCGGCACCCGCAGCTGAACCCCGTTCTCAGAGCAGGGCTCCATCCATGATTTCCCGAGGCCGAGCTGCCTCTCCTTGCAGGGCTGGGCCAGATCCTTTATCTGCCCCGGGAGAACGGCCTTGAGCCCGTCTCTGCCAGCGGCCCTTTGCCCCGCGGGTCCCGTTGTGTCCCCACGTGCCACCGCCGATGGCACAGAGGTGACGGCGGCTCCCCGTGCCCCGGCCGCCAGCGCATTCCCCTCCTCACCTTCTCCTCCCACAGCCCACGCAGAATTCCCTGCGGAAAAGCCGCCACCGAGAGGCTGGAGAGGGATGGGGAAGGGAGATCCTGGGCAGGGAGGGGATGGAGAGACCCCCGGGGAGCTGAAAGGGGGGTCCCAGCCAGGGGCTGGGGGAGGACGGGGGATCCCCGCGATCCCGGATCCCAGCAATCCCGGATCCCAGCGCTCCGGCTCCATGGGAATGGGGAGGAAGCACGAGGCAGGTGAAGCCCCGAATTACAGAGACTTGAGCTAAAAAGGCAAGAAAGGCACCACATTTTGAGGAACCCTGGATCAGGTGGGGAAGCAAACCTCAGGTCCCACTGCCCAGGTCACCTCCAGCCACCCTCACACCTCAGCGCTGGGCTGGCCACCCAAGGGACCCCCAAGAGCCCCCACTGGGGGTCCCACCCAGGGGCTGGGGAAGGGGCCGGGCTCTGCCTGGGTGTCCCTGGCCCTTCTTTCCCCCTGCAGCAGCTCTCCCCCACCCCAAAGGCAGCAGCCGGCCCGGAGCGATGCTGCAGCACCCACCTCTCTCGGGACCGTGGCGGACATCCCCCGTCCTCTCGGGCTCTGCCTCCCCGGGCCGAGCCCAGCCGGGTTTGTGCCGGGAGCTCCTGGATGTGGCGGCTGCTCCTGGGGATGCCTGTGGCCAGGGGGACACCCTTGTCGCCCGTGGCGGCACACAAAGCTCCGCCGAGCAGCCCCGCGCCTCGCCCGCTCCCCCCAGCGAAACCCAAAACCGCCTCTTTTTGTCTTCGCCTCTCTCCTCCTCGGGAGATTTCCAGCCATCAAATGTTTCCCGGGAGCCCTTCAAAGGAAAAGCGGCCGCCCCGGCCCATCCACTTGCTAAACCAGTCTGAGCAGTGCCGGGCGGGAGAGGCCCCGGCAGCCCCGGCAGGGGACAGCGACAAGGGACAGTCCCCAGGGGAGCCCGGAGCCACCCGCCGGCGACACGGGGGTGTCCCCAGGCAGCAGGACCCCCGGCAGGCGGCAGGAGCCCTCCCTGCCACTGCTCCTGCAGCGGAGAGGCACTTTGGGGACTGCTGAATTCTTCTGTCGGGCACGGAAAACGTGCGGGCCGGTGACAGCAGAGAGCCCCGAGGAGCTGAGGGAGCCCCAGTATGGCCAGTGGGGACCCCCAGTATGGCCAGTGGGGGACCCCCCCAGTATGGCCAGTGGGGCGGTGGGGACCCCCCAGTATGGCCAGTGGGGAGCTGGGGGAGCCCCAGTATGGCCAGTGGGGACCCCCAGTATGGCCAGTGGGGGACTGGGGGAGCCCCAGTATGGCCAGTGGGGAGCCCCAGTATGGCCAGTGGGGGACCCCCAGTATGGCCAGTGGGGCGGTGGGGACCCCCCAGTATGGCCAGTGGGGGAGCCCCAGTATGGCCAGTGGGGACCCCCCAGTATGGCCAGTGGGGAGCCCCAGTATGGCCAGTGGGGGGACCCCCAGTATGGCCAGTGGGGAGCCCCCAGTATGGCCAGTGGGGAGCCCCCAGTATGGCCAGTGGGGAGCTGGGGGAGCCCCAGTATGGCCAGTGGGGCAGTGGGGACCCCCAGTATGGCCAGTGGGGTGGTGGGGACCCCCAGTATGACCAGTGGGGAGCTGGGGAGCCCCCAGTATGGCCAGTGGGGAGCTGGGGAGCCCCCAGTATGGCCAGTGGGGGACTGGGGGAGCACTGGGAGTACCCCAGCCCCGGCAGGGAGATGGAGCAGGAATTCCCGGGGGAGGAGGAGGAGGGTGAGGAAGCAGAAGGGCCTGAGGCTGAGGTGAGTTTCCAGGACAAATGCAGGGTGGAAGGAAGAGAGTGGAATCTATCGGCCTTTTTTTCCCCAAAAAGACCCCAGCCTTGGACCTTTCCTGGAAAACAGCAGGAGGGTTTTCCTGCTCCCACCAGGGCTGGGGAATCCCTGGGGAGTTCCCAGGGGATGTGGAGCTGGGATGTCCTCCCCCTGCCGCAAGGTCTGGCACAATCCCACACGGGCCCTGGAGGACTCCAGGGGTGAGGAGCAGGGTGGGCCCCTGGTGCCGGGGGGTCTGCAGCCACCGAGGGGCTTTGCTGAAGCCCAGGGGCCGCCTGTCCCCAGGACGGGGGTGACACTGCCCAAAGTGGGTTCACCTCGCCCTTGGCACAAGCGGCAGGACGGTCCCGGGGATGGGGCAGGTCCCAGGGCTCTGTGCCTGTGCAAAGGGCTGGGACAGCTCCAGAACCGCCCGGGGAGGAGCTGAAAGCCCCGGGATGGGCTTCAATAAACCCAGGGATGGGAGCGGGGGCTCAAGTGGAGCTGCTCAGAATAATTAAAAGCCCTTAAGGATTTTAATTAAAGGCCTCAGAGCAATTTAAAAAGCCAGGAAAGCGGGCGGGGGAAAGCACAGCCTGGACCCGCTGGGATGATGATTCCAGCCTCTAGGATGACGATTCCAGCCCCTGGGATGACGATTCCAGCACCAGGGATGACAATTCCAGTCCATGGGATGACAATTCCAGCCCCTGGGATGACGATTCCAGCACCAGGGATGATGATCCCAGCCCCTGGGGAGGGGTTGTCGCCTGCTGTGTCCTGTGTGGCAGGACCTCGGCACCTCCTCCAGCCGCAGGGCGATGCCCACACAGCGATGTCCCTTTGTCACAGGACCCTGTGTGACCCCCCAAACCTGTGCAGCTCCTCCGCAGAGCTGTCCCCGCTGTCCCCGCTGTCCCCGCTGCCGGGGACGGTGGGAGAAGCGGCGGTCGGAGCAGCAGAAGTTGATGCCCGTGATGCTGACCGAATCTTCCAGGCGCAGCATTCCCACCGGGGGCTCCTCCCGGTGCCGGGGGAGCACCGAGGGCTCGGCGCTGCCGCTCGGGGAAATTCCCAGAGCACGGCAATCCCTCGGCTGCTCCTGCTCCTCGCCCAGCGCGGGCCGCTGGCGCCACCGGGTGCCCGAGAGCCGCCACCGGGTCACGGCAGCGCCAGCCCATCGCCAAACCGGGGGACAGAGGGACCCCCCGAGCATGGCTTTGCCCATCCAAAAACCACCCTGAACCTTAACACAGGGTGACGGCACCCCCCAAACAGCGCCCTGTCCCCCAAAGGGCACCCCTAAGAGCTGCCCCCGAGGAACCCCCCAGCGCTGACACACACCCTGAGCCCCGCAAGGGACCCCCAGGCTCAGTGCCACCAAGCCCAGTGACCCCCTGAGGGTGTCCCCAAGGAGCCCGGGGGTGACAGAGCTGCTTTGAGCTCGGGGTGCCCCTGGCCGGGTACCCCACATGGGGCACCGCGGGGTTGGGGGTCCCGGCCGTCCCTCGGTTGTCCCTCGGTCCCCCCTCGGTCCCTTTAAGAAGCTCCACCCTCGGCCCAGCCCTTCAAAAGGTGTCAGAATTCTCAAATCCTCCAAAAGAATTTTTTTTTTTTTCATTTCTGTAAGGAGTAGTTATATCTTTTTATATCTTTTCTTTGTCGTTTTTCTCTCTGGGATAGGACATCTTTCATGCAAAATCCTCAAAAAGCTTCAATTGAAGAATTTAAGAGGGTTTTTTTTTTTTCTTTAGTATTCCTTGGGGTCCTGCATCTGGGCTGTTCATCAGGATGATGAGGAGAGCTGGGATCAGGCTGGTGTCACCCCACTCTGTCATCCTCTGTGCCCACCCCACGATGTGTTTATCCAGATGTGGCCTGGACATTTTGTCCAGAAGGACCTTGGGGGAGACACGATCAAAAGCTTTGCTTGAGTCCAAAGAGATTCCATCTCCTGCCTTCCCTTGATCAAGAAGATGGGACACCCTGTTGTAGAGGGAAATCAGGTTGGACAAGCAGGACTTTCCCCTCATGGAGCTGTGACCAATTACTGTGTTGTTCTCCAGGTGTTCCCCAATATTCCCACAATCACCTTTTCCATGGTTTTACTGAAGTGAGACTGACAGCCCTGTGGGTTCCAGGGTCTGGAAAATCAGGACAACAGTCCTCAGCTTCCAGCCAGGTGGGACCTCCTGGATTCCCAAGACCATTCAAAATGATCAAGAGAGGCTCTATGATGGCACCAGCAACTCTTGGAGGATTCTCAGATGAATCCCACCAGGTCCCATGGGGATTTGGAGGGATCCAGCTGGAGCAGCAGACCCTGCACAAGTCCAGGGAGCTGATCATCCTTGCAGTCCTGCTCGTCCAGCTCAGGGCACTGGGACCCCCTTGGTCCATCCTCTGGACACAGAATGCCCTCAACAGCTCTGCCTTGTCCCTGTCCCCTTTGGGAGGTGACATCCTCACCCTGAGCAGCCCAATCCATGGCATTTCCCCAGTGCCTCCTGCCATGAGCAGGATGAGCAAAGCCTCCCCACGTGGCAGCTCTCCAGGCACTCACCTGGGCTGCCTGTGGCCAGGGACAGGTCTCAGCACCCCACGTGTGCCCAACCAGACCCTCCCTCAGGCCAGGGACAAGCTCTGCCCCGGCACACCCTGCCTGCTGGATGGGAAGCTGAGGAAAAGCACTTTCCCAAGCAGCTGGGAGCTGTTTTCAGGGCTCTGAAGTGCCTCCCCAGCCCCTCCTCACACCAGTTCCCCCATCCCCACACAGCCAGGGCAAAAGCCCCAGCTCAGAGGGAGTCTGGGGAGCTCCTGCTCCCCGCCAGCCCCTGCAGGGACTGCCCTGAGCATGTCCCCACGGCCCTTCCCACCACCAACAGCTTCCCACCCTCCCAGCAGCCAGGGGGTTGGCTTGGGGGGATGGAAGAAACACTTCACCAAAGAGTTATTATTAAAAAGCAAAGCGTGTGGCCACAGCCGCTGGTTTAACTTAGAAACAGTTCAAGTGGCCCAGAGTCTTCCAAAAAAACCCGAGGGCTGCTGGCCCTCATCCCCCACCCCAACCCCGTGTCCCACCCCCCTGTAGAATTCCATAAAATAAAAGTTCCATGTTCCACAAAGTTCCCCTTTGTGCGGTGATGATGCTCTTGGTTGTGGGTCACTGCTGGGTTGTGTTTCCCCCCTTGCTGACTCCTCTTTTCCTGCAGGCTCTCTGTGGGCCCAGCACTGGGACACACAGAGAGGTGATGTCCCCTCTCCTGCTGGGATGGGCTGGGCATGGAGAGGGAATGGCCAACAGCTCCTGCACGGGGGGCCATCACCCCACGGGGGGCCACCCCCCTCGCCACGGCTCCCACATTTTGTCCCCGGCCACCCGGAGGAGCAGGGGACAGACAGGGAGCACACGAGGAGCAACAAGCTGAAGAGCCCGAGGGTGAATTCCAGGTGAGGAGTCAAGGAGCCTCCAGGCGCTCTCAAACCCAAGAATAAGAACAACCGGGGACAAGAGAGAAGGGGCAGCAGTCCAGAATCCATTGTTGGCCGCGCCGGCGGGGCTCCGCAGCGGGCTGGGCTCGGCCCCCGCCCCGCCCCGCAGGGAGGATGGAGGGATGGAGGCAGGGGAGGCGCCGCCGGCTCCCAGCGCTCACATCATGACGTGCCGCCGGCGGTGCAGGGCCAGGTGGTCGGAGCGGGAGAAGCTGCGGTCACAGTCCGAGCAGCGGAAGGGTTTGATGCCCGTGTGCTTGCGGAAGTGCCGGGTGAGCTCGTCCGAGCGGGCGAACTTCCAGGTGCAGCCTTCCCACGTGCATTTGTAGGGCTTCTCGCCTGTGCCAGGGGAGCGCAGAGGGGTCAGCGCCGCAACGGTGAGCCCACAAACATCCCCCAGCAGAAATTCCAAACGGGAAACACCCACCCATCCCTCTGCCCAGGGCCACAGCACCACCACTCCACTCCCCCCAGCCGCTGGGGAATCCAGGGACACCAACGCCACCCCTACCTGTGTGTATCCTCCGGTGGGCTTTGAGGTGGGAGCTTTTGGTGTAGACCTTATTGCAGCCCTCGAAGTCGCACTGGTGGATGCGCCGCTTCTTCAGGTCCGGGGAATCGGCTCTGGGCCCGCGCGGCGCCGGCCTGCAGGGAGCAGGGAGAGCTGCAGCCACTGCCCTGGAGCCCGCGGGGCTTTTGGGGGGATAAAAGGCTGGGGGAGGCACGGGCAGCAGGAGACTCACTCTCTCTGGAGGTCCTGGAAAGGCGCCGGGCCGCTCTCGGAGGCGCTGTCCTCGCTGTCGCTGTTCATGTCCATGGGGTACACGGAGCCAGGGTCCATTTTCACTGGAGGGGTCCGGGAAAGGAAAGCTTTAGGGCACCAAGAGGCACGGGGTGAGCACAGAACAGAGCTATCCCCCCAAACACTCAGCGGCTCAGCCTGCTCCTGCAGCACACCCAGCACTGCCTGGCCCTCCAGAGAATCAAATCCAACCGGGCACACGGAGAGCCCCCAAAGGGAGGAAACAACTCGGGGGCACCGCTTTTAGCTGCCTGCTCCTGCCCAGAGCAGGGCAGACCCAAGCCCCTCACCCCAGATAAGGTGTGAAGCTGGGAACGTCCTGGGAAAGGGGATTGTGGGGGGCAAAGGGAGCAGCTGAGCTGAAACCAGAGCTGCTGGCAGCAGGCAACCAGTGGGAAGGGCAGGGCAGGCTGCCAGCAGCAGGATGGGTGGAGGACAGGCAGTGCCATGCCCTGTGTGTCCCTGCCCTCCTCATGTCCCCTGGGGGGCACAGGCTGGGGGCTGAGGGGCTTTGTATGAAAACAGCACATGGCGGTGGTGGGGACACTCCTCGGTGAAAAATGAGATCCCCTTTCAAGGGTGGCCCTCCACGAGGCGGGACAGACACCCTCCACCTCCCCGGACCCCAGGGTGACCCTTACCAGAGCCGGCGTTCTTGCCGTCCCCGCCGATGAGGGGCACGGTGATGGCCGTGACGCCGTCCGTGGGCACGGTGGTGTAGACGACGGGGAGAGACTGCACCACCACGGGGATGGTCTGCAGGTTGCCCATCTTGCTGGGCAGGTTGACGGAGGGGATGGTGTGGATGACGTGCAGGATCTGCTGCCCGCCGCTGCCCTGCGTGGAGGCCAGGATGGAGCCGGGTGAGAGCACAGCCGGGATGGCCGAGGTGGAGCTGAGCCCGGAGGGCGGCACGGACACGGTGCCGGCAGCGGGGAGCGGGGGAGCCACCAGCACGGGGGAAGACTGCACCGAGGCGGGGGGCGGCGGCGGCGGGGCCGAGGCCGGAGCCACCTTGGATTTATTGAGGGAGAGATCGACGGGCTCGGCCTGGGGCTGGCTGCAGTCGCTGGCCAGCAGCTCCTCGGGGGGCTCCGTCTTGATGTCGGCGAGCAGCACCGGCGGGTCGAGGGGGCCCTCAGCCAGCAGCGCCGACGAGCTCATGGCGGGCGTCGCCTTCCCCTGGCCCTGCAAGAGACCCGCAGTCCGTGAGGAGCCGGGGAAACTGAGGCACGGGGCGGGGGCGAAGGGGTTTTTTTTTTTTTTTTTTTTAACGGGCTCTCACCCAACCAACCGACCGGGGCGGCGCCTCGGGGCGGCTCCCGCGGGCCGTGGGGCCGGCCGGGGGTCGCCGGGCCGGGCACGGCGGGGCCCGCCCGGGGCCTGAGGCGGGGCCGGGCCCGCCCGTCCCTCACGGACCCGCCCGGCCCCTCCCGGCGCCGAGCCGAGGGCGGGAACCGCAGGCCCCGCCCCCCGCGCGCGCCTTTGTGCCGCCCGGCCACGCCCCCCCGCGGGAGGGGCGGGGTATGGGCGTGTCCCGCGCGAGGGGCGGTGGCGGCCCCGCCCCGCTCCTCCCCCCCCCCCCCCCCCCCCGCGCCTTAAAGGGGCCGCGCCCCCTCCCGGCCCGCGCCCCCCGGCCGGGGTCACTCACGCACGGACCCGCGGGGCTCCCACGAGTGTCCGCAGTGCCCGCGGCTGCCCCCCGCCGCCCGCAGCACCATCTCCCGGCCAGCGCCGGCCGAGGCGCGAAGGGCCCCGCGGCTCCACCTGGGCTCGGCCGCGGGTGGAGCTTCTTAAAGGGCCCGGCCCGGCCCCCGCGGGAGGCACCGGGCACGGCCCCACCCGCGGCACGGCCAGCGCTGAGCCCCCGCGGGACCGCGACGCGACCGACAGGCAAGCGGGACCCCCAAGCAAGCCCGCCGCAGCCCGCGCCGGGTGTCCCGGGGCACGCGTGGGGCCACCCGGCACGGGGGACCCGTGCCCAAACGAGCTCCCCGTCACCCGCGGCGCTGCCCCGCGTCCCCCCGGCGCTGCCCCGGGCCCCCCGCACCTACCTGCCCACGCAGGGACCGTCCCCGCCCGCGGAGCCCCCACGCACCGGCCTCGCGCGGCGGCCCCGCCCCGCCACACCCAGCGCCGCGCCCCGCGCACACGGCCCGGCCCCGCCCGGGGGCGGCGGCTCCAGCGCGGCCCCGCCACCGGCACCGGCACCGAGCCCACCCGATACCGGCACCGAGTCCTTGGTACCGAGCCCTCCCGATACCGGCACCGGGCCCGAGGCACTGGCAACCGAGCCCTCCCGATATCGGCACCGAGTCCTTGGTACCGATCCCCACCGGCACCGGGCCCGAGGTACCGGCACCGAGCCCCCCCGGCACCGGCACCGAGTCCTTGGCACCGAACTCTCCCGATACCGGCACCGGCACCGAGCGCCCCTGGCACCGGGCCCGAGTCCTTGGTACCGATCCCCCCCCGGCACCGGCACCGAGCCCACCCGATACCGGCACCGAGCCCTCCCGATACCAGCACCGGCACCGAGCCCACCCGATACCGGCACCGAGTCCTTGGTACCGAGCCCTCCCGATACCGGCACCGGGCCCGAGGCACTGGCACCGAGCCCTCCCGATATCGGCACCGAGTCCTTGGTACCGATCCCCACCGGCACCGGGCCCAAGGTACCGGCACCGAGCCGCCCCGGTACTGGCATCGAGTCCTCGGCACTGAACCCTCCCGACACCGGCACCGAGTCCTTGGTACCGAACCCCCCGGACAGCGGCACAGGCTGCTCGGCACCGGCACCGAACCCTCCCGATACCGGCACCGAGTCCTTGGCACCGAACCCTCCCGATACCGGCACCGGCACCGAACCCTCCCGGCAGCGGCACGGAGCCCCCCGCTCCCACGCGAAGCCCCGAATTCCCCGTCCCCATAAAGCCGGAGCCCCCAAAGCAGCCTCAGGGCAGGAATGCCCCCCGAATCCCCGCACACTGCCACGGACGCCCCAAAGCACACACGGAACCCCCAAACGCAGCCCCTCACCTATCGCCATGGGCTCCCCCTGATCCAGCCAGGAGCCCCCCTAAACACACCCCGAAAAGAGCCAGAGACACCCCCCCTCTGCCCAGGGCCCCTGTTCACCTGGGGACCCCCAACACACCGAGCCCCGTGCAAACACACATTACAGCCCTAAACAGAGACCCCCCATATTGAGGGGACCCCCCAACACACTCAGCCAGGGACCCCCACCCAACACCCCCATAACCAGCCCGGGACCCCCAAAACACTCCCTTCACACACTCACGACTACCCGCACCCCCAAAACACTTCCACTCTCAGGTCGGGACCCCCAAATCCAGGCACCTCCAAAACACCCCCAAGAAGGAGACACCTCTCAAACACCCCGCGCTCAGTCAGGGACCCCCCAAACACAGCCCCAGAATCTCAGAGCACGTCCTGCAGCCAGACCCCCCAAAAACCGCACCAGGGGACACCCCCAAACAGACACCCAACTGCACCTGGGGACCTCAGTGTCCCCCCCGAGCCCCCCGGGACCAGCCCCTCACACCCGGGGGTCCCCACAAACAGGCCCATTGTGGGGGGGTGATAAAGGGATGTCCCATCCTCCCCTGGGGGACCCTCCCCTACCCAAATTTGGGGGTCCCTTGTCCCTTTGGGGGTGCGGGATAGGGCAGTCAGTGAGCGGGGAGGGGGGAAAGGGGCTCGTTGTCCCCAAATTCGACAATTGCTGACCCTTCCCCCCTTCATGGGTGAACTGAACTCCTCCGTCCTCAGCCTGCGCCCCCCAAAGCCAGCCAGGCGTGTGCAGTGGGGGTTCGGGGGACCCCCCCTCAAACTCACACATCTGGGACTGTGACGCTTTATGTCCCCCAAACCTCCGGGAATCATTAGTGCTCCCCGTTTTGAGCCCTAAACAGCTTAAGGAGGGATTTGGGGTGACCTTGGGCGGGGAAGGGGAGGGTGGGGAGCCCCCCCAGGCCGCTTTGTCCCCGGCGTGTCCCCACCCCCTTCCCCCGCAGCGTATCCCCCACCCGTGGGCGTGGGGGGCCACACCCCGCCGCCGCCGCCACACCCCTGCGTGGAATTTCCTCCGCTCTCCGCCCTCGGCCGGCGGCCGCTCGGGGCACGGCGTGGGGCACGGCGGGGGCACGGCGTGGGGCTGCCGGTACGGTGGGCGCGGGGGGCTCGGAGCCCAATCGGGGTGTGGCCCTTTAAGAGCAAAGGGCGTGGGAGGGGGAGGGCAGGGCGGGGCCGCCGCCCGCTGGGACCTCCCGGCCGCGGGGGGGCGCCCTCCCCGGAAGCGCGCGCGGCGCATGAAAGGACACGGGGGGGGGGGGACACCCCACGCGCGACCCCCGCGGGAGGGGGCGAGGGGGGAGGGGAGGCCCGGGGGGGCGCGGGGTGGGCGGGACCCTCCCCCTCCATCCCTCCCCTCCCCTCCGTGCCCTCTCCCCCCGCCGCACCCCGCGCCCCCGCCCCCCCTCGGCCCCCCCCACGCGGGACCCCCGCGCCCCCGGCCCCACGCACCGTCCCCCGCGCCTCCTCCGAGCGCATCCCCGGCCGCCGCCGCCGCCGCTGCTCCCGGGGCGGTGCCGGGTGGGGCGGGGTGGGGCCCCCACGGGCGGGGAGGGGCCGCGTGGGGCGGAGCTCCCCTCCCCCACCCTCTTTTTTTTGGGGTGGGGGTGCCCCGCCCTTGAGGTGACATCATCGGCAGCCAATGGGCGGCTCCCCTCGCATCCGGCGTTGCCATGGGAACGCGCGGGATTTGGTGGACCCCCAACTTGCTCGGCCCCCCCCTCACACGGAGGGCACCCCAAAATCGGGGTGGGGGGCGCTGTGGAGGACTCAGCCCTGGGGAACTTGGGGGGCGTGGAGACCCCCCATTTGGAGCCCTGTGGTCCCCCTGCACCCCCTTCCATAGGGGCCGGGAGCACCCCCAAATCCGAGCACCCATGGGTGCCCTGGGGGGCACTGCCTGCGCCTCGCCCCCCGCAATCCCTGCCTCCAGAGCCCCCCACCACACAAGTAAGCCCCCCAAATTTGTGGGGTCCCCCCCAGCACCCGCAGTGGGGTCCCCAGGGTGGCAGGGTCCTGGCAGGGCTGGGGGACCCTCCCCAGGGGGGTCTGGGGGGTCCTCTGGCCCCTTCCTGGGGGGGTCTGGGTGAGCCCCTGGCCCGGGGTGGTCACCCTTGGGTGCCCCAAATGCAGGACCCCCAAATGCAGGACCCCCAGGCCTGACCCAGCTCGTCCCCAGCGATGGGCACTCAGGCAGCTGTCCCCTACTCACGGTGTCCCCGCCAGGGGTGACTCGAGGAGCAGGTCACCGCCACCGAGGTGGTGACCTTGGCACACAGAGCTCAGCCGGGTGTGACCCTGAACTTTGCCGAGCCACCACACCTCCGCTGGGACCAAAGCGACCTCTTTTTGGCCCAGATTCCCTTCCCGTCCTCGGGAAAGCGCCGGGGAGGCACCGGGCTGGGCTCAGGTGGGGCCCTCCCTTGGCCAACCCCCCGTGAGCGCACCCAAAGGTGCCCCCACCCCAATGTCACCGGGCTGAAGGGCACAGGTGAGCTCCCAAAAACACAGAAGAATGGGGGGAGCAGGGCAGGGTTCCCCCAAGGTCCCCTGGGTTCCCCCAAGGTCCCCTCTCCTGCTCTCCCCGGCAGCTGCACGTCCCCGAGGATGGCTTTGGGCCGGAGGGGTTGGAGCCTGGGCAGGGAATGCTGTGGATGCTCCTCACGAGGTGCCCCTGAGCCACAATTCAGCAGTGACAATCCAGCAGTGACAATTCAGCAGTGACAATTCAGGGTGACAGTTCAGGGTGACTTTGGGGAATCCACTGGTCCCAGCTGGAGAGCAGCACCACAGCCCCGTGTACATCCCCCCAGCAGCTCCAGGGGACAATTCTGTGCCACTAAGGAGGAAAAACAAATGGAAGCATCCCCAGGGAGACCCTCGGGAATTGTTACACGGCTCATCCTGGGGGAACCAGCCTGGGGCTGAGCCCACTGGAGCCATCTGTGCTCCAAGGCAAGAACGGGATGGTCCAAACCCCTGGAGGCAGCTCCAAGAGAACCACAGGGAGCCCAGGGACTCATCCCTGAGAGCCCACAGCGGCTCCAAGGGGAAAGGAACTGGGCCAAGGGGGGATTTATTCAGGATCTCAGTGACACACGGCATCGAGTTTCTCCTCATCCCAAGGTCAAGTGCTGAAGGAAAAGGCTGGATCACGGCCCCCTCATCCAGGTTTGGGATGATGTTTGTGTGAGAAACATCTGGAGCAGGCATCAATTTTTTTTTATTTATTTTTTTTCATTTTTTTTTTCCTGAGGGCAGGAGCTGCCAGAGAAAGTGGGAAGAGTTTTCCAGAAGGTGGGATGAGCGTGCTGATCTCCCAAACGTCCCTGCTTGGAATGGAAGGAGGCAGAGGAGCCACCCACATCCCTCCCCTAAAGGCCTTGGGAAGGGACAAGGGACACAGCTCAGTGCCACCAGAGCAGGTGTTTGTCACGAGCTGTCCCTCAGTGAGCACACTGCCACCTTGGCCACAGCAGGACCAGGCCGATTCCCAAAGAGCCCCCGGGTCCCTGCACTTCAGGAAAAGGGGTTTGAAGTGGGAGAACCACAGAACTTCACCTCAATCCCCACTGGGTCACTGCCCCGGGAGGCTCCAGCTCAGCCAGGATTTGGCTCCTGACAGCTCTGGCTCCCTCACAGCCCTTTGTCACCTGTCCCCACGCCACATTCCCCCCTGGACACCGTCCCACTTCCATGTGCTGTGGTTTAATGCCCAAGGAAATCCAGTGGCCACTCGTGTCCCCGCTGTCCCTCCTGCCCAGCAGGTGCCCCAATCCCCAGGGCCTGAGGCCTCTCCTGCTCTCCTGGAGCCCTTCCCAGCAGGATGGGACATTCCAGAGCCTTCGGTGCCTCCAGCAGCCTCCAGCTCCGAGGGCTGGGCTGTGGGAAGGAAGCTGTGCCATTCCCAGCAGGGTCTGACCCCAGCCGTGGGGGAACTGTGGTTGTGTCAGGGCTCCTTCCCCCATCCCCACTCCAGGTATCCCACAGCACATCCCACAAACGCCACCTCTGCCATCCACAGCTTGGGAACAGCTCCTCTCCCTCGGGGATGATTCCTGTGGGATGGGTGGGCAGTGCCAGACACCAGTGCAGAATTCCAGGAGGATGGAGCAGCCCTGGCAGCTTCTCTGCATTGCCCCCAAGTTCTGTGGCCCTTTCAGCTCCTCCTCACCCCGGCGGATTTCTGCCCTCCCAGTGGGTGTGTGGGCAGGGATACAGGGAAGAGCTGGCACCACACCCTTTTTTACACAGCAATTTGATGCAGCAAGAGAGAAAAAAAGGGAGGGAGATGCTGCCCAGCGATTCCCAGTGAAACTTTAGAATGGCTTTCAGCCAAATCTTCCCCAAAACCAACGCAGCTCCTACAGCTCTGCTTCCCAAAGCTGCCCCGGGGTCGGGGAGAAAGCAAACCCACTTTGCAAAGCTCTTGGATCTGAAACCCCTGGTAGCAAAAAAATTTATTTCCATGACCAAAGACGAGGAGAATTTTATAAACTTCTTCTAGCAACCATCCAAAGAACCAGTAAATACCCCACCACCCGGCAGCTCTGCCACACCCCGTGTGGGCACATCATCACCTGAACTGCCTCCTTCCCCACCCTCCCGAGCCAGGGAATTCCAGGGAAGGCTGCAGCAGATCCAACCAGCCTCCAGCTCTAGTGTCCAAACGTGATCAGGAGAAAAAAAAAAACAAGCAGCACACTCATTCCAAAGCCCAACAAAGACATGGACAGTGTTAGATCCTCCTCAAAAAGAAGCAGTCCCGATGTGTTTTCTCTCCCCCCAAAGGCCCAGTGGCTGGGATCAGCGCATGAGCAGGCTGTGCTTTGGTCCATCCACCCTCTCCAGCTTCTCAAAGTGCTTCCTGGCGTTCCGGATGTTGATCAGCGTGGCTGCGGAAGCTGCGACGGGAAAAGGGACACGGGAGATAAAAACGAAGTTCAAAAAGGGTGAGAATCACCACGTCCTCAGGGCTGCCTGGCTTCAACAGCTCTGCCTGCAGGCTCTGGGTGCACCCTGCTGCTCCCCAAGGTGGGCAAAATCCACACTGGGGTGGGTTACATTTAGGGTGGGAAGGGCTGGCTAAAATTTCGTGTGGGATGGTCTGGGTAAAATTCAACAGGGGAAGATCTGGGCAGAATTTCATGTGGGGATGGGTAAAAATTCAGCATGGGAAGATCTGGGTAAAATTTCGTGTGGGGATGGTTTAAAATTCAGCATAGGAAGATCTAGGCAGAATTTCATGTAGGGATGGGTAAAAAATTAAGCATGAGAAGATCTGGGTAAAATTTCATGTGGGATGGGTAAAAATTCAGCATAGAAAGATCTGGGTAAAATTTCATGTGGGATGGTCTAGGCAGAATTCAATAGGGGAAGATCTGGGTAAAATTTCCTGTGGGGATGGTTTAAAATTCAGCATAGGAAGATCTAGGCAGAATTTCATGTAGGGATGGGTAAAAAATTAAGCATGAGAAGATCTAGGTAAAATTTCATGTGGGATGGGTAAAAATTCAGCATGGGAAGGGAAGATCTGGGCAAAATTTCGTGTGGGGATGGGTAAAAATTCAGCATGGGAAGATCTGGGCAGAATTCAGCACGGAATGGTCTGAGCAAAGTTTGATGTGGGAAGGCCTGGGCAAATTGAATGTAGGATGGTCAGGGCTGTTGGCAGATCCCAGAAGAAGATGAGGAAAAGCCTCTCCCAGGAGAGCTGCTCCCCAGCCCAGAGACACTCACTCCCAGGGATCCCACACTGTCCCTGAGTCCCCAAGTGAGGAGGGCAGGGAAAGCAGAGCAGCAGCCCCGAGGAGCAGTGTCCCTGCAGCTCCCAGCAGCAATTCCAAGGGCTGTGTAAACAGGGATCTGCTCCCAGGGGCTGCAGGCTGCCACTGCTGCAGCTCCTCCTTGGGATAAATAGATGATGCTAAAATTAGCCTGTCCACCCGAGACAGCCAGAGCAACACCCAGACATGAGCCAGCTCTGCTTCCTCCCCAAAAATCACCGGGGCTGCCAGCTCCCAGCTGCCCAAAATAGGTTTTAGGCACAACCTGCTCAGCCAGGTCTGGTTTTGTGGCTCCCTGTGACAGCAGCAGCTCTGCTGTGCCACCACTTCTGCAGAGTCCTGCTCACCCTCAACCCCTTCTCTCTTCATTGCAATTAGTTCTGTAATTAAAAATTCATTTTCCAAAAGAAACACGGTTTAAAGTGGACTAATTTAACTTTTTTCCTGAGGTTTTTCTGTTTTGTTTTGGGGTGTTTTTTTGTCCCAAGCAGGTTTCTCTTGGCTCTGACTTACGTATGGAGGGGTCTGACATGACCACCATCACGTAGGTGTTGGATGTGAAAATGTCAATGAAAGCAGCAAAGTTGGAGTTCCTGACCTCCATGCTCTGGAAAGAAGCTGCCAGCTTACTGAAAAACAAGGAAATAAAAAAGAGTGAATGAAGAGCCCTTGTGGCCACACAAATCCCTGCCCTGAGCTGCTGGGAACAAGGAGGAGCTGGAATTCCCACTTGGCAAGGTGTGGTTACAACAGGCTTGGTTTGAAAGGCAAAATTCCTCAGCTTTGGGCCAAATGAGAACAATATCAGCTGATTGTGTATTAAATGAAGGAAATTCCAGACACAACCCTCCTGACCAGGCCTGGTCCCCATGGATGCCAGGGCTCAGCCATTCCCAGCTGGACACTCCGGATGAGCAGCAGAAATAAGCATAAAATGGGAATACCTGGAGAGCACATCCAACATCTGTAAACTCCCCAGAAACTTCTCCTTCCTATCCAGCTCCACACCCCCTCAGGATTAACCTGACTGTGGAGCCTGGGGGCTGTGCAAAGCCAAGCTTCCCACTTTTCCACTGAAAACAGGGATAAAGAGTGTCTCCAAGCCATGTCCTCCCCAGCCAGCCTGAGGGCCTGGCCTGGAGCAGAGCTCTCCAGCTGCCACTTCCAGTTTCCAACAGAAACACCTTTGATCAGCTGAGCCCTGGAATTCCTCTGCCTTGGTCCAGAAGGAGGCCTGGAATAAACCAGCACCAAACCCCTCCCACCGTGAGTTAAATGAACATTTAATGATTTATGTCCCAGCAATACTCCACCCTGGCACTGCAGCTGCTGAGGAGTCAAACTGGGATTGTCTGGAAGAAGCTGGAGCAGGCCTGATGTCCCCAGTGCTGATGGGAGCAGCTCACCTGCAGCTCAGCTTGAACTGTTTGATGATGTTGCTGATCTTCTCGAACCTGTGCACGTCCCGCTGCTCCTTGCACTGATAGTGGGAAATCACCTGGGGAAGGGGCACACACAGTCAGGGATCCCAGCACAGCTCTCCCACAGCAGTGCTGGGAATGGCTGGGGAGCAGGGCAGGGATTCCCTCGGCCTTTGGCTGACTGGACCTTGGGAAGAGTTTACAGCGATGTTTTATTTATCTTTATTTGTCTTTACAGCAATTCCCGTCGGGTTTTCTTTCATGGAGAAACTCAGTGACAGCATCAGCACACAAAAAAGGATGGCACAGATCTGCCACCACTGTCCCCTGAGGGCTGAAGGCTTCACCTCAGCAGCAATTTAAATCTTGATCCAAAAACAGGTGGAAACAGAGGGGAAAAAAATGTGTCCATCACCTCAGGAATGAGCCGAGTGCTGTGACAGATTTCCCTCCTAAGGTGCTGCTGGGATGTTCCCATTTGCAGTGATCCCAAAGCCAAATCCAGCTCTTCCTCCCTGAGCAAAGCAGCCTGAGGGCAGCTGGTTCCTGGGGAATTCCTTCTCTCAGTGGGAGCAGAGGGAGCTCAGAGCAGTTCTCTCCTTCTCCTCCCCAGAGATGCAGCAGCCAGGAGCAGCCCTGAGTGTCTGGATGCCAACCCCCAGAGGAACTGGAGGGTTTTAGGAATCCTTGGAAACATCCCCATAAGCATTCCCATCGAGCTGGTGACCCCCAGCCCTTTATTCCTCACACCACAGGGAGTGAGAGCTGCATTCCCTGCCCAAAACAGCTGCACCCCACAGAAAACCCGACAGGAATCTCTTCCAAACCTCAGGCCAGCTGCTTTGAGCCGCTCACAATTCCAAAATCAGCTCCCACTGGATGTATCAGGAGCCCTTGCACAGGGATGTGAAACTGCTCTATGCAGGGAGTCACATTCAACACGTTTTTTAGGGTTTTTTTCCCTTAATTACCATAAACCCAACACTTTTTAAACCTGCTCAATAACTCCCACAAGCACAGCTTTAGCCACATTCACATGTTCAATTTCCTTCCTAAACCTCCCAGATGAGGGTGGTTTTTTTTTTCACTAGAATTTAAACAAAATTCCAGAATAACATTTCAGAGTAAGATCTCCCAAGGAGATTTTCACAGGACGATTTCCCTTCAAGAGAAAAGAGCCTTGGGAATGGTTAAATACATGACAAAAAAAGGAGAGGAGTTTTTTTAAAAAGTCACCATTGTGCTTGAATTAAGCACAGAATTTTTGCAGCAAAGATAATTTCTTTCAGTTAAAAATGTCCTTGTAACAATCATACTGTCACACACCCCAAGATGGAACTATTTATTATCTCCAAAAGGTCAAAAAGCAGAACTTGCCAGGCATGGCAAGTGTTTGTTTCTGATAGTTTAAGGAGGAAGAAAAGTCATGGCTCCTTTCCCAAATTCCCTCTATCAGTTCCAAATCACCAGCAAAGAAAACACTCCAAAAAAAAAAAAATTCAAATATTTCCTCCAGCTCAGCAAGAGTTTGGTGCAAAGTGTGAAGAGCCCAGCCCAGCAAACAGGAACGTGGACAAGCACCAAGGGTGGTTTTCTCCAGCACCTTTGCAGAGGGATTGGCAGCACAAGGACCTGGAAGAGCACCACAATCCCATGGCTGATCCTCCATCCATGCTCTGGATTTGCAAAACACCAAAAATCAGAAGAAATCAGGGCCAGCTCCAATGGCCCAGGGGGAGGAAGTGAAAAGGTTTGGTTTTGAAGCTACAAAAGGCTCCTGAGCAGAGAGGGATTCTTGAGCAGTCCCACCACAATGGGGACATGAAACACCCTCAGAACCTGCAAGAGGAAACCCCAACCAAACCTCAGCTCAGCTGCTGCAGGGGGGAGTTTTGGGATGGTTCCTGTGGCCCACAGGGTTCCAGTGGCTGCTTTCAGAACCCAAGGCCTGGATCAGGGAATTCTGCACTGGGACTGGCACCTCCCAACCTCCATGGAATCCCACCATGGGTTGGGTTGGAAGGACCTCAAAGCTCATCCAGTTCCAACCTGACACCTTCCACTGTCCCAGGCTGCTCCAAACCCCATCCCAACCTGGCCTGGGGCACTGCCAGGGATCCAGGGACACCCACAGCTGCTCTGGGAATTCCAGCCCAGTCCCTGCCCACCCTCACAGCCAGGAATTCCTGCCCAACATCCCACCCATCCATTCCCTGTGTCCTGTCCCTCTGTCCCTTGTCCCCAGCCCCTCTCCAGCTCTCCTGGAGCCCCTTAGGCCTGGCAGGGGCTCGGAGCTCTCCCTGGATCCATCTCCTCCCCAGGTGAGCATCTCCAGCTCTCCCAGCCTGGCCCCAGAGCAGAGGGGAGGGAAAGAGAGGCTCCATCCAGGGAATCCATCCCAGGAACTCACCAGGAACGTGGCTCTCTCAAACAGCAGCACCTCGTCTGCCTCGATGATCTGAGCAAAGTTCCTCAGGTTCATCTCCAGCTGCTGCACGTTGGGGATCAGCTGATACACAATGCTGGACCAGGCCTGGGCATGGAGACACAGGAAGGGCCCATCAGCTCCTCCTCCTCAGCCTCTGGTGGGAAATGTGCTCCCAGAGGGATTTTTGGCACTTCTGGGTGCTGACAGCCTGGGCAAGGCTAAGAAGTTTCTCCCCCTTTCATGCCAGATCCCAGAAGGAGGCCAGACCTGGGGAAAGCCTTCCCTGGCTCCAGTTTTCTCCAGCAGGCAGAGAAACTACAGTGCTGCTGAACAGAATTAAATCATCCCTGGTTTAAGTTGGGAACTCTTCTGTCTCCTTCTCCCACTTGAGTTTCCAGAGATTTTAAATCCTGAACATGGTCAGCACGCAGATGGACACTTGGCAGCTCACCCCTGCTCCAAACCAAGTTCCACCTTATCCCAGCAGGCCAGGAACAAGCCCAGGAGGATCTGGGGGTGCTGGGATCAACATCTGTGCTCATCCACACCGGGATTTTCCAAGCTCAGCCTCCCCTCCCTGCCCAGCTGCTGACCCAGGAGTGGGGCAGTGCCCAAGCTCACCCTTCCCAAGAGCCAGGGGGATTTTTGTGATGCCTGTCTGCCAAGTTCCTGAGATTTACCACACCCTCCTGACTTTTTTTAATTCATTAATTAAACCCAAGATTAATTTGGGTTTAACTAACACCCTGCAGAAGCTGCTGCTGCAGAGCTGAACACACCAGCAGCAGCTCCAGGGATGCTGCTCTTGCTCCAAGGGGGAGGGCAGGTGTGGAGAGGAAGCTGCACCAACCTTGTAGAGTGTCTCATCCCAGATGGAAGTTCTGAAACAAACACATTCCAAGGGCCGGGAAAGGCGCTTCAGGTCTTCCTCACGCTCCTTAAAGATCTGGGGAACAAACAGAGTTTAGGGATGGAGTGTAGATGTTCCTGCCCCTGCTGTGGGTGCTGTATGACTTATGGGATGAGTTTCACATGGATCTCTCTGGGATACAGCAGGGGACTGGGCAGGAACCCCCCCAGGGAGCAGCAGGGCCAGGGATGCCTTGCTGCAGGATCCCAAAATCGTTTGGGTTGGAAGGAGCCAAGGCGTGCTGGGAGCTCTGGAACCAGGCAGGAAAAGCTCCTTTTGTCCCTAAAAACCACCACTGCTGCTCTCCACTGGATTCCAGGATGACACACTTTGACAAAAGGCAGGAAAAGCTCTGAGAACATCTGAGAAAGCCTTCGAGGAACACCCCGAGGGGGCTGCCTTTGAGGCGTGACCCCTGTGGCACCAGGGATGCATTTCCATGGCAACTGCCAGCTCCTCACCAGATCCCGCTGGTCCTCCTGCACCAAGTCCATCTTGTGCACCAGGCAGAAGATCTTGGCATCGGGGGAGTTCTGGAGAATGGCCTCCAGGCAGGACTGGTAGTAGTGCATGTCCTTCTCCAGCTCCCTGCTCTCCACGTCGAACACGTAGATCAGCACCTCCACGTTGCGGAAGATGTTGTCCCTCTGGCTGGTGAAGTAGTTCTCCATGAAGGTGTCCTGGCTGAGGGAGCAGAGCAGGAGAGCTCAGGAGATCCCCCCTTTAGGGCAGCTCCTGCCTGGCACGCTGGGGCTGTGGGAAATGATTCCTGCCAGGGGGGTAAGGCTGGGATTTGGAATTGCAGCTCCCACTCAGGGGGTCAGTGCAATGCCCTGAGCATTCCCCAAGGACAGCTGGATGCTCCTGGAGAGCCCCACAGGAAGCTGAAGCTTTCCTCAGGTCCTGCTGCTTCTGGCCCCAGGCTGCCTTTAAGGAGCTGTTTGTGAAAGCCCACAGCAGCAGGAACAGGTGAAACGTGACCCAAAGCATCAGTTCAGCCTTAAATCCCAGGATTTAAACCTCCTTTAACTCTGAAACTTTACTCTGAAACTCTTAAACTTTAAAGGAGTTAAATCTCCTTTAACTCCGGCTGAACGTGGCTGAGATGATTCAGAGGCCATGGAGCTGAGGAGGGGACAGCATTCCTTGAAAAAAGCTGCTCCAGGAGCCACAGGATCAACCTCTCTGCACAAATCCCACCTGGATGGAGCTGGAGCTGAGCAATTCCAGCAGCTCAGGACAGCAGCAGAAGGATCATTCCCTCAGGGGGAGGAGAGTCCATTCTGCTCCAGCCCTGACTCCCCACAGCCTCCCCCAGAGGCTGGAAAAGGCCAGGAATGAGCAGTACCTACCCTCCACAGTCCCACAGGTTCAACACCAGGTTTCCCAGGAATCGAACGTGGGAATGCTCCACGTCAACTGCAAAGAGACAGCAGGAGTTCACTGACTGCACCACACAGCCAGGGCAGAGCCTGGGCAGCCAAAAACCGTGGAAATCAGCATAAAATCATGGGATGGTGTGGGTTGGAAGGGATTAAAACCCTCATCCCTGCCACCCTCCACTATCCCAGGTTGCTCCAAGCCCCACTCAGCCTGGCCTTGGACACTTCCAGGGATGGGCATTCCTCCCAAAGCAGCCCCAGCTTGGAAAATCCCACCAAAACACCTTTTCCCAGAGGAATTCAGGCCTCCCTGCCCGTGACTCTCCTGAGGAGTGCAGCAAGTGCTCCCCTTCAATCCCACATTCCCTGATCCCTGGGGTACTGCAGGAATGACTCTGCAGGGCTCTAAGCCAGCCCTAACAAAATAAACCGGCAACAAAGGGAATGTAAACTCCAGGGAGAGGCCAAATTTATGACAAAGAGGGAATTTACACCAATCCCTGAGGTTAAATCCTCACAGGCCCTTCCCAGGGAGAAACACCAGATCCCAACAACTGATCCCCCTCTTCCAGAGGAATCACATCTTGCTCTTTCCCAAACAAAGGCTTTGGGAAGGGAAAAAAAGGAGGGAATTCACTACATCCAGTGCCTCATTCTGCCAAAACCATGGGGGCGCTGCAGGATCCCTGTGCTGGAGATGCCTGGATACAGCAGGAATGCTCTACCAGCACAGAGGAGGCTCTGACAGCTGTAACTGCACCAAAGGCTGCTCCCTGATCCCAAAAAAAGGGGAGTTGGGATAAAATTGAATAATAAAGCAGCAGAGGCTGCTCCCTAATCCCCAGAAAAGGGGAGTTAGGGATAAAATTGAATAATAAAGCAGCAGAGGCTGCTCCCTGATCCCCAAAAAAAGAGGAGCTAGGGATAAAATTGAATAATAAAGCAGCAGAGGCTGCTCCCTGATCCCCAAAAAAAGGGGAGTTAGGGATAAAATTGAATAATAAAGCAGCAGAGGCTGCTCCCTGATCCCCAAAAAAAGGGGAATTAGGGATAAAATTGAATAATAAAGCAGCAGAGGCTGCTCCTTGATCCCAAAAAAACACGCAGTTAAGGATAAGAGCTGAACAATAAAACAACAACAGCGCTGCCTTTCCCTTCCCTCCACTTCCTGCTGTCCCGGGCTGATCCCGGCGGGGTGTGGCAGCTGGGAGGACCTGCAGGGACACACCCGACCCCGGGATGGCTGCAGGGAAGGGCCCAGCCCTTCTAAGGAGGGGGTTGGAGCGCTGGGATGCGGGAATGGGGCCGGGAATTCCGTACTCGTGGCCCCCAGGCGCCGCGTGTCCCGGGCGATGTAGTTGGCAAAGATAATGGATCTCATGCTGGTCTTCCCAGACCCACTTTTACCCATCAGCAGCACCTGCAGAGAGGGGAAAGAAGGAAAAATGAGTTCCCACAGGACACTGAGCCCTTCCTGGCTCCCTCGAGCTGCCATCTCACTGCCAAAGCCACTAAACACGGGACTGGCACGTTCCAGCTGGGAATGCACCAGGAGAGAGGAGCAGGGGGGAAGCAGGACAGACATCCCTGGTGTCCTTGGGCCATGGTCATCCCACCTCCCTGCTGGTCACTTTTCTCAGAAAACATGGACAGCACTTGGGAAAAGCAGGAGCTGCCTCCCCATTCCCAGCCTCTCCCACCTGATGGCTTTGGTGGCACCAAAGGATTTTAAAGATGAGGAAGAGCTTTGTCTCAACTCCTCCAGACCAGAAACAACCCCTCACCTCCTGGTTTTCCACCCCAACAACTCTGTCCTAACCAGCCAGGGTTGAGAGGAGAAGATTTAAAAATCTTCTGATATGCTCTTCCCACAACATGACTGGTTTTCTTTTCTCCAAATACCAGGGACATTCCCCAGTTTCAGGTGCCAGAAGACCAAAAAAAATGAAAAGCAGATGAGACAGGCCAGGTCAAGGTCCCCAGAGCAAGGGAGACTCTTTCTGGCTCCACTGCTGCCTGTGCAGAGGAGACTCTTGGCTCCATGATGTCCCATCCCTGCAGACCTCAGAGGAAAGAAGAGGCAGCCACAAAATAGGGAATGCTGGGGGTGGGGATGAGGGGAGACAGTCACACCAGAGACAGTCACACCAGGCAGGGCTTTACATTGTGATCTAAAAATAAAAATTAAACAAAACAAACCCCTCGGTGGCAGCCAACACAGCCCTGCTCACAAAACCCAGCTGTTGTTAAACAAGTTCCACTTCCAAATGCAGCTTTTGGCAGCAGCCCTGCAAGTCTCCCAATCCAGGAGGGATTTCAGGAGAGAAGCCCAGGCAGCGCCAGCCCAGCCTCACCCTGCAGCAGCAGGGCAGGAGCTGCCACAGCCTTGGGACAAACCCCAGGCAGAATTGCCCATTCCTGTGTGCTCAGCTCATTCCTGCAGCAGCTCCAGGCTGGGAGCACCCTGGCCACAGGGAAGGTGCCCACAGGCTCCAGGATTTGGCAGCAAGGAGTGTTCCTGGCTGTTCCAGGATGCTGCCCTGTCCTCTCCTGTCCCCTGAGCTGATCCCAAGCTCTTATTTCACAGCACCAGCACAAAACCCCAAGCAGAAACTCAATGCCACTCTGAGGCACGGCCCGAAGCAGCCCCAATTCCCAAAGTTTGGGCTGCAGGGGCCTTGCAAAGGGCTCAGACAGCAGCAGGGAGAGCCAGGCAGGGCACCCAACCCCACCTCACCACGGAAAAGCAGCCAGATATTCCTTTAAGAGCTCTGGATGTGCTCCTGGAATACACCCACAACTCCCAGAGCTGCTGCTCCTTTCCCCACGTGTTAAATTTCATCCTCCTGGGAGGAATCTGGGGCTCTGGGGACACCTCGGGAGGGTGTCCCAGGGACAGGGAAAGCCTCGGAGCACTCCTCCTCCCCGAGCAGGGGCTGTGCACACCGGCTTTTGCAGAGGGTTTTGCAACAGGCAACTGCCGGGGAAAGCTGTGCAGGAACCCAGCCCACGCCCAGGCCAGGATTAAAGCCGGGTTTAATGCCTGGAACCTCCAGCAGAGGCTTCCGAGGCACCCAGCCTGAGGGATGGATACAACAAACGGCGCTCCTGGATGGGGACGGCAAAGGAAAACACGGGCTCCTCCTGCCTGTCCTTACCTTCTTCTTCATGGCTGTGCTTGGCATCACACACCTGCCAAGAGAAGCCCACCTTGGAGCGCAGCTTTCCACACGCCCAGGCTCCGCTCCCCAACCCAGATCTCAACGCCAATCCCAACCCCGATCTCAATGCCAATCCCGATCCCAATGCCATTCCCGGGACCGGGGAAGCGCTGACACAGCCCCAGCCGCCCTCCCCCTGCTCTGGGCCATAGGGAACTGCTGCTGCTCCCGAAATCACCCGGCCCCGTGCGATGGCGGGGGTACCTCGGCAGCCCCTTCTCCCGGGATGTCCTTCCATTCCCCCAGAATTCCCGCAGCCCTTCCCCAGCACTCCCCCAGGAATTCCCATAGCCCCTTCCCCAGGATCTCCCCAGGAATTCCCGCAGCCCTTCCCCAGCATTTCCCCAGGAATTCCCGCAGCCTCCCCCGGCCCCACCGGGCCCGGCAGCTGGGGGCCGGGCCGCGCCCCGGTACCTGCGGCGGCGATGGGCGGCTGGGAGCCGGCTCGGGGGGCGCCGCCGGCGGGAGCCCGGGCGGCTCGGGGCGGTCGGGGGGCGATGGCCGCTGGCGGTGCCCGGCGCCGGGGCCTGTCCCGGGGCTGTGGCGGTGCCCGGGGCCGGGCCTGTCCCGGGGCTGTCCCGGGGCTGTGGCGGTGCCCGGGGCCGGGCCTGTCCCGGGCCTGTCCCGGGGCTGTGGCGGTGCCCGGGGCCGGGGCCTGTCCCGGGGCTGTGGCGGTGCCCGGGGCCGGTGGCCGGGCCTGTCCCGGGGCTGTGGCGGTGCCCGGGGCCGGGCCTGTCCCGGGGCTGTCCCGGGGCTGTGGCGGTGCCCGGGGCCGGGGCCTGTCCCGGGGCTGTCCCGGGGCTGTGGCGGTGCCCGGGGCCGGGCCTGTCCCGGGCCTGTCCCGGGCCTGTCCCGGGGCTGTGGCGGTGCCCCCGTCCCGCCCCCCGCGCTCACGGGACGCAGCGCTCGGCCGCCGCCGCCGGTCACGTGAACGCGCGCCCCGCCCTCGCCCCCACGCGCGCGCGCGCACGCTGCCCCCCGGCGTCACGTGAGGAGCGCGCGCGGGGCGGCCGAAGGGCCGGCAGCCATGTCGGGTGAGGGCAGCGCCTTTCGGGCAAAGCCGTTTACCGGGGAACAGTCCTGGCTGCTCCCGGTGATTCCCGGAGTTTCCCGGTGACTCCCACAGAACGGCGGGGCGGGGCTCAGCGGAGCCGCCCTGGCCGTCAGCGCTGCGGAAGGAACGTTTTGAGCTCCACGAGCGCCCTGACTACCAGCGCCTCCCATATGGTCTAGCGGTTAGGATTCCTGGTTTTCACCCAGGCGGCCCGGGTTCGACTCCCGGTATGGGAAGTTCCACTTTTTCCTGCCGGATAGCGAAAGCTCACCGCCTTCCTCTCCCGTTTTTCCAAAAGTTTTCCCTCAAAACTCTTTCGGGTTTTGTTTTTTGCACCTCTGCGGCAAAATTTTTTGGGTCAGGAGGCTCCTAAAGCCGCGGGAACGCTTTGGCACTGCAAACGCAGCCTCCCGCCTGTTTAAATGTTCAAGTGCTCTGGAGCACAGAGCCCCCAGCTAATTAACATGCTGCTAATAGGCTTCTTCTCTAACGCAAGCAAAATAATTCCTGCCTGTGTGCCACGGTGTGTTTTAAACCGCCCTGGCTTGCTCGAGGCAAACAGGATTGTGCTGAAGAGATATATAGAAATCTAGATATGATTTACGGATTTATACATGTGGGGTTCATTTATTGCTGAAGGGATTCCTGGAGCTCCCCCAAACCCGCGGGACTCGGAGATCTGGAGAGATCTGCTGGGGTTTCCTGGGTTCCCGAGATCCTGGGAGCCATCACCTCGAGTGTCCCCTTTGAGCCTTGTCACCTTGGGTGTCCCCTAAAACTCTGCCAAGGTCCACGGGAATTTGGAGCCATTTCGCCTCTTTGCTCCTTTTGCTGAACTCTCAGATACTCCAATAAACAGAAAAAAATTCCAAGTCTGATCAGCTGTGAAGGGGGAATACTTTTTTTCCCCTCTCCTACCCCCCTTCCTTCTGGCCCTCTCCTCTATTTTTAAAGCGGATTTTTTGAAGTAAATGGCCCAAAGTGAGAATATTCTGATAAATCTGTCTAATTCCACGATGTTCTTGTAGCAGAACAACTTGTCTCCACTTTTGGAACTCAGTTTCTAACTGAGCTGCACAATGACAACATTCACTTGCTGCCAGCAGCTGCTCTGAGCTGTCCTTGTTCAGCAAGAGCCTTCTGCTCGCAGATCCTCTGCACTCAAGCTGGTAATTTTTCAAGTTTCATTGGCCAAATTTTCACTCTAACAACCCAAATGCTGTAAAAAGTGCAGCTCAGGGGCTGTGTAAAGATAACCCCGCACTCCTGGAGCCAACTGCAAACCCTGAACGAGCCCTGAGCACTTCAAACTCCTGTTTTTGTGACTGTGGCAGACCACAAAGAGCTGAAGGAGGTGGAACTCCACTCTTCCCTTGACAGAACTGCCCTGGATTTGGGATTTAGGGCTGTTAGCACGGAGATAAAAAGATAAAGGCACCAGCACGCCCCTCAGCTGCAGCAGCAGCACAGGAAAAGAGGCAGGAAGTTGTGTTCGCTCCCAAAAATATCCCGATTTTTTAAATTCAGCCCACGAGACAAAAATAGCTTCATCACCAGGTATTGTTTAATTGGCTTCAGTGCTGCTCTGAAGTCACTCAGTGACCCCATAGACTCATTACTACCAAGGAGAAAAACCCCAAACTGAGCTGCCAAAACTCAAGAGACCAAAACATTTTGTGTAAAAAGTCTACAAAAAGCAGCCTGGGCTTTGCTGCTCTCTGATAAAGTTGTACTCAAGGCTCAGCAAATGTCAAGACTCTTTATTCCAAGGCTCTGCCTGCCTTCACTGCAGGGTTTTCTTCACACACACAGAACGTTTTGATGTGTTTTGTGGAACAGAGAGCCACAAAACGAGCTGGAAGATGTTTCACACCTATCCCTGCCAAGGGAAATGAGGCACCTTTAGAGCTCTGGGGAATTTTAAACCAGGAGAAGTCACCAGCCAGGCCTCTCAATGCCCCCAAAATCAGCACAATCCTCTGAAGAAGGTGAGGTGAAGCCTTCGTGCCAGTCTGCTGTGGGTAATTAGCACAAAATCGTTAATTACACAATCCCAGACTGGTTTGGGTTGGAAGGACCTTAAAGCTCACCCAGTTCTGCCCCTGCCACGGGCAGGGACACGTTCCCCTGTGCCAGGGGGGCATTCCCTAAGATTCCTGTGGCTGTCCCAGAGCTGTGCAGAGAGCTCAGGCTGACAGGAGCTCCTCTGCTGCTGCACAGGCTCTGGATCCCCTTTTCAGCTGTTCCATGTCTCCTCTTGCAGTGACTCTGAATGATCAAGCAGCGTGTGCAGGGGAAGGGAACCAGGGAATGATCAGAGGCACAGGAGGGAGCCTTGTCACAGGGAGCCTCCAGCAGCACACAGAGATTCCCTTCCATTCCCAGCTCTGCTGTCCCCAGCCTTAATCCTCCTTGTTTCCTGTAATATTCCTGTCTTATCTCCCACTTTGAAGGCAGCAGAATCCTCCTGAAAAGCTGTCAGGATTACACAGGGCAAGTGGAGCCTGCACAGAGCTGCTAATGAGCTTTGTCGAGATCCTGATGCCAACTAGAGCGTCTGCTTTAACCCTCGGCGTGCACTGGGCTGTGAATCAGCACAACGCTCACCCCAGCCCCGGGGCAGGGCTGGACATTGCTGCTCTCCCTGCTGGGAAGCGTGGGGAGTGTACAGCAGCTGTCAGCCAGCAGCAGAACACCATTTGGGGAATTCCAGCCATGGATAAATCACAGCCTGGAGCAGCAGCTCCTTCTCTTGACCACCTCCATCTCTTCCTTTGGAGAGGATCTGCAACCGGGTTCCTGCTCTTCTGCTGCTGCCTCCAGCTGCAGGCCACGAACAGGGCCTCAGCCTGATCCGGCCTGGAAAACTCCCCCCTGGAAAACTCACCCCTGGAAAACTCACCCCTGGAAAACTCCCCCCTGGAAAACTCCCCCCTGGAAAACTCCGGCCTGGAAAACTCCCAGCGCCGGCCTCTCCCAGGGCACGGCCCTCAGCAGACACTTCTCACCCACAGCCGGGGACTCCTTCCTCTGGCCCTCCTAAAGGCCGCCAAAGGTACGGGGGACCCCAGGTTATCCCTGGTGCAAGTGCCGGACCCCAAAACCCCTCCCGGACCCTAAAACCCCCCAGGACCCCAAAGCCCCTCCTGGACCCTAAAACCCCCCAGGACCCCAAAGCCCCTCCTGGACCCCAAACCCCTCCCGGACCCTAAAACCCCTCCAGGACCCCAAAGCCTCTTCTGGACCCCAAAACCCCTCCAGGACCCCAAATCCTCTTCCAGGACCCCAAATCCCCTCCAGGACCCCAAAGCCTCTCCTGGACCCTAAAACCCCTCCCGGCCCCCAAACCCCTCCCGGGCCCTTCACTGCCTCTCCTCAGAGCAGAGCGCCCTCACAGCCCCTGTGACGTCACCGCCGCGCCGCCGGCTGCCATTGGTCGCTTCTGTCCCCGCGCCTGCGCACTGCCGCGGCTGAGGCGGCGCTGCTTCCGGGTTGCTGGAGGCCGGCGCCGCCGCTCCCGGTGCCCGCTGTGCCTTCGGCGTTCCCGGTGTTCCCGGTGCCGCGGTGTTCCCGGTGCCCGCTGTGCCCGCGGTGTTCCCGGTGCCGCGGTGTTCCCGGTGGGGCAGTGCAGACCCTCCGCCGCCCGCGCGGTGTCTGAGGCGGAGCGGGCACCAGGCGGCGGGCGCTGCTGGTGCGTGAGGCGCGCGGCTCCTGGCGCCCCCTGGCGGCCGCGGGCGGTGCCTCAGGCGCGGCCCCCTCACGGCGCTGAGGGATCGCTGAGGGATCGCTGAGGGATCGCCGGGGCTGGAGAAGCGCTCCGGGATTATCAAATCCAGCCTGTGACCCGTCCCCACCTTGGCACCAGCTCAAAGCGCTGGGGGCCACCTCCAGGCGTTCCTTGGACCCCTCCAGCGATGGGCACTTCAAACCGCACTGGGCAGTTCCGAGGCCTCAGCCCGCTTCCGTGGGGTAATTCCTGCTGCTGGCCGCCCTGAGCCTTCCCTGGCCCAGCCTGAGGCTGTTCCCTCTCCTCCTGTCCCTGTTCCCTGGGATAAGATCCCAAATCCCCTCCGGCTGTCCCCTCCTGGCAGGGACTTGTGCAGAGCCACAAGGTCCCTCTGAGCTCCTTTTCTCCAGGCTGAGCCCCTTCCCAGCTCCCTCAGCCCCTCCTGAGTCTCCATTCCCTTCCCAGCTCCCTCAGCCCCTCCTGAGTCTCCATTCCCTTCCCCAGCTCCCTCAGCCCCTCCTGAGTCTCCATTCCCTTCCCAGCTCCCTCAGCCCCTCCTGAGTCTCCATTCCCTTCCCCAGCTCCCTCAGCCCCTCCTGGGGCTCCATTCCCCTTCCCCAGCTCCCTCAGCCCCTCCTGGGGCTCCATTCCCTTCCCCAGCTCCCTCAGCCCCTCCTGAGTCTCCATTCCCTTCCCCAGCTCCCTCAGCCCCTCCTGAGTCTCCATTCCCTTCCCCAGCTCCCTCAGCCCCTCCTGAGTCTCCATTCCCTTCCCCAGCTCCCTCAGCCCCTCCTGAGTCTCCATTCCCTTCCCCAGCTCCATTCCCTGCCCTGGGCACACTCCAGCCCCTCAGGGCCCTGCCTGAGTAGTGAAGATATTCTGAGATGGTTCCAGGACTGAATTCCTTCTGGGGGGTAAAGAGAGAATCTAAATTCATGAAAAAGGGAAATAAATGAATGACTGTGCAGGGTGGGGTGAAAAACGACCCCCAAACCCTGTGGAAAACAGAGGCAGAGGTTCCCTGGATCTGCACATCCCATAGAGGCCATGGCCCAGCCCAGCTGGGATGTGCTCAGGAATATTCCTGCTCTCTCACTGCCCTTTTCTTACCTGGGTCAGTTTGTTCCCAGCTGAGCTGATCCACTGAAACCTCAGGGGGAAATAAAATCAGTTGTGAAATAGAGGGAAATCAATCAGTTCTAAAACAGAGGGAGAGAAATCAGCTTCCCCTCCCATCCCTGCCTGTGTTCATCTGCATTTCCCACTCATTTTTCCCTCTGAGTGCAGCTGGAAGTGAGCAGCCCTGCAGGAGCACCTGGCAGCTCCAGCTCTGCCCACACGGATTTCAGCCTGGCCCATCTCCTGATCCTCAGCCTTCAGGAGAATCCAAGCCCAGCCTTGAGCACAGAGCTGATTTCAGGGCGTTTCTCTGCACGTTTCCTCAGCTTCAGATGAGCTGGACTTAACCTGAACAACCTTAAACTTCCACCTGAGGGGGGAAATCAGTCACAATTCTCCCCTGGTTTGGTTTGTTGGGGCATTTTTAGGCTGGTGAGCTGTGAAATACAGGATTGGCTGGGGGCAAAGCAGCTCCAGGATGGATTCTGAGCCTCTCCTTAATTCTGCATCCTCCTTATTCAACCAGCCCATAAATAAAGGGTTTGAGAGCGTTTCTTTGGAGTTTTGCTGAGCAAGAGCACCGAGAGAGCTGTTGGATTATATCTTCCAAGGGTTTTATAGCCATAGAAACAATGAAATCCTTCAATACCCTTCAGTCCCTGCTCACTCTGAAGGCAGAGCTGAACTCTTGGGGTTTAATTCTTGCTGCCAGTGACAGCTCCAGCTCTGCCCAGTTTCAAAAAGCCACGCTGGAATATTTATCCCTTTGGAAAACAAACCCTAAGGAAGGCAGTGGTCCCCCAAACCTTTGAACAGCATAAATCAAAGGCACCCCAGAAGGCTGAAACGACAAAAGTGAGCCCAGAAACTGAAGGAGATAAAAGCAGGGAGGAAAATCAACCTGCAATAACCCAGCTCTCAATCCAAGGGATAAACACGTGGCACTTGAGGGCATGGATTAATGTCACCGTGGTGGTGGCTGATGTTTGGACCTGATGATCTTAAAGGTCTTTTCCAGCATCACCAACCCTGTGGTTCCAGGATTTTCTGCCTTTTTCTCCTGCCCTGGGGCTGAGAAACCCCTTGAGTGGAGCAGCACTGGGAGCCAGGAGCCACAGGCTGCACCTCTGAGCTCTGCAGGGGTTTTTAATCCATCTCTCTTCGTGTTCATGGAAGAAGGCACAGGAAATTTCTCCACCTCAAAGCATCTCCCCAGCTCTGCTTCTCCAGGACAGAGCCAAGGTGACTGATCCCCCTCCAAGCTCCTTCCAGAGCCATTCCAGGGGCAATCAGAGGCAGCAGTTCCTAGAAAAATGACTCTTATCAAATTCAGGAGCCTTCCCTTGGGGAGGAAACATCCATTTCCCATTCTACCTGTCGTTCTTCTTCATTTAGGGACTGAAGAAGGCACAAAATCTAGCAGGCTTCAGGTAAAAAATGAGCTGTTCTTGGCAAAGAGAGCCTCAGTGGATTTAAAAAAATAAAACAAACCCAACCCCAAACTGTTGGAATCAAGATGCAGTTAATAGGAGCAAAAAATAAATAGAAACAGGCTCTAAATGTAAATGAACATTACATCACCACTGGCATTTCAGCTCCTTTTCAAAGACAGGAATAGAAGCAGATTTAACTTGCAGAAAGTCGCTGTGTTCACACAGCCCTGAGCCTTCTGCTCCCCAAAACAATTCAAGATTGAAGAAAGGAGCAAGAGGGATCAGGCAGAGGGGGCCAAGTCTCAAATTTCTGGTCAAAAGGGGTTGAGAGAGACAAAATTCTACCCCTTAACCCTGTGGAGATGGGACTTGTTTGTGGCTGCCAGCTGCAGTGGGCTTCACTCCACCTCAGGAAGATTGGAGGTGAAAGCAAATAATTCAATTCCAGCCCAGGAGCAGGCTGGGCTCTTTAATTAAGTGAGAGAGGTGACAGAAAGAGAGAAATAACCTCCAGTGCAGTTTTAACAGCAGATTTCTTTCCCAGCTGTCACCTCAAATCCCCGAGATCCACGTTGGCCAGGCAAATTCCAGGCACAATTTCCAGCCTGGAAATAAACTCAGAGTGCTCTTGGGGTGAGACCTTAAAGCTGGAGCCCCCTGAGCCCCCTGCTCAACCCCTGCCCCAGGTATTGCCAATCCCACCCCACCCCAGGGGCAGAACCTTCCTGGGCAGTGAAACCCCTCCGAGTTCCCAATTCCATGGGATCCTGCCCATCGGTGGATTTCTCTGGTCCTCACACTGTGCCAGGGGAGGCTCAGGATGGATACTGGGAATAATTCCTTCATGGGGAGGGCTGTGAGGAATTGCAATGGGCTGCAAGGCTCCTGATTGCTCAGGTCCTGGAAAAGCCAAGGGAAAACGGGGAATTCTGCAGCCTTTAACAAGGTGCCTCATCTTCCCGGTGTTCTGGGTGACTTCAGGGAGTGAGCAGTTAAAGGGCAGCACACAACAGCAGCTAAAGGAGATTTCAGATGCCTTTCCCTTATTCTTACCCACCTCAGACATTGGATTTTGTACAAGGTTGTGGCTCAGCCTTAAAACCACATCCTTCCCCGTGGGAAGGAGATGGATCCTGAGCTCCCAAAGCAGGAGTGACAGAGGGAAGGATGTTAATTTAGGAAGGATGGCACACTGACATTTCATCCTGGCTGATATGGCAGAGAGATTTCTTTTTTTTTTTCTTTTTTTTCTTTTTTTTTTTTTTTTTTTCTTTTTTTATCAGGATGAGCTTCAATATTTCACAAAATCTGTGTTCCCTGTGATTATTTGTAAAGCATCGAGGATGGGCTTGGCACTTCCCTGACAGAAACACTGGCAGGTCCCTGCCTGGAGGGATCTATAATTGGAGCAGAGCAAGGGAAGGTGATGGGAAGAGTGGAGGGGAGGACAGGGATGCAGCAGAGGGAGATCAGGAGAATTAGGAATTTTTTTATTCTTTTCTGGGTTTGTTTTTGGGGGTTTTTTGGGATTTTTTTTCTTTTCATGTGATCCATTTTAAATCCAAGCTTAAGATCTGATTCAACTTCAGCCTTTTTTTTTTTTTTTTTTTTTTTCCCTGCCCAAATTTTCCTCTCTGGCCCTGACTGGAGCAGGAAACCAAAATGCTGAAATTCCTCATGGAATAAATAAGAAGGGTGATGTTGGAACAGCCTCACTTTGCCAGGTGGAAGCATTTCCCTGCACGTTTCTCATTCTGGAAGCAATTCTGGCCCCAAGAAAGGAAAGCGGAGAGGGACATTCCCAGGGAGTGACACCCCCAGGGCACAGGGAGGCCTTGGATAGCTCCAGGTTTGTTTGTGGAAGGGTTGGGATGAGTTCCTGGGAGGTGGCTGGAGTGTTTCTGACAGAATTAACTGGAAATCAATCCCCCTGTGGATCCCCATTCCCTCCCAGGCTGTTCCTCCGAGGAGTTCAGGGCATTTCTGCTTTTCCCTGCACGGATCACAGGACACAAAACCTCAGCCCCAAAATTCCCTGAGGATCCAGGAGCCACCCCAGGCACCCAGAGAGAGGGGAAGGTGCCCCTGTCCTCAGCTGCTGGCTGCCAGAAAGGGGGAGATTCGGGGATTTGGGGGAAAAGGGTTGAATTTCCACCTTTCCCTGCTTGTGAGGAAGTGTCTGCCAGCCAGGCACCGAGCTGGCAGCAGCAATCCCAGTGTTCCTGGAGAGGAATCTTCAGGATGAGCTGGGGGATGACATTTCCCTGGGGACACCAGGCTGAGGGCAGGGATGTGCTGGAACCCCAAATCCCACTGGAATCACCTCGTTTTCCATCTCCCTGGCTCCAATCCCAGGCAGGACCAGCACGTGGAGCACAAAGCCGTGCTGCAACCCAAAGCCGGGGGACAGAAATCCCAAAAAACACCCTTCAGGAAGCGGGGTGGAGGGGTGAGCTGAGGGAGGAGGCGCTAATTAGATTAGGCGGTAATTAACTGTGCTGCTCACCATGGCTCAGCCTTCAGCTGTCACTCCCCCACTCCCGGAGCCTGTGGAACACATCCCCGTGCGAGGGAAACTCTGCCACCTCCCTCCTCCTGCAGAGGAAGAGCAATCCTTGTCCCTGGATGCCCAAGGCCGGGGCAGGGCTGGAGTCCTCATCCCTGGGAGTGTTAAACCCCTGGATGTGGCACTGGAGGACAGGAGCTGCTGAGGACCATGCTGCTGGTGCTGGCTGAGCTTCAGGCTTGGTGCTCCCAAAGCTCTTTTCCAGATATTCCCATGGAAATGGAATATTTATATGAAATAACCCACACTTTGGAGCTCGTTAAACAGTTACACTGCAGGCAAAACTCTGGCAGCAATCTCTTTGTGAGGGGATTTTAGTTCCACCTTCCCTCTGCAGCAGCCATCCCGTGATTCCAACACAGACCTCCAGGCTCCTTTGGCATTTTCTGATTTCCAGGCAACATCTCACGGCTCCAAAAGCTTTTGTGGAATTAACCAAACTCAGGCTGGGTGTAAAGTGAACTCGAGCACGATGTTTGGATGCTGTGGGAACGGCACCAAAATCTGGGGGCTCCAATCCCGAGTGTCACATCCCATTAAACCTCCAGCTCCCTGGATTAGGAAAGAACTTAAATGGTTGGGAAAAAAAAAAAAAAAAAGAAAACAAAAAAACACAACCCCAAAAAACCAAACCAAAACATAACAAAAAACCCCCTGTGAACTGAGTTAATGACTTGGAAATCACCAAAACTGGGAATTCCAATGGATCCGGAGGAGCACAGGGAGGGGAAGGGGACGCTCTGCTCTGGCTCCTCTCTAAGAGGGGACAGGGGAGCTGGTGGCATTCCCAGCTCTGAAATCCCAGTACAGAAATCCAGAATTCAGCAGCAGCTCAGGAGAGCCGGCAGCTGCCTGGGGACACTAGAGGGAGCAGGGACAAGGAGCAGGAACAAGGCAGGAAAGGAGAAATCACTCCAGCTCCTGGGATGGCTTCAAGGGCAAGGGGAGGGAGCCCTCAAATTTGGGGAGCACAGGAAGAGAGGGATGTGCAGGACAGGGATGTGCAGGACAGGAGGTGTTGAGTTTTCTTTTCTGCCAGAGTCGGGATTAAATGCTCCAGACAGTTTTTGTGTTCGGACTCCGGTGTTTGTTAATTCTTATCTCTGTTACAGTCCCACAAGCTGTGACTTCTACCACACTTGGAGCTAACAAAGTAAAAATGGAGCCTCTCATCTCTCTCTCTATAAGGCCTTTTAAACTGTCCAATTAAGAAATGACACCTCAATTATTTTGACTTTTAACCCAATAACCAACCACTCCTGGCCCGCAATGTGGATTTTTCTACCCAATTACAAAACACCATCCCCACCATGGAGAAGAAGGTGAAAAAGAAAGACTCAGCCTCTGCCCTAAAACCTCCATCTTGCTTTTTATATGTATATTACTATATTCTAAACCCTTCAACTCTAATTTTTCCACCACGTGATGCTCCCTCTCTTTAAATAACCAGGATATGATGGGGGTGCTTTCTGCACAGTTTAATTCTCTGCACAGTTTAATTCTCTGCACAGTTTAATTCTCTCTTTCAGAGCCACCAGGAGTTGTTTGCACCTCGGTTTTCCCCAGCTCCGTGCTTTGCTCCCGTGTTTCCAGCTCTCCCTGACTTGCTGAAGAGTTCATTTGTTTGCAGCTCCTTGGAAGCAGCTCCGGGCACCGAGGAGATGCCAATTAGTGGGCAGGCAGTTAATTTGGAGAGGGGCAGGAGGAAGCAGGGCTTTGAAGGGCTCCGAGGCTTGTTCCTCCTGCACTGGGAACTCCCAGCAGCGCCTGAGCTGCTTTGGGCTCCACGAGGTGAATTTGGAGATGATTTCTTTCAGATGCATATGCTGCTCTGACAGGATGGAGCCTTCCTCGGCTCCTAATAAATCTTAAACCCTTCCTTAGCTCCTAATGAATCTCAAGCCACTCCACCAGAAGGTTGGCACAGCCTCCGAGAAGTGGCATTTTGACAGGAATTTTTTTTTTTTTTTTGAATGGTTAACTTTTGTTTGCAGGAGCTTTCCCTGCAAAGTGCTGGATCTGCATCCCAGCTCCCAGCACGGCTGGGTGAAATCCTCAGGGCCGCTTCTCCTTCCAAAAAATACTCTGGAAAAGGAGATTTGTCTTCTCTGGGTACATCCTGAGAAAGCCTTTGGAAAGGATTTATCCCAGCCTTATTGTACTAATATATTTTTTAATTATTATTATATTATTATGATGATGATATGTAGAACTCATCAATAATAATGGAATAGCTGCATGTATAATATTAATAATTATTTATAAAAATATAATATAATATAACATAATGTAATGTAATATATTAATATAACACAATATTATATAATATATTAATATAATATATTAATATAATGTTATATTATATTAATAATTATAATATAATATTAAATCCATTAATAATAATGGAATAGCAGCTCTCAGGAGCAGCCCACACAACTCCCTGGAGGTGACCCTGGTCCTTTTGTGGGCCTCTCAGCCCAATCCTCAGCTGTCCACGGGCTCCTTTTGCTGGCACTAATCCCACTTGTGGCAGAACTCTGCAGCTCAGTGATATTAAAGTCAGCAAAACTCTCAGGTATAAACTGGTTTTCCATTTTCCTTTTCAGCAGGGAACGTTCCTGAGGTCAGCCCTGCGCCGTTTGCTGAGGCAGGATTTCAGCCTCCCTTTGCTGGCGCAGAGCTCCAGGGGAAGGAAAACTGGTCTGGGCAAATCCAATCAAAGTGGGGAAAGCAAACACCACCAAAGCTGGGATTTGCTGACACAGGGCCTTGGCCGTCACACAGCTTTCCCTGCTCCTGAAACAGAGTTAGCAGAGATCTGCTGAGCACCTACACCAGTAAAAAAGGGATTTATTTTTATTTTTTCCCAGCCCAGGTGCAGCTGCATTAAGGCTCGGAGTGATGAAATGAAAAGAACTGAAAATCCCACCTTGGGGTGAGATGGTGCCAAGTCCTGCACTCGGGTCACAACCAGCCCAAGGCTCACAGCCAGTCTGGGGCTCTCCAGACCTCATCCCTCCCCATTCCAGCTGCAATTCCAGGGCAGGAGACAGCCCCAGGGCTGCTGCAGCAGTCAGGGATGGGCTGCCTGGGCAGTCCCAAAGGAACTGGGAGAGGGAAAACCATCCCCATTGCTCCAGGAGCACCCCAGAGGGAATGTCTGGGGTGTGTGTCCCAGGGGAGGGAGCTGGGCTCCCCCTCAGCCCACGGCAGTAAAAGCTGTCCCAGGGATGTCACCCCATGAAGTTATCCCAGGATAACTTCTCATGGATTATGGGATGGTTTGGGGGGGAAGGAACGCTCCAGGGAGAGGGGCTGGGACACTGGGAAAGGCCTGGGAGTGCTGGGGACACACTGGGCACCACTGGGTGTGCCAAAGCCAAGGGCACCCTCACAGGGAAAGGGAACAACTGAGAGAGCCACAAGGAGCCAACAAACCCCTCACAGGCCACACCAGCTGTGAAAAGACATTTTCCCCCTTCCAGAATTGTGAACCCACAGCCCAAGCCACGTGCACACGCAGCAGATTATAGAAAGTGCATTTTTATTCCCAGCAAGTGCTTGGGGATAAAAAAAACCCCTCAGTGCTAAAGCTTGATATCCAAACAGCAACACAAAAGTTGTCCAACAGCTCTCAGGAGAAACAAAACCAAAGCAGAGAGGGAGCACAAACTCACCGTGGTCACTGTGACTCTGAGGGTGACAGGGACTGCTGTGCAGGGACAACTGGGAATGTGGCACAGAACACAGGAATCCTGCTGCAGCTCGTGGGTCTCAGCAGAAAGGACATGGTGAGGATCAGGATTTCAGGCTGGGTGTGCTCCCAGCGCTCCCTCAGCAGTCCCAGGTTTTGTGCTGTCAGTTCTGTTCCCTTAGGGCTGCCCGGAGATGAGGGATTTGCCCCTGGATCCCTGGAAGTGCCCAAGGGCAGGCTGGATCACCCTGGGACAGTGTGACAGGGGTGGCACTGGATGGGCTTTGAGGTCCCTCCCAGCCCAAACCATCCTGGTTTTATAAATCTTGAAGTTTTATAATCCTGAAATTGTCATTAGAGAAGTGGAACTGGAAGAGCTTTAAGGTTCCCATCCAAAAAAAAAACCCATTCCCTGACTCTGTAACTCCTGGAGCCGTCGGTCAATTGAAATCCAATTTCAGAGAAGCTCCGAGGAAATTGTGTTTTGGGAAGAACAGAGTGGATGGAACAAAGGAACAGGAACAGTCTCCTTAAGCCAGCAGTGACTAAGAGCGGGATCAGCTGGCTCATTCCTAACCTCAGCACCTGGTGACTCACAGCAGTGGGGGATGAAAATGTCCCCGTGGCCCCTGAAAAGCCCTTCCCAGGAGCGTGGGGTGGCCCTGGGGGGTGGCTGAGGGACCCTGGGCACAGCTCCAGCCCTGCCAGCACAGCCCGGAGCAGCGGTGGCATCCCAAAGTGGTCCTAAAATGAGGTTTCACTCCCCCAGGGAGTTAAATTCCCAACATCCATCAGCGGCCCCCGGCCACTGCCTCATCCCCAGGGGGAAACTCCACACTGATCCCACTTTGTGCCTGGGAATGAGGCAGAGCAGGGGAAATTTTGGGAAGGGCTCGTGCTGGAATGCTGCTGGCAGAGCCTGACCTGTGTTCTCCATCAGAGCTGCTCCTGAGCACTTCCCAATCCTGGTGGGAACTCTTTGTGAGGAGGGACACGGCTCAGCTGGCAGCCCCTCCCAAGAACAGCTCTTTTTGGGGGGATATTTGTGCCCCCAGATCATCCTGAGATCTCACAGCCAGTCTGGGGCTCTCCAAACCTCATCCCTCCCTATTCCAGCTGCAGTTCCTGTCTCAGGGCAGGAGACAGCCCCAGGGCTGCTGCAGCAGTCAGGGATGGGCTGCCTGGGCAGTCCCAAAGGAACTGGGAGAGGAAAAACCATCCCCATTGCTCCAGGAGCACCCCAGAGGGAATGTCTGGGGTGTGTGTCCCAGGGGAGGGAGCTGGGCTCCCCCTCAGCCCACGGCAGTAAAAGCTGTCCCAGGGATGTCACCCCCTGGATGTGAGGGGCCAGAGCTGGGGATGCTCCCAGGATAACTTCTCATGGATTATGGGATGGTTTGGGTGGGAAGGGGCTGGGAATACCATCTACTGCCATGGGCAGGGTCACCTCCCACTGCCCCAGGGACACCTCCCACTGCCCCAGGGTGACCCAACCCCAGTGTCCAGCCTGGCCTTGGGCACTGCAGGGATCCAGGAGCTCTGGGAATTCCAGCCCAGCCCTGCCCACCCTGCCAGGGAACAATTCCTGCCCCAGATCCCACCCAGCCCTGCCCTGGGCACTGGGAAGCCATTCCCTGTGTCCTGTCCCTCTGTCCCTTGTCCCCAGCCCCTCTGCAGCTCTCCTGGAGCCCCTTCGGGCCCTGGGAGGTGTCATCAGAGATGATGAGGAAGGCAAAACCTTCAGCCCCACAGGTTTATCCAGGTAACCACTGCTGGGCTCTGGGTAAAACATTCCTGCCTCTTCCCACTCCTGACCAACGTGGATTCCCTGCCAGGAGCGGCCCTGGAGAAGCTCTTTGACCACTGATCCCCCCTCATTAAATGGGAGATTAATTAAAACCCCTGAAGCATTAATCAGTGACGTCCAGGCCTTGCTGCAGTGTTACATCTCCTGCTCTTCCTCAGGGGGTTAAACCCATTGTTCTTGCTTTTGTGTCCGGATTAGGAGATTTAGAGCAAAGAATCACTTTTCACTAACACTCGGAATAAACAGAACAGAAGGACTCCAAGATAACAATTTCCTTAACTAAAGGGATGGATTAAAACCCTCATTTGTTTCACAATGAAAGCCCACGAGTTCCTCATTTCCCAGCCCTGTTCCCTGCAGCCCTGCCCGTGTTAGTGATGAACCCAAATCTTGGTGTTTGGCCTTTATTCAGCCCCCAGGGCTCTGTCCTGGCCCAAAGACAAGGCAGAGCCCAGTTCTCCCAGTTCCTCCTCCCCAGTTCTCCCAGTCTGAGGCTCAGCCCCACGCTGAGCTGGCAGCTGAAGATCCCAAATCCGTATTTGGGAAGAGCATCAGGCGTGGAGTCACTGGCAGCAGAGCCTCCAAACACCTCCCAGCAAATGTTCCCCCTTTGCTCCAGCGAACAGAGTGGGGAGAGCAGGGGGAGGAGTGGGGCACCAGGAGAAGTGACACTGGTGTCACTCCCTGTCTCCAGCCCCGCGGTCCCTGACCCTGCCCAGCCCTGGGCTGAGCACAGCAGCTGCCTCTCCTGACAGCAGGAGTGTGAAAATCCACCCAGCTCCTCTCCACAACAACAGTTCTGTGCCTCACACACAATGCTGCGGCTTAAAATAAAAAACAAAAAAAACAAACAAAAAAAACCCCCCAAAAACAACAAAAAAACCCACAAACAAACAAAAAAACCCCAACACACACACAAAAAACCCACCAAAAAAACCCAAAAAAACCCCAAAAACAAACAAAAAACCCAAAAAAACCCCAACCAACCAACCAAAAAAACCACAAAAAAACCACCAAAAAAACCCACCCTCCCAAAAAAACCCCCACAAAACCCCCCTCACAAAAAACACACACACACGCAAAAAAAAACACAAAAAAAAACAAAACAAAAAAAAAAAAGCCACCCCAAAACAAAACAACTAACCAAAAACAAAAAAACCCCAATAATAAAACCCCCAAAAAAGCACCACAGGGAATGCTCAGGCGAATTCCCAGAGGTCAGAAATGCCGGGATGGAGGTGGGATCTCCAGGAGTTGGGAAAGGTGAGACAGGAAAAGCCTACAGATAGGATTGCCTGGCAAGAGACTAAAAATCTACCCCCTGTGAGTGAACTGGGAATGAGAGCTGGTTTAAAATCTAACCCCTGTGAGTGAACTGGGAATGAGAGCTGGTTTAGAATCTACCCCCTGTGAGTGAACTGGGAATGGGAGCTGGTTTAAAATCCAACCCCTGTGAGTGAACTGGGAATGAGAGCTGGTTTAAAATCCAACCCCTGTGAGTGAACTGGGAATGAGAGCTGGTTTAAAATCCAACCCCTGTGAGTGAACTGGGAATGAGAGCTGGTTTAGAATCTACCCCCTGTGAGTGAACTAGGAATGAGAGCTGGTTTGAGCTGTACACGGCAGGGACACAGCACTGAGCTGGGTGAGAACAAACCAAGGGGCTCCAGGGAGTGGCCCCAAGGGTCCGGGAAAAGGGAGATAAGAGAAGCACCTTTAGAGTTCAGGATCCAGAATGATGTGGTCACAGAGCAGCTCTCACAGGCTGTGTGCAGAGCCTGGAGGGTTTGTATCTCGGGCTGCTTGGTCGCTGTAAATCAGAATATCCAGCCCAGGCTGGTGGCTGGGGGCTGTCCCTGTCACCCACGGCCCTGGCAATAAACCCACGTGTTTCTGTGTCCCAGGTTTGCAGAATTCCCCATCTCTGTCCTCCAGGGATGTTCTTACCTCCAGAACCATCTCCATCACTCCAACCCCTGCTGCTGCTTTTCCTGCAGGAGCTGGCCAGGCTCAGGGCAGGATCCTCAATTAATGAGCAGCAGTTCCAGCTCTGTTTTTTTCCTGTGCAGCCCATTTCTGGTGCCTTCCCTCCTCGGGGAGGACACAGCTCAACACCTCCTCGATTTAAACGTTTTCAATGTTTTAATTGCACAACAACAACATCATTTCCTCTCTGCTCAGTTTAACCCACTTTTCTTCACCCAGCTCGTGCTCTGCTCTGAGCACACGCTGATAATTTATTCCTGCTTCTTCCAGGGTTCACCTCACAAAACCATTTTTTGGATTAACTTCTTGTCCCAGCTTTATCCCGAAAAAATAAATTGGCAGGACTGGGACAGGACAAGGGACAGTGGCAGGGGAAGGAGAGCAGGGATGGAGCACACTGGGCTTTTGTGACACAATCCCGGGTCGGGTTTGCTGGGAAGGGACCTTAAAGCCCATCCAGCTCCTCCCTGCCACGGGAGAAGAGGGAATAAAAGCAAATTCCAGGGATGTTGGGAGATCATCCTGGGATTCCTCAGGGTCATTCCCAAGAGCTCAGGAGCCTCCTCAGCATCCCTGACCTTTAAAAACCAGGTCTGGCTGTCCGACCTGCACTCCCCCACACCCCCAGAGTGTTCATCCTGGCATCCAAGCTTTTCCAGGAGCTTTTTGATTTAAAAAAAAAAAAAAAAAAAAAAAAAAAGAAACAGAAACTCATCAGCTCTCCAGTCACCAGGACTGGAAAAAGAAAAAAATCCAGGTTTCATTTTCTGTGGTGCTGGGTTTATTCCTCTCTCTGTGGGGCTGGATTTATTTGTCCCTCACAGCAGACACGGAACAGAGCAAAAGGCAGCCAGGAAATCTGCCCCAAAAGGGAATTTCCTCTGAGTTACAGCCCCAAAGCCACTGCTGATATTTCTGGGTGCTCTCCTCCTCACCAGGACACAACAAAGCTCCTTCCCAGGAATCCTCTGAGCCTTTCAACCTGCAGCAGGGAATTCCACGGGGGAATTCTGTGCCCTGTGCAGCAGCGTTTCTGTCCATTCATACCCCCTGTAATGTTATTCAATTACTCTGGATTTCTCCTCACTCTCCCCAAAAATGGCAGATTAATCAGGAATTTCTGGCTTCCTCCCCCAGTTTTATGTGTTTTCTGTGCTCCTACCACACCCCCCTCGCCTGCCTCCTTCCTGGAATGAAGAATTCAGGAGCTGTCAGTTTTCCTCAGGAGCCATTTCAGAGGCAGGGGAGCAGCCTGAGGATTCCTGGGAAATCTCAGCCCTCGTTCCACGTTCCATGATCAGCCTGAATGCAATTAAAATGAGGCTGATGGATCAGCAGGGTTGGCTAAGCCACTTTTACATTATGAGCTCTTAACTGATTTTTTTTTTTTATTATTATTAAGTCAATTTTCTCTCTCCTAATAAAGCCCAAACCTTCCACTGAGGATGGAAGGGAACAACAACCCCACATAAATTTTCTGATGAATTTTTGCATGCTGAGCTTTCCTTTCACTCTGTTGGCCTCTAAATTTTGCTCTTCCTGCAGTCAATATTTATAACTTTATCCAGTGAGGAGGAATTCGATGGCCTGGTGTAGATGGGGAAATTTTGCTTTTAATAATTCTGGTTTTAGTGCCTCCCCTGCTCAGCTGGGATTAGGAAAAGCCACATTCCTGATTGTCTGCTCCAAGAGGAGATGGGCACCCATTAAAGGGGAGGAACCTGCTCCAATCTCTGTATCAGAGGAGCACCTTGATGTGGACATGGGAAAAACAACATTTTCCTGTGACTGATCTCCTTGGAAAAAAAACAACATTTCCCTGGGAATGATCTCCTTGGATCACCCACCTGCACCCAGGGACACTTCCACTCTCCCAGGCTGCTCCAGCCTGGCCTTGGACACTTCCAGGGATCCAGAGCAGCCCCAGTTTCTCTGAGAATTCTATTCCAGGGCCTCCCCCACCCTCACAACCCAGGATTTCTTCCTGAAGTCTGACTGAACTCGACCATTCCCTGATTTTCTGGGAATTGCAGGTTTCCCTGGAGGACACAGAGCTGTGATATATCAACACTGCCCCTGGTCAAGAGCTCCCTGAGAGCCACAATCTTCAAATTCCTGATCCAATTCCTGACCTGTTGAAAGCCTGAGAACAGAGGAGAGGCAGGAAGTGGCGGATCTGATGGTGTGAGGGATGTGAGGGGATTAGTCATAGTGGATTAAGAGCAAGCATTTGAAGAAAAGCTTAAATGCAGCATAAAAATATATATTAGGATCTTTTCAGACGTTCCTTATGGGCTCAGCTCGTTGGCAAAGTGCTGGGGAGAGTGAAATGTAATAAAAGCAGAGGAAAAACTCCCCTTGCACCAATGCAGACAGGGAGGAATTTGCATTCCCAGGTCTTTGCATATGTATATGGGTGAATTTATATAAATATGCATTTAGACACACATTATATATAGATTTTTTTTTCCCCCTTGACATCAGACAAGAAGCAGCGGATAAAAATATAAAAGGAAAGTTTTCATGAAATGCAAGGGGACAGAAAAACTTCAGTCAGCGAGGGAGAAAGAACTCGGGGGTGAAATTTAAATCAGGGGTGAGCAGGGCTGTGACAGCCTTTGGCAATGCGGAGAGACTGTCACAAAAGAGCCCCAGGGAGCTGGAGGTGCTGTGCAGAGGGATGGAGCCTCGCTGTGCTCACATCCAGCCCAGTGCCAGTGTCCAGGTTCTCCCGGGGAGATCTCCTCTCCCTGGGCCAGGCACAGGCTGTGCCCTGCTGCAGCAGAGCTGCCAAGAGCTTTCCCTGCCCTTTGCCCTGCAGAGCGCCCAGAGGGGCTGAGCTCTGCGTCCAGCGGGAGCAGCCGCACTCCTGCGTGCTGTGGGAACCACGGGCCTGGGACAGTTCCCCCTTTTCTGGGCAGAGGACACAAGGAATGGGAAGTTCTGCCCCAGCCAGGGCTGTGCTGCTCACCGAGGGGCTGAGCCCTGCCTTTGGGTGCTGTCTGAAGTGAGGGCTGTTTTCCTGCTGTGACATCCTCATTTACACCCTCTCTGATCCAGAGGCTTCATTAAGAAGTTGCCAAGAATCAACATTTTGACTGCTGCAGCCTCTAAGTGCCAAGGCTGGATGATTTTCCTGCAAAGCTGAAGGGAGGCAAGTCCCTCTGGAGGCAGTTGCCACTTGTTCCTTGGCTGCTTGAGCCGGTTTTGGCTGCAGCAGACGCTGTCTCCTGGGTGTTTGTCCTCCCTGGACACGCCAGTGGCAATGCCCCTGGTCCCCAGCCCCATTCCATCAGGTGTCCTGCTTTAGGGTGGATGTCCCGTGGGGCAGGATGGGCTTTCCCTCGGGCAGAAAGCTCCTGGCAGCAGAGGAAGGAGCCAGCCCACTTCGCACAGCTCATTTCTGCCTCCGAGTGTGGACGGGAGGAAGGTGGAGAGGGTGGGATGTGACTGAGGCAGATGGGAACGCACAAGAACAGTTGCTTAGCGCCTATAAAAGTCAGGCCCACTCCTTCCCGAGATCTGTGTGTATTTAGGGATCCACACTTCAGCAGCCGCGCTCCAGTTCTGGCCTCTGAATAACCCAACCCCACACAGCTCCTGGGGAATGTGCGGCCATGGAATAAACAACGATGGTAAAAGTCACACGGATCCTGCCGCGGTGCTGGCAGCGAGCGGGGGACAAATTCTGCGTTCCCTGTGCTTGGGAGCTTTGCTGGTCGGTATTGAACGAGAAAGAGCAGGGAAAGGTGCTGTAGGAACCCAGTCCCACAAGGATTCTTCAGCCAGTGGGACCAAGGGGATGAGGAAACAGCCTCCAGCCTTTGTGTGAGCAGGAGATGTAAATCAAAGGTTTGAGACAGAGGCGAATATTCCAGCGGGGCTATTGGATATTTATATATATATATAATATATGTAATAACAGGAATAACAGGATGTGCTGCCTGGGGAATGTAGCACCCATTTCCCTGGGGCAGGATCCATACAGCGCAGGGGACAGAGACGGGGAAAGGAAAACCCGTGCAAATGCTCGGCGGGATGAAGGCGCCCAAAAGCGCTCGGAAGCTGAGAACGTTCCATTCGCATCCCGCTGCGTTTCGTGCTTGATTGGGAAAACTCACCCGATAAAAGGAGCGCGAAATGACCCTCGTTAATGGGCAGCCGAGGGGAGAGAGCGCTGAACCGCCGTCAGCATCCCCCGCCTTTGTCTCTGCGCTCTGCCGCTGGCCGTGACTAACTCGCCCTTCTCTGCGCTGACCTGATTCTGCACCGCCACGCTCCTCCCAGCTCGCCGAGGCCCCCATGTGATCCGTTCTTCCCCCTAAATAAAGTTGACAAATTCGCCTGGGCTCAGATGGTGCTGCCGAGGCCAGCGGAGCGCTGCCACCCTCTGCGCCACCGCCCCGGGCCACCGAGGGCCACCGAGGGCCACCCAGGGCCACCACCGCGGGCCGGGGCTCGGGGCCACCAAGGGCCACTCGGGGTCACCCGGGGCTCCGTGCCCGGCCCCACACAGTCCCGGAGGAGCGGCCGGAGCAGGTGAGTGAGCGGCCGCCGCGGCTCCTTTGTGCCCAGGTGCGGGAGGAGGCAGGGGACAGCGGGGACAATGCCGAAATGGCCCCGGCCCTGGGCCCTTCCCGGGGGCTGCGCCTCCGGGGCTGTTCCCGGCGAGAGGAGGCGACGGCAGCGCCTGCGGCAGAGCCCGGGGATGCTCCGCTGCATCCCGGCCCCGCATCGCCCGCGGGGACACGGCGCTGCTGCGGCCACGGCACGCCACGGCACGGCACGGCACCGGGACAGGGTGCTGCTGCTGCTGCGGCCACGGCACGGCACGGCACGGCACGGCACGGCACGGGGTACGGGCTGGCACGGCACCGGTGTGTGTATGGGCTGGCACGGCACGGCACCGGGACACGGCACTGCTGCTGCGGCCACGGCTGGCACGGCATGGCACAGTACCAGGGTACAGGCTGGCACGGCACGGTACTGGGGTATGGACTGGAACGGCACGGCACCGGTGTACGGGCTGGCACGGCACGGTACCGGTGTGTGTAGGGGCTGGCACGGCACCGGGACTCGGGCTGGCACGGCACGGTACCGGTGTGTGCATGGACTGGCACGGCACCAGGACTCGGGCTGGCACGGCACGGCACGGTCCGGGGCACGGTGCCGTGATCGCCGTGGGCAGGGCTGGCACGGCCCCGGGCAGCGCCGTCCCGCCGTGCGGGCTGAATGGCACGGCAGCGGTGTGTGACACTGGCACGGCAGCGGTGTGTGACACTGGCACGGCAGCGGTGTGTGACACCGGCACGGCACGGCCCGGGCAGCGCGGAACCTGCCTGGCACGGCGCTGAGACAGCCGTGTGCAAGGCTGGGCACGGGCAGCGTGGCACCGCTGTGTGTATGGGCTGGCACGGCACCAGGACAGCCCGGGCCAGGCTGGCACGGCACGGCACGGCACGGCACGGCACACCGGCGGGTGGCACAGCACGGTCCCCACCAGGCTCCAGCGCTGCCCTGCCTCCCCGCTGTCCCCAGCCCGTGGTCCCCAGCTCTGCTCCCAGGTGTCACCCCCCTGGCCCCAGAGCCCCCCAAAGGTGTCCCGGGCACCCCTGAACTCCCCTCCCCTCCTGTCACACCCTCCTCTGCACCCCGGGGCTCCCGAGCCCCCCATCCCTGCCCCTGCTGTCCCCAGCCCTGCCCCTGCTGTCCCCAGCCTGTCCCACTGCTGTCCCCATCCCTGTCCCTGCTGTCCCCAGCCCTGCCCCTGCTGTCCCCAGCCTGTCCCGCTGCTGTCCCCAGCCCTGCCACTGCTGTCCCCATCCCTGTCCCTGCTGTCCCCAGCCTGTCCCACTGCTGTCCCCAGCCTGTCCCACTGCTGTCCCCAGCCCTGCCCCTGCTGTCCCCAGCCCTGCCCCTGCTGTCCCCAGCCCTGCCCCTGCTGTCCCCAGCCTGTCCCGCTGCTGTCCCCAGCCCTGCCACTGCTGTCCCCAGCCCTGCCCCTGCTGTCCCCAGCCTGTCCCGCTGCTGTCCCCAGCCTGTCCCACTGCTGTGCCTGAGCCCCCCGGGGCTGTCCCTGTCCCCTCCCAGCGCTGGCAGTGGTGCCGTGGCCATGCCCAGCACCTTCCCATCACTTCTCCTGTCGGGAATGGGGCTGGAAGCCCAAAGGCAGGGCAGCGCTGGGTGCTCCAAGCCTTCATCCCCTCCTTCATCCCTTCCTTCATCCCCTCCTTCCTCCATCCCCTCCTTCCTCCCCGGCGAGAGGAGGTGCCCCTGCCCCTGCTCACCTGCAGCTCCCAAAGCCCACGGGGACTATTCCTGGCCTGAGCTGTGGGGAAAAGAAATGTGATTTTATTCCAGGAATGTAGAGACAAAGCAGCTGCCTCTGTGCTGACACTCATCACTCCCCCTCCCAGCCCCTGCTGCCTCCCACCCTTTAACTTCTTATTCCCCTTTGCACCGTTTAAAGGTGAGATTCCCTGAGTAGTGAATTCAGTGCAGTCCCAGGCTGGGCCCTGCTCATCAAGAGGAGGAAAGGTTTCTTTTGAAAGGAGATGGATGGAAACTGGAATGTTCAAACAGTCTTTTTGCTCTTTGCAAATTTTTTTTTAATTTTTTTTTTTTTAAAGAAATCTATCCCAGGAGTTTCAGTCAGATTTTAGATCCAAGATTAAGGCTGCAGTGTCCCACCAGCTTTGGCTTTCCTTGCTCGTGGTAGGGCAGGAGAAAATGGGAAAGGAGAGATTAAATAGGGATGGGGACACAAAACCAGATCTAATTTGTTCATCCCTTCACAATTAGGCCGGAATTAAAACCCTCCTTCAGCTGCACACAAAATGAGAATTGAACAAAAAGGCCATTGATGGGCTTAAGGTTATATTTTATGAGGGTCCTTAGGTTTAGGGCTTTTATTTGAATTCAGTTTTCATTTCCCTTCTAACTCAACAATTAATCACCCACCTGTACGTGCACTGCTTGTCCTGGCTCCAAAAATCCTCTAACTTTGGGGCAAATTGAGCCTAAAAACAGCAAATAGGGGGAAAAAAATCACTAGCAATTTAAGCTCAGTGTAGGTTTGGGGACTGCTCACTCCAGGGTTTGTGTTTGCACAGAATTACAGCTAAAACATGGACAAGGGGAAACTCCCAAGCTGCCTCTAATCACAGGATGGAGCTGCCCCTGATTTTGGAGGGGAAGAGCAGCATAAAAAGTGAGTCTGAACTAAACCAGCAAGGAGTGAAGCACAAAATGTAATTTCCGAGAGACAAAGGATGCCCATTTTGCAGGGTGTACACCTGAGCCGATGCTGGGAGCTGCTCCTGTGGCAGGAATGGCTGCTCAGGAAAATCCACCCTCCAAAAACTGCAACAGTGGTGCTGCTTGGAGAAAAACAACCTCAGCAGAGCTTTTAGTGAAGCCTCTTTGGGAAGGAACACGTGGAAGGAACATGCTCAGGGAACACCTGGATACAGCACTGTGCTCTCCAAGCTGAACAGGGAAAAAACCCACACCCTTTCCTAGCTAGAAATTATTATTGTTACGGCTATTATTATTATTCCTGTGAAAATAATATTAATAATAATAATAACAATAACAATAATAATAATAATAATAATAATAATAATAGTATAATACATCTCCTCCTCACATGTCTGTGCCAGCTCAGCCCTCACACCTCTGGGGAGCATTTCATGGAGATTCAAAACCACCCTAAAAATGGCATCCAAGCATTTCAGTGGTCAGGACAATAAACTTCCCTCTCACCGCTCAGCCAAGGATTCCAATTCTCAGCAGGATAAACTTCCCTCACATTTCCAGCATGAGGAGGTTAAAATATTTACCCCAGGTACCTTCCAGTGGCTGCTTTGGGGAGGGAACCCATCAGCTGTTCAGTCTGTCCGTGACCTTGGCGGGGTTTGTTCCTGGGGGCAGGAACCATTCCATGAGGATTTGGATTTTGCACAGCCCAAAGCTCAGATTTGCCGGAGGAGGCGGTGACAAGGAGGCTGTGATCACACCCCACAAGCTGCTAGTGTTTCTCAAATCACACTCAGCTTAAATTGACACATTAAGCTCTCAGAGGTCACCGGTAAAATGGGGAGGGTGGAAATCAGCTCCAGAGAGAGCCTGAAGCCAAATGCACCTGTGGCTTTAATTAATCTACACCTCAGGGATTACTCGACTAAAATTAAAACCAGAATTATCCCCACGTGGGTGCTCTGGCACACAAATGCCCAGGAAAAGCAGCATTTTACATTTCTGACCCTGCTGAGCAGCTCCCCTGCCCACAGCAGCTCCTCTGACCCCAAAACCGTCCTGAGTGGGGACACAGGATGGTTCTGTTCAGCATCTCTCACGGCAGAGGGAAAATGCTTCTGCTCTAAATCAGGTTCTGCTCTAAAATCACCTGCTTTTGTTGTCACAAAGTTATCCACAGCCCAGGGCAGCTCCCGGGAGAATCAGGATCCCACCAGATTCTGAGCCTTTTTTAGGAACACGACTTTCCCCTGGCTGGAACGAGCGACCCCCAAACCCTCCGCCTTTTTCTCCTCTTCAGGAATAACAAAGCCAGAACAACAGGGAAGAGCTGAGATTTCTTGTTCACTAGGATAAAAGCAGGGCTAGAGCTGTGGACACCTAATTAAAAGATTAATTGGCTCGCTCCAGCCTTTCCCTAAGGTGCCGCTTCTAGCGCTGGGTGCGATCACAAGGGGTTTATTCAAGTGACATTTCTGGGGGTGACCACATGGAAAACTTAAATTCAGGTTTTCCTCTTTGGAGATTCACACGACAGGAGAAAGAGGCAGGAAGAGGTTTAAGGGGAGTCTGTGGAGTTGAACACCCACAAAAATAAAGTGCACGGGAGCAACACACCCCTCGAAAAACACAGAACCTCCAGGAATTAAACTGAGGTTTAAATTTAATTAATTAAATTAAATAGATTTCTTTAAAAAAAACAAAAACAAAAACAAACAAACAAAAAACCACTTTAGAGACCCGAAACCTGCCGAGTTCCAAAAGCATTTCAACCATCCAAAAATAAACACCTATATATTTATGGAGCTCTTTTAAATACTCTCAAAGCCCGGCCTTTCGTTCCTGTGAGTTTCTAGAAGACGCAGCGAGGCTAAAACATCTCACTGTGGTTTTTTTTTCCAAGCGTTTTTTTCTGCCTTTCTCCCATCCTTCCCTCCTCCTCGTCCCCCTTGCAGCGCTCCCACTCCCACTGCGCCTTTTCTCTGAGCACAAGTGTTGGAGCTGATGTCTCGCTGCCCAGCTCTGGGGGAGGAGGAGAAAGAGCCGTCCCCATTTCAGGTTGAGGCATGAGGGACACCTTTCATCCCAGCGTTCTCACATCAAAAAGATGCAAATGCGGAGAGAGGAGCCGCGTTCTTCCCTAACGCAATTAAAATGGAAGAGGCAATTTGAAAGGCAGCGGGGGAGATTTGCAAGTTGAAGGCAAAAGAGGGAAGAAAGCGAGCCTGAAACTATGTTAAAAAAAAAAAAATCAATATATATATTTAGGGTTGCATAAATGCAGGGAGCAATTCAACAGTGGGAAGGGCACGGTGAGTGGGGGATGAGGATGTGAGACACAAAGACAAGACCCAAGGTTCCCCTGCTATCAAAGAGATTTTTCTGTCAGCTCCCAAGGAGCAGTTTGTGCTCCCAGGGCCGTCACCTCTCCTTTGGAAGGGTTTGTGTTCCTTAAGAGGGGGGCTGCTGCTTTTCCTCGGTGTGATGTCCTTATCAGCGGTCCTTATCAGCGTTCCTGATGGGATGTGGGAGTTATCCCAAGGGTCAGGGATGTGCCATCAGCTCCCCTGAAGGGATTCGTGCCCTTCATCCTGCCACCACCTGAGAATTCCACACATCCACGAACTCCAGCCACTCCGCCTGAAATAAAAACCAGACTTCTCCCAACTACATAAAAACCGTATCCGATAAAACTTCGGCCTGGTCTTCCACACAGAAATAAAAAAAATTATTATTTCTGTTTAGGAATACGATGCAAATCATCATTTCTGTCTTGAATGTAGCACTGATAACATCATTATTACCAAGGCTGGCAAACAGAGGCGAGGTTTGCCCTCATAAAAGGGAGGGCTCTCAGGGAAATCAAAAAGCTGTTGATGAACATTCTTATCTCTTTCCAGTAATTCAGTATTTGACAGACGCCAATAACCTGAATTCATCTGGAGACCCTGGGGTTTTTTACTGTCATTTCCTTTGTTCCTCTCACATAAATTGCATCCAACCCTCTCTTACTTTCCACCCTCAAAAGCTGTAAAAAAAACCCCTCAAAAATCTATTTCTCCCTGAGGTCCTCAAAGGTCAAACTCGGAGAACAAAGGGAAGACAATGCCTGTCCTAAGGATATGACAAATCAAGGAGCAGATTTTGTCCTCCCCATCTTGTCCTGAGTTGTACTTTACTTTGTAACTTGCTAAAAAAGACAAGGGAACATGAGCTAGGGCAGGAAAATCCATCCCAAGGTGCTACACCAAGAGCTGAGCTTGTATAACTACCAGAGTAAAACATTATTATTTCATTAAAAGCTTTCCAAATGAATTCAACTTCCAGATATTCCAATGTGCTCGCACGAGAAATTTATTCTAACAAATCTCCAGATTAAAAATAATAAAAAAATAAAAACCCCATTATTTTTTGTCAATACATTTATCTTTCCGATATATTTGAATGGGAATTAAATGTGCCCAGCCCTGAGCTCCTGATTGCAATGTTTGCAGCGCTCAGGCCAAAGCCACTGAAGGTTTATGACTCACACAAAGCCAACCAAAGAATCTCAGCTTTATTTCTCCTCTGCTGCTGGGGCTGAGTGAAAGCACGGCAAAGGAAGAGGTTGGGGGGTTTTGATGGGAAGTGTCCTCCTGAGGAGGAGCTGCCAGAGGGATTCCAGGGGGTGGGATGTGAGCTGAGCAGCCCAAGGTCTGAATCTCCCCGGGTTCCTCTGTGCTCCTCCAGCCTGGAGAGGCCCCTCTGGAGCTGGAATTGTGGCAGGAGCAGCTCCTTGTGCCACCAGCCCTCACATCCACGTCCCCCCAGGGATTACAGGGAAAGAGCTTCTCCCTGGCACTGCTCCTGCCCGGGCACACACCGGTTTGGGGTGTCTGTCCCCCTTTGCTCTCCGGTCTGCTTCCCAAAACCAGCCCTGAGCAACAGCACGGAGCATTCCTGGCCCTCAGGAGCAGTGGTGACACTGCTGTCACCCCCAGGAGCAGTGGTGACACTGCTGTCACCCATGGGAGCAGTGGTGTCCCTGCTGTGTCACCCCCAGGAGCAGCAGTGGCATTGCTGTGTCACCCCCAGCAGCAGCAGTGACACTCCTGTCACCCCCAGCAGCAGCAGTGTCCCTGCTCTGTCACCCCCAGCAGCAGCAGTGTCCCTGCTCTGTCACCCCCAGGAGCAGCAGTGGCACTCCTGTCACCCCCAGCAGCAGCAGTGCCATTGCTGTGTCACCCCCAGCAGCAGCAGTGTCCCCGCTGTGTCACCCCCAGCAGCAGCAGTGTCCCCGCTGTCCCCAGGCTGGTGACAGTCCCTGCAGGGCTCCCGGCACAGCCCCTGGGCGGTTGGGGAGGCGCAGAGCAGCAGTTCCCTGCCCCGAGGTGCGGCTGGAGCCCCGCCATGGAGATTTACCCCGGTGGGGCTTGGCAGTCCCGATGGGGCAGCCCCAACCAGCCCAGGTCCGAATCCATCTTCACCTTTGCTTTCTCCTCCCCCGGGCCCTGCCAGCTGGGGACACGGATGACATGAGCTCCAGGCTGAGACAAGAGCAGCTTTCCCGCGGGAGGTGGACACTCGGCTGCTCCATCAATCACAGGGGCGTTTCTCAGCCTCTCAAGGGCTTTTATTGCAGGGTCTTTCTTGGGGCTGCTTGAGAGAGATGTTGAATCCGGGGCCAAGGAGCTCTAAAATATTCTGTTGTCACCCCCTCCTGATGCATGACGTGCCAGCAGTGCCACTTGTGGACATCCATCAAAGATGGGCCACGTTGTACTCGGTCCCTTCTGTGAAATGAGCTCTCCCTCAACCAAAATCTGAGTTCTAAACTTCCTTAAAACCCCCCATTTCTCTCTGACTCTGTGAACATATTGTTCCAAACTGGCAGGAACTGTTATTTACGTCTTTTAGCACCAACAGAATGCTCAGCTATATAAACAGTGGTTATTACTAATCAGAACGTGCTGTTAATTAGGAAAAGAGACCCTCAGTTCTCCGTGAGCCTGAGTGGGATGAACTTTATTTCTATAAAGAGGATGAACTGCATCCTCTCAAACAGAGCATCTCCAAACAATGATGCTCCAAGATCTCCGAAACCTAATTTTGGCCTCCAAGCATTTGGGAGGAGGGTGGAGGGGGTTTGGAGCAAGCTGTTAATTCGAAATAAATAGCCCTGAACATATTTACAGCTCCTCAAAGGAAAATACCCCGGGGCAAATCCTCCTGTCCCGACTGGAAGCGGGAATCGAGAGCAGAGCAGCCTTGTTCCTCAGGTTTAACTCCAAAAGGGGATTTGGATCAGGGGAGGGCAGAGCAGCTTTGGCCTTCAGAACTGCTCAGATAAGTGAAATTTTTAGGATTTGTCTCACACACAGCACATATCAAAAGGCAAATGACTTTAAAGCCTTTGAAACGCCGTCAGAACTGCGGAAGGGTGGGGAGGCTGAATTGCAGTTCACAGCTCAGTGCCTGCAGGGGAGCTCACCTCTGCAACAATCCGGGGTGGGTTTTCATCCAGGACCTTTCTCCAGATCCCAGAATTGCAGTCAGTGAGGAAACTTCCTCTAGACCACCGTAACTAAAACTCCAGAGGATTAAAACCCCAAATCCCAGTCCAAGAGCACCTACATAGAAGAGGGGAAATTAAACCCCTTCAGTAACGTGAGAACTCCCATTTGCAGCTGATTTTGTCAATGTGTGTAATGTACAAAACAGGCCTTTGATTTCCCTCCCTTCTGGGAACATCTTGGGGAATAAAACCAATCTTTCACTGAAAACAATTCCTCAGATAGAAAGTTACACTTGTTGCAGCAGTGTTTTGCTTTCAGCCCCAGGACAAGCTCTGCCACCGCTGGAGAACTGATCGGATTTTCTCCAATTATCTCTTGCAGAAAAGAAGGAATCCCAAAAGCTGGCGGCTGGCTGAGCCTCCCCTGCTCCTGGATGAAGAAGGCAACACATTCCTGCCCTCAACACCTTGGATAGAGCTGACCTGTGCTGGGAACTCGGTGCCACAGTTCCTGCAGTCTCTGCCTTCAAACACTGAGTGTCCCCTATGCCTGCAGGAGCCCAGGGCAAAGCTGGCTGTCCCCGCTGACAGGACACTGCTTCTCCAGCACTTCTGAGCAGCCCCTCAGCCCCAATGAGGCCCAAGTTCAAGGAGGCTCCTGGAGCTGCCCTTTTGGCCCCGGCAGACTATGAGAACTTGGCTGCTGTGAACTCCACCAGGGACACGGAGAGCGAGCAGCTGGAGGGGTCCCTGTCCTCCACCATCGCCCTGATCATCGTGCTGGTGCTCATCTTCTCCCTGCTCACCACCTCCCTCAGCACCTACTGCTTCCACAAGTGGAAGCTCAGAGGGAAAAGACTGCAGAAAGCACAAGAGGAGTATCAGAGAGACCAAGAAAAGAGCGTTTGCCAAAGCACACCGGGACTCCTTTCATAAAAATAACAAAAAAAGAGAAAATCAGGATCCACCACAAAGTACTCTTGAATGAAATGAAAAAATCGTGAGAGAACTGCAAATTTGAAATTTCCAAGCAAATATATCCTTGTTTTATGTCATTTCTAAGAGTTGTTAGCAGTTTGGAGATTTCCTACAGCTTTATTATACATATATATATATATATTTATACATTCAGTCTCATTTGTGCGAAGTAAAACCAATGCAACGATGTATTTTTAATCTCTTCTGTATTTTAATCCTCACTGGGCAAATTGTGGCAGTGCCTGTGAGGGTGGGGAGGCCCTGGCACAGATTCCCAGAGGAGCTGTGGCTGCCCCAGGATCCCTGGAAGTGCCCAAGGCCAGGCTGGATCCCCCTGGGGCAGTGGAAGTTGTCCCTGCCATGGAATGGGACGAGTTTTTAGGTCCATTCCAACCCTAACCACCATTTTCTGTGTTATTACTGAACAAATGCGTTTCAATCTGTTGCTTTCACTGTTTTGAAACCCCACTGGAAGGTGAAGAGGCAGATTTGGGGTGGCCCAAAGCTGGGGAGTTGTGCTGCACTGACCCCATCAGGGATGGGGAGTAAAGGGAAGAGACAACCTAAACCCCTTTTTTTTTTTCTTTAATTAGACATCTAAACCTTTTTAAACCACCCCTATCACGGTGTGTTTCTATTTCCATAGCCTGTCCTGTGATGCCACAGAGAAATGACAGATTTATTGTGAGTAGCACCTCTAAAGTAATCTTTTCTAACCAAGTGATGGATGTAATATTAATAAATGTCATTGTTTTATAAGGTAAGAAACCATGTGAAGTTGCCACCAGCCCCCTGCTCAAGTCTACAGCTTGCTTGCAATTACCAGTACTGCTGTATGTATTTTTAAACGAGCTATAATACTGTGATGATGCTGTAAACTTACCTCTGTAGGCAAAAAAATGTTCTTATTTCAAAATGTCAGGATGAAGGATGTAAATGTTCTGAAAGTGCTATCAACAACAACAACAACAACAAAAAAAGAATTTTCACAGAACATTCTAAAGGATTCTGTTACATGCTACAAATCTATTTTACAAGGGTATTTATGGATTATACAGCCTAGTCTGTGAGAACAGTACTATTTTATTACAGAATAAATAAATGAATAAATAAGCAGTGAATATCCATGCCCAGAGGCTGGAAAAGGTTTTGGGTTTGGTTTTTTTTTTTAAGTGCCCTGATCAATTCTTTAGGTAATGTGGAAGATGGAGGACCCTGACAGAAGGAATCCACTCCCCCTCAGCTCCCATCCACATCCTGCTGCTGTCAGTGCTGCCAAAGAGCTTCAAATTCAGTTGTGGAGGGAGTAAAAAAAAGACAATTAGTTGCACGAAGACGATGCAAATGTGGTGTTTTTAGGATTGCTATCTGTTCTGCCATCATTTAAAAGCCAGAGCAGCCAGGAAAGCAGCCCTGGGGCAGGCAGGGCTGATGTGCACACACCCAGTGCCTTCCTCGGGGGCATAATCAAAAATCACTCTCTGAAAATCACATCCAGCAGTGATAAAATTACAGCTTGAAGAATGCAAGGGGACTGGAAAAGGCTTGAAGAGTGCAGAGCTGGGAGCACTGCAGCTCCTGCTGGGGGATTTGGGGATGGTCTGAGGGGACTGCACTCAGCTCAGGGTTTTACTGAGAGCTGGGGCAGCTCCTCAGGGGAACACCAGTCCTTCCACCAGCAGAACCCTGCCCTTGGTGCCACCAGCTGAAATTATTTGTCGAGTTCCCAGTGTGAATAAATGGGCTCAGCTTCTCTTTCCTGGAACCTCATCAAATTGGCTGTGGCAAAAAATAAACCCCAAACCAAGAGCTGAGTCTCACCACACACCAACTCCCTGGAGGGGAATTCCTGAGGAGGCACTGAGGGACCCCAAGGGATCTCAGATGTTCGAGTAACTTCAGAGAAAGACCCAGGATTAAACGGAAGGAGGCCACAAAGATGCTCTGAAGGCTGGAGCCTCTCTCCTGTGAGGAAAAACCGAGTTGGGAATGTTCAGCTGGAGGAGGGAAGGCTCCAGGGACACACTCCTGGAGCTGAAGGGAGGCTGCAGGGAAGATGGGGCACAAGCCCTGTGCCCCCAGGACAAGGGAAAAAGGGTTGACCTCAGGAGGGTTGGTTTAGATCAGACACAAGTTTTTACACTGAGGGTGGAGAGGTCCTGGAATAGAATTCCCACAGGAGCTGTGGCTGCCCCTGGATCCCTGAGGTGTCCAAGGCCAGGCTGGAGCACCCTGGGATAGTGGAAGGTGTCCCTGCCCTGGAAGGGTGGGTTAGGTGGCCTTTGGAAGGTCTCTAACAACTCAAACTCTTCGATGATCCTACACTGGACCAGTAGGAGCACAAGAGATTTCCTCAGCAGCTGGACATCTAAATTCCAGTATCCCAGAATCGTGGAATGGTTTGGGTGGGAAAGGACCTGAAAGCTCAGCCAGGGCCACCTTCCACCAGAACAGGGCATTTGGGAATGTGCAGCTCTGTTGGCAGCTCACATCCAGGGCAGTTAGTGACACTGGATCTTCATTCCCACTCAGAACTGGGCTAGCAGCCTCTTGGGATTGAGATGGAAGTTTTTCCTGGAGATGCAAATTCCCAGAGCCTAAGAGATGGATGGAAGGAGACTAAGGAATGAGGGAGCCTGGAATGCTCCTGGGTGTTATTTAATAAAGCTACAGCAAATGAAAGGGAAAGTGACAGTGCTGCACTCCATGGGAAACTGGTTTTAATGATAAATTGAGGAATACAAGTTTCTCCAAAGGGTCAGGTGTAAAATCCAACATCCCAAAAGTGGGTATCAGCACACACAGAGCACGAAACAGCTGAGATGGGAGAAATCTTCTCTCTCAGCACAGAGATCAGAGCAGTGAACCCCACCACATCAGCAACCATCCAGAAGATTAAATCACGCAGCTCTGGGTGGCAGGAAAGCCACAAAGGCCAAGCTGCAGAGCACTTTGAAGAGGCAGATTGATTTGTTTCACAGCCACAGCTGCTTTTCCCAAGGAATCCCTCTTGAGCTACCTTACCTTGCTCCTTTTATGCCCCAGCGAGCACAAACCAGGCAGCAGAGGAGTCAATATTCCTTGTCCAGAGTTTTGAGGCTTCTCTGGATCAAAAGAAAAATCTGCTGCTGGATGGAGAAGCTCCTGGGAAAGGATCCTACATCATCCACCCTCTTTCCCACATCCTCCCTGCCACAGTTTTGGATCTCCAGCCTCAAAAACTGCGGGATCAGGAAATAAATTATTTAAGGACTTGGATCATTCATTCCATTGCATATCTCTAAGAGGTGCTAAAGAAAACCACTCAGATCTCAGAGTCACGACAAAAGAATGAAACAACTGCAGCGAGCAGAAGGAAAATGCATTCAACAGCCATCAGCAAAATCTGCTTTGATTTTCCTGAGGAGTTACCTGAGTTCTGTTTGTAACATTTATGCAAACAAACGAGCTGTGCAGGCACTGTGTGTGAGTAGGATGCTGTTCCACAGACAAACACTGTCAGACACATAACCCAAATAACTCACAGTTCAGGATTTACAGAAAGGCTTGACAGCAGCTGCAAAGAGATTCCAGTAGCTCTAGAAAGCTTCTATGTTCTGAAAACAAAAATACCAACGTGTGCATGGAAGTCACTATTTTGTGGGTCTGCAAGGGCTGAAATCTGTGCCACAAGGAGAGTCTTGGAGCAAGGGCTGAGCCCCTGCTCTGATCACAGAGGGGCTGCAGAGTGCCCACCAGGCTTTGGAGGCCACATTGAGGATGATTTCACTGTCTAACCCAAAGATTCCCAGCAAAATCCTGTTTTATTTGGATGTGCACTGAACCCCAGATCTGGTCTCTGCACAACAGTGACTTGATCATCTTGAAAAATGACAACAAATTTCCAAGTGTTTTCTTACAATTCTCATTCCGGCTTTAATCTGTTGGTTTTTTTCTCTCTATCCTATATAGATTTCATGATTAATTTATTATCATTTCTCAGCCCATTGGCATCCCCAGTCCTGCTGATTAATTTCTGTTACAGCCTCATTATTTCCCTTCTATAAATACTGCATTCCATTTTACTGCTTTCTATAGTTAACTTTGCTTTTTGTCCTCCACCTGGGGCTCTCACTTTCAATTTACCACGAGACAGTGGGCAAAGACTGAGCTGGAATGCAGTAATTACACCTCCCTGCCCTGACAAAAGGAATCATTTATTTTCCTTATGGATGGAAGCAGCTGGGAGCTGCTCTGCAATCCCACAAAAACAAAAAAAAACCCCACAACCCAATATTTCTGGCTTGCCAGATGAATAATGGAAACTGATGGCTTCTGGAATTTGAGAAACCTACGGAGATGGATTGCAGTATATTGTAACATTTGCATTGAGGAAGGAGGAAGGGTTGACTCACAGCCCAGCCAGGCAGATCTGGTTCCACCTGCAGGGATATTAAAGCAGCTCCCAATCCATCACTGCCACAGCAGCTCAGATCCAAAATCATTGGGATTCTGGAGGTGACTGCCCACAGGAGGCTCTCCCAGTTCTTCATCCCCTGGAGTTAACTCAGGTTTTCCATTTCCTTCAGCCTTTGCCACAACTCCCTGGGATCCTCTGAAGGTTTGGGAAAGCTTCTGAGTGCTTCTCCTAGAAGTGTGAGCATGTCCTGAAACAGAAAGGGAACACAGGATTATTCAGGATTGCACTCCTGCCGTTTCTCATGGCCTGTATCACACCAAGCCCCTCAAACCCAGCCAGGTGGGCAGCCCTCTCCACACAGCTTGGTGGGCTTGAAAGGATTCTGTTTAAAAACTGTCCAGCAGCACGGCCCAAAAAGCAGGATTCTTCCCTAAGGAGGGACAGGGAAAAGCAGAGGGGGAAAAGTGACAAAAAGTGAAGCCTCACTTGAGACTGAAGCTCTTAAATCTTACATATGGAGTGTGGAAGAGTCAAAACTCTGGAATTATTAGGGAAGAGAGGAATGTGTGTCCTGCCTTCAGCCTGGCCTGACTCCTCAGAGGGGAGTCCTTCCTTCAGGAAGCTCCTCCTGAGGAACAGCCACAGGAGAGCCAAGGAATTCTGCCCACTTCACTGCTCACCCAGCTGCTCCAGAGGCATTGCCTACCAACCTTTGGGACACTGCCACAGGGACAGGAATTCCAAGAAGAAATCTCAGGAATTCCAAGAAGAAAGGCCTCAGCCTCCATCACCCAGGGCAGTGTCCTGTTCCAAGATTCCCAAGGCAAAGGATGATGAGCAAGGAAACCCAGAATAGGCAGTTTGACCTCCTGTCACACCATTTAATCTGCCATTTCAGCTCAGACAGCCCAGCAGAAAACAAAAGTGGGGAGACAAAATCAAAAAGGCCACAAAACCAATTCCAGAAAACCCAGAAAATTCCACAAAACCCTGGGAATGACCTCCAGCTTCCATAAACCAGGCAGCTCAAATGACCTGAGGAGAACGTTGGCCCCAAGCATTTAATTAATGTCAGAGACCCAAATTCTATTTTGCTTTGCACTGATCTCACTGCCATGTACCAGGAGGATCTAAATTACAGATTCTTTCACTACAGCACCCACAAAATGCAGCACAAATGTTTTTCAACGAGATTAGCTTACTCTGGAGTAGAGCTGCTCTTCCAATCTCCTCTGGATTAAAGCACCTTCCAGCAGAGTCTTTTTTTGCCTGAGAAAGGCAACCCTGGCCAGCTCTGCTCTCTTCTGCTGGCAGTCAGGACATGTGGAAGCCTCATGGATTTCAGCTTCTGTCACCTGGAAGAGGAAACTTTGATGCCATGAGCAATGTCTGGCCTGCCAACTTTGAGAACAATTAATAAAAACACACAGAGGCACAGTTTAAAGACAAAAATTGGCTTTTTAGCCAGTGATAAAATAATTCAGTGACAATTCCATCGTCTCTAACTGTTCCTATGCTGACTGTGTGCAAAGCCTTAAACACCAACCAGAGGGGTTATGATTATAAATTTTATTTGTACATGTTATAAATAAATAAAGAGGCAAATAAACTCTGGAGCAATTAGTTCAATCAGGCAGCTCTGAGCCAGAATCCCACCCAAACTCTGCAGCTCTGTCTGTAAGATAACCAGTGCTGCTCAGTGATTAACAGGTTAGTTTATCCACCATGAAATCTTAAGCCTATTTAACAGCATTACACAAACCCCAGGGTTGGTGCTTTTATGAAATATCAATGGTTTTATCTGATTCAATTGACTCAGATTCCATCTGGCTCCATAAACACATTAAATTGCAACAAAAAGCAGGGGAATCAACCCAGGGAAGTCTCATCCCAGGCCTCTCTGTCCCCTTTTCTCTGACTTCTCTGGGTAAAAAATGTTGTTGTTTGGAGCTACAGACAGAACCAAGCAAAAGAGCAGATAAAAGTTTATTTTTCTTAGGGAATGTATCCCCACAATGTAAGATAAATAAGGAGGAAATAAAAAAATCCACAAAATCTGCAAGGTGGATTAACATTAATAGAAATTAAAAAAAGCAGATGGCTGAAATGTCAAAATCGTTTTAAAGGACAGGAAGCCTGAAATAATTATCACACCAGAACTGACTTCAAAGTGTTATTTTAGGGCTGAGGGGTGGGGCTGGGGCATAAAACTCACCCTGTGGTGGGAAAAAAACCACTGGGGTGGTGACAAAAACAGAGATTTGAATTGGGCAAAGATGAGACAGAGGCTTTTTAAGCAGGGACTGAGGTCAGCAGGATTTTATTGGAACTGCTTTTATCAGTATTACCTAATGCCTAAGAAAGCTGGGAGCACAGGGAGGTTTTATCTTTGGAATTCTTTTTAATCCTGGAGTCACACACAGACTTCACAACAAATAAAATGCAGAATAATTTGATAAATAATAGGGCAAATACAACCAGAAATAAAAGGCTTTTTCCTTCAGCTGATCCAGGGCTGCTTGTAAAATAAATGATGATCCCAGCCTTGCTCAATCACACAAATCAGGATTTTATCACCAGGCAACAGCTCTACAGTGATGTCCAAGAAATGAGAAAGATAAATCTTGGGATATCAACCCAAAACCTCTTCCAGAGGCATCAGTAAGGTCTGCCTGACTTGATCCTGATATTACGGCTTATTTTCTCCAGTGGCTCTCCCAGAATTCAGGGGAAATCTCCTTTTCTCTCCCTCAGTACCTGTCTCACAGCCTCCCTGGTGTTTTCCAGCAGGATCCTGTTCATCAGCTGGGCAGGAACAGCACAGGAGTCTCCTGGCTCCCTTGGCCTTGCTGGGGCTGCCCACTGCAGCTTCCTGCACTTCTCTGCCTGCTCCTGCTGCATCCCACTGATCCTCCTGCTGCAGAAAGACCTGAGAGCTTCCACTTCTCCAGGGGAAAACTGAGCAGCTCCTGCCAGCCAGGAATCAACAGGACAAGAGCATCAGTGGCTGGGTCAGGGGAAGAGGAATTGCTGCTCCTGATCTGTGTGACCTGGTGCTGCCCAAGGAAAACCCAAAGCCAGGGTCAGGCTCTGCCTGCAGCAACAGCAGAGCAGAATTTAAATTTAAAATTTAAATGGGAGCTGTAGGAACCTGCACAGTAAATGGCTCTAAAACAGGCTCCAAAATAAGAATTTGAACACAAGTGTGGATGGGAGATGTAGGAATCTGCACAGTAAATGGCTCTAAAACAGGCTCCAAAATAAGAATTTAAACACAAATGTGGATGGGAGTCATAGGAACCTGCACAGTAAATGGCTCTAAAACAGGCTCCAAAATCAGGATTTAAACACAAATGTGGATGGGAGCTGTAGGAACCTGCACAATAAATGGCTCTAAACCAGGCTGCAAAACCAGAATTTGAACACAAATGTGGATGGGAGTTATAGGAACCTGCCCAATAAATGGCTCTAAAAAGGGCTCCAAAATCAGCATTTAAATACAGATGGGAGCTGTAGGAACCTGCACAATAAATGGCTCTAAAACAGGCTCCAAAGATGGGAGGAAATAAAAAGACAAAAGGTTAATGGCACAGGATAAATAGATTAGCAAAGCAAGCAGTTAAACACTATGACATTAAATAAACTGGCTGTCAATAATACAGATTTAGCACCTCACTACCTGAAAGTACAACTTGCTAAACCCAAATTAATTAATATTTCAAGAGAGCCCTTCGTCAATAACTCTAAGGAGCAATTTATAAGAAAAATTAGAGGCAATGTCCACTGAAGTCACTCTGGAATCATAAATTCCAGAAACTCCAATAAATTCCACAAACTACAGAAAGGCAATTTTTTTTTTGGGGGAGGAAATGCAATTAGAAACCACTTTTCCTCTAAAGCTTCAACAATCATTGCCTAAATTCTTTATCAGATCTTATTTAAAAAATATCATTCCCTCTTTTATCTTCTCCTGCCCTTCCCAGTGGCACTTGAAAATAAATAAAATAGACCTTAGACTTCAGCTGGGCAGGTTAGGATGGATTTACAACTTCATTCAGGGCTTTGGGGGAGATTTTCCAGAGGCTTAGAGCACAATCAGTGCAGTATTTCATGGACATTTCATGAAATGATGAAAAAAGAGACACCACAACTGTCCAGGTTTCCATGCCCAGATTTCCCCCAAAGTCAGGCAGGTGATGACTCCAAAGTGTGGCCACTTTAACTCCAAGGATTCACACCAAAATTCCTGCTGGGAGGTTGGATTAGACCATTTCAACAAGCCCTCCACATTCTGGTTTTTTTCAGTATTAAATTCAATTTCCAGACAGGCACTTGGCATTCCAGTCCCACAACACAAATCCTCAAAATATTGAACAACAGGAATATAAAACTTCCCCCCAAAAAAATCCCTGGGGTTTATTTAGTGCACAAACAGAGCTGTGGAATTCTGCAAAGAAATTGGACATCTCAGAAATCCAATGGATAAGGGAATCCATAATTAAAACCCAGCAAAGCAGGAATTTTGTGGCTCCGTGGACATCGTGGAAAATATGTTTAAGCGCAATTACCACAATCCAGAATTGAGCATCACAGTGCAATTTAATCCTCCCAAGAAGATGATGTATCAAAATGATTAAAAGCAAGGACATGGTGACAATTTACAGACAGATAAACAAGGATTAGCAATACCTTAAAATGGAATTTAATTTCAAAAAATTCTGAGGGAGCATGATAAATATCTGAGTGGAAACCACCATTTCAGTCATCAGGTGATTTTCCTTACAAGAATCGTGTAAAAAAAGTGGAAATCATGTGCCACTACAGGGTTTAATCACACTAATAAAATATTCCTGGCAGGTTCATTTATGCTGAACACAGAATGAACAAAAAGATTAAAAAGTCACCATTGTGAGGTGGGGAAAAAACCCAGAACAAAATCATTTGAGTACTCCAAAGGGAGAAGTAAAACACATAAGGCCCACTGAGCATTTAGTGACAGTTTAATACCAGCCTGAATAACTCACTTCAGGTTCTTCTGACATCCACAAGTGCAATTTTATTAAGAATTGGCTTCTAATAATGCATAAATCCTGTGCTGCCACACACCCACCCATCTGCTCATCTGCACCTCCAGACTTCAGAAGAAACACTGGCAAAGGGAACAGCAATTTTTAAACCTCACTGCACGACTCAGTGCTGGAGTTACTTCTTCATATTAACTCCTGTTTAACAGGAATTTCAGAAAGAATATAAATTAGGGATCAAGGAGTGGAATTCTACTGAGACAAACCCAAAAAAAGAAGAGAAAAGTGTGTCTTTTAACTGAAGTATTTACACATCCGGGTGTGGGAGGTTCACCTGCCCAGGGGATCTCAGCTCTTGCTTTGGGGGTTGGGTTTATTCCCTGTCTCTCACAGATTCCCTCTTTTCCATGTGTCATCCAGACATGCTGGAATGCTCCTGAGGTCAGTGCAGAGAATCCCTGCCAGTGCCAACAGCTGCTGCACAAGGACATTTTTCCTGATGTTTGGTAGCTCCAAATCCAGTGTTCCCTCTCTTCACTGGAGAGGAGTGAGGCAGAGCAGGTGACAAGAGCAGCCCAAGTGACACCAGCACAGCGTCAATCCCAGCAGGAAGGTCACAGAACATGGAATATTTAGGAATTGAAGCCCCACAAAGTGCACCAGGAAGCTGCTGTGATTCCAGCAGCCCAGGACAGATAAACTAAATCCCCATGTCTGCATCCCAAACCCTGCTGAGGGGGCTGGAACTCAGTGACCTTTGTAGATTCTGCTGTCTGTGTACAGCTCCAGCCTTAAGTGTGACATTTGAAACCACAAGGGAGGAGTAAAAGAAGAAAATCCTTATGAGTTTCCTTTTCCTTTGATGTCTAACTTTGATTTAATAAGAAAACAGGCAGGCATTTTGTTGTTAATATTCCCTACTAATACTCCATTTTAAAGAAAATAAAAAGTAAAACGAGAGAACTGTGAAAGGCAACAATCAATAACTGCTCTTCAGTAAGGTTTTACCTCTGCAGCTCCAGATAACATCTTCATAATGACCTAAATTGATTTTACAGTTCAGATGGACATGCTGACAGCCTGACCAGCAAAGAGCATAAGAAAGACCCCTGCAGGTAACACAGAAGTGAGAGGAACAGGCTGAAATGTCAGGCTGCTCATCACAAACAGCAATTTCAAATGAGTAAAACTCCTCCAGCACAGTGAATCACCCCAGAGTCACACAAACACCTGGGTTGGAAGGACCTTAAAGCCCAGTGTCACCCCGGGACACATCCCACTGTCCCAGGCTGCTCCAACCCCATCATCCAGCCTGGCTTTGGGATCCAGGGGATGTGGATTTTCTGATTTATGCCCAGGTGCTCTGGGCACCTGTGCCAGGGTGTCCCCACCCTGCCAGGGAAGAATTACAGGAATGGTGCAGTGGTAACAGAGCAGGAAAATAAACAGGCAAAGCATTTCATGGAGACACCTTACAAAAACAAGAGGCAACTCGTGAGCACAGCACCAGCCAGGGGGCTAAATTTTCAGATTTCACCTGAATTTTCAGACACATCCAAGCTGAAGAATTGCAGTTTCCTGAGTACATTTTTAAAGATGACTAACATGGAGCAATCCCTGTGGAACTGAGAATTTATAGTGGTGTTGTGATGCATTTGCCTAATAACAGCTCGTGCTACCACACTGGGGTGGAAGGACAAAGACAATTCTGATGAAAATTTCTCACTTCTCCTGAGGCCAGCGTGGTTTTTCTCCTTTCAGCCCACAAAGAAAAGCATGAAAAATAAAAATGACGCTGGGAGATGAGAAGGAAAGTCTTGAGGCAATAAAGCAAACCCCAGTTCAGAGCACCTGTGTGCTCAGTGCACATGATTCACTGAGCTGAGTGCTCTGAGGGGACTCACTGTGCAGCAATCCACTTCTAGGGGAGCTCATCTACTGCATTTAAAAAAAAACATCTCCAAGCTGCTAAAACAACACAAGATTTGGGGGCTACCAAGTGCTGAAGGGTTAAGTCCAAAAAGAAGCATTTATAGACATCAGAAGACAAAAGTTGCTGTGCTTATTTCATGGTAATGTTCTGCAATGAAAAAACACAGGGCATGGCTAGTTATGATTGATTTGGATATTTCATGGCTGGGTAATGTGTTTGCATCAAAGAAAAGCATGAACCATGTTCTGGGCTCTTCACATGGATCATTGGAAGCACCAATGTGAGGCTGCCACAGGGACAAGGGACAGGAGAAGCAAAGACAAAGCAGCTCTGCATCCATCAGCTCAGGATCAAGGAACAGAACTTCTCAGTGATCACTCTGACTCTCCCTGCCATCAACACCCACCAGCCAAAGGCAGAGCAACCCCTGGTGCCTGTGAATAAAATCCTCTGAGTGCAGCTTCCAAGGGAAAACCCTGTGGAAATGGAAAACCATCCTCAACCTTCAGCTGTGGTCCATCATTCACTCGGTGCCTCTGAACCCATCAGGTCCCTTTCTCTGCCCCCAGGAGTGAATCCCAGGGCTGTGATGTATTTTAGGAAGACTCTCCTGGAGGAGCAGGCCAGGAGAAGGCTCCCTGCTGCAGAGGAGCTGCAGGAACAGAGAAATGCAGAGTCAGGAGCCCCCAGCACTGACTCACCGCCGTGGGGAAGGAGCTCTGCCATTCACAACAGCCCGGGAGTGACCTGAGCTGCTGCTTTTTTTGGGATGGATGGGTGCTTTGAGGATGCTGCCACACAAATCCCACACCATCAAGTGCCCAGGAAGGAGGATCTCCTGCTTAAGCAGTCTCACAGTGACCCACAAAACTCCGAGTTTGCTCACTCCCCATCAACACTCAGACTGAGGAAGATTCCCCGTCTGCTCCCATTATTTTTTTTGCTCGATTACAGCTTTCTTGCTCTTTTTTCCTTAATTAAAAATAGCACCTCTGACCCACTTTTTGACAGACTTTAGCAGGGTTTGCATCCCACCATCTGCTCTCACAGCTCCTTGCATAACCAGTACATGGAAATGGATCTTTCCTTCCTCCTTCCCCTTCTCCTCCTCCCTAAACTCCAGCATTATTTGGCTAAAGCTGCTCCATTGTTCCTGCCAAAATTGGTGCCCTACTGCCTCCCTCAGCTTGGGAAAGGAACTAAACCAGGGCAAACAAATAATTCATTTATCAATTCTGTTGAATAACAAGGGGGGAAAAACCATTTCACACAATAAATTCTGAAGTCACGTTTATTTTGGAAGGAAAAATGCCCAAATTTCCTCGTACCTCTACAGCTGGAGAGAGAAAACCCTGAATTAAATGAAACAAATAAATGTCAAATGTGGGGACATTTTTTTAATGTACTTTTCCAGGTTTTGTGGTAATGCATCATCAGGATAATGTCACTACATGAGGGGAGCATCAAAGCCACGTGTCACATGGGAGACAAATTGCTCTCCAAGAAAGCATAGAAGAGAAACTTTGTATTAAATCACTCAGCTACTTAAGCCAGGTTATTTAGCTGCCTTAATTTAATAGCCTGTGCATTAAATTTAAGTCAAGTTTACACCTCCTTCCAAAAGAAACAATTATAACCACTGCTGAAGTTACACAACTCACCAGCAGGAGCCCTGGTGACAGATTTGTCTGGCCTCATCCCAGGGTCTTTATTTTTCACATCAATCCATTCTCTCATGGCATCAATCCATTTCCCTATGGCAGCTCTTCCCACGGCTGGGTCCACTGCTTCAGACTCCTCCTCTGCAAGGGAAAATAAAAAAGGCAACTTTGAACACACATTGTAAGGAAAGCAAAGTGGGAGGCAAATAATCCTCCACTTGAAGGTGCCAGTTCTCCCTGCTGAGGGAGGAGGAACCCTGAGCCACAGCAACACACAGATGAGGCCACAGATTTCAGCTTCTGCTTTACCCCTCATCTGATGCAGCTTTAAGGCCCTACCCAGCCCTCTCCAGTATTTCAAATCCTGGAAAAACCCATGGAAAAACTGTTTTATGCTACTTTTCATGGGTAGTAAAAAAGCAGCTTGGAGAATTGTTTTTGAACAACAGAATTTCAGCAGCACGAGATTACCAGGGAATGACTTCCATGGGCAAGTCCTCCCCCTGGAGCTGTTTGAAGCACGTCCTTTGCACAGCAAGGACACTGTATGCAATTTTCACACTTATTTCTGCTGATTCAAGTCCCCTCACTGCACTTTTTGAAGCTGTGGAACACAGGCCTTGAGCAGAGTGAGCTCAGCATATACCTGCAGCACTTTGGCCTGCCAGTGATGATGAGATTTCCAAATCCTCTGTGGAACACCAGGATCCAGGAGCCTCACTCTCCTCCTCCTCCTCCTCACTGAAGGACTCAAAGGTGTCTCCTGAATAGTCCAAAGCAGAGCTGCTGTGGCTGTGGCTCAATTCCAACCCCTTCCCAGGGCTCCTGGAGCTCTCTGCTGGGGCACTGGCCATGGGGCAGCACTGCAAATAAAAACAAAACCAAGGTCAGCTTCACAGGATTCCTCACAGCAAAAGGGGACAGGCATTTTTACGGCCACATCACACCAGATTTAAGCACAACAGGAGGATAAAATCAAGGTTTTTTTGAGCTGTGATCAAGCCAAAGCACAGGTTACACCAGCACACTTTGAGATCCACAGGGTAAATGAACAGTAGCAATTAGCACTGAACATTAGCTGTGAGATCTGAGCAGCGTTCCTTTCAAAGCTGCAGTGGAGTACAGCGAGGCTTGGGTAAAATTCTTCATTAAAAATAAATTAAATGTGAATTTTCCCCCTTTCTAGCATCTAAAAGGAACTCACAGGAAAGATTATTTGCAACAGCAGGTAGTGATGGAACAAGGGGGAATGAGTTGAAAGGAAAATAAAGTATGGTTAGATGAGACAGTGGGGAAAAAACCTTCCACTGTCCCAGGCTGCTCCAAATCCCAGTGTCCAACCTGGCCTTGGACACTGCCAGGGATCCAGGGTGTGAAAAACCAGTTCCACTTTTTATTTATTTTTTTTAATTATAAGTTTAATAAAAGAATTAAGAAAATAGACAAATTAGGAGACAGAATAAGCAAAGCCTCTTGGCCGAGGGGGTTTAGCACAAGGTCTGCCCATAGCCCACCTCACCCTTTTAGGACTTCTGTCTTTAAGGAGCACTGTGCTGAATATTCAATAGGTGTTCATCAAACACTCTTCTTCTCATCAGTTTTAAGTATTTCCAATCATCTTATCTAACAGATTTATTTTGTGGGTGGCTCCACTCAGTCTGGTAACATGGGTGCAAACTCTCTTCTGAGGTTTACTGGCTCTTTTCATTTGGATGAGAAAACAGAAAGTTAACAGTGATTTTATACTTAGAAAATGGTTATTAATGAAGCATAATACAGTATAATTAAACATACAGTATAACGATACATGCAGTATATAATTATATACATATATACATATATTTATATACAGTATATCTCTATATACACATATATAATATATATAATGTATATAATATTCATATATACAATATACATATAATTATATACATATATCTACATATAATATATATCTATATATCTACATACATACAGTACAATTATACATATATATACATAATTATACACATATGTGTATATATGTATATATACAATATATAATACATAATATACATATAAAAATATATACACATATATATTTATATACATATATACATATAATTATACATACAGTATATAATTATATACATATATCTACACATATATATTTAAATACATATGTGTGTTTATATGTATATACACCTATATAATCATATAGTTATTATACATAAAATTATACATATTACATATAATTATATACATATATATACATATAATTATACATACAGTATATAACTGTACATACAGTATACAATCATACATACGTTATATAATTACACGTACAGCAGTGGTGTTAATATTTGCCCATCCCTTGTCCCCAGTCCCCCAGCCCTGTCCCCTGTCTCCATCCCATCCCCAGTTCCTCCATCCCTGTCCCCATCCCCTGTCCCCAGCCCCTGTCCCCAGCCCTGTCCCCTGTCCCCAGCCCTGTCCCGTCCCCAGCTTTGTCCCTAGTCCCCCCAGCCCTGTCCCCAGCCCCTCCAGCCCTGTCTCCTGTCCCCTGTCCTCTGTCCCCATCCCCATCCCCTGTCTCCATCCCTGTCCCCATCCCCATCCCCTGTCTCCATCCCTGTCCCCATCCCCATCCCCTGTTCCCATCCCCTGTCCCCAGCCCCTGTCCCCATCCCCTGTCCTCAGTCCTGTCCCCTGTCCCCAGCTTTGTCCCTAGTCCCCCCAGCCCTGTCCCCATCCCCTGTCCCCTGTCCCCATCCCCATCCCCTGTCCCCGTCCCTGTCCCTTGTCCCCAGCCCTGTCCCCATCCCCTGTCCCCAGCCCTGTCCCCAGCCCCTCCAGCCCTGTCCCCTGTCCCCATCCCCATCCCTTGTCCCCAGCCCTGTCCCCATCTGTCCCGGACCCTTCAGCCCACCGAAGGCGCTCTGAGGCCCCACCGCGGCTCCGGGCGCCCTCCGCCTTCCCGCTCTCAGCCCTCAGGAACAGCCTTTTAAAGCCGTTTTTTCCCCTCACGAACAGCCTTTAAAGGCCCTTTTCCCCCTCACGAACAGCCTTTTAAAGCCCTTTTCCCCTCACGACCAGCCTTTTAAAGCCGTATTTCCCCTCACGAACAGCCTTTTAAAGCCGTATTTCCCCTCACGAACAGCATTTTAAAGCCGTATTTCCCCTCACGAACAGCCTTTAAAGCCCTTTTCCCCCTCACGAACAGCATTTTAAAGCCCTTTTCCCCTCACGAACAGCCTTTAAAGCCGTATTTCCCCTCACGAACAGCCTTTTAAAGCCGTATTTCCCTCTCCGGAGCTCGGGCCTGCTCCCCGCGGCCGGGCCGGGAAGGGGCGGAGCGGGGCCGGGGCAAATCCGGCGATAAAATAGTTGTGATTTTATAAATGGCCGTGTTGTGGCGGCCCCTGGAGTGCTGGAGGTGCCCCTGAGGTGTGTTGGCCGGGGTTGGTTCGTGGTTTGTTGTGGTTTGGTGTGGTTTGGTGTGGTTTGGTGTGGTTTGGTGTGGTGTGAAGTTATTCAGGTGGAAGGGATAAAGGCGCTCGGTGTTGTAAAGGGGTGTGCTGCTTCATTTTTAATTAAAAAAAAAATCAAAAAAATAACAAACAAACAAAACAAAACCAACCAACCAACCAAATAACAAAATAACCAATAAAAAAAGAAACAAAAAACAAAACACAACAAAAAACCAAAAAACAACAACAAAAAAACCCCAAAAAACCAACCCCCCCCCACAAAACAACAAAACAAAACAAAACAAACAACCCCAAAAAACACCAAAAAACCACACAAAAAAACCCCCACAAAAAAATCCCCCAAAACACATACACAAAAAAAACCCCAAAAAACCCCAAACAAAACAAACAACAACAACAACAAATCCCACCAAACAGGTAAAAAAACCCGAACAGAAAAACCCCAAACAAAACAGACAAACAAACAAAAAAATCCCCCAAAACACACACACAAAAAAACCAAACAAAAAAACTCCAAACAAAATAAACAGACGAACAAAAAAACTCCAACCAAATAAAAATCCCCACAACTCTCCTCAAAAAAAAAAACCCCAAAAGTCCCCAAAACAACAAAAAACCCCAAACAAACAAAAAACCTCCAAACAAAATTAAATATAGCAGTATTAATTCTAATTAATTTGAGCATTGGTTCTAAATAATAATAATCCAAAAGCAAATTTACATCGTTGATCAAGAGCAGGACTTGGTCTCCTGTCCCTTGTACAAATAAAATGTTCTAAAATTAACCTTTGTATACTGTGGGTCACCTCCTATTCCCTCCTATTTTCAATATAAAATTTAATAAAATTTATATCACTGTTTAATAAAATTTATATCATTGTTTTCATCACTGCCCATTTCAGCCTCCACCATCCCCTTTTTAGGGGTCTCCTCATTTTTGGGGGTCGCAGGGATGAAGGCTCATCGTCTTCCTCTATAAATGACCTTTTCTAATTACACATTAAGCTTATTATATATAAAAATATATAAATATACTTTTGCTAGCAATTAATTCAATATAATTACCACTTTTCTGGATTTTTTTTCCAGAAATAAATTCAATATAATTTATTTATTATAACAATAAACAAATTTTTTTTAATAATTACTTAGGCAATAAATTCAATATAATTACCGCTTTTCTGGATTTTTTCCCAGGTTTTACCTCTTCTTATCTCAGTTCTTTCCTCTTCTCTCACCTTTCACTGAACATCTGGAAACATCTGCAGGAGAAGGGGGGACACCCCTCCCTCCCTTCCTCGACATTACATTTTTAACTACTTATTTTACTATTTTAAAAAGATTGCTAGCTGTTTCAATTTTGTCAGCACGAATTACAGGGACTCGTGTGGCCTCTGCCGGGAGCAGGGGAAGTGTGATCCATTTACAACAGAAAGAAGGGTGGCACCAAAAGGAGATGGGTCTGCTCCTAAAATGGGATTAATCAGCAATCAACATCTGATGGAAATCTTATCTACATTTTATCTACATTTTATCTACATTTTATCTACATTTTATCTACATTTTATCTACATTTTATCTACATTTTATCTACATTGGCTGTGCATCCCAATTCCTGATTCCATAAATGTCATCAAGTGTCCGGCCCTGCCCGGAAAATTATTCACTGGACTGGCAGCCAGGAGGAGAAGAAATGTGAATATACAACGAAAACAAGAGTGTGGTAAATGTAATCATTTATAACAAGAGGGACAAAAGGATGAGGCAACCCAGTGTCCAGTCAAAAAACCGTATAAAAGCCGTCCCTGCACAGCCTGACTTTGGGAACGGGGATTTGGTGTGATGGAGGCTGATCTGGGGTCACCCAGAGCCGAGCCCGGGCTCGGTGCTCACCTTTGCCCGTGGCTTTCCCGGACTTTCATTTGGCAATTCTTCAATGAATTTCTTCATTGATGCAGTCGGGTGATCATTTATTACACCCCACATCGAGTCCCAGGCGTGGTCCCCTCCCTCTGAGGAGGACACTGAGGAGCTGGAGTGTGCCCAGCGCTCTCGGAAATGCTGGGAAGGATGTGTGAGAAGGGCTGAGGGAGCTGGGTTGGTTTAATCCCCACGAAAATCAGGGTAATACATCACAAAAACATCCCTAAAGGGCTGGCCCGAGGTGTGACCTGCTCAAATAACTGGCTTCTGTAAAAAAACAACTCGTGCTGCGGGTCAGCCGCAGCTCTGCTTTGCCAGAAGGACAGAAAAGCCAAGAGAAACACCAGGGGAGTTTTAAATTACTTTATTTTACCTTTAGGAGAGTGTGTTACATCCAAGAAGATGAATGCAGATGGCCTTGGATGTGACACTTCATGGAAATAAGATGCCGAAAGTATTCCAGGGCATGAAATCTTCCCATATTTTCAAGTACAATTACCAGAGGTTACATCATGTTAAAAGCAACTCTTCTGTGCCCTGGGATCTTGCTTTAACGTTGCTATTTCAGGTTAGCTAATAGCCCTTTTATTTTTTTGTTTCAATTAAACCTTTTTTGGCAAGAAAAGCTGATTCTTCAGTCCTGGGATGCCGAGTGTGTTGTCTGCAGTGGGATTTTATCCTCACGCTGAGTTTGGACTGCCTGGCCAAAGGACAGAGATTTTTGTCTTCTCTCACATTTGATGGAGCGCAGCAAAACTGATCTTGTGTCTCTGAGAACAGAGAACTCTGTGCTGATCTCTACATTTAATATAAAGAAGGATTGGCCAGCACGAAATGGATGCAGGAGAGCAATAAAAGCCTTGATGCAGTGGAGTGTAAAGCAGAGTGGGATAAACAGCTCTGCCTACACACTGTGCAAGTTTTAAGATTCAGTTGTTTGATGAGTGGGCTGCTCGGGGCTGGCCCTTTTCTTGTAGCTTGCTGCAAGAAATTAAAATAATTCCTGTGGAATAAACATTTCTTTCTACCTTTTCTGCCCATACAAATGAGAGCAGTGATCAGAGGGGTGTGTGAGTGGAAAGGCAATTATCCCAGTGCAGGAGGTGGGAGCCAGCTCAGGGCCAGCAGCTTGTGGAGGCAGGAATCTGCAATTATGGAATTAAGGAATTCTGTATAGTTTTAGCCCAACCTGCCTTGTGTCCTAAACCCCTCCAGCCCAGAGGTTTACCTTGCATTGGCTGCTCTGAGGCATTTTCCTTCTCAAGAAGATAATTTGGAGGCCAGGCTGAGGGAGGCTTGGAAGGATCTAGAAAATAAAGTGAGAGATTTCATGCTCTGGGTAATAAACCATGGGGAAACAGGGCTGGGAGAAACATTACCTTTTCTTTAAAATTCTAATCAACATGCACAGAGAATAACACAGAATAGCTGAGAATAACCCAGATCCCCACAGCATCCACTAAATGCTTTGATTATTTATCATTGCCCATTTTTTATGGAAACAGTTGACATTAGATTATTAGTGACCTGGGTGGTATTTGATTTTTTTCCTCCCTGGAGGTTAAAGACTTTGTAGTTTCCTGTTCTAGGTCCTTTTTAAAATTCATTTCAGAGCATCAAAAATATATTGTTCCATCAAGTTTATTTCTCTGACATTTATTCAGTGCCGAGTGTGATCCTAATATTAAAGGTTTTTGATTTGAAGCCCAGGATACAGACAAGGCTTTTCAGGGGCCTCCCCTACAACAGGACATTTCATCACTGCCTGGGAAGTTAATATGTTAGAACAGCATAATTATTTGAAGGAGTATTTGTTTTTCAGGGATTTGTGGGTGATATTGGATGGCTCAGCCCAGTTGTGTCACAAGGTATTAAGGCTTCTGCCTGCTAAAGTCATGGAGCTGGGCCTATCTAGAGCCAGAAATAATATTGTGTGAGAGCCAGTGACAGACTGACTCCAGCTCAACTCTTTATCACATGGTATATTAAATTTAAACACAATTGTTGAATTCCTTGCTGCGGGCCAACGCTTTTTGATGTCTCCTTCTATTAAAGTTGTAATGTCCCTTTTAGCCCGTGAAACTCACTCCTGCAAGGTGTGTTTCTCAAATAATTAGCCTCTCATTAACGATGGCAGCAGAATTAATTGGGCTGTTAGCACGAGGTTGGGCACCCAGTTGGGAATTACAGGGAATTAAGCACAATTTGATTGTGGGGACACTTCCTGGGGCTCAATAATCAGATGCTCATGGGCATCATTCTGTAGGAAAGGGCAGTTTCAGGCTGGAGCATTTTTTAAACTCTGGAAATATGAAGGAGAAATGCAAGAACTCTTAGGAAATTTGAAAGCATTTGTTGACAATTTAAGATCCAGTGAAGGTTTTCCTCTTTATCAGCACAGAAAGTACTGCCAAGGAGCCCCCAGACACCATAAATCATCCAGCAGAGTGGAGAGGCTGAGAAGATTACAAAGGAAATGCTCTGGGGCAGGCAGCATCCTGAGAAGTCATTGCTTAGGGTTTGCTGTATCTAAAATGGACATTTCACCTGCCATTAACTCCCGTGCCTAATTAGAAAATGGTTTCATCTTTGTCTGGAGTTGCTGGAGACTGGCAGGTGTCCCTGGCACATCAGAGCTCTGCACACAAATGAGGGGTGAACCTGTCCACTGAGTTTCAGACAGGAAAAAAAACCCTAATCCCTATTTGTAGGCAGCTTGTTAATTATGCTTTCGGCTCGGTGTAGGGAAGAACATTCCAGACAGCAAGGCCATGCTCTGTTCCTGATTGTGCTTTCAGCTGGATAAATAAATATCCTTCCTCAGCCCGTCCTAAGGAGGTGGGAAGGAGCAATTTCTGCAAAGTGCAGATTTCCTCCTGAGCCCTCTCTTCTTCCAGGAGCAAGAATTTCAATGAGCTGGTGGGAAAACGCCTGAAAATGCAATAAAGTTCCATTAGGCTGCATTATCAAATCTCCCCTCACAGGGATGCAAGCCCCTGTGTGTGTGTGGAAACATTCACATCCTCACTGGACACTGAATTTGCAAATCACATCTTGCCCAACAGTCTTAATCTTTTGTGTCTGAATAAATCAGTGCTGATTTACAACAACAACCTGGAAAAAACCCCAGATCCTGCTGCTCCCAGGGTCACCCAGAGGGGTTTGTTTCCAGCTCAGTTTGGTTTCTTGCCTGCAGGTTTGCACCAGTTCTTTTTGCAGAGTTATTGTAGGTGCTTTCAATAGCTGGGTATTTGAGAGCAGCGTTTTTTCCTTGTTTTTCCAAGGACTGTTACAGCCTGAACATGACATTAATTCTCATGGGAGAAACAGAAACTCACCTAGTGAAGGCTTGGGATTTTCTATCTTCTTCTTCTCTCCTTTTTTAATTTTTGCTTAATGGTTTCCCCATGTCCCATCCTGCTGAATTCCCAGTGCACTGCTGTGGGAAGAGCTTCCACAGGGATCAGCAAAGGCATCTCATGCTCTTGGCAGATCAATACTGGGCTTATTAATCCGTTTGCTTTGGTAACAGCTTGGCTCTTTTGGGATTCTTTCAGGATTGGCTTCAAACTGACGAGTTACTCTGCCAGTTCAGCAAATGCTTTAATTTAGAAATTGCAGCTTTTTCAGACTGACTCTGTGTTTAACCTAAAACCACAGAATTTATTTGTTCCCCAGCCAATTTGTTGCAGTACTGAAGTGCCCCACACGTGCTGTGGGTCACATCAACAAGAGATTTTCTGTTTTCCTTTCCAGCCCTTTGCTGGTGGAATATTATTTCTGCTGGAGAATGTGGATTGATTTTGTAGTTCAGAGAACTTTTATAATCTCTTCTGAGTTTAAGCTCATTTCAGAGAAATCTCATGGTCCTGGAGAAAGGAACATCAATGTTGCTCTGAGCATTTCCCTTCTGGAGAGCAGGTGACTTCTTTTGAGTGATTATATATTTTTTGGGAAAAAAACTTCTCCCTACATTTTATGGGACCGTTTGATAACTCAGAAAATAAACATCAATTTGAAGTTTGGCCACCAGTTTGTGCCACTTCTGTGTGTAGATATTTGAGGACTTCAGTGTCCTAATCTGAGGCAGATCTCCTCAATACATGTAGCCCCTATAATCTTAAATAGTGATTTTATTTCTGGGTCTGGCAAGTTCCTTGGTGCTTTCTGGAACATTCCTCAGGTCTCTGTGCTGAGTAATGCTGCAGGTCCTGAGTAAACTTCTCCTTCCCTCTGGTTAGAAACAAAACAACTGTAAAATTGTTAACTCTCAACTCCCATTAATAGAAAGGCCCTTCAGGTGTCAATTTTGGACCCAAATTATTTCAGGCTTTTAAGAGTTCCTATTAGACTTATGAGCATGCAGATGCCTAAAATGGCCTTAAAACCCCATTAAGGGTACAAACGGGAACACAATTTGTACTGACTCATATAATTGTGAAGAACATTTAAAACACTGATTACTCTCCAAAGACAGGGAGAATAAGGATGAGTGTTGGGAAATCAAAGGCATAAAGAGTAAATGACCCTTGTGAGGTGGGTGACAGTTTGGATTCTCATCAGGACACTTCTTGCTGTGACAGATGCATCTTGTTATTCATTATTAACCTTTGATGATGTAAAATTGCCTAATTGCTTGAGGCATCGTTTGGAGTCAATCACCTTTCTCATCCTCCATATGAAAACTTCACAAGTCCTGTGCTTTTTCCCCCCAAGTTCCCGGAGCTCGTTGGTGGGTATTGATGAAATGATTGTGCTCCAGTCGAGTGGCTGAGCCACCCACAGGGTGACAGGAGGGAGCTGGCAGTGAGTCTGGCAGGCAGCTGGAACGCTGCCATGCCCAGGAGGCCCCCAGATGTGGGCTGAAGGGGATTTCAGAGCTCACAAACGCTGTCAGACCCAGTCAGGGTCTCCCTGTGGAGGTCCCTCCTCGCTGACTGAGATGCTGGAGCAGAGCTGTGCTCATCATCCTTCCATCTGATACCACACTGGTCTGTGCTGGGAGAGGGACAGCTCTCCAGGAGGAAAAAGGGAAAGAATTCAGCCCATATTTTGGGAATATTTTGGGGATATTTTGTGTTTGAGACACTCACTCCTGCTCTGCCAGGGCCGTGCAGGGAGAGCAGAGGCTGATTCCCTCTGACTCCATCAGAGACACGAGCCAGATTTCCTGAGCTCTGCCTTCCCAGCCCTCCTCCCTGAGAGCTGCCAGCCCAGCCCCATGGCCACAAGTGCCACTGAACCTTCTGGAGGTGTTTATTGAACTCTGGGAGGATCAGAAAGGCACTGAAGTGACAGACTGGTGTGTGCTCTGGAGTAAATCCCCTTATCCCATGCCAGGAGACCAAGGCTCCAGCAGAGGAGGAACTTGATGATCTGATTCTAATTAGTTTCTTGATTTAATGGCAGTAATTTTACTTTCACGATGGTTGCCATTGCCCCAGCTAGCAGGGATAATAGACTTGGTTTCCTCAAAGGCTCATTTCTGCTGCAGCCTCTGTTGAATCTTAAGCAATAACAAGCAGAAGCCCATAGTTACTTCAAAATTATGGGATTTTGGTGGTTAAAAATGTCATGTTCTCTCACCTGAGTTGTTGACTGGGAATTGCCAGTGTAAGAAAATGAACGGTCATAAAATTAAAATATAGCTCGAGTTGACTCCATTACCTTCTAAGATGATCTTTTTGTTTCCTTGCTGATTTAAACACCTGCAAGTTAAAGTCCTCATGAAACCAGAAATGGGCAAATAAAAATTTTAAGGAAATTAAATAACATGGGATGGGATGTGTTTACACCAGTAGAAAAACCAGAATGACTCCACAGAAGATAATTAAAAACAAGGGAAACAAATGGACTGATCTTAATGACCTAATGGGTGAAATGTTATTAAAGTAAAATTCAGTTTTGGTTACAGGAACCAAAAATGCTGTCAAAAATTACACCTGAGCTGCAGAACTATCAAAGCTTGTAACTTTAATTATTTTATTTGCCTTTTTCACTTGTAAAAATGTCACTCTCCACAACTGGATTAGAACTGGATGAGGGATCTTCACTTTTCCCCCCTCTGTGTTTTGCACAATTCACAGATGGATTCAGCTGGGGAAAGTTGTCTGAAGCTTTTGAAGGTTCGAGCTCTTTGCCAAGCTTTAATCCCTTCATTAAGGGTAATTCTACATCCTTCTGCCTTTGTCCTGCCTTAAATGGAATTTCCCATTATTATTTCTTGCACCTAGTTACCTTTCTAAACTCTCCAAGGCAAGGAATGCTTACAGCCCTGAGGCCTTGAGCTCCCCAATTCCTCATTCACAGAACATCTCCTGACTCCTGTGATAACTCCAAAGCCTCTGCTGGATCGTTCCTGAATTCTGAAAAGCAAAAAATACATTCACAGTGCTCTCTTAGTTATGAATAATAATAATAATAATCCAGCCTCTGATCCAGTGCACGCTCGTTTATGTGTTAAGGTGTATCCATATGTGTAGTGCCTTGGGAATAGTTTGTTAAAGAAAAGCCAAATTGATTCAATGTTGCATTTCCTGTGTTGTTCATTAAATGTTTGAAGTAAAATGCTCGTAAAGAATGTGTGAAGATGCATTTTAAATGAAAATATGTAAATGGGGAAAACACACACTGGAACATTTAATTAAAACATGAAGCGTGAAGATGTATTTCTGTTCTGTCAGGAATTTGTGCTCAAATGTTCTGGAAGATCCCCAGATCCTGAACACGTTCCCATCGTGTACAGCCACAGCCACTCGAATCTGTGAGGAGCTTTTCAGTTTGCAGAGCTCTGTGACCAGCAGCCTGAGTGTCTCCAACAATGGATTACCCTGAAGTGCACATCACAAACACAAGGAAGAACAAATCTCAGTCAGAGCAGAGAGCGAGATATTAAAACCATAATTCAGCCCCCAAGGTGACAGAGGAGGATGAGCCAGTGAGGCTGTGGCACCATGAGCATGGAACAGGAGCAGTTCTGGGTGGATAAACGCATTCTGCCCCAATAAAAGTGCCTCTCCTTACAGCAGGGCTCCTTGGCAGCAGCAGGGAGCATCAAACACCAGGCTGGTGCCTACAAACCCTGGAGTCCAGCTGAGGCAACCTGGAGCTCATCTAGGAGAGCTGCAGGAGTTTTTATTAACACTCAAAAGCCAGGCTGTTGTTTTGACTTGATTCTCTTCCCTCCCCAGATAAAGGAAATCATGACCAAACCTCCTGGTGTGGCTGGGCCAGCTGAGGGCACCTCCATGGAGTGCCAATCCCGTGGGTGATGCCCGTGGAAACTCTGGATGATGGTGATTTCCATCCACCAGGATCCTTGGTGGGGTCCCACTTGTGTCCCAGCCACGGAATCCCCCCAGCTGGAAAAGCTCATCTCATATCTCATCTCATCTCATCTCATCTCATCTCATCTCATCTCATCTCATCTCATCTCATCTCATCTCATCTCATCTCATCTCATCCAGTGCAATCCCAGCCCTGTCCCACTGCTGCTCCAGGGGACTTGCTCCCAAAGCCCTGGGCAGTGGGGCTGCTGCCCACCCTGGGCTGCTCTGGACACAAAAGCAGAATTTCCTGGCTCTCTTCAGTGATAAATGACTTCCAGCACCAGCTCCACCTTCCCTCTTTGGTTCAAAGCAGGAATTTTCACCACGTCCCTGTGAACCCTTCCTGCTCACTGTACACATGGAAATAATTCAAGAATTCAGAGTCTTGGTTTATTTGAGTCCTGGGATCTTCTCCCAGAATGACCTGGAAGCTTTCTCCTTGTTGCAATTGCAGCTGCTCCTCTGGAGATGATGTCCTTGTGTTTTCCTGGTTTCCTTTGGGCATTCCCAGATTTATTGGGTTTTCCACAGCTGCTGGTGCTGGCATTTGGAATCTCATCAGCCACACCTAAAACACTTTCCCCCTAATTCCTTCCTGGCCTGGGTCACTTTGTCAGTCCTGCTATCACACCCTGGTTGCAATGATTTATCCAGTGGTACTAAGACAAAATAACATGTTTTAGTATCTTTTAATTAGAAAGGAAAATAAAATGATAGAGTCACAGCAAGTGTTGCTTGTGGACAGGGCTTCCAGTGGCTTCAGGTGCCTCTTCATTATTCATTTTGTGTGTTTATTGCTGAAGAGAAAGAATTACAGGTGTCTGGAGGGCCATCAGTGGGTAAAAGACACTGTCCTAATGGCAGAAAAGTCATTTAAAAATTACTTACTTGGCTTTTCTGTTCCTATGGCAGAGCTGGAGCTGAGCTGGACGTGATGCTTTTAACAGAAGTTATTGAAACACTCCCTGGCCAGCCCTTTAACCAACGTTTTTGCAATGATTTCTGATTTTTAATGCACAAAAGTCTGGTGTAAGAGGCACGGCGTGGTGTGTGAGACTTGGCAGGGAAACCTCCAGGTGTCCCCATGTGGAATCTGCTTTGCTGTCCCTGTCCCCAGCCAAGGACAGAGCTGGTGGCCTGGGCCGGACACTGGTGACCAACGCTGTGCAGTGTCAGGAAAATGTTCATTATTGTGGTTTCCTGAGGCTCAGGGACACTGAGATAGAACTGACCCAGGGGCAGAGATGTGTCAGGCTGCTCCTGCCTGCCCAGGGCTAAAAAAGGAGCACGAGGAGATTAGTGTCCAGTGCAAGGTCTGGAAGAGCAGCACATCCAGAGGGCCCTGGTTTGTGGACTTAGGGATTGGGGAGATGAAGGGAATTTGCTCATTCCAAGGAAAATCAGTAACAAAATATTATTTACACTGTTCTTCACGCAGACAGGACAGCTCTCCACCATTTATCAGTTCTCCATGGGTAGAAATTCCATGTTTGAAAGGCAGAATGGGTTCTGATCTATCTTCTGCAGCCTGCTGAAATAAACCCCCTGACCTAAACAACTCCACATTTTCTCACCTTTGATTTTTAATGCTGAGGCTTGAACCTACATTTATTTATTAACTACAACACATTAACAACAGTTTAATTAGAAACACCCCTTCTAAAGCCAGAACGCTTCTGATGTGAAGGAAACCAAGGGTATCAGAATGCTCCCAAAGCCCTCAGCATTGCTGTTTCCCACCAAGAGGGGTAAATTCTGTCACATAAAACCTGTTGCTGTGCTTCTCCCCGAGCCTCAGCTCTGCCTGTCTCCAGCTGGATGCTCCGAGGAGTTGCTGGGTAATTTACTCAGTCAAATGTGCATTTAAGGCTTCAATTGCTTCCTTGAGGTAGAGCCCCCTCATTCTGGATTTCACAGAAAAGCAATAGAGAACTGAGGATGTAAAATGGAGTGCTTAAAAAATGTGCTTTGCAGTCCTGGTTAACTCTGTCCACATCTCTGCAATCCTTTAAATTTACAGAAACACGGTGGAGTTAAAGAATGTAATGATATTTTTTATCATCCTTCCCAAGAAAGTTCATGTTCCAGGAGAACCTGAAGCAGCAGCAGTGCTGTGAGCTGTGTGAAACCGAGTTTCTGGATTTTTTTTTTTTGTTATGGATGTATCATAACGCAGCCAGGGTTCTGCTCAGCCACCCAAAAAACATTCAGTGAGATCAACCTCAACATTTGGTTCCCCTCTCTTGATTCATGAAAGGAAAAAACCTGCCCTGGCTCCCTGGGATGGATGAGGGTTGTGCAGGGATGAAAAGCTCCAGAGTGTTGTTATCACAGTGAAATATTGAGAGTTTGTGGTGGTGGTAGGAATTAATTTTATTTATTTACCAGCACCCCCGAAGAATGGGAGGTTATTTGTTGTATGAGCTGTGCTTGTCACCAGGGAACAATCCTCCACTCACTGTGAGAAACCTGAAGTATTGTTTTAAAGGATGGCCTGGACCTGCATTTCAGAGGGGGAATTTTAATTACTCAGACACCGAGAGACAAAAAAAGGCTGTGGTTATGTTTCACTGCACATTTTGCTTTCCTTGCCTGAGATTTTTCATCCTGATGAGATAAGCTTCCTTTTTAAGGAAAATTTCTCCACGTACCCACTTGGAATGTCTCAGCCCCTGGGCTGCTTGATAATGGGATTGCAGATATTTGGTTTTTTAAACAGATTACTGAGGCGACTGAATGCAATATTGAGATTTAACAATTGTTATTAGGACTCGTCTTCCTGCAGGTCTGGGATGGGAATTTCAGTTTAATCACTGCAACTCAGAGTTATGAAGTTCAGCTGAAATAACCATTTGCAATTACGCGGCTGAAGCCTCCTGAGAGAGCTAAAACTCGCCTCAGACTGAGATGCAGTAAACAAATTTCCAGCCCTTCCCTTTCCTTCCAGGATCGAAGGGAAGTGATGGGACCGGGTTGGACAGGGCTTGGAGCAACCTGGGGTAGTGGGAAGTGTCCTTGTTGTGGAGACAACACAGAACATTTCACTCTGAAACGCTTTCAGAAGCCTTTAGCAGGGGATTTAAAATTATTTGGCTTTGAAATATGACTTGGTTAAACTCCCTGGGGGGTTATCCTTGCTCACCTGAGCACGGGGGAGATTCAGAAAAAAACCTTTGATGGGAGCTGTGGCAGATTTCCCCCATTTTCCTCTCTGCTCTCTTTAGTGTGTTTTGCCCTTTCCCTTTGGGATCTGAAGGAAGCTGTGTCAGAGCAGGTTCCACCTGAGCAGAGTGGGAGACGTTTGCAGAGCTCTCAGTGACCATCACATCTGGAATTAACCTCTGCAGAACAAGACTGAGCACAGCCCTCACTCACCTCGGCCAAACCCAAGGGCATTTTCCCCATGGAACAGTGAAAAGTGAGGAGCACTTCCCTGCTGTGGAAAACAGAGGAGTGTGTGTCCTCCAGCTCTGCAATTCCAGCAGCATTTTAAATGACCTCTGGAGCTCGGACACATTTGCACCCTGCATGTGCAGGGTGTGAGTGCTGAAATGTCTCCTGTTCTCAGCTGACCCACAGGCTCTGCTTGGAGAAAACTGAATTCCAGCCACAAAGGAACATCCCCTGGATTTTTCTTGCTGTGCTCTTCAAACCCCAGAGCACGACTAAAACGTCAATTACTGAGGCAAAGAGCTCGGGGAGTTTCAAATAAGGATTAGACAATGATCTGAATGAGAATGGGCGAGGTAAAAAGATAAGGGCTGTCAAGTTGCCTGCATCTGCTTATAAATTCCTCATCAGCATCCGAGGAAAGCAGAAATCCCACCAGCACTGGCAGCAGTGCTCCCCTGTGGCACTGACTTTGGGGGATCTCTGGGTTGCTAAGAGATGTTTTAAACAGCCCCATTTTTCAGGTTTTGCACTTTTTCTGCCACCCAGGCTCCTTTGTTGTGGGAAGAGATGATGCCTGAAATAGCTGCACCCCTTGGAATGCCTGCTCCCTGTAGAACAAGAAGGGTGTTGTCAATCATTGGGGCTTAGCTGAGCTCAGAATAGGTGGATCTTGCTCATATTTTTAAATTTCTGCCCAATATGTGTAGCAATTATTCCCTAGTGCCTGAGGGGAAGGGAGCAGGACCCCAGCAGCCTTGGCACTGTACAGATGCTACAAAATCCGGGGGAAGAGTTTCATTTTTTTAGGTTTATCTTCCCCCAAGTGCCTGATGGTGAAATATCCTTCTGAGAGGGGCAAAGGGCAGATCTCTGAGGGCTGCTGATGGTAAAAGCTTGGCTTGGTGTCTGAGCTCAGCCCCTGGAGTGTCTCTGCCCAGCTTCTGCCTCCAGGGAGAAGCAGAACTGGGATATCCAAGTGAAGCTGGAGCTCATGGAGCCTTTGTGGTTCTCCTGCCTACACAGTTCCCATCCCTCAGCCCAGCTGCCTGTCCCAGTTCTGCCCCAGTTCTGTGCCAGTTCTGTGCCAGTTCTGTCCCAGTTCTGCCCCAGTTCTGTCCCAGTTCTGTCCCAGTTCTGCCCCAGTTCTGTCCCAGTTCTGTCCCAGTTCTGTCCCAGTTCTGCCCCAGTTCTGTCCCAGCCCAGCTCCTTGTTGGGCCCAAGCTGGAGTGTGTCCCAGCACCTTTTGGGATGTTTCCCCAGGACATCCGTCTGTTTTCCCCTCTCAGTGACAGCCTTGAACCACATTTGGGGCTCCCTGGGCCCTTCCCAGTGAAACAGCACATCCCCTGAGGCAGAAAGAGGCTTCCCCAAACGGGGATCCTTTCCCAAGGAATGGGGAATACATTTCCCGGGTCTGTGTGTCACACACAGGAACGGTTTGGTTCTCTCCAGCAGAAAGCAGCAATGCCTGACACCTCAATCTGTGCTGAACTGCAGCTCTCTGCAGCCCTGGGAGCCTCCAGAGCCTGCCTGGGGCTGCTGGGCTGGGGAAGAGCAAATGAACTTGGATTTCTGTGTGTGCATTCCCCCTCAGACAGGAGAGCTGGGCAAGGTGCTGCAGAAATAACCCAGCAATGATCTCCTGAGGAGCTGTTTGATGGAGCAGTGGGGCTGTGGGTCAGCTCAGGGTGAGCTGCAGCTGCCAGCACAGCAGAGATGCCTTGGAGGAGGAGCTGGGAGCAGTGACAGGCACCTTCTCTCTGTCAGGGTACTGGAAAGTGCAGAAAAACCCAATTTCACCGAAGCTTTAACAAGCTGGAGGCTTTCTGTGGGCCAGGGAGCTGCAACCAGCATCCTCAGGGCAAAAGGTGAAGAGCAATCATGAAGATTTTGGAAACTGGTTGAGGAAAAGGCTGTGGAGATGCTGGAAATAAAGAAAAGAAACTTCTGCCTGAGAGGAGAACGTCAGCAGGGAAGACTCAGAGAGAGGGGGGAAGAGACAGAAGCGGGTTATATTTATCAAGGTGATAACCATAACAATATGTTGGAAGTCTGGCAGCGCTGCTCCTAAGAACACTTGAAACACTGAAAATCAAGACAAGAAAATTACCAGCTAATTTCATGCAGGAACACATCCTCCACGGTTCTGTTAAGAAAAGAAGATGGGATAATGGGGAAGCTTTGCTGAAATCATTTTTCTTTTAAACAAGGAACGAGGTGGTGCCACTGACGGAGATTTGGGAGCCCAGAGCTGTGAGACAGACACAGAGATGCACAAAGCAGCAAAGAGCAGTTCTGAATGAAACACTCAGTGTGCCAGGGGGATGAAACCATGAGGCTGGGCTTGAGGAGGCTGCAGATCCCTCCCTCCAGGCTGTTTCTCCTGGTTTCTCCCAAAATAAAGCCTGGGCAAACCCTGGGAACGTGGATGTGGTTCCCCATTCCAGTCTCATCACCCGGGCTGGAATAAAAGCAGGACTCAACAGGCTACAAACCCTGGGACACCACAGGCATCATCAAACCTTTTCCTGATGAGAGGTTTTCCACATCTCTCCTTTTCCCTCAAACTTACAGCAGGGATGTGTTTGGGGTCTGGTGATCTAAAATGTCCTGACAAGATCCACATGAACACACAGCAGTGAGCTCAGGAAGGAAAAGCAGCTGGGAGTCACTGAACCACAAGCTCTGGCACGTCCAGTAAAACTCAGCACATGGAATTTAGGCAAAGGGAAATATTTAAGCCCAACATTTCACCAGACTGTGCCCAAAAATATTTTGAGAAGTTTCGTTCACTTGGTGTTTTTACTGTTTCTGTTTGTTTGGTTTTGGTTGGTTTGGGTTTTTAGTTCACTTTAGAAAAGTTCAGTTCACTTGGTAACTTTTAATTTTTGCTCCATGGCCATTAAAATAAAATCTCATTGATTTTGAGAAGAAAAGGAAGAAAAATGGCCACATTTCATTATATTCCTATGCCCAGGGAACAGCAAAAAATGTTGGAAAACCAAAGTGTCCTTCCTGTCCTGTTCAACCAAGAGGCTGAGCATTGCTATTTCAGAATATTTGATCAGAGCCAAAGCTCAGCCTCTGAGCCTCTTTCAGCTTGACCATTATTACTATAAGTGATGTTTTAATTTTTGTCTAAAGCCAAGAAAAGTGTTTTATTTTCCCCAGCTGGCCCAGAGACAAGGGACTGAATCCCCAAAGATAAAGTCATGGGGCAGTTCTCACGTGTTACTTTATTCCCCTGCTCAAAGCCCTTCTCCTCTCCCCACTGATGTTTGATATAAAGCAAAATAATCAGAAAAGAAGAGGCTTTAAAGTGTGGCTGTGAAATCTATCCCACGTTCAGGGCTGTGGCTTCCCTCTCCAGCCACCTGAGGGGTGTCTGTCCCGAGGGGTTCAGATCCCTGAATTCCATCAGGGAGCACTCCAGGAATTGAAATCTGCCCTTTCCCAGGGATTTATCTCTGATTTCAGCCTGTCCAGGGCGGCTCTGCTCCGGGCAGAGATCAGACCTTGGCGGGTTCCAGGATCTTGCCAAGACCCAGCACAAGCCCGAGGGGTCCAGGACAGCCTCAAGCTGTGACTTCAGTGCCAAAAGAAACTCAAAGAACCCAGTTCAACCCTCGTGGCTGAGCAATAAAATCCTCCCTGAGAGCCCTCTGACACCAGAGGGTGCCAGGCACTGGGAAACACGGATTGCACAGATCCTGAGCACACAGGAATACACGGAGATGAGAAAACCAGCTTTTATTTTCAGCCGCCTCCTTGGGAGATGTTGTGCCTTGGCAGGGTTCAGGAGAGCTGGACACAAAGCCCCAGCACTGGCACAGAGGTTTTCCAGGGGAACAGCCACAGCCAGCCCCATTTTCCATGTGGAGCCGTGCTCCAAGGTGTTGGGAAGTGATCTTCCCCAGGTATTAGTGCACAGCTTCTAAAGGACCTCTCTGTGCTCGTAACCAACACCAAGAGCAGTGGGAGGCTTTCTCAGAACCATGGAATTACTGAGGCTGGAAAAGCCCTCCCAGACCATGGAGTGCACTGTTCCCCCAGCACTGCCAAAACCAGAACAAACCCCTGTTCCCAGGCAAAGGGAAAATTGGAAGGGCAGTTCCTCACCTGAAATAAAACTTTTCAACTTGATTAATCATCAGCTGAAGGTTTGGCCTAAAATCTTCTATTTCTTTGACAGAGAAGATAAAAATAACTCGCTCTTCTCTGTTCATGTATTTTCACCTGTCCCAGCAGTGGCAAATTTACTCCCTTTTTCTCCTACCAGGCCTCTAGAAAGACCAAGGCCAGAAAATACCAGGCTGGAGCTCGTTTTGCCTTCCCTGACATCAACATGTGGATGACAGGAACTTCAGCTGCAAACCCAGAAGTGAAATTCCCTCGTTTTCAGATCCTGTTCCCACTGAAACCTCCCCTGACAGTGGCAAGGTTGAACATTGGAAATGAAGGGCAGTGTTTGGTGTGCAGATCTTTAATTGCCAAGGTGTGGGCTGAGCATGGGGAAATACCCACGGGGTGAGTCTGGGTCTGCTGGGATTTACTGGCACAGAATGGAGCTGGAACTCTGGGATGAGATTTCATTTCCCAGTTTGTTTTACAGAGCTCCCCTTTGGTGCTGGAACAAATCCCTGAGCTCTGCTGGAGCATCAGGCAGGAATCACCTGCAGCAGTGAAAGGTTGGGGACAAGGACAGGGACAGGGACAGGGACAAGGACAGGGACAGGGACAAGGAGCCATGGCAGAGACAGGCAGAACTGCAGGACCAACGAGGCAGCCTTCATGTGCTCGGGGGAGGCAGATGTGATACAGGAATTAGTCTGAGTCTCAGCAGGCTGACATTTCCCAGCAGCAGAAGTGTCACCACAGTGATTGGCACTGTCCCCACGGGAGGGTGTTGCCAGGAAGGGTTGATGATGCTGGGTCAGGTGGAGCCTTTAGGGCAGGGGTGAGTCTGCAGAGGTGTGTGGGCAGTTCCTCTGTGCCCTGCCCTGGCACAGAGAGCTGTGAGCACACTCTGGGAGCACTGGTGGCATTCCTGGCACCACCAGCAGCTGTGGCACAGCTGGGCTCTGCCAGCTGCTCCTTAGCTCAGGAGCTGAAACTGAACTTAAGAGAGTCACAGGTTGGAAAAGCTCTCTGAGAACATCAAATCCAACATCCCTCAGCACTGCCAGGTCCCCAAGTGCCACATCCACACAGCTTCTAAACCCTCCAGGGATGGGCACTGCCCTGGGCAGCGGTGCCAGGGCTGGACAGCCCTTTCCAGGAAGGATTTTCCCCCAATATCCCACCCAAACCTCCCCTGGTGCAACCTGAGGGCGTTTCCCTTCGTGCTGTCAGTTGTTACAGGGACAAAGGACTGATCCCACCTCGAGACCTCCCAAAACAGCTCCAGCAGCCTCTGGAGATGTGGCTGCCCCAGGACCAGGTGCTCTGTGCACACCTCTCCTTGGCCATGGCAGAGGATGGGTGGTTCCAGAAAGGAAACTCCTCATAAAATCCTCATAAACCCCCCCAAAAAACAACTTCAAACCAAGGGAAGAACATCCCCCCTGCTCCCCAGGGCACTTTGCTCCTGCTCTGCTGGTGGTGGATGGGGTTTGAGTCACACAGGGACTGAAACAAGCTCCCCAGCCAAGCTTTTTTGTTTGTTGACTCCCAAATTGCAATCAAATCTTGGTTCTTGGTGAAGCCACTGCTGTCCCAGCTGGTGGCCTTGGAGAGGGGTGGCAGCTCTGGGACTGGGACACACTGATGGATGGCTGTTTAAGGCTTCCCCTCTGTCTTTAAATTGCTTTTGTTAGAGTCTGACAGCCAAAAGCAATCAGAGCCATCCACAAATGGGCATGTTAGGAAATAAAGGTGTAACAGGAGGGTAAGGAATTGTTCACAGCCAAGGCAATAATGGATTTCCTGAGGGGGATGTCAGCTTTAGGGCTGAGAGGCCCAACAGCACAGCTCATCTTGGGGCAACTTTCCTTCTTCGTGCATTTCCCAGCCTTTAATGTAGCTAATTATTATATTTCCATGAAGTGACCCTGCCAGCAGTGAGCAGGGGTAGCCTGGAAGTTCTGGGATGGTATTCCTGGGCAATGGAACCTAACAAAGCACTCTGGAACAGGCAGACACGGCTCAGGGCAGCTGACTCTGGAAAGACCAGGGAAACCCTCGGGGTCAGGGATGAGTGGGCTGATCTTGGAAACAGCAGGAAAAACACCAACATTCACTTTGGCTTCCCTTGAAGCTGCCATTGTCCCCGTGGATAAAGGCAGCAAAGGTTTCACCAGAGTGTGTTTGGTGTCACTGGGGAAGGACAAAGTCACCTCCAGTCCTTTGTCACTGGGAGCCTGAGCCCTCCACACGCTGCTGGTGACAAACACCCTGTCCTTGTCCCTCTGTCCCCCTGGGTGTCCCCCTGACCCCAGGCTGACTCAGCCCAGCCATGTGCACTGGGTGAGCACAGTTTCACAATCAAATAATCCGTCACTTCTCAAAAAAGGGGCAAATTTACTCAACCACTTGGAAGAAAAAAAGGGAAACGCAGCCTAAAATTCCTTTTATTTATAGTGGGAAATGAAGCATGAGTAAGATGATTAGAACTGTAATTAAACAAGAGAGTCAAACCCACAGATTGGCACAACATGGAGAAGGAGGCTCTTGGAGAGACAGCATCCTGAATCCTGAAGTATTTTTCCCACTGCAAGCCCCAGGGACACCTCTCCTTCATTTGCTGCCTAACAAGAAGCTCTGCCCAAAAGCCCCTCTGTTTACCTAGGAATGAAAGCTGGGCCTGAGGAAAAGGTCGAGCCAATTTTCTTACTGAAATATCCTGCACACAGAGACATGCAGAGATCCTGAAATCTGAGCTTCATTACAAAGGGGAAAAAACAATTTCCTCAGGATGACAGGAGAAAAGCCCGGAGGAGATCCTGTCTGCAGCCAAGTAAAGCTGGAGTCTGGCTCCAATCCTGAATTCCATCCCTCTCTGGCACTCACCAAACACCAGCTCAGCTCTGCAGATGCCATGAACATCCTAAACCCATGTTGTATTTCAGTCCCATCACTGCTGTCCTTCCTGGATGATGCAGCTCTTGGCACATTTTCCACAGCTCTCCCAAGCCCACATCCGAATTCCCTGCGATAGGTTTCCATATCTTGCTGAGAGGCAGATAATCCACCCTTTGTCACTAGGGATTGATGCCTGTCTCGAAAAAAAAGAACAACTCCATTGCATCAAAGAAAAGCAGTTAGGAATAAATTTGCCACTGCTAACAAGCTTGACTGGGTCAGAGCTTTGTGTGCTGGAACAAAGAGTTTAAGACCCTGGAACATGTTTGGATTGCAGAGGAAATTCCATTGAGGGATGCACTGAATCACTTGAGTTTGTAGATCAGGTCTTGCACCGGAGGAAGATCAGACCCTTACAGGGCACCTGCTCTGCTCTAGAACTGGTTCAACAAGATCTGGGGGGTTTTTTTGAGACAGAAGACACCAAATTCAGCACAGTGCCAGGGGGAAAACGCTAATTCCCGGCTCTGTCATTGGCTCATTCATCCATGCAGGGCTTAAAGCCAACTGGGAGCTCAGTGTGCAATGGGAGCTGCTAAGAAGAGTTCCAGGAGACAACTTTGGCACTCGGCAGCGGGGTGAGGAGAGCAGCTCTGGGGGATCTGGGAGGGCTGCAGACTGCTGGGCTGTGCTCTGACAGTGACAGACTCTGCACTGCCTGAGCTGCAGAGATTTGGCTGGAGCCGTAGACACATCTGCTGTGGCCCTGCTCAGCCCTGCCCGCCGCTCCCAACCCGCCGATGCTCAAGGCAGGGAGTTCTCGGGAAGCTGTCTCCTTGGGAAAGGCACACTGACATCTGTTTGCTCAGGTTCAGACAGCGAGGAGAATTTCTGGGAGTGTGCCTTGGGATGCTCAGGAGGCTGTTCCTATTCTGGGATACAAACCACACCCTTGAATTATTAGAGTGTGAAAAAACAAGAAATGCTGCTCAAATTGCAAGGCGATAAACAAGAAGGATCTTGTAGAATAATTTTGAAACTGAGGAGCATCACAACCTGCTCCTGGCTGTTCACTGGAACAAAGAAGGAAGTTCCTGGTGTGAGCTGTTTGTTCATACATCCAGCTCAGCCCCAAGAGTGACAGTGAAACTCTGTGTTCTTCACTTCCCTTCCTGGACTCTGCTGGAAGTGGACAAAAGTATCAGGTGATTCCATCACACCCACTAAGACGACATTTTATCTTCTTTCCATTAAAACCATCCAGCCACAGAAACTGTGAAGGGGAAAAAAAAGCAAAAAACCAACTCTACCAAACCTTTGCTTCCCTCACAGCTCCTCAGTGATTTTCCAGCTCTGCCAGTGAGGCTTTAATTAATGACATCTCCTGTCTGGGAGCAGGGTGGGGACCTGTCCCAGAGCCCCAGAGCAGCGTGGGGAGCAGGTCATTAATCCATGGCAAAGCAACACAACCAGGGAGGCTAAAAATACCCAGGACACCGGATTGCTCCACCTGACTGTAGGGAACTGAGAGGAGGAAAGGGACGGGCTCTGCATGCTGAGAGCTCTGGGCTGCTGCAATCACAGCCCCTGGCTGGTGTAAAACCTCGGGAAGGGAGAGCAGGGGCTGGAATGTTGTGTTACAGCAGCAGGATCAGCTCAGAGGCAGCACCTTGGGCTCCTTCAGCAGCACAAGGGATGAGCTGATTGTGTTTGGTCCAGCACATCCCTGGATATCCCAGGGCATGGAGGTACACCAGCAGCAAGCACTGCACTGCCCCAGAGTCAGGGCACTAACATCGTCACTGTCCGGGGATGTCAGCAGGAAAAGGTGGAAGAAACAGCACAGATTGTTTTCCAGGAGCTGCTTTCAAAACCTCCAGTTGCACCATTTCAGGTCTGTCAGCTCAGGCAGCAGTTATGAGGCCAAGATCCCAGAGCAGTTGGGTTGGGAGAGACCTTAAAGCTCATGCAGCTTCCCTCGCCCAGTTTACACAGGGATGTGCAACGGGGACCCCGACACCCCTCAGGAGAGCAAAACTCACTTAAAAATCCCCTGGGGACAAGGGCACCTTAATCCTTGGGGCAAGGGTTAAAATCTACAGGAGCCCCTGCCCAGCTTTCATTCCTCTCAGCAGCAGCCTCATGTTCCCTGCATTCAGCTCCTACTGTATTTCTCCTCTCGGGGAAGATACTTCACTATCTATTTGTGACAGTCGAGATTCGAAAATGCAGGCAGGAGCTGTTTTCCCCGAGGCTCTTTTTGAGACAGCTCTTTCTTGACTATCACTCAAGTGAGGAAAACAAACTCCAAAGGCCAAATTCCTGCTGGTGTTTCAGCTGCTTTTGGCACCCCCTGCACATTCCTTGGGCGCTCTGTGCTTCTCAAATGAGAGGAGGCAGTGTTTGGGCAGGCGCTGGGGGTGGGATTGTATCTAAACTCATCATCTCAGGGTATTTTTGGCAGCATTCTCTTGATGACACTTGTAGACAAAGCTCAGCAACAGCCCCTCTGGCACTCGGTGTGGGTGTCTGGTAATGCCCCCTCCCACCCTTCTGGCAGTAAAAATAGCGCAAGAAATTGTTCTTTTCTCAACCAGCTCCCCCCCAAAATGTCGTTTGCATCTGCATCACACAAGATTTCACCGGTTTGTTGATAGGGATTTATTGTGTTGGATTTTTTTTGGCCTGTTAAACACTTCCTAAGTAGGGAATGAGTAATAAAAATGAGATTACAGGAATTGCTTGGTGGGGAACAGACCAGACCTACAATTTAGCTTGCTTGTTCCTGCAAGCTGAGAAACTTCAAACCGATCTGCAATTTGCAAAACAAATTTAGAGAAATGACTTTTCTGTCAGTACAAAGCCTGTCCAGTGTGAGTGTGAATGGCAGAATCAATGCCAACGTAAGGAACTCAGAACAACATCAAAAGAGTTACAGATTCCTGTAGTACAGGGGAAATCCTGGAATAAATCTGATTTCAAATGACAGCAGAAATGGGTATCGTGAAGATGCTGTGGGCTGCACTCAGCAGTTCACTCAAGGATGGGACACTGCCTTGGTGGCCTTGTACAGGACACTCCCTGCACTGTGCCAGTTCTGCCTTCCTGAGGAGGAGGAGGAGGAATAGCCCCTTTAAAGTCCAACTCATCTCTGATCTGGGTGGGTTTTTATGCATTCACCTTCTTCAGCTGTACTCAAAGGGCGTTTTCTAAGCTTCACACCGTGGCCTTGCTCTCTGTTTGTTTTCTTCTGACGCCTCCTTTTGCCTCATCTCCTCAGGCTCAATAAACGCAGATTTCAGAGAGAAGATGGGCACAACCCATCTGTGACTTGGGAAAAGCTCCCTGGAAGAAGTCAGCTGTCTTTATTCCCCGAGATTCCTGCTCGAAGCGATCCCTGTGGCAAATTTTGGAGAGAAGCTGTAGGGCTGGCAGTGCCTGGCTGAGCAGTGCAGCTGCTCCTCCAGCCTGTCTCATCTCCACATCCTTATTTTTCTCCTATTTTTTTTTTTTAATTATTTTTGCCTTGTTTTCTTGCACTTTCCTTTGGGAAGAGGAGGAAGCAGCATTGCTATTCCACAGGTACATTTTGTGCAGCGCTGCAAAGTTCTCTAAGTGATGCCCACCCCGTTTATTTTTAACCTCATTATAAACCATCCTCATCCTTCTGCAAAACCCAGGAGAAGCTACCGGGGGAAAAACGACTTTGGATCACGTGCGACACAAACACAAAGCCTTAATTAACGAGCGCTGCCCCCACTAATTGCAGAGGAGGAGCCTGTGCTGCTCCGAACCGGGAATTACAGGGAATTAGAGCTCGTGTGTCTCTTCTTCCCTTGATGTGAGGCTGTGTGGGTTTGTAGGAGCGGTAGAAATTACAGAATATGGAATAATACCCATGGAAGGTGTCCCAGCCCATGGCAGGGATTGGAACTGGATGAGCTTTAATGTCCCAAACCAGTCTGGGATTCTGATTATAATATAGTTAAAAGCTGTCAATTCTCAGGCTCGACACAAGGTCACCAACAATTAAAACCTGTACATTCCGAGGCTCCTGAAGGGGAATTTTCCCGGCAATTCGAGGTTTGGGTTGGAACAAACCCCTGAGGAAGCTGCTGCCCTTGGGGCTGTGAGACACCAACACTCACGGCAGGAGTGAACAGTAACTCCAGCAATTCCCTGGGCTCCAGGAGACACAGCAGCGTGCTTGGAATTGAAAACACACGGCGAACCGGCCGGGCAGGTGTTCCGAGCTGTGGGAAGTGTGACAAGTGTTCAAAGTGATTTATGTGCCTCCAACCTCTTTCTCCGGGGGGAAGGATGCTGTCAGCCCGCTGCCCATCCAGACGGCACAGGGGATGGGCGCACGCCTTGAGAGAAAAAAAATTAAAAAAAAAAAAAAAAAAAAAAAAAAAAAAAAAAAAAAAAAAAAAGTGGTTTGTTTGTTTTTGTTTTTTTTTTTTTTTTTTTTTTTTTTTTTCCTTGAAATATTCCCTGAGAGCTTGGCAAACGCCGGTGCTGAGAGGGGAAAAGACACGGGGAGATAGCGGGGCTGCGGCAGGATGGAGCGGAGCGTGAGGGGGCTCCGGGCAGAGGATCTGGGCACATCCCGGGGATCTGGGCACATCCCGGGGGATCTGGGCACATCCCGGGGGATCTGGGCACATCCCGGGGATCTGGACACATCCCGGGGGATCTGGGCACATCCCGAGGGCTCCGGGCAGATCCTGAGGGCTCCGGGCAGAAGGTCTGGGCACATGCCGGGGGCACCATGAAGAGGGTCCGGGCATATCCCGGGGGCTCCGGGCACATCCCAGACTCCGGGCACATCCCGGGGACTCCATGAAGACAGTCCAGGCACATCCCGAAGGCTTCGGCCACATCCCGAAGGCTTCGGCCACATCCCGGCGGCACCGGGCGGGCTCGGTGCCCTCAGCGCTGCCCTCAGCCAAGATGGCGGCGGCGGCGCGCGGCTCTCGCGAGACGGGGCGTGGCCAGGCGGGGCGTGGCCAGAAGGGGCGGGGCCTGCGGGCGCTGATGGCGGCGGGGCGGCCCCTCACGGCGGGGCCGGGCGGCCATGGAGCACATCAGCACCCCGAAGGTAACTCCGCTCCCCGCCGCTCCGGCCGCTCCCCGCCGCCGCTCTCTCCGTTACCCCGTCTCCGTTATCCCGTCGCGCCCTCGGGGCTGCAGGTGGCGGGTCGCAGCCGCGGTCCCCGCGGTGGTGGTGGCTCCGGCGGGAGGGGATTTCAGTGCTGGGCTGAGCCTGAGGGGGTTTGGGGGATGTTTCCTTTCTGTCAGAGCGCGGGGATGCCTCTTAAGTCTCAACGAGTGAGCCAAAGGGTGCTTTTTGCTTGCTTTCTCTCTCTCTCTTTTTTTTTTTTTTTTTTTTTTTTTTTCTCCATTGAATTGAGTAAAATAGGAGCTCCGGGAATGCTGTACTAAAAGGGTTTGCATTTATTCAGGCAGCAGTTGATAATTTAATTATATCCTTCACTGCGGTGAAGGTTATTAGTAATTTTTTTCTGTAGGGCGTTATTTGGGGATGCTCCTTGCCCCCTGCTCTGCTGGTCCTGTGTGTCTGTAGTGCCCTGAAAAGGGCAATATTATCTTTAATAGTTATATCTGCTGAAAAACACAACCTGCTAAGAGGACACTGAGACCAGGCCTCAGCTCTCCAGTTTATTTGCTGAGATTTTCCATAATGTACTTGAGACATAAGGAAGCTCACGCATCCAATACCCAGAACTAATCCGTCATTTACAGCTAAAACATTCGTTTTCATTGTCCATCTAATTATTTTTTTCCTATTATTTCTGCTTAATGGTGAAAGAAAAATTCCATCTGTGTTCATTAGGCAGCAAATAGGCCAGGAGAAAATCAATCCAGCGCTGTAGCGTATTTTATTATTTCTGTGCTGATGTTCTTTAGAGCTGTTTTTTTATTAATTAGCTTGGTGTGGTTTATGAAATACTCTTGGAGGCCAGGAAGTGAGTTACAAGAAGCAGCTCCTGACAGGGAATGGGCAGTGGGAAGTCAGACTGGAGAGGGCTGTTCCTTTCAGAGCAAAATGTTCATGACCCTGAGCACAAACAAATCTTCCCTTTGCAGTTCTTTGTCTCGTTATTTTTCTGCAGCCTCACACGGTAATGAACTGGGAATCATCTTGGCTATAAATCCAGTAATCCTGTTAGGATTTGCTGATGCTGAACCACGGCTGTTTGTTTAACCTTTATGGCTTTAATTCACTGGGAAGTAATTTGAGTTTATGGTGTGAGGCTGACTTGGTGTTGCAGGGGCGACTTAAATTCTTGTGTTTTTCTCTCTTGCTTTCACGAGCTGTGTATTAGAAATGGAAAGAAGGGAGTTCAACGGGTGCTTAGGTAGTTCTTCCATCAAAGCTGGGCTCAGAGGAGTTTCTCCATGGAAAGGAAGGAGTTTGGAAGGAGCTGCCAGGGAGGTTTGGAGCCCCCATCCCTGGGGGTGTCCAAGGAACAACAGCACGTGGGGCTGGTGACAGGGTGGGAATTGGGCTGGACTCAGTGATCCCAGGGGACCTTTCCAGCCTGGGGAATGCTGGAATGTGGTGTTTCCATGCTGTGCTGCTGCTGCAGGTGGAGAATGTGAAGCTGCTGGATCGCTACGCCAACAGGAAGGCAGCGAGTGGGACCCTGTACCTGACTGCCACACACCTCATCTACGTGGACGCCTCTGCTGAAGTCAGGAAGGAGACATGGGTATGGTGGGCTGCAAACACACCTGGGAAAGCTGCTTCAGGTCACAGGAGCATCCCATTCCACCCCTGTCCACATCTTCCACTAGCCCAGGCTGCTCCAGCCTGGCCTTGGATGGGCACTTGGAGGAAAGGGGCAGCCACAGCTTCTCTGGGCACCCTCACAGCCAGGGATTCCTTCCCAATATCCCATAAAACTCTGCCCTCTGGCCATTCCCCCTCATCTTGGAACTTACTGCTCTCATTTCCAGGATGAGCAGGTTTGGGAATTCCGGAGTTGCAGTGGTATTTTAGAGCATTTTAATATTAAGTGCTTTCCAGAATCAGCTGGCTCGGAAGGAAATGAGCACAATGGTAACATGACTTGATAGAGTTCACTCATGGAATTAGTGTCAGTTCAAGGAATGTAAAGAAACTTGTGTGATTTCCTATCTCAAACTCAATATACAAGACCACCAAATGGGAATTTGCAGCTTTTAGAAGTGTAGAATTAGCACTGAAATGAGCCTATTTTATTCATTCTGAGGTGAAATGGGAAGGACAGAATGTATTTCAAATAGAGGTGAAAGGAAAGCAAACTGCACTGGGTAAACTCATCTGCACATCTGCCTCTGAAGGTAATTGATGTACATCTGTGTTTTATCAGTCCTGTTTTAGCTCCTTGGGTTTTGGGTGCAGTTGATGTTTGATAAACGTCACAAATAAACTCATTTTCTGCTGCTCCTTAGCTGCAGGCAGCATCAACAGCTGATTGTATTTTCTGCTTGCAACTGCTCACAGCTTTATCAGTGACAGATGCTGTTTATTGCTGTTCCTGCAGATCCTGCACCACCACATCTCCAGCGTGGAGAAGCTGCCCCTGACCACGGCTGGGTACCCTCTGCTCATCCACTGCAAGAACTTCCACGTGGCTCACTTTGTGATTGGGCAGGAGAGGGACTGCCACGACGTGTTCACCTCCCTGCTCAAGCTCTCCCAGCCAGGTGCTGCCACTGGGAACCTGTCCTGGGAATCTCTGCAGTGCTCCAGCCCTGGGGAAGCTCTGCTGGCCCACGGTTGGGTTTGGGAGGGGGAAAGTGGGATCAGACTCAGCTTCCAGCACCAGGGATGACGGCAGGGCTCAGGGAGCTGAGCTCTGTGGAGCAGAGTGTTAGTGCCAAGCTAAACACAGTCTTGGGAGCCAGCAAGAAAGATGGAGAGAGGTAATTTACAGGACAAGGGGGGATGGATTCACACTGAGAGAACAGGGCCAGATGGGATATTGGGAAGGAATCCTCCCCTGGGAGGGTGGGCAGGCCCTGGCACAGGGTGCCCAGAGCCCCTGGATCCATGCAAGTTCCAAGGCCAGGCTGGACACTGGAGCCTGGAGAAGCCTGGGACAGTGGGAGGTGTCCCTGGGGTGGCACTGGATGAGCTGTTGCAGCCTAAACCTCTCTGTGGTTCTGTGACTCTCTGGCAGTGGGAGTGATGTGGTCTCCCATGAGGAACTTCTGGAGAGCTGTGCCAAGTTCCTCCCCCAAACCCGGCCACTGTCAGTCCCTTGTGTCACCCAGCTGTTGGCTGTGTGCAGTTCTGCCCTTTCCAGCTGATCCAGGCATTCACAGAATTCCTAAATCCCACAAATTGGCATCACTGCTGTGATCCAGCAGTGTGTTTAGGCTGCTCTGCAGTGTTTGCTCACTTTTGAAAGCCTGTGCTAAACCCTGCCCTGACTTGGAGTCACTCTTGGAGTGTGAGCCAGACACCCTCAAAAGCCTGTGCTCTCTTCTAGCTCCAGCTTTTTATTCCAGCATGGATGAATCTTCAGGCTTTTCTTGCAGGACAGCATTCCACTGAGCTCCTACCTGGCTCCTGCCTCTGGCAGCCTCTGCTTTTGGGGTGCTGAAACCAGTATTTGGAGTTGTGTTATTACAAGGATGTCATTTGTAGTTCCAGTTTGTGATGGTGCAGCTTCTTGCTGGCCTTCACACAGGGCTGGGATGGAAATCCTGTAGGAGAGATGGACTTTGCAGAGTTCAGGGGTTTTTTTTTTAATTGATATTAAGGTTCTGTGTCTCTTCCCAGCACCCTCCTTGTGCTCTTTGGAGTTTTCTTAGTTCTGAAGTTCTGCCTCTGACGCTGTCGCTGTGGTGTTACACAGTTCTGTGGTGTTACACTTAAAAGCTGTCACTGCTCTTTGAGGTTTGGAAATTAGAGGTTTGGGTAGTGCCTGAAGCGTGGGAGGTGTCACTGCAGGGGCTCCCACCACTTCCTTTGGTCTCAACTGTGTAAATGGCTGTAGCTCTTTCTTTTCTCCTACTTCTGGATTGTAACAGCACGTTTCTGTTGTTTTAAGGTGTCTGAGTGTGCTCCCTTCATGGCTTTTTGGCAGAGCAGATCATTACTGATGATTTGCACACGTGGGATGGACACCTCTGGGTTACCTCCTTGGTACTCAGCTGCTTTATCAGCCCCAGACAGGTTTCCCTCTGTCTCTGGAGCTGTCTTGGGAATCAGCTGGATGAGTTATTGGTTGGATTTGCATCTTGTGAAGAGAGGGAAGGAGGTTGGGATGGTAAATGGGCACTTGTCAGAGCCAGCCTGAAGCCTTTGTTGGGATGACAGCAATAGTCCAGACATCCTTCAAGTTTTCCAGCCTCAGAATTTGTTGTTGAGCAATGACCTTACAGGACTGCAGCAGCTGTTGTATGAACCCTCCACAGAAAACAGATCTTTTAATCCATGTTTTTGTGTGTTAATGATATAAATCCCATCTAACGTGCTTACTGTGGTGAATTCAGGAGGAAGTCATTTGTTTAGGAGAAATTCCTTCTTCCCATTTGGGCTGAAACACTTTGTTGGAATTAATGTATATCCTTGCATTTGAGCACTGAATATTGGAAATTCCTGAGGATTTCAGGATGAATTTCAGCACTTGGTACTATCCCAACCAAGAATCTATAAAATGTTGAGAAGTCTGAAATACTTTGAATACTCCTTTGTTGCACTCAATCATTGATTTCCAGAAGTTTTGGCCTCTCTGGATGTGTTTGCATCTCTAACTTGTTGATTTTTTTTTCTTTCTGCTTCCTAGTGAAACCAGAAGAACTTTATGCTTTCTCTTACAATCCTAAAATGTCCAAAGAGAACCGGGAAATGGGGTGGAAGTTGATTGATTTGCGACTGGATTACCAACGCATGGGAATTCCCAACGACTCCTGGGAGATAACCGACCTTAATAAAGACTATGAGGTAATTCCTGCCCAAAGGAGCCATTTCATGCACTGTCTCCTTGTTGTTATTAATGGCAGCCCTGCTGCTGCCTCTGGGGAGGAAGGAGCTCACTTGGTTTCAGTCAAAGCACATCATCTCGATGGGGAGTTGCAGATAATGATGCTCCAGGAGAGCTGCAGAGTCACCTTGAGTTGTGTTTGATCCCCCTGGCAAGGGAGAAGAGCTTTGTTTTTCTGCAGAAATGGCAACCCATCTGTTAGGCAAAGCCTCAAGTACCCTGAGCAGCTTCTGGTATTTCCAAAGGCTGTCCCACCTGGCTGGTGAAAGATGTGGAGGAGAGAAGGGAATGGCAGCAGTTTGGATTGGTGGGGAAGGAGGCAGAGTGGAGAGGGACTAAGGAAGGGAGAGAGAGAGGGAGGGAAAAACAACAGTGGAAAACAGACCTTTTTTTGCTTTCTCAGTTGGATCTTCTGCCCCCATAAGGGCCCTCTGAACTGCCTGCTGCTGTTATTTTCCCTGAAAGGCCAACTTGGATCTAAACAACATGAAACAAAAGCATTTGTCAGCAAGCTTGTTCAAAATCCTGCTCCACATTATTTCCCTTTTTATTTCCTCTGGGGCTGCATGCAGTCAAACCTGGTTGTTAAAAAGCAAGGCAAGCAACTCCAAGGAAGACACCAACACATTCATAACCCTGAATCCCTTTCCCTGGGAACTTTCTTTACTTTCAGCTCTGGGTAGAAGAAATACAAGGCTGTGCTTTCAGGTGACTGCCAGTTTTACCTGCCTGTGCCTGTGGAGGCCTGAATGGAGCTCTGATGTGAGAGGGGCTGTTTCCAGGAGCTGCTGAGGGCACCTGGACGTGCCCATCTCAAATCATTGATCACTCTGAGGCTTTGCTTGCTTACAGAACTCTCAGGTGCTTTAGAGTTTCCTCAGGGTTTCCAGCCTGTGTTTTAGGGCTGCCCAGCCTGATGTAAAGCCAGGCCTGGAGAGCAGCTCATCTGTGAAGTCCATGCTGCAAAGACTCTTTGTGTGAGGAGAAGGGATGAAGCTGCTCTCTGAGGATTCCATCTGAGTGCTGGAAGTGCCTTTTGAGTTACACAAGATTTAGAGAGAACTTTTTTAATACAGCTGTTCTTCATTTCTCCTTTTGTGAGAAGGAGTTGTTCCCTGTGAGGGGGGTGAGGCCCTGGCACAGAGCTGTGGCTGTCCCTGGATCCCTGGCAGTGTCCAAGGTTAGACACTGGGGCTTGGAGCAGCCTGGGATGGTGGAAGGTGTCCTTGGCAGGGGATGGAATGGCTTTAATGTCTCTCCCAACCCAAACCATTCTGTGAACCTGAATTAGAAACTTCCATCAAATTTCTGGATTTAAAGAATGAATTCCTTTGAATGTGCCTTGTGCAGTCCAGTTTTTAGGTCCAGCTGCAGAATCGATTGTTTCCTGCATTGTTTCCCTGAACACCTTGTAACCTAATAAGCGAAAGGTGAATTTTTCATGAATTTTTTAAGTGCTCAGGAGCCAATATGTGGTTTATTTTTTTCCTCTGTTCTCTCTCAGGTTTGCAGCACTTACCCTCCTGAGATCGTGGTGCCTCGAGCTGCCACCAAGGCCGTGGTGATGGGAAGTTCAAGGTTCAGGAGCCGAGGGCGGATTCCGGTGCTTTCTTACTTGTACAAGGAAAACAATGTTAGTGCTTCACTGCCTGCTGCCTTGGGGGGAATGAGGGTTCTCCTTTTTGTCCACTTCCCTTCTAATGAAAGGAAAGAATAAGATAATTATTAGATTTGAGACCTTTGAGAACTGTGCTTCTCGTAATGGCTTTTGCTCTGAGTCACAAAATGCGCTAAAGGCAAACACTTGGAGTGCATCCAGAGCTCTGCCAAAAGCACAAACTTTCCAAGCTTCCTGTTGGGAATTTTTTCTTAATCAGCTTTCAGCAGTTCCTTCTGATGTGGGGCTTTTTTAATCTCTTTAGCTGTGCTGAATAATGTTTTACCAAGTTATATGTTGACTTGGCTGGATTTTCTTAGTATTGAAGAGGAGGAACCACCCTGAAATAAATCCCCACTAGTTCAGAATAAGTGAAGGTTTCATTTTTTTTTTTTTCCACTGAAGACCAGAATGTAAATTTGTAACTTTGCTGCCTCAGCAGTGTTTTAGATGCTGATGTGAGGAAAATTCAGTCACAGCCAAATTGTTGTTTTCCTGAGGAAGCGTGCCTTGACCTGGGCACTGCCTGGAGTTGTGCTGGAAACTAATGAAATTTCCTCAAAATACACCCAGTGCTGCTCTGAAAGTGCAACAGCAACAACTGATAAGAAAAACTCAAAAGAATGGTTTGGAAATAGAAACCAAATGGAAAACATAAGAAATTGCTGCCTTCCAGTACCTTCAGGAGGCTCATGGAAAGGAAGGGAGAGGGACTTCTGTGTGGGAACATAGTGACAGGGCAAGTGGGAATGGTTTTAACCTACCAGAGGGCAGGGTCAGATGGGATATTGGAAGGAATTGTTTCCTGGGAGGATGAGGAGGCACTGGCAGAGAAGCTGGGGCTGCCTCTGGATCCCTGGGAGTGTCCAAGGCCAGGGATACTGGAAGATATCCCCACCCATTGCAAGGGGTGGAATGAAATATTTTTAAGGTCCTTTCCAGTCAGCCATTCTGGGGTTCCATGAACTGCTGGCATTTGGGGTGGTGACCATCAGGCAGAGCCTCCTCACCCTCTCACTTCTCCAAGTTTCCCAAAGTTCTCCCTTTGTGAAACAGCCCAGTGTGTGTCCAGCATAGCAGCAGCTCTTCAGAAGGAGCACTGGGGACAGTTAAAGTGTGGCTCAGAGGGGTTTGGGGCAGGAGAGGAGGCTGTAGCTGTAGCTCAGGGGGATTTGGAGCAGGAGAGGAGGCTGTAGTTGTGGCTCAGGGGGATCTGAGGCAGGAGGGGAGGCTGTAGCTGTGCTCAGGGGGATTGGGGCAGAAGAGGAGGCTGTAGCTGTGCTCAGGGGGGTTGGGGCAGGAGGTTAGCCTGTAGCTGTGCTCAGGGGTTTGGGGCAGAAGAGAAGCCTGTAGCTGTGCCCAGGGGGTTTGGGGCAGAAGAGGAGGCTGTAGCTGTGCTCAGGGGGTTGGGGCAGGAGGGGAGGCTGTAGCTGTGCTCAGAGGGTTTGGGGCAGGAGAGAAGCCTGTAGCTGTGCCCAGGGGGTTTCAGCTGTGCCCAGGGGGGTTTGGGGCAGGCTGACTCTTTCTCTCTCTCTGTGTTTCAGGCTGCCCTGTGCCGCTGCAGCCAGCCCCTGGCCGGGTTCAGTGCGCGCTGCCTGGAGGATGAGCAGATGCTCCAGGCCATCCGAGAGGCCAACCCTGGCTGCCCCTTCATGTATGTTGTAGACACGAGGCCAAAGGTACCTCCATGGGCTCTGGGCTGCTTTGGAATCTCTTTGTCTGAATGGGCAGTGCTGTTTGCAGTTTGTTCTGTCGCAGTTCTGGGTCGGTCCTGCAGCAGGAATGTGGGATTGGGCTCCTGGGTCAGGGTGTACAGCTGGGATGTGAACTGATCCTAAGGATTTGCCCTTCTGGAGCATCCTGGGTTTGAGGTTTGGGATGACCTGATGGAACTGGCAGTTGTGAACCTGGCTGGGACAGTGAAACATTTTCCTGCAGAGTCCTAAAGGGTAATGGAGAGAACTGGAAGTGGAGTTGGAGAGAAGCCTCAGGATTCTATTCTATGAATATATTCTATTCAGGATTCAGCTCTATGAGGCTGAAGTGCTTTTACTGGCAAATCTGGGAGGAAGAGGAGCTGTGAAAAGCAATCTCTCCCCTTTTTTTTATCCTTTTAAAAATAACACTCATGATGGAGCTTAATACAACTCAGCCCCACTATTTGGGGCTAGGACTTGAGAGCTGAGGGTTTATTTGAGAGGAAATATTTCCAAAATGAAAATTTTAATGACTGTCATCTTGAGGAAACTAAATTTAGAAACCAATTTCAATGATTCTCTTGTAAACATATGGATTAGGAGTGTTGGTAGAAGCCAATCAGAACACAAGGGTTTTCATAGCACACAATTATTTAAATGCAAACATTTAAATTGCTCTGATTGTTTGGAAATGGAGCTTTCTGAGAACCTGCCTCACTGTCCAGATCCTGCAGTTATTTTACATAAACTACAAGTTTAGTTAAACAACGGCAAAGGCAAGAAAGAAAAATTATTTTTGGGGAAAATAGGGAGTGTTTCACATCTTGCTCCAGGGATTTCCTAGAGATCCCCTGGTCTGTAATGGTATGTGCATTTCTTACAAGGGGAGAATTCTTATACAAGGGGAGAATTTACAGTTTTTGACCCTTCTCCTTCTAAGCCAACCTGTCCCACTCTGGCAGAACTGAAGCACTGGGGTTATTTTACAGTTCTAGAGGTGTCTGTACCATACCTGACTCTTCTTTCCCAAAAGCTGCCCAAATTGATGAGGGGTGGGTTGAGCTGCTCTGTTTTCTGTCCCCACCAAAGCTGTCCTGGTAGCTCTTGAACAGCTTTGGGGGATTATTAGAGCAACTGGCTTCTTTTCTGCTTCTCTCCTGCAGTTGCTCTGTTCTTTCTGCTCAGCTTGAATGTTTCTGTGTTTCCCTCAGGTGGCTTTATTTCCTCTGTGTGTGTATGTCTGCAAAAATTGGGAATTCCCTTCCTATTCCTCTACCACCATGGATGTATGGCCCTGTTTAAAAATGCCTTTCCTAGTTCTGCTTTCCTGTGCCTGTCTCTGAATTTCTGAACTAGGTAAACTCACAGTTAGGGCAGGTTTAGTGTCTCTGACACCAGAAACTGGGCCCTTATATTACCCTGAGCAGGGTTTTAATGAGCCTCTGACTAATGAGCTGCAGTAATTTTAATGAAACATCTGAAAGAACTGTCTGGGAGGTGGGGAAGTACAACTGAGAGTAACAGCTTTGGCCAGTACATTTTCTGGGAGATTTAAACAACAAAAAAGGGACTTGCCAAACAGCCTCTCTGAATTTTTGTTGTGGTTTTTTTCTCTTTCTTTTATTTTCTGCTCCTTAAATTTGCCAGTTGAATGCCATGGCCAACAGAGCTGCTGGGAAGGGCTATGAGAATGAAGATAATTATGAGAACATTCGTTTTAAATTCATTGGCATAGAGAACATCCACGTGATGAGGAGCAGCCTGCAGAAACTGCTGGAAGGTGGGTACAACCCTGGGAGGGCTTTTTCTTACCCCTCTGGACAGAACTTCCAGCTGAATATCCAAATGTTCCATCCACAAACATGTTCTGATGGAAGCAAAGTCAGCATCTTGCTTTGTTTGCTGCATTCAAGTGGCTGGAAGTATTAGTGCTGTTAAAATGCTTTCCTGCTTGACATTTTCTTTGTTCTTGTGCTTGGTTTTATAGTGGTTCAAAAATAGCAACTAATACTAAGAACATTCCTTGATGAATGTGCCAAATTAATAGAAAAAAGGGTAGAGAAATAGTCCATTTTACAGCTAAGATGGTCTCATGGTTGCCCCATGATTTATTGAAAGAAAACCAACAGAGGTTTTTCAGAAATGCTTTCTGGGGTTTGCTATATTTGGAGTATTAACAGAATTTCTGAGTTGAAATACAATTTTGGCATGATCTTCCAAAGACTTGAGTCTCATACATACTTTGTCCTAACTTTTCATTTATTGCTGATTCCTTATAACCAAACCTCTTTAAAACATATTAAATCATGTTTTACTGCATGAATATATGAAAATGCAGGGTAATTAAGCTCATGGTGATCATAGGGAAGAATGCAAAGCAGGGCTAAAAAATCACCTAAGCATTGGGGATCAAGAGGGCAATGAGCTCCAGAGTTTCACCCATAAAACTTTGGAGAATTTTGCAGTTCAAGTGCTGTCATCCAAAACAGGAGTTTAATATTTTAGTAACCACCATAATGCTCGTATTTTTTTCAAAATAGCTGGGTAATTGATGCTTCCAGGTGGCCCTGCAGGATCCATGGTGACCTTGGACAAAAATGGGGCTGTTCCCACCCAAAAAATGGCTTGACCACAACTCTGAGTCCTCAGTTGCCTCTTCCTGGCAGATTTATTTCGTGGTGGGAGAAGAGGCAGAATAAAAACTTGTTTGCTCCCATATTCCTCTCCAGCAGTGATAAAATCTCATTCACTGGGGCTTATGGACTAGTCTGGACTTTATTAATCTTAGGTATTTTCTGTGCTGGGTTCCATTAGAGCAGCTGAGTTGCCTTCAAGGTTAGACTTGTTATTTCTGTCTCCAAATTCGAGAGAAATAACTTCAAATCTTTGGGAAGTGAGTGGTTATGGATGCGGTGGTGATTTGGAGTGAAGTAACAACTCACTGCTGGAAATAATCCCACAGCTGAATAAATAATGAGTTACCCTTTAAACAAAGAGTGAGAGGAGATTTCCAGAGCCTCACATTCTCACAAAACCAGCGATTTTATTTTAGTTACGAATTTTCGATACACAACCATTAGCGTGTCCTTTAGACAGGATATTGCTGCAAGCACTTAGGATTTTCAGAGAGATAATGAGGAGGTGCAGGGTTTGATGCTGGTTTGATTCTCTGTGTCTGCAGTGTGTGAGATGAAATCCCCCTCCATGAGCGATTTCCTGACGGGGCTGGAGAACTCGGGCTGGTTACGGCACATCAAGGCTGTGATGGATGCAGGTGTCTTCCTGGCCAAGGTAAAGCTGCTCTCCAGCTTTCCAAAATGCCTCCTGGGCTGCTGCAAGGTTGGGAAGGTGGCTCTGGGCAGAAGGTGTTGTTCAGGTTGGTTTAATCTCTCCAAAAATGTTGGGTCGTGGAGCTGCTGGGTAAATACAAGTCCTATGTCCTGCATTGTACCAGAGCTTTATTAGAGCTCATTTGAAACATAAGATCACAAAATGTGAATAAATAACCTTTATAAACCTTTTTATATAGCAGTGCAAACAACTCCTAACCCTGTGCTCGTTAACTCATCCACTGCTCTGCTTTAATTGAGGGATTGTTTTGACCAGTTTATTTTCTCCTGATTTGATGCGATGTGGCCGCTAATCCTGATTATTCAACACAGTCTCATTTCTGCAGAGCTGGTGGCTTTGCAGGCCAGGCAGAAGGAAGGAAGTCACTAAGAAGTAGTAAGGGATGTGCAGGAAATGTGTGGTGAGAGGAGTGAGTAGTGAACATTGATTGTCTCTCACAGTTTGCCCACATCACAAGAAACTTTTGTGTTTATCTCCTGCCCGAGGTGGCCAAAGGTGATGGGATAGGGTGAAGAAAATCACAACTCTTCTAATTTATCTTGGAGTTCTGATCTCTGGGTGTCCAGCTCTTTTTCACTCATCCACCAAATGTTTTCCTCAGAGGAAGAGCCTGGGAATCCTCAGCCTTCCAGAGATCACAGGGGCTGTTTTTTACCACTGTGCTCTAGCTGGGGCTTCTCCTGATGGACTGATGCATTTGCACAGGGCAGAGGAGAGATGAGCAGCATTCCCTGGGGGTTGGGGTGGTGCAGGTGAGGGGCCAGCATTTCCCTGAGCTCTGTGCTGTGTCCTGGCAGGCTGTGAAGGAGGAGAGGGCCAGTGTGCTGGTGCACTGCTCCGACGGCTGGGACCGCACGGCCCAGGTCTGCTCCCTGGCCAGCCTCCTCCTGGACCCCTTCTACAGGACCTTCAAAGGCTTCATGGTAAGGACATGGCAATTCCAGCTCCAGCAGGCCCTGAGGAAGGGCTCAGGACATTTCCTGGGATGAGTGTAGGTGATCTACACAAAGCAGCTTTGGTTCTGCGATGAGCTGGAATCGCTGTGAGCAGCACGGCAGCAGCTGATGGACAATCCCCAAATCCTTGTTCCTGCAATGTCTACATGGGAGCCACTAATGAGAGACCTCAGCAAAGGATGCAGCTCTGGCAGCAAGCCACCAAAAAGTGCTGGAGGAGTTTGTCCTGCAGGTCTCTTACCTGCTGGGATTTGAAATTGGGTGAACTCAGTGCTGTCCCCTGTCCTTCAGTCAAATCTGCATCATTTCACACCTTTTTAAAGGCCATTTCATTTTCATTTGGCTGTTTGCTTCTAGTGCAGGCTTTTTCTTAATTTGCAGCCCTCCCTGCATGTATTCAGGGCAGCCTGTGATGTTTCTTTGCATTCATCTCTTGTTAAATACCCGAAGAGCTGCTCTGTCTCAGGAGAGCTCCTTGAAGGAATCCCTGAAATCAGAACAATGCAGATTCTGCCTTTTCCAGTGCCAGGACTGTTTCCTTGCATTCCATGCTGGGTTTATTGTTTCTATTTTTGTTTCTGGATTATACTGCAGTCTTTTAACAGTTGAAATTCCATCAGCACATGAAACATCTGCTGGGCTTTGTCTCTGGACAATCCTGCATGAACTGAGGAGGAGGATTTAGCTCAGGAGCAGTGGCACAGACACATCCCTGTCTGTTCTCATAGTTTGTAGGCACAAGCCACATGATAAGGGGTTATTCCTAAAGGAATTCATCAGCAGTGCAAGGAAGGGAAAAATTCAAAAAGCAATTTAAAGGAAGTTTTCTAAGAACTCTCTTGTGAGATTCTGCCTTCCTCCTCTTAATCTGGATAGCAGAAATTATCTTTATACATGATCCAGCAAAGTCATGATGGATGCAGCTTCAGTATGTGGTTCTTTGTGAGACATCTGTAAGGGAAACAGATTATTTTAGCTTAATTATCTGTAAGGAAAACAGAGTATAACAGTTATTATTTTCTATAACTACAGGCATCTGTTTAAAAAATGCCACATAGTTGTTCTGATTTTATCCTGAACTCCTCATTACACAGCTGTACTTCATATCTTTTTGCCTGTTAAACATTTGTTGAACTCCAGTTGCTGATTTATTTTGCTGAATATCACATCACTCTTTTCCAAATTAAATAGCACAGTGTAATATTAAGCTGTTAATTCTTTGAGCTCAGTTTATTTATATATTATGATTTTAACAACTTAGAAACTCCCTCAAAATGATAGTTTTGAAATGAGTTCTGATTCCAGCAAGGCCATTGCCTTGGTAACTGGATAATCTGTAAATCACAATTCCTTTCCCATTGATTTCTGGGGATTTATTTATAGCAATAGGGTCAGCAGGTAGTCAGCTTTTTAGGCTTTAACATTAAGGCTTCATTTTGCTTTTTTTAACCAAATTAATGCACTTTTCTTAATCTCTGTTTTGAACCTGCAGGTCCTGATAGAAAAGGAGTGGATTGCAATGGGCCACAAGTTCTCACACAGGTGAGAGGGGCACATTCCCCTGGGGGGAGTGAAACCAAAACTGGCTGCAGGTTTAGGGGATCCCATGAAAAACTGAAATTAAAAGGAGAAAACACTGGGAAAATATTGGCATTGGTGACACAGAGCCAGGGTCTGCTAAGGCTGTTATTTCATCACAGCTTTACAAAATCATGGTTTGAATTCTGGGTGTTTTCCTACCTGCAAAATCCTACTGCTTGAGGAGTGCTAATCATGGAATCACAGAAGGCTGGAAAAGACTTTCATCAAGTTCAAACAGCACCAGCACTAACCCATGTCCCCTAGAGCCACATGCACACCTCTCTTGGACACTTGTAGGGATGGTGAGCCCAGTGTGGGCAGCCTGTCCCATCCATGTGGAGAGGAAACTCTCCTGCAGCCTGGGAGAGGATCCCAGCCACGAGCTCAGGACCTGCCCAAATTCAAGGCATAAACTTGACCTGGAAGAAAAACTGATGTCAAAGGGACGTTTTGTGATGCCTGACAGAGGATTTATTCTGCTGTTTGCACCTCTCTAGGTGTGGCCACCTGGATGGGGACCCCAAGGAGGTGTCCCCTGTGTTCACACAGTTTGTGGAGTGTGTGTGGCAGCTGATGCAGCAGTTCCCCTGCTCCTTCGAGTTCAGCGAGCGCTTCCTGCTGGAGATCCACGACCACGTTTATTCCTGCCAGTTTGGCAACTTCCTGGGCACCTGCCACAAGGAGAGGGAGGAGCTCAGGTCAGCTGGGGGTCCCTGCAGATCCCTTGGAATGCCTGGAGAAGGGCTGGGATGGGTGTGTTTTATGGAATTGGAGATGGGACAACATCACCATTTATCAAGACAATGTTACGCTTAACCAACAGGAGGAAAGAATGTGAATTGAATCCCCAAAAAATGTTGTAGTTTGGAGTACAATAATAACTTGCAGATGTCCCTTCTGGACAGGAGAATCTCCATTTTAATATCCTGTGCTTACAAAATCAATCAGATCTAGCATAAAAACAATTCTTAGCTCCCTTAATCTAATTCTACTCTCAGCAGCTGCAGATATTAATCCACTTGCTGCTTTTTTTTTAAGTGATCAGATGTTCTTTGTACTTGCCAGAATATTTGAGAAGACCCATTCCCTGTGGCCTTTCCTCTTACAGAGGAAGCAGGAGTTGAGAAATCCTTTGTACAGAGGCTTTACAGCTTACAAAGAGCTTCAACCAAACACTCTGCCTTTCAGTTTCCAGTAAGTGGCTCAGTTAAGAAGGGGAAGGAGGGGGACATTTCTTTCACTGATAACTCAGATTAAATCAATAAATCTGTGCTGATCAGCTTGGTTTATTTTACCTGTCCTCTCCATTCCTCAGGCATAAACTAAGCTGAGCAGTGCAAAGGTGAAATAAGTTCAGATAATTTATTTGTAATTATCAGATTAATTCAGAATATTTATTTGTAGTATTGTTTGTAATTTAAAATAATATTTTTAATTTGGTGTTGAGAAAAGAGGGTGGGGAAAGGCAAGGAAAAGCAGAACTTCAGACAGAAGCACACACACCCCCTGACTGCTTGCTCTGTCACATTGAAGATTTTGAAAAAGTTCCTCTTTCCTCCTTTTGGATGTATATGAAGGAAGTTTTTCAAGCAGGAATTTTGGGGCCCAGTTCAGGTTTTCTGCCTCACTCCTGGGTCCTGCTGAGAGAGAGAGGAATGAAAATGGGATTTTAAGTGCTGTGTATGCAAATGAAAGTTGGGAGGTTGGGCAAACCAAGATAAGCTGCTCAAGCTTCCAATAAATCTGCTATTAAAAAAAAAAAAAGTATTTTCATCCTAGTCTAATATTTACTGCTAGTTATTTTAACTTGAAGAAAAATTGCCCATCGCTACTGAATTTAATCATCCAAGGCTGTGGCAAGTTTTAAAATTAATTCCTCATCTCAATTCATTAAAAATACGAACCGACAACTATTTGTTGGCGATGATATCCAACTGAGCCTCGGGGTTTTTTTTATTTTTTAATTCCCATTTTATTTTTTAATTCCTTTATTTTAATTTTTTTTGTTGTTGCCTGTTGCTGAGGTTCTGGTGTGGGATGTACAACCGCTTTGACAAGGGCATGCACCCCAAGCAGTGTGTGCTGGATCAGCTGCTGGGCTGCCTCAGCCAGAAGGTGACCCTGGAGGACAACGCTTCCCACCTGGAAAACGTGAGGCACAGTCCCCTGGGGGGGTTGGAAAGGCTCACTGAGAGGAAATGTTGGCATTCAAGGGGTGTTTCAACCAGCTGGGTAAAAATGAGGGGTTTGGTGAGAAAGCTCTGGGACAAAACACCCCCCAAACAAATTAAAATACAGTTCTTAAAACACACCGGTGAGAAGAATATCAGTGTCCTTTGCTGGGCTAATGGGAATGCTGAAAACTTCAGCTTTATTAATTAAACACTGATGTTTCTGTCAGGCATTTGAGGATCTGTGTCCAGGTGTTTCTGGTATTTGTGTGAGGCCTTTGAGGATTTGAGTCCAGCTACTTCAGCACTGGGTTTCAGAGGTTGATAAGAGGCACAGCCACAGGGCTGTTGTGTTGACACTTGTTTTTGTCCCTCTCTGGTGTCTGGGTATTGATTATCTGTTTTTGTGCCTTTTTCTTTGTGCAGAAACTCCCCATCCTCGATGGCCCCTTGCCCAGCGAAGGCTGCACCTCACCCAGGGCAGGAGCTGCTGCTGCCAAAGCCCCAACTCCTCCTGAGGACTGTGCAGAGGGAGCAGCCCCTGTGCTCAGCAATGGCCCCTCCCTGGGCCACCAGAAGCACAAGGAGAGCCCAGCCCAGCCCCGGGATCTTGGAGCCTCCAGGGAGGAGGAGCAGGCTCAGCACCAGGGATGAGCTCTGGGAGCTGCTGGGAGAAGCTCTGGGGAGCTGGTGCAGCCCCCTTTTGCAGCTGAGGTGTGAGTAGGGGTGTGCAGGGCTGGGGGAGCAGCTGCTGGGGCACACCTCCTGCAGCTCAGGTGATGCAGAGCTCCAGGAGCCTGCCTGGCATTCCTGCCAACTCGCCTTTCAGTGGGAACACGTGCATTTCTGAGGGTTAGGGCTGCCTGCCTGCGCTGCTGCTGGAGGCTGGAAGAAATCCTGCCAATTCCACGAGGAGCTGGGCAGTACCTGCAGGAGGAAGGATGCAAATCCCTCTGTTCTCAGTGGTGGTCCAAGGTCATCTTAAAACCAGAAAAAAATTTCCGTCCGTCTTCGAGTGATAAAAAACCCCCCCAACCTTCCTTAATCTCTGCATGGACCCTTGCCTTGTAGCAGAACTGATCCATGTTTTGTTTCCTATGCATATTTGTTACACAAAACCAAACCCCCTGTGCCTTCTCTGAGACTGTGTCTGTGTCCAGCCAGGCTGTTGCTGGGTTTGTGTTGGAGTTTGCAGTGTGGTGTTGGGTCCTGTCTCTAGTCAGTGTTTGTGAGGAGGTCTTCTTCTGCTGCAGCTTCTCCAGGGTTTTTGCTGATCCCCTGAGCTGAGCAGCTTCTTTCCCAGCTGTCCTCTTGAAGAATCAGCTTTTATGGACCTCCTTCATTGGTGGGAGTGCAGCAAGCCCCAGAGCCAGCCTGCAACACAGGAATTTGGGATAAGAGGGAGGATTGGAAATGAGGAAAGGCGGGAGAACATTTATGTGGAATTTTTCTCTCTTATTTTATGATCTTGGTTAAACTGAAGCAAGAGAGTAACTCTGTTCCAGGCTGTAATCATTGAGGAGGCAGCAATTACAGATGAGGTGTGTTCTGGTATTTAAATTGGGCCTAAAATGATGAAATCACTTGCTGATTCTAGGGAATGTTCAAATTCAGAGAACTTTAGTGATATTTTGTCTGTCTCATGAACAGTATCTCTCATGGCAATGAACTTGGGAAGAAATAGAGGAAACAAGGACTTCTCCCCCCAAGGAATTGGGTGTCACAAATCAGTGTTTGAAGGTCACCCAAAGACTCCTTGGGAGTGGCATCAGCCAAAGCAGGTTTGATACAGAAATGTGTGACCAAATTCATTGGCAAGGTTCACTCTGTTACTTATTGAATGGTTAAAGCACACATAGAAAAACTAAAATAGAGAATCAAGCAATCTAAAATCAACCAGCGTGGAGGCTGGGGATGGAAAAAGGTCAGGATGAAAGGGAATAAGGGAGATTCTCCTGCTGAGTCATAAGGTTCAGAGTGGAGCATCCTGGAATTATCAGCAGTTCAGGCCTAAAGCTTTCCTGGAATCAGAGAACCACTTGAACTCAACAGCAGAGAATCAGCAGGTAAGGAATTGAACAAGGGGTTTATGGAGAATTTCCTATAAGCACAACAGGAGCTCCCTTAGGGGCTGAACTCACAAATCCAAATACTCCATAATCCAGGAGGGCAGCATTCCCAGTGCTGTGGCTCTGGCACAGCCCCAAGGAGCAGGTCCAGCTGTATCCCTGGGAAAAATTCCCCTCGAGTTCCCTGTTTATAGAGAGTGGGTTTTATCAGAGACACTCTCCAGCCTGGCTGCAGCTTGGGTCAATATCTTTGGAAAGGTCGACAGCAAAAATGTTCCACTTGGGTTGATATTCAGGCAAGAACAGTCAGATTCCAGGGCTGTTGGCTAAACCCAGGAGTTTGTACTCCAGCCCTGGGGGGCAGCCAGTGTTCCTGATAAGATCAGGGTGCTGCTGGTCAAGGCCAAATCCTGAGGACATTTCTGAGGTCGTGGTGTGGCCTTGGGGACTTGGAGGATTCACCTCCTCCCAGGAAAGCTGTGCCACTGTCCTTGTTCTGTGCTGAACTGCACAGAACCCCCCTGTGCAGCTTTATCCAGGATGCTGCTCTGCTCTCTTTTCAAGCTGTTGTTCCAATTAGGTGCTGCCATTAATTTTTCAAATCACTTTTTCCTCTTTTATAAAAAGTCTTCGAGCCAACTGAAAATATTTGAGCCTTCCCAATCTCCAGTGAAAGCAGAAACATTCCACTGTAACACCAGAAGGTGGAATAACTGTGCTCATGTGCTTTTAACCCGTGGTAAAATCACTGGGTAGATCCAAAAACCAACCAAAACCTCCCTGAGTGGCTCGTTCTGGGTAAGAAAATATATATTCTATAAAGCATGTGAAATTTCCAAGGAAAAAGAGAGCACAGAGTTTCTCCACTGCCTGGAATGGCAAAGAGGAAGTTTTTTTAATATTGAGGGTTTGTCAGACTTAAATGAAATTGTTGTCAAGGAAGGAGTGGGAGCTACAAGAGTGTTAAAAATTAAACCCTGGAACTCCTGACCCCGGTGTGAGTGATGGATCAGCTCTGCCTTTCCTTTCCAGGGGGCAGCATCCATCCCCAAACCTGACAGGAAATGGGACATGAAGCCAAGACTGGCATTTTTAGGACCAGTTAATTTATGGATCATCATTTCTTTGAATATCTTTAATAAATCCTCTAATTTTCATTAGAGATCCAAAACTGGAGAGGGTTTTGATTGACTGCTGAAGGATTTAAAGATGCTATTGATTAATTACTGTACAAATCCAGCTCACAGAAGGCTCCTGGAAATGTTTGTATGTTGCTTTAACTTTGGAATTGCCATTGGAGGAGTTTAATAATCTTTACTTGTTCATAAAAATGATGTCTCCACAAAACTCCAATGCTACTACAACCACCACCAGGTTACTCAGTGTTGTAAGCTTGGAGAAATATTGCTGCTTTTAACTCCAGTGGCAAAACAGAGCCAAACCCAAAAATTAATGTCTCTTAAACCTCTTGAATTTCGTGTGTACAGGCTCAGGCAAAGGCTGCAGTGTATCAAAAGCTTTTTATGCTGATGCTGGAATTTAGGAGCTGGAAAAGATTCCAGGGTTTCCTCTCTTTCCACGAGTTCATGGTTTGAAAACCAATGAAGGAGGAGCTTTGTGGGTTTGGTGGTGACTCTGCTGGAAGAGCAGAAATGAGGAGCTGTTCAGGGCCCTGCAGTGTGCTGAGCTCAGGTGGGATCTGCTGGATCCAGGAAAGCTGTTCCTGCTCCTGGAGTGCCCTGCCTGGAAGTGTGGAAGGAATGGAGAAGCTGTTCCTGCTGCTGGGGAACATTCCTGCACCTCATTTATTCCCAGGGGAGCACCCATGCTTTGTGAGCTCAGAAATCCTGCTTTTGTTTGGAGCAATGCAGTTCTTTCCATGTGGATTCCTGTGACTGGGAGAACTGGGAGGGAAGAGGGGGGCTGATCTGCTGCAGGTCATCTCTGCTTGTGTGAAACTCTCCCTTTTCTGGAGCTGCTCTTGCTTCTCCAGGACATTTTGTGGCTTCTCCAGGACATTTTGTGGCTTCTCCAGGACATTCCGTGGCTTCCTGCCTGTCCCCAGCATCTACAACCAGGTGTAACCTTGTAGTGGGCCAGTGCCTGTCCTACTCTGAAGCACAAGAGGGACTCGTGGAGCTTCATTTGAAATGTCTTCAATGTGAACTTCGTTCTGAGGGTTCTCAAACTGGGGTTTTCTTTTGCAGTTGTCACCTGTGGAGGAGAAAAATCCAGTGGGTGCTCTTTGCTCTGCGGGGGGAAAGTGGGAATAATTGGGTTGTCCATAGTTTTAGTTCTCCAAGGCCTCTTTAGGGGTGAGGAAAAGCAGTTGGTGAAAGCTTTTAACCTGGTCTGTTCCTGTGCTTAGTGATTGCCTTTCCAAGTTAATTCTTGGAATAAAAATCCCCCTGCTCTGATCAGAGCCACCCTGACTGGGATGGAGGAGAAGATGGCTTTGGGAGGGAGCTGGGGAGCTTCCCCAGTCCTGCAGAGTGGGATTTGTCAGGAGCTGAAGGTGCCCAGAGGATCTCCAGGTGGGAATGTTGGTGTGGAGCAGCCTCAGAGCCCAGAGGGATTTCCTGGCAGGATGCAGTGCTGGATATCCAGGAGTGCCCAGGAGAACTCCAAATGTGTTTTCCTCTCCCCACCACCCTCTCTGCTCTTTGCTGAGGGCTGGGGTTGATTTCATAGGGGCCTGTCCCAGCTATTCCTGGTTTCCATCCCTCCCTCATGCACATCCAGGCATTCCCTGGGAGAAGAACCTGCTCTGAATGTCCTATTTATGTTTTAATTATCACCCAGCACTTGATTAATTAGCTGAGGAAGCAGGGAATGGTAAAACCTTTGCCTGGGACCAGGCAGCCAGGTGGGCCATTCGTTAGGGCAGGTTTGCTAATGACATTAATTACTGTGTCCCCCTGGGAGCTGCAGGGCCAAGGGGTCGTTTTTATATCATTTCTGTATTTCCATGTATTTAACGTAGCAGAAACTACTGGAGTAACTCAGCACTGGATCCCATCCTCCAGCTGGATTTCCCTTGGCATCCCCAAGCTGCTCCTTGTAGGAATGTCCCTAAACCCGTGTGTGGTGCTGCCTGGGAGTGTCCCTGCTGCTGTTTGTGTCTGTGTCACTGGTGAGGGACATCTGTGGGGGGCTGAGCCCCCGTTTGTGCCCCAAGGGCTCTGGGGGTCAGTCCCTGCTTGAAGCTGATTTGTCTAGAGGAGAATTGTGTCTTTTCTCTCTTGTGTGTCCCACGGAATCTCTCTTGGATTGCAGGTATTTTTATTCCCTACAGAAATAAACACTTTGCCTTTTTTTGAAGGAAGTGGCTGCTCTGTTTATTGGGTGGTAACTCAGAATCCACACTTGGGAAGGTGAGGTCAGTTAAAGGATCTTAATTAATAAAGTGAGTATGGAGCTTATTTCCCTCTACAGAACAGAAATGGGGTAATTCCTCCTGGTTTGGGGGGAATGGGGAGTGCAGGGTGTTCAAAACCACCCAAAAAGGAACATAACTAATGGGGAAAAAAAGGGAATATAACCAATGGAACTGTATCAAATCTCGGTGTCTCCTGCAAACTGCACTATTCTGGTTTGTTTTTTAAATTTAGATTTTTCTTTCTGTATTAAAGCCAAGTCTCCCCTCAGTATTTCCTTGCTCCTGGAGAGCTCTCTGTCCTTCACTCACCTGGCCACAGGTGTCTCCAGGCTGATCCACAGCTTTCTGAGGAGCAGCCAGAGCTTCTGGAAGCAGCTGAGTCCCTGCTTCATGGCTCCAGTGAAGAGAGATTTTCTTCTGATGGCTTCAGAGTGAAGAACCACAGTGCAGCTGCTGATGGTATCCTGGAAAAATCCTCTTTTATCTCATTCTTTTTAGCCCTGGATAGTGAAGTGTTAAAGATTTGAGTGAGACAAACTCAGCTGAGATGGGAAGATGCTCAAGAGGGAGATTCCAGGAACAAAACCTCTCTGTGAACCCTGGGAACAGACTCCAGCCCCATTAGCCAGCCCCTGAAGAATATTTTTCCATCTCAAAAATGGGTATTTTCTATGTTTCAAGGCAGTGAAATGGGCCTGGCACTGTGGTACACTCAGTCCCTGGGTGTTTCTCAGGCTTTTTCCCTTCTTGCTAATTTTAAATGTTCTTAATGCTGCCAGTGAAATCCTTCATTTACCTTAATTAGACTCGCCTTGCATTTAATTGGATTATTAGCATTAACACCAGCTAGAATTGATAAAGCTGCAATTTAATTTGGGGGAAATTTGGACAAAAGGTGTATTAATTAGAGTTTCTCTTGCCTGCAAACAGCTCATGGGTTCCAGTGTTCTGGAATTTTGTTTTCCTTCTCTTTTTTATGAAAGGGGGATCCCAAGCCTCTCTCTCCACAACAGATCTTGGAGCTGTGGAGAGAGGGAAGGGATCCAGTGTGAATGGGAATCAATAAAAATCTATAAATGACCCAAACCCACCGTGGATGGAGCTCTGGGCTGGGCAGCTGTGGCTGCCCCTGGATCTCTGGAAGTGCCCAATTCCAGGCTGGACAGGGCTTGGAACACCCTGGGACAGTGGGAGGTGTCCCTGCCCATGGAATGGGATGGATTTGAAGGTTCCTCCCAAGCCCAATCCATCCTTTTATCCTGTTTTCCAAAAGGGAACGGGCTCCCTGAAGGCAGTGGAAGCAGAGAGATGAACTCCTGGTGCTCCAATGCTGCCAAAATTCCTCAAGGAAGGACTCAGATATTGCTGGGTTCCTCCTTCCTTTCTAACTCCCTGTTTTGTGTGTTGAGGCACCAAATAAATTTGGAATTTCCATCAGCAGGGCCCTGCCAGAGATGTGCAGTGCAGCCAAGGGATGCTGAGCTGCTGTCCGTACCCTCTCCTGGATAATTCCTGGATAACACCTGGATCCCGGTGCTGCTGGAGCCACTCCCGAGCCCGAGGTGAGCAGGGAGAACCCCCAGGGATGAGTTTGGAATGCTGAGGGCACAGAGGGAGATTCCAGAGCTGTGCTGTGGCCGTGACTCCCGGCCCAAGGGCAGGAGACACGACAGCCCCACTCCCCAACTCTGCTTTCCCGACCTTGAGCACTGTTAGTAAATCCCTAATCCCTGCAAAATCATTTATTTGGGACTGTTTAGCTCTAAACTTTTAACTGCTTAGCTCTCCTAAATCCACAAGCTCATTAGCTCTCTTCAGCTGCGTTAATAACGATAATCTCTTTAATGGAAGCAACTCTGGACAGGATTTACCTTCCCAAAAAACTCCTTGACGTGCAGTAAATACCCTTCTGCCCTCTAATTCTTCCCCAATTAACAGGGAGCTGCTCAAGAGCTGCTCTGCCCAGAGCAGAGGCCAGGTCAGCCCCGGGCTCAGGCAGAAGGTGGAGGTTTTTCCTGGCTCCTCATCCTTCCCTGGAGTTGGAAGCACTGGGAAACTTCTCCCAAAGGGCTCAGGCACCTCTGCCTGGGCTCCTCCTGTGGCTCTGCTGCTGGAAATAGCCCTGGGATGTAAGGAAAGGTTCCTGCCCCGGGATCCGTGTGAGATTCCAGCTGGGCTGGCTTTGCCTCCTTAGAACTGGGTTTAATCCCCTCCTTGCTCCTAAGATCTTTCTTGGTTAACAACTAAACAGCAGCAGCAACAACAAAAGAACAAGCAGTTTATCATTAATTTGCCATTCAAGGATTTTCCTTTCATCTCCAAGTTTCCTACATTTCACATTTTCTAGCACTTCTGTTGTCTGCATTCCCTTTTTTCCCTTTTATAACACTCTGTCCTTTTAATGGCTGCTTTGATTTCTGTGGTTTGTGGATGGGGTTTCCAGCCAGGCTTGGCTTTTGTGGCTGCACCTTCCTAACAGTCAGGAAAAATAAGCCCCAATTCCCCTCTCCAGGGTTCTTCCACCTCACACTCCACAATTCCATTCCTGGTACTGCCTTTGGGAAGCAATAATCTATTTTTTGAGGGAATTTGGAGATGGAAACCAGAAATCTAAACCAAATCAATACTGACCATTTTCCTGCGTTCCAGACTTTCCATGGAAAGCAGGAATGTGGTGGTGGCACAGATCACACATTTCACAGAGCCACCCTGATTTTGTTTCTTGCAGCAGTGGGGATTTTCCTGCTGGATAATTTGGGTCTCTCTCATTATCTCACCGTGATAAGGCTGCCCCAAACCGCTGTTGGGAGAGGGTTTAAAGGGAGCTGGATAAAATAGGATTGCACTTCCCAGCTGACAGCTCTTGATAAGAGCCCCAGTGCTGCTTCCCACTCCTTTTCTTTGCCCTGGGAGGTTTCCAGGGTCCTGCTGAGCTTTGGGAAGCCCTGGCTGTGGTTCCTTCCCTGGCAGGTGCAGCCCAGAGTGGCTCAGGTGAGAAATCTGGGTCATCTTCAGCACCTTTTGTCCTTCTGGTGTCTAATAAACCACTTTGGAGGCTGCAAGTGGCCATTTGTATCACTCTGAAAATGGGGATGGAGGACAGCAGAGGGGTTGAGAGGGAATTCGAGTGTCTGGCAGCAGGCAGGGTGAGGTAAAGGCTGCTGCTGTCCTGATAGGGACCCCAAACTGCCCCATTTCTGCGAAAAAAACCAGCAGAGAAAAAGCTTTGTGTGTGCTCAGTGGGGTCCAGCACCTGTCCCGGCCTCCCCCCACCCCTCTGCCCTCTCTATATTTACCCAGGGGGAGCTTTCCAAGAATGGAAGTGGTAAGATAAAACCCCCGAGGGGCTAAAATTAGTGCCGGCGCTCGGGGCCGGTCCCGCCGTGGCATTTCAGCTGTGAGCCGCACAGCCCCGGCCCCTCCCGGCCCTGCCAGACCCTCTCCTGCTCTGCTCCTTCTGGGGTTAAACCGCGGGAGCACTCCCCATGGGACCCCCCTGGGCTCAGGTGCTCTGAGCATCCCCCACAGCCAGGTAAGGTGATGGCCCCGGGACTGGGCAGGTGAGGGAGGGGACCCCGAGGGACAAGTGTGTGCTCTGTCACAACCTCGTTTGGGGGTCTGCAGGTGCTTGAGAAGCTTCTGGCAGCTCAAGGGGTGACAAAACGGGGCAGGGAGGCTCTGGCACAGGGTGTCCAGAGAAGCTGTGGCTGCCCCTGGATCCCTGGAAGTGTCCAAGTCCCAGGTTGGAATAACCTGGGGTAGTGGAAGGTGTCCCTGCCCATGGCAGGGGTGGGATGAGATGAACTTTTAGGTTCCAAACCAAATCATTCTGTGATTCCACAAGTTCTGGTTTGGGCTCTTCTGGTTGAGGAACCTCCCTCAGCTCCCCACACAGGATCCCAGGCTGTCCAGGGAACTTCCCTTGGGGGATGCTCTTTATTCAGGGAGTGTTTCAGCTGCTCCTTTACTCTTCCACACAATTTCCCTTGGGAATGTAACTGGGAACACAAGTGTCTTTTTGACTCAGGCCTGCAGTAACCCCCAGCCCGTTATCCCTGTGGGTGGGATGATCCCAAAGCTCCAGAGCTCATTACTGGCGTGTCCAGTGAAGAGCAGCAGCGTTAGAATTTCCCACATTTCTCTATAAACTGGGCTAATGGCTGGCAGCCCATTTTATTGGGTTTCTTTGGTGCCATCAGACTCCTCTCAGTGTCCCCCCGTGCTGGTGGCCTTGCTGGGGTCCCCCTGAGTGGGTGGCCGTGTCCCCGTGGGTGATGTGGGACATGTCCCCTGTGACTGCCCTGGCACAGGTGAGCTCAGGTGCACAACGGGGCCGATCGTTCAGGGCAGCCCTTCGGTAATTAACTGCTTGCTGCGGCTCCTTTGCTAATTAATTGCTCCGTGCAGCTCCTTGGCTCCTCCCAGGACGGGTCAGCTCCTGCTCTGCCTCCCGAGGAAACTCGAGACGCCCCAGGGCTGCCGAGAAATTCCTCTGCCCATCCCCAGCGTCTCCAGCTGTTCAGGTGCCAGCCTGAGATCTCCCATGGGATGTCCCATCCCTGTCCCCTGCTGTCCCTCGTCCCCTGAGGCCACATCCTGGCAGGGTCCAGTCCCACTCGTGTGATCAGCTCAGCATTCCCACCCTTCCTGCAAATCCCTCACCAGAAACATCCCAGACCCTTTGTGCAGCTGTGATGGTGGGGCTCCAGCAGGCAGGAGGGAGGAAAATCGTGGAATTCTAATGCTGGTGTCATTTTGGGAAGGGAAATGCTGGAAGATGTTTGATCTTTAATCAAAATGACCACATTCACCTCATCCCTCAGGACTGGGGACAAGGGCTGGAGCGACAGGACACAGGGAATGACTTCCAGAGGGCAGGGCTGGATGGGATCTGGGGCAGGAATTGTTCCCTGGCACAATGGGCAGGCCCTGGAATGGAATTCCCAGAGAAGCTGTGGGTGCCCCTGGATCCCTGTCAGTGCCCCAGGGCAGGCTGGACACTGGGGTTGGAGCAGCCTGGGGCAGTGAGAGGTGTCCATGGCAGGGGTGGCTCTGGATGGGCTTTAAGGTCATCATCCTAAACCATTCCATGATTTTCTGGGATTCTGGCCCACGTACCCACTACAACACTGAGCTCCATTGTACCCTCAGGCTTTCATCCACGTGGATTTCTTTACATGGTGCCAGGGCCATGAGCACATCAGCAGCATCCTCACCCAATATTTGTCCCTTTCTTGGAGGATCTTCCTTACGTGGAGTATAACCTTACACTAAAATGCATCTGTTGGTGTCAGGGACTGGTTCTAACCCAGAGCTGGTTCTGCCATCCTGCAGATCTTTGACCTCACCCTTTTATACCATGAAAGCGGCACATGGAGCACAGACCAGACACCATGGGCCTCATGGACATCAACAAGATGTTCTCCCTGCTGCAGCCCGGCGATGACGAGGAGGCCGGCGAGGACAGCGAGGAGCTGAGCCGGGCCGTGTGCCAGGACGACCCCACCGCCCTGAGCAGGCTGCTGAGCCAGGACAGGTACAAAAAGCTCATCAACCGGCGCAGCGGCTGGGGAGTGCCCAGCACCCCTCTGCGCCTGGCGGCCACGCGGGGCTGCGTGCGGAGCCTGCGGCTGCTGCTGGAGCACGGGGCCCACGTGGACGGCCTGGACGTCAAGGCTCAGACCCCGCTCTTCGTGGCCGTCAGCAACGGGCACCTCGACTGCGTGCGGGCGCTGCTGGAGGCTGGAGCCAACCCTCTGGGCAGCGTCTACAACAACTGCTCGCCGCTGCTGCTGGCCGCCAGGGACGGCCACGTGGACATCCTGCGGCAGCTGCTGGAGCACGGCGCCGAGGCCAACGTCCACGCGCGGCTGCCCGAGTGGGCGGCCAACTCGGTGTCCTGCTCGGGGCCGCTCTACCTGGCGGCCACCTACGGGCACCTGGAGTGTTTCCGCCTGCTGCTGCTGCACGGTGCTGACCCCGACTATAACTGCGCTGAGCAGAGCGTCCTGGCCCAGATCAGGGAGCCCAAGACCCTGCTGGAGACGTGCCTGAGGCACGGCTGCCGCGGTGAATTCGTCAGGCTGCTCATCGATTTCGGGGCCAACGTGTACCTGCCCAAGGTGCCCGTGGATGGGGCGGCCCCGCGCAGTGAGGGGCTGGAGCTGCTGCTGCAGGCCAGAGGTGAGCTGGCTGTGTGCCCCCAGGGCTGGGGTGGGCACAGCTTGGCTCTGGGTTCCCTCTTCCCAGAAACCAGGTTAATCCTTCAGTCTCGGTTCCCCTCGCAGCATCACTGGGCTGTGTGGGTCTGTGACTGCTCCATCCCTGGAATTGTCCAAGGCCAGAGCAACCTGATAGTGGAAGGTGTCCCTGCCCATGGAATGAGATGAGCTTCAATTCCCTTCCCGTCCTAAACCCTTCTGTGATTCCATGGTTCCCACAGCCTGGGTTTACCTCACTTGTTGGGTTACCAGCTGCTTTTCACCCTTGCTCTCCTTTCTGCTGCTCAGCTTGGCCTCTGCTGTGCTCCCCAAGTCTAAAACCCTGCACTTATTTCCATGTGGGGATGGAGGATTTCTTCTCCATGCCCAGCTCCTGTGGGACCTCATGCCCGAGCCCATAGCCCCAGCCTCAGCCCAGAGGTTGAGTTTTCATAGGAGCATGGAATTTTCATAGGATCATGGAATGGTTTGGGTTGGAAGGGGCCTTAGAGGTAATTTGGTTTGCTCCATCCCTCTCCCTTTCCTTTGATGATACAGGGTTAGAGGGCAGTAAGGCTGTGTGCCTTGAAGGTGACCGTGTGATTTTCCTCCCACAGCTCATCCCAAATCCCTGCTGTCCCAATCCCGGCTGGCCATGAGGCGTCTCCTGAAGCAGCCTGGCTGCTCAGCTGCCCTCAGAGAGCTGGAGATCCCCACAGCCCTGGCCAGGTACCTCCAGCACCAGCCGTGACCCCAGGGACACCCACTGTGAGCACCCCGCTGGAAACCTGCTCCACCTCCTGGGAGTGAATCCCTGACATCCGTGAAAGCCCTGGGAATTCCTGGTCACAAGGTCACTTTTGCTGACGAGGTGCCTCCAGAAAGCAGTGCCCGTGTGGAAAGGTGGGAAGGGAAAGAGGAGGGAGAACAGGAGACCTCAGCTCCTGGTTTGCTTCAGAGCGAGGATAGAGCAGGATCTGATTGCCCTGGGTTTGCCTCAGACCATCTTTACTGAGGGATTTTACACCTTCAGCTGGTTTTGGCTGGAGAAGGGGCTGGGAAAGAGTGTGGAGGAATTCTTGGCTGGAAAGATGGGAATTCTTCCTTCCCAGTGAGGGCAGGACTGGGGCTGGCCCCACCGTGTGTGCACACCCCAGTGGGGCAGAGGAGGGGCTGGGAGATGTATCCAGAGCCCCAGCACCATCACTCCTCTCCCTGCCCCAGCTCTGACCCTAAACGTCCTCTTCCCACCCCAAAAGTGCTTCGTGTGGCTGCCGAGGGTCTTTTGTGATTGGGCTGGGTTGGGGTTTGAACTAAAAGTGTTCTGTTATTGGTATTAAAGTGCTCTGGCCTGTCTGGTGAAATACCTGATGTCTGGCAGCCCTGCCAGGATGGCTGGGAAGGGACAAGGGAATCGCTGCAGATGGGGAATTTCCGGCTGGATTGGGGCACCCCAGCACCACCTTTGTGTCCCTCCGTGTCTCCTGCCTTGCACACCAGGGTGACCCTCACCAGTGGGGGCTGGAGCTGCCTTCCTGGCTCTTCCCACAGCCAGGAGCTGATGGATGGATCCCAGTTCTCCTTGGCAGCTCAGCACCCACCCAGCAGTGAGGTTCTGGACCACTTTTGGCACGCGGCAGAAGGTCTCCCATGGTTTATTCCTTCTTGCCCTGTGACATCCCAAAGGGAATTTCTCCCAGGGGTCAGCAGCTCCAAGGGTGGCTCTGGGCTGAACACAGGCACCTCCCTGCAGGATTTATGGACTTGTGGGATCTATTAATCAGCATCTATTAATTAGGCTGTGGGGCTTCTCCCAAGGGGAGCATTAGGGCTTGGAAGCAGCCTGGACAAGGCTTTATAGGGAATGATGACACTGGTGACACTTCCCTCCCCACCCAGCCACCTTGGGGCGATGTTTGCTGGGCGAGGCCGGCCCGCGGGGACACTGCCACTCTCGGGTGTGACTCCCACTCGTGGCATCCTTGCTGTCACCCTCATGTGGGGATTTGAGTGGCTTTCGGGCGTCCCAAAAATGGGGAGGGGTGTTCACTGCCAGGCTGCTCAGTGGCTGTGGGACTGTGAGCAGGTGTGCAGCAGGAGGGTGGCTGGCAGTGGCGTGGCGCGGGTGACACGCCCGTGGGTGACACAGCACAGGCAAGGCGGTGTCCCACGGCAAACACGCCGTGTCGCCGCCCCTCCGCTGTCACACAAGGTGTCACACGCGATGTCCCACGCAATGTCACAGGCCAAGACAGGACATCCCCCCCGTGACCCCGCGTGTCCCGCGGGTGTCGCTCCAAGGCCACGCCCCCCGAGTGAGACCACGCCCCTCACACCGGACTGACCACGCCCCTCAGCAATCATACCCGCAAACGAGGCCACGCCCCCACCACGGGGACCCTCCCTGAGGCCACGCCCACTACACCACCGGGATGGCCCCGCATGTCCCCGGGCCACCGAGGAAGACACCGCGGGACGGCCATGGGGGGACACCGCGGGGACACCGCGGGGACACCGTGGGGACACCGTGGGGACACCGCGGGGACACCGTGGGGACACCGCGGGGACCGCTCCCAGCGGCCACGCCCCTCTCCCGTGGCCCCGCCCCGTTCCATTGAGCCCAACGCGGAGACCGCGCCCTCCCTCACGCAGAGACCCCGCCCCGTCAATCACCGCGCCCCGCCCTCGAGGCCCCGCCCCCCGCCGGCAGGCCCCGCCCCGGCCGTCACGCGGCGCCGCCCCTGCCGCCCGCGCCGGGCGGACCCGCGCCCCTCGCGCGGCCTGAGGGCTGTGGCGGGGCCGCGGCTCCGGGAGCTGCCGCCGCCGCCGCCGGTAAGTGCTGCCCGCCGGGCCGGGCCCGCCGCCGCTCCCTGTGCCCGCCGTGCTGCCCCGCGGCCCGGCCCGGCCCCCCGCCCCTCGCGGTTTCCCGGGTCCTCCCGAAAGTTTGGGAGCGCGGCGGGGGGGAGCGGGGAGAGCCGGGCTGGGGGCGCGTCCCCGTGAGGGGTTGGGCGGGCCGGGGGCCCCTGAGGGTCTCCTCTGCGGGTGAAACGCTGCGTTTCATTGTTACCGTGCTGCTTTTTGTTGCTTTTAAACCTTTTTTTTTTTTTTTTTTTTTTCGTGTTTTATTGGTCGTGGCTCTTCGCCCTCGATGCCCTTTATTTGTCTTAATTTCGTTTTTTTATATATTTCATTTTTTTAAAAAAAAAAATCCTTCTCCAGCCTCCCCTCCGCAGCAGTCAGTGCCCGTGCTGACGTGGAGCCGGAGAGCAATGATTCCCAAAAGGAATTTTTAGAAATCCTGGCTGTGTCTCGTGCCCTTTCCCCGGCTGTTTTGCAGCAGCCTGTGTCCAGGTGCAGGTTTGGGATCATTCCCCCCCAGTTTTCCAGCACGTGTCCGGGTGTTTCTCCCAGGCCCCTCTCTCCGCGTCTCTCCAGAGGCTTTGGAGGCACCCGGGGCTGGCGGAGGGCTCCATCAGCGCTGGAAAGGCTCGGGCTGCCGCTGGGGAGGTGGCTGTGCCAGCCGGCTACGCCCCGGCTGCTGCCTCCAGTGGGACAGGTGGACGTGAGGGGTTATCAGCAATCCCAGAATTCCAGAATCATGGAGTGGGTTGGCTTGGGAGGGACCTTAAAGCCCGTCCAATTCCAGCCGCGCTGAGGGCAGCGATGCCAGATCAATGTAGAGGCAAAGCAAGCCGGACCTGAGGAATAGAAATAAACCAGAGGCAAAGCAACCCAGATCTGAGGAATAGAAATAAACCAGAGGTAAAGCAACCCAGACCTGAGGAATAGAAATAAACCTGGGATTGCAGGTTTGCTGTGGGGCTGCAGGAACGGAGGGCATCATCTGGATGTATTTTCAGTTTGAGATCTCTGGCTAAACACCTTGAGAAGGTTTCCTGGCCTCCTGTCAGTCAGAGCTCAGCCTGGGTGTTACAGCTTGGGAGCACCTTAGGATTTTATTGCATTTAATCTGTCCACTCTCACCTCTGCAGAAGAAACATGATTATAATTGTTTTATTTCTCATTTCCTGATAGCAATCCAGGGTCAAATTTCAAACCTACCTCTCTGCTTCCGGGATAATCTGATCAGGGTGTTCACAGTGGGTGTTTTTAAGGCGATTCTCTCTCGCTGGACAGATTACTTTAAAAACCACTGAAATCTTCTATAAAAAAGCCAGGGTAGTAACCAAAGTGGTTTTTTTTTTCCCCTGGACACGTGAGTAGGGAGGGCTGTGTCCTGGTTTGGCCTCCCTCAGGATGCTCTTTGGAGCCTGGCATGAGGCCTGGGAAGGGGGTTTGGAGGTGCTAGCTCTTTAAGGTAGCCGGACCTCATCACCCTGGGGACACAAAATCTGGGAAGCTGCAGGGCTTGGAGCGAGGAGGTGCAGGGGTCAGACCTGCCTGTCCCCAGGGATTCTGCTCAGTGGAGACGTGTGGTTGTTCTGCTTTGGAAACTGGTGAATTTAAGCAGCGTTTTGCTGCCTGGATTTTGGAAGCGGAGGGAGAGCTTGGAGGCTCCTCCAGCTGGTGACGGAGCCCTGAGACCTTCAGCTCTGCCCCTCCCGCTGCCGTGTCCTCACCTCTGCCCTCTCCCTGTGCCGCAGGTCGGCGGTGATGTGCCCGTCCCTGCTCCCGGAGCGCCGCGCTCCCAAAGCCGCCGCTTCCAGCTAGATCCAAGCCCGGCCCGCTGCCATGGAAACGGGCAGCCCGGAGGAGCGGGACGGAGGGGACCGGCGGCGGCAGGAGGGCGGCGACGCCCCTCCCGACAGCGCCAACGGCTCCGTGGTGGCCGCGGAGCTGCAGCAGCCGCCCCCCGGCAAGCTGAGGAAAACGGCCTTCAAGCTGTTCGGGGGCAAGCGCAGCATCTGCACCCTGCCCAGCTTCTTCGGCGGCCGCGGCAAGAAAGGGCTCAGCAAGTGCAAGACCCACGACGGGCTGAGCAGCGCCGCCTGCGACAGGGGAGCCGGGACACGGCCCGGCAGCCCCTCGGAGGGCAGCAGGGACGGGCAGCCCGGCCCCCTGCCCAGCTCCCGCAGCGCCCAGCTGCCCGTGGACACCGGCTCCAGGGGGGATTTGGGCCAGCAGGATGGTTCTCCGCCGGGCAGCATCGAGGGCTGTGACAAAAAACCCAGCGGGGAGAAATCCTCCTTCCCCAGGCCTAAAAAAGGGCTGAAAGGGTTTTTTAACAGCATCCGGCGCCACCGGAAGAGCAAGGCTGCGGAGAGTGAGAAGACAGAGCTCCCTGAGTGGAACGGGGACACGGAGGAGGCCGGGAATGCTCCTGGGATGGGAGCGGAGAGCCGAGGGGCCGTGGAGGGCAGGGGAGCAGGGCCGGTCCCTGAGGCCACGCTCTGCCCGGGGGGCTCGGGGGGTGACTCCAGCTCTGCAGAGCCCACTGAGCCCACGGGCCCCACGGCTGACGGAGGCAGCCCCGAGGGTGACACGATGGCCGTGCCGGAGAACGGGGACCTTCCAGACGCAAAATCAGAGCCTGAGGCTGCTGCCTGCGCCGAGTTTGACCGTGAGAGTTTGCTGCTGGCCTTCCACCCTGACTTCATGGACAACGAGCCTCCCTGCCTGCACTCCGGGGAGCTGCTGAGCCTCATGCTGGGGGACGTCACCTCCCTGAAGAGCTTCGACTCGCTGACGGGGTGCGGGGACGACATCGCCGAGCCCGACATCGCCGAGAGCAGCATCTCCGTGGAGCGCAGCCGCGACGCCGCCAAGCGCGGCTCCTGCCTCGTCACCTACCAGGGCGGCGGCGAGGAGATGGCCATCCCCGAGGAGGCCGAGGAGTACCTGCAGCAGGTGTGGGACGGCGCCGTGCCGGGGGACACGAGCTACGGGGCCCAGGTGTCCAGCAGCAGCCTGGAGACGCACGCCTCTCACGAGGCTGATGCCCACCCTTACGTGGACGGCGTTGACCTCCTGACGCCCCAGAGCGACCAGCAGGAGTCTGCCCCAAACAGTGACGAGGGCTATTATGACTCCACCACGCCAGGGCCGGAGGATGAGGCTGGAGAGGAGCTCAAGAAGGACCGACTGCCCCGGGACAGCTACAGCGGCGATGCACTTTACGAGTTTGATGCCCTGATGAGCCCCTCTCATGGGGAGGAATCCCTGTTCGAGGGCAAAGTCCCACGCCAGGGCATCTTTAGCTACTTCATGGACTTCTGCCTCCCCGCAGAGAAGAACCTGATCCAGCAGATGATGGATCAGAAAAGAGGGCTGATGGAAACTGAAGAAGAGGGGCTTGCGGCCATTCAGAAGGAGCTGCTGTACTGGGAGCTGCAGAGGGAGCCCGTCCTGAAGCGCCTGGATGTCTCCAGCAAGGAGAAGTGTCCCCGGGAAAAGCAGTGCATTGAATGTAAAACCAGAGCAGCCAGCTCCATTGGCAAGAGCCAGAGTGGCCTTGGGAGTGAGCAGGTGGCCTCACACACCCCGAGCCGGGCTGTCAACGGTGGGGTTGCAGTGGCTAGGGCTGAAAATCCAGAGTGGAGGGATTTCCCAGGGACTCTGTGTCCGGAAAACTGTTACAACAGCCAAAAAGGCCCCGGAAGTTGCCTTATTCAGCTCACCAAGAACAAGCCGGGGTTCAGTGCAGACCTGGACTGTGGGATGTTCGGGGACTCCATCCACAGCGCTGCAGCCCCGGCCAAGGCAGGGATGTTCCCTGGGTTCAGGCTCCCAGAGCAGGAGCGTGGTGGCGGAGCAGAGCCCAGCCCTGGCGAGCCCCAGGCGGGCAGCGAGCCCGAGCACGCCGTGAACTTCTCGCAGGCTCTGGTGGAGTTTGCCAGCAGCGGGACCCTCTTCTCCAGCCTGTCCGAGAGCCTGGGCAGCTCTGCCTCCAGCTCCTCCTTCACCCAGAACCTTCCTGCCCTGCCCACCATGGTCACCTTCGACGTGGTGGACGTGGAGCAGGACGGGGAGGGGGAGTGCGAGCAGCGCCCGGAGCTGACGGCGGGGGAGGACATCGCCGAGGCCTTCGACGACGGCTACGGACAGAAAGAGTCGTTGGCTGAATGTGACGAGAGAATGTCCCCGGGCTTCTCCCCGGGCTCCTTCCAGAGCTGCAACTGGGGGGTGGCCAGCCTGCCCCGCCACCTGCGCCTGCACGGGCTGAGCCCCTCCATGCCCGCGCCGCTCTCCGTGGACCGCAGGAGCCGCTCGCTGGACACCGAGAGCCTGGAGTTCGAGCTGGCCGAGCCACAGGGCGCCCGGGCCGGCCCCCAGCCCTGCCAGCTCTGGGCCAGGCGTGACGCTGGCAGGAAGGACTCTGCTGGAGCCAGGAGAAGCAGGAGCAAGGAGGAGGGCGAGCTGGTGGCTCCCGAGGGGGGCTTGAGCTGGCACCTCCAGCGCGGCACCGACGCGGCTCCTGGTGGGATGGAGCTCTGGGGCTTCGCTCCAGCCGGCGCCGTGGAGAGCGTGTGGGAGCCGTCAGAGCCGCCAGACAGCGTGTCCCCTTTCCTGCCTCTCTCCCGGGGTGGCCTCGGGGAGGCTCTGGAGAGGCAGCCCCAGGAGGCAGAGCTGAGCAGGCACCCGCTGCGGCCCTCCAACCTCCCCCTGCAGCCCGAGGCCAGGCGGGCCCGGGAGGCGGCTGGCTCCTACCGGTACCACGGGGATGTCCCCAAGCTGTCCCGCCTGTTACCCCTGGGAGAGGCCGAGCTGCCCCCGAGCTTTGCCTTCGCCTGCTCCCCGGAGCACCGGGCCAGGGGCAAACCCGTGGGCATCGCCCAGGGCGTGCCGCAGCACCCCGGGGACAGCAGTGGGGACACCCAGAGCCTGGAGCCCCTCAAGGGCAGGGCCAGCCCGGGGCACAGCAGCTGCCGGGGCACCCTTTGCAATGTCACCGACGCTGAGTAGCTGCAGGAATGTCACCTTGTCACCATGTCACCAAGCCGAGGGGCTGCAGGAATGTCACTGTGTCACTGAGGCGGCGTATCTACAGGAATGTCACCGTGTCACCAAGGCTGAGTATCTGCAAGAATGTCACTGTGTTACCCAGCTGAGGGGCTGCAGGAATGTCACTGTGTTACCCAGCTGAGGGGCTGCAGGAATGTCACCATGTCACCAAGCCAAGGGGCTGCAGGAATGTCACTGTGTCACCATGATGAGGCTGCTCTGAGCAGGGGTGAAAGGGGGGCAAAGGGAGGGAGAAAACTGGGAGCAGCTTGGGGTGGACTTGAGTTTGAGCTGGGCTGATGCTCCTGTCCTGCAGCCACCATGGCCTTGCCCCTGTGCAGATCCTTCATCACCACTGAGGCTCGTTCTGGTTTTCCAGCCCTCTCCGACACCAAATGCAGCAGCAGCCCCTGGCAAACCTGGGGATGGGCCCTGCTGGTGTGGCAGGTTGGGGTTTGTGCCAGACTGGGGCTGGGAGAACAGGCCTTGGGCAGACTTTGGAGGGCAATGGGGCTGTTTTCCTCTTCTGGGTGAAATGTTTTAGTCCAGACTCATTTGAATGTCTTCCAGCCCGGGCTCAGTGTGGGGAGCTGGGAGGAAGGGCCACGTGTTCCAGAGCGAGGACGGGGCGAGGCAGCTGGAAAGGGGAAACTTTGCAGCAACATTTTTATTTATTTCATTTGTCCTTGCCCCAAAAGAAACCAGGAGCTTTTGTGTGTGTGCCGATAACGTTCTCCAGGTCTAGTTTCAGTTTGCTCAGAGAGATGTGCTGTCCATGGTGTCCCTTTGAAGAACAAAGTGTTGGTCCCTTCTTTGTTGTGGTCTGTCTTCACGGTGCAGAATTCCTGGTGGAAACCTTTCCCTTGCTTTGTCCCAGTCTCCTGGCCTCTCCAGGGCCGTGGGGACAGGGATGAGGCCTTTGAAATAAGCTAAATTTGCATCGTGCCTGTAGCTGTGAAGTGGCAGGTGCTGTTACTTTCTCAAAAGGAAGCTTTGTGGCTTTTTAATTTAATTTTTATTATTTTACGGTTGTTTTCTTTGCATAAACCCACAGGAGGAAAATTTTGTGTCCCTTGGAATTTGGGATGGACCACAGCTACATTGGGCTTCACTCCTCCTCACTGGAGGGAGCAAAAAAGCTGGAAGCTGCTGGAGATTTGGGATTTTTTTGTCTCTTTGAAGGAATGTGGAGAGGGGACACAGGCTGAGGGGACAGACCTTGTCACTCCTGTGACATCTGTTCCAGTCTGCTGGTCCCCTCTGTGATCCCAAACCCCCTCAGCTCTGATCCAAACCCCCAGTCCATGACACAAAGCTGCTTCCTTGTCCTGTCTAAGCTCTGTGTTCTGATGTAATTCCATTACCAGGGATTTTGGTTTTTCCCTTCCCCACTTTATTGCCATTTTTTTTTTTTTGTGGAAAAACCGATCAGAGTAGTGGTATTTCTCCCACTTATTGTACACCTCTCATGTCTCTTCACAGCGCCAGACTAGAGTCAAGCTCAACAGGAACCAAGCCCTTTCCCTTGGCTGTGGTTTCCCTGGATAGTCGGTGGGGACAGTGGGAATCTCCTTCATCCATTCCTGTGTGTCACCAATTCGATGAGGAGGCATTTGGCTCTTTTATAAACACACAAAGATAGATGTTTCTGTTCCGGGTTAAGTAAAGGTGGTCCATCCAGCTGACCAGATTGGAATTGATGCCCAAAAAGGGCAAAAGACACGGTATGAGTGATGAACCCCTCCCTCCCAAATTCCCACTGTCCAGCTGAAACCACTCAGGGAAGGGGCCTTTATTGGTTCTGAGGTTCAATCATGTGAGCTTTACTAGTAAATATATGCACAATGTCCACAATGCTGCACAATGCAGCAGAGTTTGTAGCATTCAAAAAAGAAATCAAAATCCCAAAGTGGAAATAGCGGAGTTTCCCCTCATTTGTGGAGTGAGGGGTGGCTCTGGCTGGGCCAGACTCGATTTTCCTGCTGAGTCCTGCCCTGCTGGGTCACCCTCCTGCTGCTCCCCTGCTCCACACGGATGTGGCTCCATCAGGTGCTCCCTGGATTTCCAGGCACAAGGAGCTGGTTTGGGTTTGATGTTTTTTTTTTTGTTTTTTTTCCCCGAAGAAAAATGAGGTCTTGATCCTCCTTTAGAGAAGAGATTCCTCCTGCCCTGTGCTTGTCTGGCTGGGGAGGAGCAGGGAGAGGCAGGCCCAGCTTGGTTCAGCCTGTGTGTGATGGGATTTTCCTGCTGAGGCAGAGCACATCCAGCTGTGCATCCACGGGCTCAAACCTCAAATTTTCCCTGTTTTCCTGCCAGCCACAGGAACCTGCTGTGCCACGGTGCTTTTCCCTCCTCCCTCTGGGACACACCTGGAGGGGAGAACGTGGAGAGCCAGGGGAAGGTGCCCTGGGAGGTTGTCTGCCCTCATTAGCACCTCTGCTAATGAACATTGGCTACCCCTCCCTGGAGCAAGGGCAGGGGCAGCTCTGTGCCCATCTTACCCTCCACTCCCAGCACACAAACCACGGGCACACCCTGGTGGGGACACCACTGTCACCCCCTCAGGCCCCTGGCTGGGTTTAATCCCCGTTTCATTTCCTTTCAGCATCTCACCAAAGGCATCTGGGGGGTTCCAGGCTCTGGAGCTTTGTTCAGCCAAAGTCCTGCTGAGGGCTGGGAGTGTCTGGTGCTCCATGAATGTTCCAAGGTGTCCCCAGGATCCTGGGTTTGGGTGGAGGTACGAGGTGGGGAGCAGTACAGCCAAGGCTTGATAATCCGACTTTATACCAAAGGTTTCTCCTCTTCATTCGATGGGAATTCAGTGAGGCAAATACTGGAATTCAAATGAGTTTTCCTAATGCAGTTTAGTCACTAATTTGCTGGATTTTTGGCAGATTCTGCCCCGTTATCCCAAAGAAATCGGAATTTCCAGTGCAGCAATTCAGCCTGTAAATGAGCACTGCGGTAGGGATTGGATTTCACTGCCTGCTGAGCCACTCTTCCCAAAAAAACCCCACACAGGTTCCATGGGAACAAACCTGGGCTGGAGCTGGATCACTCCAACACTGCCTTACCCACATCTGGGGATGGTCACTGAGGCTTCTTATGCAAAAGGGCTTCCCAAGCACAAACCAGTCAGGAAAATCAGGAACAGCAGAATGTCCTGCCAAGAGATTTAGGAAAAACCTTGAGGAATTTGCCTGTCCCTTGCAGGGAAGGCCTTGCCTGGAGTGAGGGGCTGGGGCTGGGAAGTTGTGATGGATCCACTGCCGTTGGGGTCAGCCCACCAGGAGGTTCTGTGTTTCGTTCTGGGGACTCTGGGGTTTTCTTTCCTTTGTTTGTTTTTATACACATAAGAAAAACGGTCGATTTTTTCTCTATTTTTGTATAGTTTTTGCATTTTATAACCATGGGGAAATTTTACAGACTGTTCTTTTTTTACCCGTGCGTCTTTTGTCTTTCCAAGTGGTGTGGTTTGCTTTTCCCGTGGAGAAAAGGCCATTCCTGCTGCTGCTGTGCCTGGATCCCACCCTGCTCCCTGGGAATGTGCTGGGGCCTCTCCCCAGCCCCTCACCAACACACTTTGCACACACCTGAGACGTCCCTAACCCTCCTCTGTCACACTCAGCTGTCCCTTCTTTGCTTTTCAGTGTTGTTTTTAATCCAAATTCCTGGATTTTTGGTGATTTCTCCCCCTCCAAGTGTTGTGAGAACAGGTTTCAGCTGAGGCTTTCCCTGCTGTCTGCTGATGTTATTTTATCTAAAATTGGGGTTTTCCCTTCAATCCCTGTGCAGGAGATGCTGTTGGCTGGTGCATGGAAATGCTCTTGGGCAGGTTTCCTCTCCCTTTGGTGTTCCCTGGCTGAGCTGGGAGCTGGGATTTCACCCTGGTGCCTGAGGATTTCCCCTTAAATAATCCTGGGATTAGCAGGGCTCCCCACCTCCTCCTCCTCCTGCAGGGAGCTCCAGCTCTGTGCTCTGCATCACTGAAACACCTCCCTGGGACAACACTGCCTTGAACTTTGGGCTCAGAGGAGAGGAAAACTTCTGGAATGCTAAAATCCAGCCCAAAGCAGAGTTTCCCCCCACTTTTTTCCCCCAGCAGAGGTGGCAATTGTCACTGATTTGGCTCTGCATAGATTTTTTTTCTTTTTTTTTGTCTTCTAATTAATAACTTATCACCTAATGGTGTTTTTTAAAAGTTTTTCTGTATTTGGGTTGCCCCATTCCCCACGGGGATGGACAGGAAAGTTGCTCATTGACCATTCCTGGGGCACTCAGACCCCCCTTCCACATTCCCTGTGCCCTGGAATTCTGGGCTCCCTCCTCTCCAGCCGGGGCTTCCTGCTCTTCTCACCCACATGGAGTCACCCCAAAGCTCCATTCGGATGAAGGCAGAAATTCAAATCCCAAAAAGCCTCTCAGTTGTAAGGAAATAAGGAATTATTAGTCCTTGTCCTCAGCTGCCCCATCCCGCTGGCAGCTCCTCCCAGTGACCAACCTGGCTGAATTTGGGGTTTTTGGGTTTTTTTTTTTTCCTTCCTGGTCTCATTGCTACTAGTCCTTTCAAGTTTTTAATGTATTGATTGTGTTTTAAAATGAATGTTCCTTTCACTGAATTCTAATGAATAAACTGCAGATTTTTAGAGAACATTGGATTTCACTGGTGGTTTGGTGTTTCCGTGCTTATTTTATCCTTGATTTAATATTTTTCTTTCCCTTCCTCTCCTGTCTGTTGATTATTTGCCAGTGAGGTGGAATTTTAGGTGGAATTTTCCATGGGACAAGGCAACAGAGACCCTTTGGGATAGGGTGAGGCTCCTCAAACCCTCAATCCCACTGGGAAAGCTTCAAACCCTCGCTCTAATTGCCTCCTTGTAACACAAATTGCCTCTTTTGCTGCAAACAAATTCCAGCTGACAAAACCTCTGCAAGTCGGTTGTCATCACAGGAATGTATCTCACACTTTGAAGTGTTTCTTTTTTATTCTAAATTGATTTAAAAAGCGCCGAGACGACAACTTTGCTCGGTGTGAGGGAGCACGAGGGGTTTTTGTCACTGCCGGGTGCTCAGGCTCCTGTGCCCCGAGGCTGCAGGGAATGGCTCTGGCCTGGTGACATTTGTGTCACCCGGAGAGCTGATGGTCTTCCTTCCCTCTTTCCGTGGGTCAGGGGGAGCTTCATCCCATCACTTCCCATCTCCATCTGATTTTACAGGGTCAGGTCCCAGCTGGTGGTTCCCACTGGGTCAGCACAGCCAGGGACAGCCCTGGGATTCCTGTCCTGGGACACACATCCCGGGATTCCTGTCCTGGGATTCCTGTCCTGGGATTCCCTTTCTGGGACACCCATCCCGGGATTCCCTTTCTGGGACACCCATCCTGGGATTCCTGTCCCAGGATTCCTGTCCTGGGACACCCATCCCGGGATTCCTGTCCTGGGGTTCCTGTCCCGGGATTCCTGTCCCGGGATTCCCTTTCTGGGACACCCATCCCGGGATTCCCTTTCTGGGACACCCATCCTGGGATTCCTGTCCCGGGATTCCTGTCCTGGGACACCCATCCCGGGATTCCTGTCCTGGGACACAGCAGTGCCCCCACCTCACCACAGCCCCCGTTTTTGGGGGTTCCTGGGTTCCCCCCAGCTCAGCCCCAAGGTCCAAGCCCCCAGCCCTGGTGCCACATCCCAACAGTCGCTCCATGCTGGAGGATTATTTCTAATCCCTCTATTTTTAGAACAATGCTGAAATCTGTTTAATGCTGGAGAGATTTGGGGAAGAAAAAGACAACAAAGAAAGAAGGTTTTTTTTATTTTTTTCTGATGAGAAAGCTGTTGGTGAAGGGTTTTTTTTTTATTTTCTTTTTTGGGGAGGGTGTCTCTCTGTTGAGTCATATTTTTTCTGTCAGAAGGGAGGAGGGAAGGAGGAATTGAGCCATAAGGAAAAGCTCTGAGGAGTTGTCTGTCCTGGCTGTTCTGGGCATGGAAAACTTCACAGCAGCAGGACCAGGTCATCCTGCTCCCCAAACCCCGGAGCTGGCCGGGCTTTTCCCAGGCTGGGGGATCCCCGGGTCAGGGCAACCCACAGCCGAGAGCAGCCCCTGCACGGAAAGGAGCAGCAGAGCACCCGGGAGAGCTCAGGTTTGGGAATATCCTCTGGCATTGAGAACCATCCCCTGCCCGCCCTGAAGGGCCTCGGTAACCAAATCCCAGTTTTTCGCAAGGATCGCATCCATCCGTGCGGAATTTGGGGCCAGTTTTGGTGCTGCGCTGACCTCTAAGGGAGAGCTCTGTTATTGCAGCTCCTGGAATCCAGAATCTCAGAAAGGATTGGATTAGAAGGACCTTAAAGCTCATCCATGGCAGGGACACCTTCCACTGTCCCACTGCTCCAAGCCCTGTCCAGCCTGGCCTTGGGCACTGCCAGGGATCCAGGGATCCAGCTCCTCTGGGAGCCTGTGCCAGGCCTTCCCACCCTCCCAGAGAACAATTCCTGCCCAATCTCCCATCTAAATCTCTCCTGTTTTAGTTTAAAACTGTTTCTCTTTGTTCTATTATGTCCAGTGCTCAGCTGGGTCCCCCCAGAATTCCTCCGAGGCAGCCTTTTTGGGGACATGACAGGGGAAAACACGGAGATGAGCCAGAGCTTCACGTTCCCTCGGTGCCCTGAACCTTCAGCATCAACACCTCCACGTCAGAGCCCAGGGTGAGGTGTGAGGGGGCTGTGACACTCTGGGGACAGCCTGGGAGGACAGGAGCTGCCACAGCGCAGGGCTGGATGGCATCTGGGGCAGGAATTGTTCCCTTGAGGGTGGGCAGGGACTGGGATGGAATTCCCAGAGCAGCTGGGTGCCCCTGGATCCCTGGCAGTGCCCAAGGCCAGGCTGGACACTGGGGTTGGAGCAGCCTGGGGCAGTGGGAGGTGTCCCTGGGACAGTGGGAGGTGTCCCTGCCATGGCAGGGGTGGCTCTGGATGGGCTTTAAGGTCCTCCCAACCCAAATCAGTCATTCTGTGACCCTGCAGGGGTTTGGTGGCCTTGGTGCCACCTGAATTGGCAGCTGGCTGTGAGGGGACTGCAGGTGCTGGGGGCTCCGGGGCTTTGTGGGGTCTCACACCCTGAGGGGACCCCGGGTGCCAAACCTTTGTGGGGACTGTACCCAGGCAGCTCTGCAGTGTGCCCAGGCACCAGTGGCACCAGTGGCACCAGTGTGCTCTGCCCCAGGGACTGGGCAGGGGGTGACTTTGGCTCCTCTGGGGACAGCTGCAAACCTGTGCTAAATCCACAGCACACCCCCAGTGCTGGTGTTTGCTCAGCCCCACACAACGGCCGGGCCACGGTGTTCGGGATGGTTTATGATGGTTTGTGATGGTTTATGATGGTTTATGATGGTTTATGATGGTTTGTGATGGTTTTACCTCCTGTGGAATCTGCTGAAGGCTGGGCTCTGCTCCGGAGCCGGTGGGACGGGGCGAGGACATGGAAAATCCACCCCAACCCCTCAGTGTGGGCCCCACTGAAGCCCGCTGCCCTCCTCCCAGTGGCACCAGTGAGGAGCTGGGAGCGCGTGGGAAGAAGCCAGCGCCCACCCGGGAAGGTTTGGCCGCCCTGGGACATCCCGCTGCGGAAACGGGGCAGGAGCCGCCGTCTGCCAGGCACCGGCTTCTCCCGGGTTTCCTCCCTTCCCGTGCTGCCGGGAAAAGGGCAGATCCTGTTTTCCAAAGGAGGGCAGGCTGGGACACGGAGTGCCTGAGGCTCGGATGGGAGGGGACACCGAGGGGCTGGAAAATCAGAGCCAGGGTTTGATGTCCCAGCGCTGCCCGTGGTTAATGCGGGATGGGTTCAAGGAGAAATTTGTCGTTAAAAAAACCCCCAACTCCAATAAATGAAGGGCTGAGTTCCTCAAGAAAGTGCTCAAGGAGGCCATGGAGCCCCTCTGGAGCCAGGCTGGGAGGGAATATTGGGATTGTTCCCCTGGAGAACAGGGTCCAGGGAGAGCTCAGAGCCCCTTCCAGGCCCAAAGGGGCTCCAGCAGAAGGATTTTGGGTTTTAAGCACTGGTTCAAGAGCAGGGAGCAGTGATAGAAATCTCCCTGGGTTTTCCAGGGCTGGAAATGAAGGTCAGGATTGTCTGGATGAGACCTGGAGCCTCCTGGGAGACCCCTGGGAGTGTTTGATAGGAAGCATCTCCGAGATTAAGGCATGCCAAAGGCAAAGGAGACTCAAATCTGATTAAAAAGCGATGAAGGGCGAGTGTGAAAACCAGCAGCAGAGGGAGGAATTCCTGCAGGATAAACAGAGGGAGTTCCCTGCAGGCTCAGCCTGGGGAAAGGGCTGGAGCCCCTCTAAGGGCTGCCACAATGACCCCAACAGTGGCCAGCCTCTCCCTGAGCCCAGCTCCCATCACTTCATCCTTTGTTTGGTCCTGGCATCTCCCTCCTGGCCCACAGGATGCCTCTGGGGCCAGGGACAGCCAGGGCACAGCTGGGGCCACAGCTGGGGCCACAGCTGGGGCCACACCTGGGGCCACACCTGAGGCCACACCTGGGGCCACACCTGGGGCCACACCTGGGGCCACACCCAGGAGCACATTTAACTCAGCCCTACCTGGGCTCCAGCCCCCCAGGGATGATTCCCACCCCTCGTGTCCTCTGCTTGGCCTGGGCCACCTTCCTTGTCCTGCTCAGGTCTCCCTGGCCTGTGCTGGGGGAGCCATCCCTGCTGTCCCCCAGTGTCCCTTGGTGTCCCCACTGCTGCCCTCAGGTGTCCCCAGAAGCCCCTGAGAGGTGTCCTGGAGCCAGGCCAGGCTGGAGCAGGGATGTCCCAGGGCAGGCTGCCAGGGATAACCCAAACCCTTCCCAGAGCCCCTGAGCCTGGCTCTGTTCCCGTGCCAGGAACCAGCTAAGGAAGGCTCCCTCCTCTTCCCCACGCTCTGGGAAAGCAGGGGAAACATTCCTGGGCATTCCTGGCATCTCCCAGAGGTGGGCAGCGATTTTCCAGCACCTTGTCCCTGCTTCCCTCTGCTCCCTGTGGGATTTCTCCTTCAGTCACTTTCCAGAAGTTTGGAAAGTCTCTGATTTGGGGTTTTTTTCCCTTGGGAGATTGGGCAGAACTCCCATGGCAATTCCCACACGTGTTTCCAGCGTGTCTGGGGACCTTCCTCCTCCTCCTCCTCCTCCTCCTGCTCCCCGTCACTGCTGTGGGATGGGACAGTGACGTGTGAGGCTGTTCCAGCTTTGATCCAGAGGTTTGTTGTGTTTGATCTGAGCTGTTTGATCTGGTTCCTCTCCCCACACTCTGCTGCAGCTCTCCCTGTGCTTTTGTGCAGCCCAGGGAAGTTATTCCCGTGCACATGAATCCCGTGCCAAGGATGTGCTGCTATCTCCCATCTCCTCTTTGGATAAACTATTTGTTTAGGATAATAAGGTGCCTCTTGGTGTGAAACCAGGGGGAAAAAGTAAAATCTGGAAGTGAGCCAGCCCCAGGGAAGGAGGAGTGCTGCTTTCTGTCGTTGTTTCTTCCAAAACACGCCCAAGAGCCAGTCTAAAACACAAAACTCCTGCTGTGTGCCTGCAGATTTTCATCAGGGGGACACTCGGAGCTGGGAAGCGCCAATGTCTGGGTGACAGGAGCACGGCCGGGTCTGGCTGCTCCTATTCCACATCCCAAATGTGTCTCCTGCCCTTTGGGCTGTTGGTTTTCCTGGGGGCTCCCTGCTCAGGTGCCTTGGGGAGGATGGCACAGCTCAGCTCCTCTGGGGATGGGGTTGTTGCATTTTGCTGAGCTCCAGTGGACAAACTCTCCCAGTTTTGAACCAAAGCAGCATCAGCTCAGGTGTTTCTGGAGGCTGGAGCAAACTGCAGCTCTGCAGGGCCCAACCTGGCTGGAGCAAGGATGGATTTGGGCTCAGGGCTCTGTGCCCTGGGGGTTTCACTGGCACACTTCACCTGTCTGCCTCTGTGCAGTGCCCATTTTCCTCTTCTTGACTCCCATGGTTACCCTGGGAATAGTTTTTGCTGTCACACAGCATCCTCAGCTCCTTGTTTTGGGGGTTTTGAGGCTCATGAGAGATCAGTGAAGGGGCTGCAGTCAGACCTGGAAGGAGAAGATCAGGCAGATCTGTGGGTTCATCCACAGGGAGATTCACCTCTGCTTTTCCCTTCAACAAAAACTGCCCTGAAATGTCCTGGTGTCTGGGAGAAAGGCTGGGAGCTGGCTCTGGGGGCACACTGGGCTCTGTGGGGCAGGAGAGCTGCAGTGGCCTCAGAACAGAGGCTGTGAGCAGGACATTTTGGGACCTGGCTGATTCACAGACATGACACCACAGTGGGGAATTGTTCCTAAGGGTGTTATTTATTATTTTATCATTATTATTATTATTTATTGTATCCCAAGGTGTGCCTCAGGGTGTCAGGCACCACAGCTCCACACTGGGGGGGCTGGATCTGCCATGGGACGGGGTGGGATGGGAGCTCCATCCATCACCTGCAGCCACCCCGGATGCTCCAGGAGCAGCTCAGCAGTTCCTTTCCTCCACAGGGTCTCCCTGGGGATTGTGGCTCCATCTTCCCACCGCAGGAGGAGCTGCCAGGAGCTCCAGGAAACCCTCCCAAGGTCGGGCTGCCACCGTGGTGGTTGAAAGTTTGCACAGGGGAGAGCCAGGGCTGGAAGCTGTGGGGCAGGAACGTCCCCAGACACGAGCTGCAGGATTTGCAGAGGGTTTTGGCAGCTGAAGGCGCTTTCCGAGGTGGGTGGGAGACTCCTCATTGCTCTGAGGGCTTTCATTTCAAATTAGGGGTTTTCTGCAGCGTGGGTTTCACCTCCAGCAGCATCTCCAGGGCAGCAGTAGGTGAAACTCCACGGTTTCAGAGCAGGCTGGATAAATAAAATTATTTCTTTCACGCTTAAACCCAGCTGCAGTATTTCGCGGGATACTGGGAATTGCCTCCATTCCCTGCTGGAGCTGCACCAGCGCAGAGCCCGGGGAGGAGATGGATCCTTGGGGGATGTTTCTGGGGAATCCGGAGATGAAAGGGCTCTTTGCCAGGCTCTCTGCGGCATCCCTGGAGCCGGCCGTGCCCCTGTCCCGAGCTCCGCTGTGCCCGTGGCCGGGCAGGGGCTGTCCCGGGCTGTCCCGGGCTGTCCCGGGCGCTCTGCCCCGATCCCGCCGCTGCTGCAGAAGCAGAGAATGAGTCAGGCTGCAGAAATCCGCCCGGGGCCGCTCCCGGCTCCTGCCTTTGGAGCCCGTGCCCATCTCCGGCGAGCTGGGACTGGTCCGGGCAGGGCTGCGGAACTGGGGTAATGGTTTGGCACCCCCGGCACGGGCCGAGCCCTGGGGGCTCCTGCTCCAATCCCACAAATGCCATCGCTGTGCCCGGAGCCTTCGGGATGATGAGCTGGGGCAGGAGGGTGTCCCCCGAGAAACCTGTGCTCACAGGGAAAACGGCCAGGGATGGACCTCGAGGTGGGGAAATGGGGCTGTGGGTCCCCTCCTGTCACCGAGGGGTGGCTTTGGCTGCCCCCTTCGTGCTCCTTGTGCCCAGCTCCATTTGCTTTGCAAATCCAGGAGAGCACAGCTTCCTGCTCCCCAAAGAGAAATTAATGAGATTGCGGGAGGTTTGATGTCAAAAGCGCCGTTCCCAGAATTCCGGGCTGGGGAAACAGGGAGAATTTGGGTGTTTCCCTGCTCTTCCCTCAGTGCTGTTTTCCTGGGAGGTGTTCGCAGGGCAGCTGCAGGAGATGTGGTTCAGGGAGTGGATGTCCCAGAGGAGCGATTTGCTGTCCGTTCGGTGATGTTCCCAGCGGGATCATCCTCTCCTGGCTACGGAGGGTGTCAGGGCAGGCGCTGGGATCCTGCAGCTCCACAGCTCCCATCCACCCCGTGCTATTAATAACCCCCTGTGAGGCTGCCGGGCCGGAGGAAACAGAGGAAATGAAGTTAATACATGGAAATGTTTCCTTGTTTTCCCACTTGCGGCTCGGGGCTGGCCTGTGGCTCCTGTCACTCCCATCCCGCCCGGGCTCAGGGGCTGGTGCTGCTTCTGAGAGAGCCCAGCTCGGGAAGAAGTGCTAAGAATGGGATACGAGAGGGAAAAGGACTGTTCAGGTGTGTTGGAGCTGCTCAGAAAAAGAGAGGGGGCTGTTCCTCGGGGTGAAAAGGCGCCTTTCCTGGGGGGTTTGGGGCCAGTCCCGTGCGGGATGCAGAGGCTGCAGAAGGAGGCCGGGCTGTGCGGGGCTCGGGGCGATGCTCCAGGACTCAGCCCCGCTGCCAAGTCCCTTTCTGCAGCCCCTGGCACGGGCTGTGCTCTGCTCTGCCCGCCCCTTCCCACCTCTCGGCGTTATTCCTGCCCTGCTCCGGCTGGATGCTGTCCCCAACACACCTGGAGGCTTCACCTGGGCAAAGAGCAGCTTCTCCCGCGAATCCCGAAGGCTGTGCGCGGGCTCTGCCTCTCCCGGGCGTGGGGCGGCTCTGGGGGATGTGCTAACTCTCGGCGGTTGTTGTTTGCTCCTCTGCCAGCCGGTTTCTTGTTAAGACAAGATCCTCCTCGGCGCGTTCCTGGGTGGAGCAGAGGCAAAGGACGGAGCTGGAGTCAGGGACGCGCTCCGGGATGGAAGGAGACCCCTGCAGTGGATACACCACGGGAAAAAAACCTCACATGAGCCCTGCAAAGCCAGGCCAGAGGGATGGAGACACCGAGAAACATCCTGCAAACTCTCTGCCGAGTTCTGGGAAACCAGGCGGGAATTGCAGCAGGATCTCCTGGAAGCAGAGCGGCTCCAGGGATGTGCCCCACGCTCAGAGCTCACCTTGGGGGCTCCATCCTTGCTTTCCCTCCCTGGGTTTGGTTCCTGCTGTGCCTCTGGCGGGGCGGGTGATGCTGACAGAGCTCCTGTTGCTCCAGCCTCGTACTCCCAGGCTCCTTCCCCTCCCCAAAAACTCACCCTTGAGAGAAGGACCAGGCAAATCCCGGGGCGAGGAGAGGAGTCACCCCGGAATTAGCACGGCTGGCTGCAGGAGCGCAGTAAACCCTCATTACAGCCCCCGCCGGGTGATAATGAGCGTGGTGAGCAGAGCCTGTCCCTGCCCCGTCCCGCAGCCATTAAAACGCCAACCGGAGGGAAAACCAGCCTCTATCAGCAATTAATGAATTAATTGGAGGCTCTGAAAGTGGGTGTTGGGCTAAGCCACGCCGTGCCTGCCTCCTTTGAGGCCACCTGAATTGAAGCCTCCTCTGCGTTTGTCCATCCTGAGAGCCACAGGGAGCGCCAGAAAAAAACAGCGAGCTGGGAACCTGTTTTTAGGAGGCTGGAGGGAATTCCTGGGGTTCCCTGAGCAGCTGCTGGCCAGGCAGAACTCAGCCTGTGCCCACCTGGGAGCCCTGCTTTGATGCCCGGCTGTGCTGGGGTCGTGTCCTGCCTCAGCTGGAGCTATTGGAGCTAAATGTAACAAAAAAATGAAAAGGAGATAAGAAACTGCTGGGACTAATAAAGGTAAAAGGAGTAAATTGGGAGTATGGAAATGCTGGACCCTTCTGGGCAAGGAAAGGGCTGAGCTCCTCACAGGCACCCCAGTAAGGAGTGCTGGGCACGTCTTAATCACATTTAATCACATTTTCTGCCTCCTCCATCACTGCAGAAGCATTGTTTGGGTTTCCAAGAGGCTGCTAATGCCTTATCGCGTTTGTTTTGTGTTTTTTTGCGCTTGGGAGATATTTCAGGAGCCGTGTTTGGGTGGCCCTTGGGGAGGTTATGTCCTTGGATGGAGCTGGAGGCAGAGTGTCAGCTGGGGGAGAGGTGAGCAGGGAGGAAGGGATGGTGGCTGTGGCCCTGTCAGGGGGATTGTGTTTGCCATTTCAAGGTTGCTACATCATCACAGCCGGGGTTTAGGGAGAAAAAAGGGCTGGGGTTTGTGAGGTGTTAACCTCAGCCCCTTGGGCACATCAGTGTTGCTGCCCCTAAATTTTGTGCCTTTTTTTTTTTTTTTTTTTTTTTTTCATGCATCCAAAGGTTTTCCTCAAGCCCAGCTGTATGTCCCCCCTCATACTCTCACCTTTCCTGGAAAAAGGAGCTTTTAGCTGCTTTCCCCGAGGAGGAAAACAGGAGACGACACAGCTTCGTGTCCCAAGTGGGAATATTAAACGCGATTTGGAGCAGAGTCCCCATTCCCCAGTCCCAGGGGTCTGATCCGCAGACAGCAGCTCTGGGGGTGTTTGGGGATGGATGTCACCCCTGGCAGGGATGAGCTTTCCTTGGGAGATGGCTCAGCCTCAAACGCTGCCACGACACTGTTCCATGGGAGGAACTGCGACGGAATTTTTGCCCCTCGGACTAACTCCCCATCAGCGGGCCATTGGCACAGAAAGTTCTGGAGCCCTTTGGTGAATTTTCAAGCCTTTTCTTTGGCTTTGGTGCCTCATCGAAACCACGGGAAGAGCAGCTGGAAAAAACTCTGCGCTTGTGCTGCTCCAAAGGAGTGATTGATATGATGCTCCCAATTACGTTTAATTGTGGTTATCCTATTAATAACAGCCTCGTTCTGTGGCACACACCTGCCTCTCCACGGGAAAACACTGTTAACATAACTTAAAACACCAATTACACACGAAGGAAAAGCGGCAATTAAATCCACTAAGCCTTGTCCAAATAATTAATTTCCCTGTAATATTTCTCCTGTTATAAAGGCCGTTTCTTCCAAGCAATTCTTTATTTGTGTGCTCTCCTATTTATCCACGTGGGAACAGGGATGGGGAGCGGGTCTGGATTCGCCGGGGTTTATGGAGATGCATGGGCAGAGTGGGAAAACTTTGCCTTGACATTTTTTAGCGTCCAAACCCCGTGTGGCTGTGGCGCTTGGGGACACGGGGCAGTGTGGGGGAACGGTGGCACTCCGCGGTCCCAGAGGGCATTTCCAGCCTTCAGCACACAGCTCCGTGCGGAACAAGCCGGTAACGTTCGGGGCCGTTTCTCCAGGTGTTTTGAGTTTCCAGGAGCCATTTGAACAATTTGAAGCACCTGCTCAGACCCAAACCAGCTGCGTTTGAGGCTGGGCTGGCCTCCTGTCCCAGCGGGGGAGAGAAGGGGTTCTCCTCCTAGAGACAGGGAACAGGAGAAGCTGGAAAGAAGCTACCAGCCTGTGCTAGCAACTCCGCTGGGGAATCAGACCCCTGGCTACCAGCGAGGCCAGTTTAGTTCTCGCTCTGTGGGCTGCTCAGGAGCGATGGAAGAGCCGCCGTTGGGTGTCCCTGAGGCAAGGTGCGTCTTTGTCACCACGGAGGGACCCTGGCGGTGCTCGGCTCCTGCGGGGGGACAGAGCCCGGGGCTCTCCGCGCTGCGGCTCAGCCCCGCGGCCGGCGCTGCGTGGGACGGCCCGGGACAGCGCTTCCTCCGATTGTTCTTGTGGCCGGAGCGGGGCGGGGACACTGCGGGGACACGGCGGGGACAGCGACCGCCGGGCCGGAGCGGGGCAGAGCGGGGCAGAGCGGGCCGGGGCGGTACCGGGCGGGCGGGGGCCGGTCTCGGCGGGCGGGCTGTGCACGGCGATCCTCAGCGATCCCGCAGCCATCCCCGGAGCTCCGCGGCGCTCCCGCAGCTCGGCGGCCGCCGTGCCCGGCCTCGCCCGCCGCCGGTGCCCGGGGGATGCCCGGAGCAGCGCCGTCCGCGCCGGGCCCCGGCGGCCGCCCCCCGAAGCGCGCTGCCCGCGGGCGGGCGCCGGGGACGGCCCGAGGCCGGCTGGGTGGGGGCCGCGCCGCCGCCCCCTGAGCGCTCCCTGCCGCTGCCCAGCTCCCGGGGCCGGCGGGGAGCGGCCGGGGGCAGGCGGGAGGGCGGCGGGAGCGCTCCCGGGCTCCGCTCCCAGAGTCCCCGGCAGGAGCTCGCGCTTTCGGGCGCGTTTTAAAATTTTTCTTTTAGTATTCTTGTTTTTTTAAATTTTTTTGTGTGTGTTTTTAAAACTTTTTTTTTTAATTTGTAAGTTTTTTTGGTTTTGTTTTTTTTTTTTTTTTTTTTTTTTTTTTTTTTTTTTTTTTTTTTTTTTTTTTTTTTTTTTTTTTTTTTTTTTTTAACATTTCAACTTTCCGACGGCAGCGCGGAGTTTGTGCCCTGGTGGCCGGGACCGTGTGAGCGTGCGGCGCTGAGGCCATGCGGTGAGCGAGGTAAGAGCGGGGCTGGCACCGACACCGGCACCTCCACCCCTGTCCCGGCTTGGGGCTGCCCCCGGAGCCGCGGCTTTAATGACAGCGAAGTGTCGCATCACTCCTCTTTGAGCCCCGAGCCCCTAAATCCGTGTCACCCCCGCGGGACAAACCCCCCGTCCCCCAGAACGGCGGCAGAGCAGCGAAGTTGGGATTAGTTTCGCAAAAGCTCCCTTTTTTTTTTTTTTTTTATGTAACATCACGTGGGAATCTTTTCTTTGTTGGGGTTTTTGGCTGTGTTGGAGCTGCTGAGGAAGCACCGGCTCGAAGCTGAGCGGGGCAGTTCCTGCGCCGGCTCCGGGTTTATTTTCCGCAGTGCGGTTCGGAATCGAGCGGGTTTGAGCCCGGTTTACACCGTGTGAGCTCCCGGAGAACCGGGTCAGCGCTGCCCAGGCTCATTCCAGGCGCTTTGGAGTCCAGGGGAACATTTCTGTGGGCTCTGGTGGGGGTTCATGGTTGGGAGAGTTCACTTCTCACTGGTTTTAGTGGTTTTGAGGAAGCCGATGGAGAGAAAGTCTCACTCAGGTGTTTTCAGAGCCTGGCTGGAGGGTTCCTGTCCCACCTCGGTGAGTGTTTTACACCTGAACATTCACGAGACGAGAGATTTCCAAACGCGGGGGTTAATGGCTGCTATCACCTCGCCGCTCCTCCCTCGGGGTTTGTTATAAAACGAGGCACGGCTCCTTTTCCCCGAGGAAAAGGCACCAGGTCCCGTGCTCCTGCGGGCCCCTGCCCCCGCCGGGCTGCCGGGTTACAGGCTGTTAAACCCTCGCTCTGCTCCTTCCAGCCCCACTGTAACTGTTGAAACCAAGTGTTTCTGGAATGCTGCTCGCTCCCTCCGCGGTGTCATCTCGGGAAAAGTCAAACGGCCGAGTTTAGGTGGGTTGCGGTGAGCGCTGGAGCAGGTGGATGCTCTGCTGGAGTTCCCGCACGGAGAGTTTGGGTACCTCATTCCAGTGGCGTTTGGTGTCTCACTGACCGGACAGGGACACTGCGAGTGCCGAGTTTCTGCCGGGCCACCTCCTCCTCCTCCTGGAATTAATTTGATTTCTTTGCCTTGCCACAAGAGCTGGCCGGGTGTTTGTGTTGGGGTGGAGAGGGGACATTGTGCTGCTCAGCATCCCAGGAAGTTTTGGGCTCAGAGCCACTCCGAGTGCCCCTGTGTGACACTGAGGTCCCGCTGTGTCCTTCAGAGAGGTGACAGTGACCTCGCTGTCCCCGAGCTCAGGAGCTTGTCCAGGTGTGACCTCCAGGGGCTGTGGGTGGTGCCATCGCTGGCACAGGTGGAAAGGGACAGTGCATCATCACAAGGGGAGGGAAAATGCATCCCCTCCTTGGTGGAACCTCCTGCTGAGGTCAGGTGTAAGTGCTGCAGAAAGGTCTGCAGTGGAAACCTGAGTCTGGCACGGCTGAGCAGCAGGTGCAGCAAGTTCATTTCTGATGCTTTACTCCAGTTTTGGTCCATCCCACACCTGTTTTAAACGTTCTTTCCCCCCATCCTGGTTCCCAAGCACCGGAGGCTCCTGCCCGCTGTCCCTGCTCCATTTCCTGAGTGCTGATTGCTCTCAGCCGTCCTGTTCAGTGAGTTTTTGTTCTCTCCAGCTTGCAGGGTCCTGTGAAACTTCCAGGTGAAGCTCGAGAATGGGTTTGCTTTTCGATTTACCCCACTAAGCCTCAGAAACAGTCTGGGGGATCCCAAGGATCTGAGGCTGGGGGCTGAAAACCCCACATTTAATTACTGCAACGCAGTGACACTTGGAGCAGTTATTTCTCTCTGTATCCCTGCCTCTATATTTGTATCTTGTGATCCCAAAGACTTCTCCGATTTTTTTGCACTGGTAGCAGCTGATTTAATAGAATTCCTGTGCCTTGGGATGGGTGGGAGCAGCTCCATGAGCCCTCCATGGGGCAGGTTCCTGTTGGCACCACATCTGCCGCCCCAGCCTTGTTTCAGGGCATGAGCATCACCAGCTTGGATTTTTGTGAGGTGTCCTTCATGAAAAGTCTGTTGTGTTTGGCTTTCTGGCATCCAGCACGCAATAGCTGCGGGGAGGAGGTTATTTCTGGGTCGGTGCTGACATTAGGACACAGTATTAATTTCCCGTTAAATGACAGATTTATGGGAGTTTTCTTCATCTGCGCGGCCCGACCTGAGAACCTGAGCTGGGATTTGCCAGAAGAGGGGGCATTTTGCAAACATCACAAAGGATTTTGGTGGCGGGGAGATGGGCAGGGCGGACTGGGGAATTAGGCAGCGATGCGTGTCTGGGAACTGGAGTTTGGGGGAAAGTTCTTGTGCAAACAAACACTAACAAATGAATTTTGGGGTCATTTAGTGCTGAGGGCTGAGTGCAGGGAGACCAGTTCCCAGCCCCACTGCAGCCTGCTGGTTCCAAGTAGTTGTTAAAATAAGAAACTCTGTGGAGTAGCCTTGGATTTTTTTTTTTTTTCCTGAGGAAACTCTTTTAAAATGCCTTTTCCAGTTATCTCCCAGTAATTGTTTGTTGCTGTAGGTTGAGCTCTGAGGGCTCGGGGGTTTTTGCATGTGGTTTCTCTGCTTTGGGAGAGGTCGTGGAGGCCACAGCTCTGTGTCTCCTCTGTTGTAGGTGTTGCTGAGCTATCCCCTGCTCCTGCTGACCACAGTCCTTCCCTGAGGCACACCAGGAGCTGTGCTGGAGCTCTGGGGGTGGGTTTTTGTGTGGGGTGTGTGTTGAATTTGGGGTCCCAGGCAGTGTGTGCTTCACCATCCATCCCAAACCCAGAGCCCTCCTTAATCCTGGCATGGAGGCTTGGCTTTCTCTGCCCTCCAGCATCTCCCTGCTGCAGGTGCAGCGGGGATTTTAAGAGGTGAATTAGGGGAGCTGATGGAAGAAATGGTGTGAAAACCTTGTTTGTGTTTCCCTGGTTCCCTCTTGCATGACCCAGCTGCTGGGTTACAGTTTGTGGGCTAAGTCCAGCAGGAAGGGGCTGAATTTGTGTTTGTTCCAGCTCTCTTGGAGGTGCTGGAGCATCCCAAATTGTTCAGGATCTCTGCTAAGCTTGGCTCAGGTGCCATCACCCACTTCCTGAGTTTTCCCTTCTGCAGTAAATGTTGATCTCTCTGCACATCCAGAGTGATGGGCTTCCTGGGGTCATGGGGAAGGTGTGCAGAAACAAAACTAAATCTTAAAATCACCGTCCTGCTGCTCCTCCCTTCTTCCCAGGCTTGGCTTCTCTCCCAGTTTCTTCCCTTTCTGCCCCTCCGTGGTGCAGGGGGATGGAGAGTGGTGGCTGTGGCCAGCTCATCACACTTTGGCTCTGTCCCTCCTTCCTTCTCAGGGCACTCTTTGTGCTCTTCCCCTGCTCCAGCCTGGGGTCATCCACCATTCCTGCTTTGGCACAGGAGCTTGTCCTTGCCTTTTCTCGCTGTTTGGGGCTGTGCTGATCCCTCATCCCAGCACTGGGACATTTTGCCTGCAGTTGCTGCCTCTGATGCCATCAGTGGCTCTGTCCTTGCTGCACCTTGTGCCATCTTCCCAGGAGAGATTTCCACGAGCCCCCCAAACCCCAGCCAGCTCCCTGCTGCTTTCCCAAGCCCTGCAGGATATGAGACATCCGTGAGAGAAAAGCCAGGTCCAGATGTTGCCGAAGGCTGGTTGTAAGGATGGATTACCCACAGCCATTCCCGGGCTGGACGCCTTCTGTTCCAAGCCTCTGGGGTGGTTTTTTCCTTGCTTCTCAACCCGAGCTGGCTTGTGGTGCTTTCCCTGTTTCCAGAGGAGCATCCCAGCTCGGGCAGGAGGCTGGAGGAGCTGCCCTGACGCCGTGTTCCTGTGGCAGAGCTTTCCCAGGGTGTTTTCTCCCGGGAGCTGGCGCGCGCCGCCGCGCAGGAAATTCTGGTTGCACCATTATTGAGGAGCCTATTGTTTGGGGCAAGGGCAGGATTCGGGCTTGCTCACATCCTCCAGTGTCTCGCTGTGCTGGAAGGATGTGGTGGGGTAGCCAGGGCTGCAGGAGGAGCACACAGCTCCCAGCTGGGTTTGTGCAGAGTTCACGCTCAGCCCAGAGCCCGGCGTGTTTCTGCCCAAACCCGCCCCTCTGGTTTTCCATGGGAAACCTCAGGACTGGGGAAAACATGGGAAACCTCAGGATTGGAGTGAGGAGGAAGCAGGGCACAGTGCTCCGTTGGAGTTTGCAGCGTTTTCAGCCCTCTCCTGTCTGTGGATGATGTGTGGTGGACGCCTCGTGTAGCCGAGTGGAGCAGGCACACCCTGAGGGATGTAAAAAATCAGGGTTTGGAGGGATGCAGAACCCACCCAGGGCTGCCTTTGAGATGCCAGCGTGCGTGGCCTGGATCTCAGGGGGTGTGTGGGCAGGCAGAGAACGTGGCAGCTCAGTTTTCACCTCCAGGCATGACCAAGGCTCCCCTGGCCATGCCTCGCTTTCTTACCGGAGCCTTGGAGTGAGCTGCTCTGCCTGTGTTTGCTCTCTCTTTGCCTTTTCCCTTCGCTAATCTTTGTGGCTTAGATGTTGGCAGCGATAGCCGCCTTTCCCAGGCCGGGCTCTGCACATTGCAAAAGCTGCTGCTCACTCACCTGTGTGAGCCCCAGCTCCTTTCGGGCTGCCTGGGATGTTTTGGCAGGAGCATCCAGAAGCTTTGCTGTCCGGACTGTGGGGATGGCTGATCGCCCTCCTCGAGTTTCTCTTTCCTTCAGAGGGAAAGCACCAACGTCAAGAGGTGAGGTGCTCGTGTGACATCCCTGCAGTGCCACACGCCAGGGCACAGTGCAGCTCGGGGAGTTCCCAGGGCTCGCAGTGGCCCAGCAGAGCCCCGGGCAGCATCTCTGGAGCAGACTGGCTGAGCAGCTGGCAGCTGGCCTGGAAAGGGACCCAAGCAGCTCCTGTGCTGTGCCCGTGCTGCCACGTGCCTGGCAGAGGGATGGAGAGCCTGGCAGCAGCCTCCTGTGTCCCTCAGCTGAACGGGCCACCCTGGCAGTGGCTGCAGCTCATCCGCTGCTGCTCTCACGCTGGCACAGGGCACCAGCTGATGCCGTCCTGCTGCCACTGGGCTGGCATTGTCTGCCGGCGGCCTCCCGCACACTCGGGGCTTGTTGGAGAGAAGCATTAATCAGTTTAAAGCTGCCCCGTGTCACTCGTGGCTGTGAGAAGTGCCTATTGTGTGAGGGAACAAGAGCAGCGATGTGAGAGCGGCTGGCCGGGCACGGGAACCGTGTCACTGCAGGGGGAGGTGACAGTCCTGCTGTGTGCTGGCTGCACAACCTCCGGGCTGGAGCTTTGGCCGGGCTCCACCACGGCACCCTCTGGCCTCCTTCAGCTCAGAGAGAGGAGGAGGAGGAGGAGGAGGAGGAGAGCCTTCACCAGGTGTTTGAGCGGTGAAAGGTGTTGGGTTTGGCGCTTGCCATCAGCCGCCCCCAGAGTCTGTCACCATCTTCCCATCCTTGCCGTGCACTGTAGGGAGCTGCACAGCATTCCTGGGTGCAGAGCATGTCCTAAACTGGATTTCCAGGCCGTGTGCTGGAGCTGGGAAAAGGCTCTGTCAGCTGTGTCCTCCTGCAGCCACACCAGGAGCATCCACTGATGGATAACGGGGAAAGCTGGGAGAGGCAGCAGGGCTGCAGGTGGAGCCCTGGCATTGCCCACAGTGCCCTGTGCTGTGTGATGTGGGTGACCCCAGCAGCCTGGGCACGGCCCCGTGGTCTGGGGAGGCTGGGCATGGCCGGGGTGGGTGCCTGGGAGCCCACCTGAGCCCGGGGGATGCTCTCTGCACCCTATTTTCCCTCTCCCGCTGTTTTCCAGGGAGATTTCACACACCGCTGGCTAGTGAGTTGGCTTTGTGTGGTGTAAGTCCTGCCAAAACAATTTCTTCCTGTTATTGCTGCTCCAGTTTTAGAGAAGTGATAAGAGCCTTTTGCAGGGACCTGGTTTCTCCCAGGGGCTTTGCTCAGAGATTGGAGCTTTGAGCAGCAGTTCCTGGGGTGACTTTCCCTCAGTCCTTCAGTTAAATTCAGAGTTGGATTTAGTGAAATGATTTAAGGAATGTCTGAGTATAGTCTGTGTAGGGTCTCTCCACAGCCAGGTTCATTTTGGGTGATAATTCCTGTGAATTCCTCTGTATTCTTCAGTTGCTCGTGGAGGTGGCTGATGAAGGGCAAAGACCTCGAAGACAAGTCTTGTGTTAAAACAGAAGCTGAGACAATGTGAGGCTGTGTTTGGACCTGGGCTGGAGCTGTGTGACCATCCCAGGTCTCAGCCCTGCTGCCTTCAGCTGGTGCTTCCTCTTGTCACACCACTTTGTTTCTATTCCTGCAAAGGCACATTTTTAAGGCCAGACCTTAAATATTCCATAGGGAATGAGGGTGGACCTTAAAAACCAGGCAGAAGTGGGTTTTAATTTGTTTTGAATTAAACTGTCCACAGGGACCTTTGGCCAGGTCTGTGTAAATGAGTTGGTGCTTGCAGCAGGGGGATTCTGCAGAAGGGATCTGCTGCAGCAAGAGCCAAATCTTCCCTTCTGACCCTCCAGGGGTTGGTGTTTTCTCACTCTGGGATGCAGTGTCTGTAATTCTCCAAGGGCAGAAACTCCTCTGTGGCCTCTCTTCAGTCTATAATCGGTCCCCGTGACTTCTTGCCATGATAATTAAAGCCAAGCATTTAAATAAACTTTTGTAAAGATAATGAGTTGCATTAGGTAGAAATATTTGCAGAAAATGGCAGTAAATTAATGACATAACCCAGCCCGTGTTTGACACAGGTAGGAGCAGTTTTCTCCAAGACACAGATTATTCTGTAACTGCCCTTAATGAAGTTCTTGCCCCTTTCCTCTGAAGGGTTTGCCCTTGTCCAGAGCACAGGAGGAAGCAGCAGGGTTTATATATATATATATAAAAATTTACATGATCCAGGCTGGTGTATTTGTACTCCTTAAAACTCCTCTGTGATGGTTGGGTTTTGCACCCAGGAAGGATGAGGGCAGTGCCCCAAAAAAAGCTCTGTAGGAAATAAATACAGAGGGTCTGTTCCTGGGATTTGAAGCTGGAACGTTGTGCCTGATAATTACTCTGGAATCTTTCCAAGCACCTTGCTTTGAATCCTGGAAAGTCTCACCTTGATGTACAGCAACAGTGTAAGCTGTAAGTGTTAATTAAGACAGTCTAAAGAAAAAATATGAATTTTGGGGTTTTTTTTTGGGGAAGAGCTTTGCTGCAGGATAACTCCATGGAATGTGGATTGATTGCTGGATGCTCCTCGAGGCACTCACTGCTCAGGGGATCCAAAGCATCCCCTCAGACACAAAGGGAGGTACAGCTTTGGCTGGAAGCAGGAAGGAGCCCTGGGTTTAGGTGCTGGAGGATCTTCCCTGGTTCTTTCTGTCCCCTCTACTGCATGAGGACAACACAAGGCAAGAATAAATACTGACACCCCTAATTCGAGTTTAGTTTAGGCACCTAAATACATGTTGGTGAGAAATCTGATTTTGGTGTTAAAGGCACAGTTTTGTGGGTTAGGGGTGTCTGGGAGCATTTCCTGAGTGTGCAGGAGGGTTTCTAGAGAAGCAACAATCTGGGGCAGGATTTTCTGCAGAGTCCAGCCAATAGCAGAACCTGCTGTTAATCTGCTCTTCTGCTGGTGGTAGGGAGTTGGGGTTCAGCCTCACGTGGTTTAAATTGTGATTTCTGGCTGTGGAGGCGTGGGGACACCACGTTTTAAGGTGGATAAATAACAGCTGGGTTTGGTCTGGTGGCTGTGGAGCTTCACTGAGATGTAGAGATGGGCCAGAACTTTGTGTCCCTGAGTTGGAAGAGACCCACGAGGGTCACTGAAGTCCATCTCCTGGTCTTGCACAGGACAATCCTCAAAACCAGCCTATAACCCACCTCCCAGAGCAGAGGCTAAATTAATTTCTCTTTTCCTTTGCCTTTTCTCTGCCCCTACACCCCGGGGAGGAGCAGCTTGGGAGGGGAGTTCAGCACAGGCTCCTGCCAGGGCTGGAACAAATGAAGCAAGAGTGATGTCTTGGACATGAGAATCACAAAGATTTCAGTGGGTTTAATTGATTTTTCATTGGGTACTTCATTCCTGCCCTCCTGGACCTGTCCTGTCAGCCCCTGGGGGCTGTGGGGGGCAGAGGGTCGCTGCCCTGTGTTTGTGTGTCCCACAGCTGCCCTGTGCCAGGGATGGCTCTTTCCAGCCCTTCCCAGCTGCTCTGTCTTTCAGGGAGATTATTTCTGGCACGCTCTGTCGGGTTTCTTGATTTTCTTGCTGCAGGTAGTTGTGAAACTGCAGCTGTTCCGTAAGTGCCACTGCTGGGCTGGCACTCCTCTGCCTGCTCCTGTGGGGAAGAGGGAATTAAGGGCAAGAAAAAGAGGGATTAAAATCAATGCAAAATTTTTGGTTATGTGGCGATTGAGTTTTGCTCAGGTCTTCTGCTGGACAAGCCCATATTCTTTAATTTAATTTTATTTTTTAAAAACACGTCTGTTGTTTCCTCTGAAGGAAGGAGAGGTCACTTTTTCCACGCTGCTGACGTGGGCTGTGAATCACAGTGGTTTTGGGAAGGTGCTGTCCCTGGGAGCAGTCACCTGTCAGAATATTTGCTGCCCTCACCCTGATGTCCTGAGGCATTTTGTGTGCCAAACACTTGGGTAGGAGCCCGCTCAGAATCCACTCTTGATGCTCCAAGAGCAGGAAGGATTGACTCCTCAGAGGTTTGGATTTGCTGTAGCCTGTGCATTAGAGGTGATTTCATTCCAGGGTGGAAATGTGGCAGCAAAGCCCCAGCACGTGGCCGGGAAGCCCAAGGGGGTTTTGCCTTGGTGCTCCAGGCAGGAGAAAGGCCCAGCTCTGTTGGGAGCTGCAGGGAGCTGAGCAGGTTTTGGGGATGCTGGCAGTGCTGGGGAGCTCCTGGGAGCTGGGGCTGCTCCTGCCCTGCCTGTGCAGGCACGTGGAGCCTGTGGGAGTTCCTGCAGCAGCTCAGCAGGGTTTGGAACCCAGCACTGAGGGAACACCAGCTGCCTCACTGCATCCTCCACGGGGTGCACATCCTTGCAGAGCTTGTATCCTTGTCTTTTCCGAGGATTTGCAGCCTCACACCTGGCTGCTGTGGAGCTGCAGGGCTTTCCTGGGCTGTGAAAGGAGATCACTGCTGCTCTGCACTGGCTGAACACTGTCACCTGTAAAGAATTTAGGTTTGTGTGACATGAGCTGGCAAATCAAGATGTTGGGTTTTTTTGCCTGATGGCAATGTTTGGATATCCACGCTGTGCAATTTCCTGCAGAAACTGGATATTGCCTGCACATGTTCCCACACTGTTTGTGTTTTAAAGCCTGGGTGAAGTTGCAGGTGTGCTGGGCTCATCCTTGGAGCTGCACCTCAGAGGGGATGGGCATTTCAGGGTGACTGCTCCTGTCCTCCCCTGCTTGTGGCTTTGGTTTTGCCACACGTGGCAATGAATCGGTTTGCTGTTGAAAAGGAGTCATTGGAGAGACTGCAGAATATACAGAATATAGAAAAGGGTGAAATAGAAAGGTGCCTACTGCTCAGAAGACAATCCCCAGCTCCTCGTAAAAAGATTCAGGGTTTGTTCCATAAACAGGGACAAAAGGAACCTTTGGCTGCTCCTGCTCTGCTGAGTTTTGATCCCTAAAAAAACCAAAGGTGAACAGGGCTGGGGAGGGCAGGCAGAGGAGCCAGGGCTGTGGCCACCTGTGTCTGCACAGCCCCATCCCTGTGGCGGGGGCAGGAGATGAAAAGCTCATCAGCAGTGGCGCTAATTGGCTGCAGTGTTGGCTCCCTGCGTGGCCCCAGCAGAGTGTGGCTGGCTGGAGCAGGCTCTGGAGCGTGAGCAATGGGAGCTGACAGCCCCTTTTGGAGGGTAAAGCCACGCTGGGGACACCCAGACAGGGCCCCTCACCTCACTGTGGTCGGTTTAGTGTCCCTGTGGGATCATCCTGGTGGACTGGCGTTGATAAACTGGGGATCTGAACCCTTGGGTTAGGAGATGAGGAGCAGCTGAGCTGCACAAATGCAGGATAACCCAGCAGCATTCCCACCGAATTTGGGCTCCAGACATCACCCACCCGGCTGTAGCTCCTGCAGAGCATCGCTGTGTGCCAGCCTGGGCTCAGCCTGTGCTGCTGCTCGGTGTGCAGTGCCTCTGGGTGCTGATAAGGGGGATTTGGGGTCCTTGCTGTTAAGGGGGAAAGCAGCAGGAAGGTGTCAGCCTGTCTAGGAGACACCTTTTGAGTCACCTGGGGAGGGAAGAGTGAGGTGCAGGCAGGTGTCAAACCACTAGAAGTTCTCTGTGTCACTCCTGGAAGTGCCTTTCTGGGGTGAAAAGCCCCAGCCTGAGAGCAGGGCAGTCACTGTGATTTTCTAGAAACACCAGAGTAGTTTTTTCATGTGCCTAAGGGAAATTTAGTGCAAGGACACTGACCTTTCTGTGATGGACAGAGGCACAGCAGATGACACTGGACTGCTTTGGGCCATCAAACCTTCCAGCAGCCAGAAACTGGATTGATTTTATGGAAAAAAGAGTGCAGAAGATTCTTGAAGAAATTATTTGCTGCTGAGGGGCAAAGACATTTGTTCACGTGATACCTGAGGCTCTAAAGTGAGACTTGTCACCAATTTCAGAGCAGGGTAGGGAGCTTGTACTCAAGGAGCTGTGCTTGAAGAGTTGGGTTTTCCACAAGGAGGTGCTTGGAGAGAGGAGAGCCAGCCAGCCCCTGCCCAGCCCTGTGCTCATGTTGTGTCCAGCTGCTGTGAGGAAAAGGGGAGCAGGGTAAATCCCACCCATGGAGCTGCCTGAGGGGAACTTTGGGTCTGTTTGGAGGCAGAAAGAGGGCTGGGAGTGAGAGAACGAAGTAGAGGTAAGGTGTTCTTTGACATCACCAGGGCCACATCAGGGAGCTGCTGAGTAACCTGCTGCACTAATCCTTGGAGATGTTTGAGCAGGACGGGTTGCTGCCTGCGCTCTGAGCCTCTGCATGTGAATCCGGGGCTGGAGCTGGCACCCAGCTCTTTGTTCCTAATCCTGATCTGAATGTGCTGAGCCTACATTAGCACAGGATCCCAGACTGGGAGGCCTGTAACTGTGGCAGTGTCCTCTAAATGTGACCCTCTGCTCCTCATCTCAGCGCTGGCATCGGCGAGCTGCTCTGGAAGGTGGCACTCCTTCTTTTTTTTCCTAGTAGTAAGTCCATGTCAAAGAGGAAACATAAATAAACTCCCCAAACAAAAGGAGCAAGGAAAAAATAATTCTTTCAAACATTTGAGCAGGAACAATAGGGTAGGATATGCTCTCTCTGGGGAGGGCTAATGGATGAAACCGATAGGAGCACAGCGCTGCCTTGGTCTGTACCTAACCCAGAGCTGGGCTCAGCGAGGATTATTTATAGCAAATGTTATGGCAGAAGCATGTGTGACCTGCAGGCTCCCAGCGAGGGGAAGAGCTTTCCTGTGCTGTCTCTGCGATACAATAGACAATTATTTAGACACTATCTTTGTCTCGAGATATAAACAATTAAATGCTGGCCGCTGATTGCTGCTCTGATGTTCAGACCACGCTTTCTTGCTTGGGGGATTTGTGGAGAAGGCAAGGATTTTATAGGGAATCTCACAGGTGTAAAGTTCCTGGGGCATCTCTACTCTGCAATCCCAATTAGTCAGTTTGATAATGTCACAAGCACCGCGAAGCTTTTGGTTCCCAAAGCATGGCAGCCAGTGGTTGTGTTGTTCAGCTGACATCAGTGGGGTGTGGATGGGTGTAGACCCCTGAATCTGCCTGTTCTATTGTGTTTTGGCTCATCACTGTGGTAGTAAAGTACCTACAGCTGCTGCTGGATAGTAATTAAATGTTCTTACCTATAATTAACTGCTTTCAACTGATTGCTGAACAGCTTAAATAATCTACGTGTAATGGCAGATATTTTGGTATTAGATTGGTGACAGTTCATGCAAATAGCTGGAGAGGTTGGGGAAACAGATGTTGTGCATCCAAACAACCTTGTGCTGGCAGGTGATTCCTTCTCCAGGCTCCCTCCTTTTCCTGGGGGTCCCTGTCCATCCTGGCTGCCAGTTCCAAAAGGATCTTTTTGGATCTCTCCAGGACTCACCTCAGGTTTATTTTCTGTAGAGCAGAAGAATTTAGAATTGCAAAAAAGGGGAAATGTGGAGGAGTGTGCAGGGGGTGATGGTGCAGTGGGCAGAGGGTGAATCTGCAGTTCCTGGGTCAGCACTGTGACTTTGGAGGAACATTTAGCACAGACACAGTGCCAGAGGTGTGTGGGCTCTGTGAGAGGCTTGCTCTGAAACCCACCTTCAGCAAGAACCGATGTGTCACAGTTGTATTCCAGAGATTTTTATCTCTTTGCTTTTATCTCCAGTTTGTCCTGCTCAGCTCTGCACAAGGAGCTGGGTGCTGCCTCTTTCCTTTCCCTGTGTATATTTAAAGCTGCTCCTGGCTCGGTGTAAGGTTTTTAGTGCTCCATGTGCTGCTGGTGCCTTGTTCAGCTGGATTGCACCTCCCTGCAGTTCCAGCCCATCTCCAGTGTGGAGCTGAGGGTTTGCAGTGAGCTGTTCCAGCAGTGCCAGCTCCAGCCCAGTTTGTCTGACAGATGCAGTGGAGCAACTCTTTCTCTCTCTCTCCCTCAGGCACAATGAGTCTCCTGCTCTAATTTCATTGTGTTTAGCCACCGCACAAACTCTAAAGCTCCCTGAAATGGGAAGGAAGTAATGTTTAAATTATACATGAGTGAACTGATTTACTCAGCCTGAAGTTTTGAGTTCCGTCCTTATAAATCCAGGGCTGGAGCTATCAGTCTGTGCATCCATCCGTCTGCCCGCTGAAGATTGAGTTAGCAGGAGCACAAACGCAGATCCAGGACTGTAAAAGCTTTGGCTTAAAGCAGTGCAAACCATGTGGGGCAGCTGCTGCTGCCACAGGGAACGTGGTGTGTTTGCCTGGGGTTATCTTGTCTGGTAGTCTGCCCTCAGTCATTGCTGCAAGGTCCCTTCTGCCAGTGGTGTAGTCACCATCCCTGGAAATACTAAAAGAACGTGTGGATGTGACACCCGAGGACATGGTTTAGTTGTCACTGTGGTGGTGGGTGCTGGGTTGATGGCTGGAATAAATCTTGGAGATTTTATCTAACTTTAACGATTCTGTGATTCTAAAACTCGGTGTTTTGATAACGTCTATCCACTCCTGACTGGGAAGGGATTCAGACTGCTCCCTTGTCTGCCTCCTGCTCTTAATGAAGGGGTTTAGCTTCCTGTGGAAGGGATTTGCAGAGCCTGTGAAATGCTGGTTCAATTCTCTGGTCACTTCCTATGGGCACGGGCGCTGTGCTCCTTGGGGAGCCCGGAGCCGGAAAGTCGTAACCGCACTCACTGATGGCCTGGAGATCCCTTTTGCAGATGTTCCACCCGGGTCTCTCCTTCCACCTCTATTGAAATGAACAATCAAGCTGCAGTGCTGCCACGCCTGGCCGAGGCCCAGCGGCAAACTCTCCTCCTTGACCCACAAACAGGATGCTGGGTTTTTGTAAGGGGCTGCAGTGGTTTGTGTGGTGGGGATCTGCTGGCAGGGATCTGCTGATCATCAGGCTGCATCCTCAGGGATGTGCTCTGTGAGCAAACACAGCGCTGCCCTTGGTCCTTGCATGTGGCACCCAGCAAGTCTGAAACGTCCGTGGAGACATAAACAGAAAGGGGGAGAAGTCACGATTCTCTCCCTATTTGTTTGACCTAAATACACTGAAGTAACTGTACCCCCATGAAAGAGATAATTTCCTGATGCTGGAGAGCTTAACATCTGTTTCCTCCCATTTTTTTTCGGTGGTAGAACATGGTAACGGAAGAGCTGGCGGGGTTTTCTTTCCTCTTTTTCTTTTGTATAGCAAGAGGCGCTGCATGCTTGGGCTAAATGCGCTCTCGGAGAGCAGACAGGTTTCTCTCAAGGGTTATATGATCATTTGTTCTCTATTTTCTCTCCTTCCTGCCTCCCCCCACCCCTCCTGGAGAGGAGCGGATACAGCGAAGCCCAGGCAGGACTTCCTTAGCTCAGCCATGCCTTCTGGCAGGCTGCGCCTCGTGCCCTGTCCCCATCACCCCCCTCCCCCGAGAAACAATGGCCAAAGGCTCCTTCTTGTTTGTTATTTTGGATCCTGCAGAGGAAGAGGCGAGTGGAAGATCGTGTCCCTGGGGGCCCAGGGACATTCCAGCTCCGGCAGCGCCCGGCCGGGCTCTCGGCTCTCTGGAGCCTCTCGCTCCAGCCCGGGGCTGCTGGGGGGACACGGGGCTTGGCAGCAAACGTGCCTCTGCTGGGAGGTCACTGAGGGGGATGGAGAGCCTTGGAGGGGTGTCTGGAGCTGCTGGTCCACACTGAGCACAAATCCTGTCCTTGGAACGTCCAGCGCAGGTTGTCACAGTGCCGGGGAGAGCCGGCTGTTCTGACATCCTTTGAGCCCCTCAGCTTCTCCTCTGCACACGGGGTGCAGTGAGCCTCACACCCTCTTACCTCTGCCTCCAGAACCCTCCAGGATGACTTTGGGTCTGTCCAGGTGTGTTGAGCCAGCAGCTCTGTGGTGGAGAGCGTGTTTCTGGCACGTGATCCTGTCTAGGCTGCCCCAAAGGCAACCCCACCACCAATTTCCTCTTTGTTCCCTTCAAAGGTTTATTGTTTCTCAGGGCCCCAGTCAAAATAGTTCTTTGGGTCACCTGATAGAAGGGATTTACCATTTGCCTGGAACTTGCATGCTCCAGGATCCCACACCACCAAGGGATCCTGGAATCACAGAATGGTTTGGGTTAGAAGGAACCTTTGAAATCATCTTGTTCCACCCTCTGCCATGGGCAGGGACACCTTCCATCAGATTGCTCCAAGCCCAGTCCAGCTCAGCACTGGAAATTTCCAGGGATCAAGGGAAATTCCAGGGGTCAAGCAGCCACAGCTGCTTTGGGCAGCCTCTGCCAGTGCTTCAGAGCACTAAATATATTTTTTAAAAGTTACTTCTGCTTGTTGCCCAAAACCTGCAGTGATCTGAAGAAGATTTGAGGGATTGTGTGGTGCCTGCCTGGCAAACAGCCTGAACTGTGTGCTGTTAAATGAGCAGTTTCTTTCCATCACTGGGATCTCTTGAGAAAACTCAGCCTGGATCAGACCTTTCCTAATCGATGTTTCCTTTCTAGCAGGTCTTGCTCCCTTGATGCTTTTGGAGCTGGTGTCGTGGTTTAACCTGGTTTAACAGCCTGGTTTTGCTTTGCTTGTGGATAACCTGCGTAGGGCAGCTCAGCAGCAGGAGGTTACCCATGAAGAGGTCATCTCCTGAGGGGTGGCTTGGGACAGCCCTGACTGCTTGGGCTTGATTCAGTGTCCTTTAAGTCTGTGAGAACTGTCAGCTTCAGTGGGTGTTCCCTGGGCCCGTGCTGTTATTTCTCCTGGCTGTTTGCTAAATCACTGAAAAGGAGCAAAATTGCTCTTACTTCCACCTGTATGGTGCAGGAAGAGCCTGTTGCCAAGGGGATGTTGTGCAATCACGAGTGAGAAACAGAGCACCTATTTCTTTCTTAGAGATTGGGATAACACAAAAATATGGAAGGAATTTGGAGGGGGGATCGTGGCTGTAGATGCAGATGTTTGTGTAACACACCTGGTGCCCTTGGCTGGGGATTTTATTAATCTCAGTTTATTCATCCCCCCCCTCAGTGAGCTGGAAAGGGAAAGTGAGTTTTCAGAATGAAGGGCTGCTGCTTTTGTGAAGAAGAGCAGGGCAAGGCAGGGACTCACACAGCCCTGTACACTGGAGCTGTTGGCAGGGTTTGCTTGATAGCTGGAGTTTTATAAAACCCTCTTCCCCTCCAGGTGAGATTCTGTGTGTTGTGGAGAGCCAACACACCAGCCTTTGGTCTCCCAACCTGGCTGAGCCACCTTCCTCGGGCTCAGGGAATCTGAGGGCAGTGGAAGAGGCAGAAAGAAATTGAGTTTTCTATGGTGAAAGCCCTGCTTTAAGTGATGGTAGTCCCAGCTGCTGGGTGGTAACTTGCTAGGACTTGACATCTGCAACTGCGGCTCAAGGAGGGGAAAAACAAACAAGTGGTTGACAAGTGGTGTAGTTTTCTGACTAATGGCTGTTCTCAGCGTGTTGCTTCAAAACCTCTTTCACCTGCCCCTCAGAAAGGTGGGCAGTGGTTCACCAGGCACTCTCAGGGCTGCTCTCCTCCATCCTCAAACTTTATTTTGTCATGTTTGGCCTAAATAACCCCAAGGTTTGGTTTGGCTGGTGGCAAGCACAGGTTTCCCCCAGGCAGCTGCTGCAGATGTTGGCACAGTGGCAGATGGGCAGCTCCAGCAGGCAGTGGAGCATTGCAGATTTTAGCTCCTGCTCCAGGGAGGACAGGGAAGCTGGCTGGAGCTGGCCTGGGTGGTGGGAGGCTTTGCTCTGGGTGAGGCAGTGCCAGTCCTGGGCTGGAGCTGGCTCAGGGGCAGTGCTGGGGCTGCTGGGCACTGAGGAAGCTGTGCTGGGAGCTGGCTCCTGCCAAGGTCAGCTTGTTTCAGTGTGTGCAGCCCTGCAGCTGTGACTGGGGGGAATTCAAACACCCACAAGGCGGTTCTGAAGGTGAGGAGAGGTTCAGGTGAGGCTGTGGTGGAAGGGGAGATGGAGAGGAGGAACCAGACACTGGTCACAGAATAGGTCTCCTCTGCTTAGAGTGCTCGGGTCTGGCTTCATGGTGGCAGCTCTAATTTACATCAGCTTTAAAGCTGCTTAAAAAAAAATAATACAATCCCCCCACATTTAATATTAAAGCCACCCATGTGCCCTGTGATTCTGGGTTCTGTTGCTTCTCAGGGGAGGGCTGTGCAGGATCTGTCCCTTGTTTTGCCTGCTCCATGAGGAACAGCCTGTCTCCTCTGTGCTAGCATCCCTCCAAAGACTTCACAGGCAAGCCTCTTCCCTTTGAATCTTCCTCCCTCATGCAGGATCCACCCAGCCAAAAACAATAAAACATTAAACTGGAAAGAGAAAACAAACAAAAAAAGAGGGCCGTTTGTGATTTCTGTCTTTTGCTGCCAGTTGGCTGCACGACTTCACGACTTGAAACGACTGAAGTTCTTTTTTTTTTTTTTTTTTTTTTTTTTTTTTTTTTTTTTTTTTTTTTCCCCTGCTCCTTCCAGCCCATTCCAATGTGTGGGTCTTTAAGCTGCAGCAGGAATGTCTGGGAATAACTCACATCCCAAAGCGACAGCCTGAGAAATGAGGAGCTGGTCTCCTCCTTAGGCACCAGATGGAGGAACTGTCCTGCTCAACTCTTGATTTTTTGGGAACAAAAGCTTCTGTGGTCTCTGCAGGGCCCCATGGCAACGCAGCTCCCACATGAATTTCCACTACAGGGTTTAAATGGAGGCAGGTGGTGCTGAGGCCCCAAAAGTGCCTGGGGAAGGAGGTTCTCTCTTAAAACCTCCACGGTGGTGGGTACAAGAGGCTGAGTAAAGAGGTGGCTAAAGCAGATTTGGCTGGGAAACTCTGGGGTGTAACTGGGGGTACCCACTGTGGAGCTGTGTGACTGCACGGGGTGTGTTTGGCAGTGTGTGCCTGGGCTGGGGAACTGCAGGGTGTGTTGTGCAGGGGACATTTAGGCTGTGTCATTGTAGGGCGTGTTTGGCTGTGTCCAGTGATGCTGTGTCACTGTGGGGTGCATTTGGCAGTGCAGATTTGGGCTGTGCAACTCTGGGTTGTATTTGGCTGTGTTAATTCAGGATGTGGAACTGAGTGGGGTGTATTTGGCAGTGCACATTTAGGCTGTGTCACTATAAGCTGTATTCAGCAGTACACATTTGGGCTGTGTCACTGTGGGGTGTATTCAGCAGTACACATTTGGGCTGTGTCACTATAAGGTGTATTCAGCAGTACACATTTGGGCTGTGTCACTATAAGGTGTATTCAGCACGGCACATTTGGGCTGTGTCACTGTAAGGTGTATTCAGGGCACATTTAGGCTGTGTCACTATAAGGTGTATTCAGCAGTACACATTTAGGCTGTGTCACTATAAGGTGTATTCAGCACGGCACATTTGGGCTGTGTCACTGTAAGGTGTATTCAGCAGCACACATTTGGGCTGTGTCACTATGAGGTGTATTTGGCAGCACACATTTAGGCTGTGTCACTATAAGGTGTATTCAGCAGGGCACATTTGGGCTGTGTCACTATAAGATGTATTCAGCAGGGCACATTTGGGCTGTGTCACTGTAAGGTGTATTCAGCAGCACACATTTAGGCTGTGTCACTATAAGCTGTATTCAGCAGCACACATTTGGGCTGTGTGGGGTATATTCGGCAGCACACATTTAGGCTGTGTCACTATAAGGTGTATTCAGCACGGCACATTTGGGCTGTGTCACTGTAAGGTGTATTCAGCAGCACACATTTAGGCTGTGTCACTATAAGGTGTATTCAGCAGCACACATTTAGGCTGTGTCACTATAAGGTGTATTCGGCAGCACACATTTGGGCTGTGTCACTATAAGGTGTATTCAGCAGCACACATTTAGGCTGTGTCACTATAAGGTGTATTCGGCAGCACACATTTAGGCTGTGTCACTATAAGATGTATTCAGCAGCACACATTTGGGCTGTGTCACTGTAAGGTATATTTGGCAGCACACATTTGGGCTGTGTCACTATAAGGTGTATTCGGCAGCACACATTTGGGCTGTGTGGGGTATATTTGGCAGCACACATTTGGGCTGTGTCACTATAAGGTATATTTGGCAGCACACATTTGGGCTGTGTCACCGTGGGCCATGCTGGGCACAGCCGTTGTCACCAGCGGCTCCAGCGCAGCGCAGAGCGGGGCCAGCAGCAGCACTGGCAGCACCTCACATGCTTAACAAAGAAATGGCCAGGAGCAGTGACGAGGGGATAGAAACGGGTGAGAAGCAGCTCTGTGAGCCCTGAGGTTGGTGGGGATGAGGTGGTGGAACGGGGGATGATCCCTGCAGAGGTGCGGCCTGTGCAGGCCCCAGGCTGGGGCAGGTTCTCCTGACGGGAACGGGCCTGGGATGGCTCCACAGTGCAGGGATGGCACCTCTGATGGCTCCACACCGGAGTAGGAGGATGTCCCTGGTAGGAATTACAGCCTGTGGAGCTTGGCAAGAATTGTAACCATTGCAGGCCCCAGGCTGGAGCAGATTCTCCTGATGAGAACGGGACCTGTGGTGGCTCCATGAGGCAGGAATGACACCTCTGATGGCTCCACCAGGCAAGAATGTCACCTCTGGAGGCTCCACACCAAAGCAGGGAGATGTTCCTGGTAGGAATTATAGGCTGTGGAGCTCGGCAAGAATTGTAACCAGTGCAGGCCCCAGGCTGGAGCAGGTTCTCCTGACGGGAACGGGACCTGGGACGGCTCCACAAGGCAGGAATGACACCTCTGGAGGCTCCACCAGGCAGGAATGGCAGCTCTGGAGGCTCCACACCAGAGCAGGGGCATATTCCTGGTAGGAATTACAGCCTGTGGATCTTTGAAAGAATTGTAACCATTGTAGGCCCCAGGCTGGAGCAGATTCTCCTGACAGGAGCCGTGGCCTGTGAAGGCCCCACAGGAGCCTGGGACAAGTATGACAAGAAAGGATAACTATTATGTCCCTGCCATCCCTCTCCCAGTTCCAAATCCTTCTGCACCCCTTGGTGCAAAGTAGATCCCTCAGAAGATGAGGAAGTTGAGCCATGGTGGGAGGAGTAAGACATTAGTGTTAATTTTATCTTTGTGTCTTGTTATGCAGACCAGCTGGTGGCAAATCAAATGGATTGTGATTGGAAAGGGGTCGCTGCATTTTTTATATCAGCCCATCAGCTTTTTCATCCTATTTCCCCCCTTGCCTTGGGCAGCACAGTGAGTGGACATCTGGCAGCCCCACCACAGCAGCAAACACTCATTTCTGCTACCCTAAGCAAGACTGGTGCCAAAAATGCTTGGCACAACCACTGTGGCAGGGCTCATGGAGAGCCAGATGACTGTTGTCCATAAAAAAGAAGGATGCTGGTTGTTTCTGTTGGCTGTGCTCTGCTTTTGTGGTGCCTCTGCCATCCATGGGTTGTCCCTTGTTGGTGGCAAGGTAGAAACAGACTCATGCAAAGGTCATGAGATGCCCAGGGCATAGCTGAACCATTAATAACTTTAATTTTAATAGCAGTAGCAAGTTTAAATGTTTTTGATAGACATGGGGAATGTTCACAGTGCTGGTGTGGGTCTCCTGCTGCATGGGGGAAAGTGGAGAGTTTCTCCATAGTCAAACCCACATCTTGGGGGCACACTGTCTCTTCCTTCCTCCTCCTAAGAGCAGGATTGCAAATTGAGGGAATTTAACCCCGCTGAGTCTGGCATGTAGTTCTAGGCAGCAAACCCAGGACCAGCAGATCCAGCCCCATGAAGCTGTAATATTGAGACAGGGCAGATGTATTCCAGTGGAAGGGAAGCTTTAGGAGCTGAGCAGGAGTTCAGCTGTGTTCCTACAGCTGGTTCAGAGTGGTTTCCATTGCTGCTCTGGATGGGAGAACTGTGTTTTTAATCCCACTCACTTGAGGGGAACATGTTTTTTGTAGCTTTGACTGGTGGCCAAGCAGCTTTCATTGAGCAGACCAGTGCCAGGAGGGATTCCCGTGCTGGTGCCATTGCTACTGTGTGAAAAACCTGGCTGGGATATTCCACGAGTTTTCTGATGTTGTATTTTAGAGTTGCATTGCTTCCAGGAAAAGGCTCGTCCTGACTTTTCTTTGAATGGCTGCCTGGAGAGGCAGAACCATTGGGAGCATGGTGCCAGTTTCTGGCAGATGGGGATGGTGGAGATGACAGTGACATGTGCTGCAGGGACACTCACTGGAATTTCCTCTCTCCTCTCTGCCGTGAACTTTGATGCATTTAGAGTCTCCGCAGCCTGCAAAACGAAGATGTGATTCATGGGATTCTGAGCATACTTTGTGGTAACTTTATTAGCGCAGGAAGTTTATTTGTGGTCACTAAATGTTCAGTCATTTAAATCAGATTTAAGTAGCTTTAAAATTTATATGGTTTGGAAGCAAAATTTCAGCCTGCCTGGAATCAGTGGGGAAAACCACCACAGCCACTGGGATTAAGGTTTGACTTGTGATGCTTTAAGAAATGTGTCTTCTAAGAGCTTTCTGCTCCTAATTGCATTTCTTTGTTCTTTTCCCTTAAAGCCTTGTGAGGAAAGCAATCTGAGGACCATGCATCCGTGACTCCTGGAGCCAGCCTGTGAGCCGGGGCGATGGAAATTCCAGAGGGCCGCCAGCGTACGGCTTCCGTGAGCATTCCCAATGGATATGCCAACAGGATTTTCCAAGGAAACATGGAAGGAGGGAGCACTGATGCCTTGGAGGCCTGTGGTGCTGAGCACTGCCCCTCTGGTGACGCAGTCCCCAGCGAGCAGGAGGAAACAAACAGGTATAAGAAGACAACCAAGGGCAGCCGGATCTGGAACTTTGTCAGGCGAAGGAAAGGACTCTCTACGAATAAAGACAGACCCCAGTCCATGATTCTGCTGGGAGTTGCCTCTGAGGTGCCAGAATTAAAAAAGCCATCCTTCATGGACAGGGTACGCTCGTCAAAAAAGGGAAGGTCCTCCAGGACACCTAAGAACGTGGATTCGAGAGCGTCCAGAGCGCAGGATGCGTGTGACCCTGAGGAGGAGCTTCACTGCAGTGGGCAGAGAGCTGTGTACAGGGTGAAGAAGCTGGGTGACGGCCGGAGGCCCTCCCGCCACTCGTACGCGGGGTACATCGAGGATTTGGACTCCTCTTTTGAGGACATCGAGCTGAACATCAGCATTCCTGAACTTCCTGATGCCACTGAAAGCAAATGTCTCAGGGATATCAGTGGCAGATTACACGGTGAGGAGAATGATGGTAACTGCCACAGAACACCAGCCAGGAAGAGCGAGTCTTTGAATTTTGAACACGTTAAGAGTCCTGCAGTTACAGAAGGGGACAATCAAAAGAGGTGTGCTGTGCTCCCACAGGAGAGCAGGAGAGGAAGGAGCTCTGATGTCTGGAGCTATCTGAAAGGAATTTCATTAGCTAGCAAAGATAATTCAAAGCTCCCAGATCAAAGGGCCGAAACCAATTTCCAGAACTTAGAAAATACAACCGATCATTACGCTTCTTACTTCGACTTTGATACGAGATGTGAGGAGAATCTCAGCCAGCGAAAGAAATCAAACGGCGCCGCCAAAGCCACTCACTTTGGGGGTGTTGTGAGGTTCTTGACCAGCGTGGCTGAGGCGGCTCGGCGCCTGCGAGGCTCCTCCAGGGCCTTTTCCCCCGATGAGAAGAGGCCTCAGCGCAGTTTCCGGGGCCGCAGGCAGGATGTTGCCTCCCCCAAAGAGGGCTTGGTTATCGAGAATGAGAGCGCCAAGGCTCTGTGCACGGTGGGAGCCTGTCTGCAGTCCCCGGATTCGGGCACCTGGGAGAACCTGAGCTTTGAGAGTTTAGCGGGGAAGGAGCCGGTGCAGCACTGCAGAGGCACAGCTGGGCTGAAAGGCTTTGGTTCCTCTGGCATGGACAATGGCAATGACAGGCTAAATTACACCTCCCCTCCTCCCTTTGGGCCAGAACCATCCATGTCCCAGCTGGCAGAGCTTGCAGATGGCCCTTTCACTGAGCTCAACAGCAAAGACCCCTCTGAGGATCTGGCTGAACTTTCACAGATGACTCTGGCTGAACCGATTCAGGACTTGGGCACGACTCCAGAGCAGACCCAGGTCGTGGTCAGGGACCTGCCACCTTCTCATGACCTTCCTGTGACTAGTCTGGATACTGTGGACCTGGCCCATTCTCCAGCTGCCAGTGGGGACTCTTCTGCAGAAACTGAAGTGCAGACCCAGCTCCCACAGGCATCGCCAACTGAACTTGATTCTGGGGACGTGGCTCGTGCCCCAGTGGTTGCTAAAGACATGGATCTGTCTCCAGCAGCTGCTCAGGAGCTTTCAGAGACAGAACTGGATAATCAGGGCTTGAGAAATCCTGAGCTGCCTTTGCAGAACTTGCTTGGAGGTGAGCTGGAGTTTCAAGACACTGGCAGTACCTTGGAGAAGGTTGTGGGCAGAGACCTGCCACCTTCTCTTGATCTTCCTGTCAATAATCTGGATGCTGCAGCTCTGGGCTGTTCTCCGGTTGCTGATGGTGCCTTTCCTGCAGTGACTGAGGCTCAGAGCCACCCTCCACAGACATCACTGCCTGAACATGATACTGAGGACATGGCTTGTGCCTCAGTGATTGCTAAAGACATAGATCCATCTCCAGCTGCGGCTCAGGAAATTTCAAGGACAGAACTGGATAATCAGGACTTGAGAAATCCTGAGCTGCCTTTGCAAGACTTGTCAGGAGGCGAGCTGGGGTTTCAGGACTTGGGCAGTACTCCAGAGACATCACAGGTTGTGGGCAGGGATGTGCCACCTTCTCCTGATCTTCCTGTGAATCAGCTGGGTGCTGTGGCCTTGGACCATTCCCCAGCTGCCAATGGTGCCTCCTGTGCAGCACAGGAGGCTCTGACCCACCTTCCCCAGGCAGCAGTGACTGAAGAGATCCAAGACACTGTCAGTACTCTGGAGAAGAGTCAGGTCACGGGCCGGGACCTGCCACCTTCTCCCGACATTCCCGAGAATATTCTGGATGCCGCAGACATGGGCTGTTCTGCGGTTGCCGACGTGGACTTCTCTGTCGTGACTTTTTTAAAGTGTTCCACAGTGAGGAGGCAGGGCTTGGAGCAGGCTGGTGGCCGCATTAAAAAGCGAGGCACCGCTTCATTCGTGGAACAAAACTCGGTGGAGGTCATGGACAGGGTGGATGAGTTTGAGTGCAGCACGGAGTGCAGGCCCTTCCAAGTGCATGTCTCGAGGATTGTCTCTTCTGGACGCCTCAAAAATGGGAAGGTAGGAGCAACTTTGTAAGGTTTGCAACAACCACGCTGTTGTACGTCTCAAAAAGCTGGTTTGCACTTGAAAGCGTTGTTTTACATCCCTCATTGGGATTTCCACCCGAGGAGGTTGTTCTGTGAATGGTGGCAGCAGACACAGCTTTTAGATCATGTCTGAGCTCTTAAACCTCCAGAGCTGCTTCTCCTGTGACCCTTCTGTGTATCCTCCTTGAAGAGGATGTAGCAGTTCAGGTATTCCTAGAAACTACCTTTAGTTTTTTTCCTCTCTGCATTTAGGTTCATTTGAAGTAGAAGCTCCTAGGAAGAGGGGTTTTAGCAAATTGAGAATTTTTGAGTGTGCCATGGGCAAACAGAATCCAGCAGATGGATTTTACCTCTGTGTTTTCTTACCCAAAATAGTAGTAGGAGTGATGGGGTGGGTGATGAATGAGAGGTGGGCAGTGCTGGTGGCTCCAGTCATGGCAGGTCCTTCCTGTCTGGTACAAGCAAGTCTTTCAAAGCCCTTAAAATCCTCAAAACATTTAAGTGGACATTTTATTGTGGACTGGGTTCTGGGTGCTACAAATCTGTCTTGTCCAGTTTATTGCTGTGAAACCTCAGCAGTCCTGTGGAGCCAGTGTGAAGCCCAACTTTAGGGTTCTTTTGGGTACCTGCTGGTTAGCTGAGGCTGGAATGAGGACTTTTTCTTTTTTTCAAGGTGTCAGGTAGAAAAATTAGGTTGATTTGTGAAGAAACTTTCTCTTTTCCTTTTGGATTTGAAGAGACTAGAGATATTCCAGAGGTGGTGACACTGTTGCCTGTTGGAAAAGGGATCACAGTAACTTCTGAGCCAAGAGGGGAAGTGTTTGAAAATTGGCAGCAGATTAGAAATGCTGGGGGGAAAAAAATCTGGACTTCTGACTCGCAGCTAAAACAGGCAACAGTATTGTTAGTTATTCCTGGTTTTGTTTTTCTGCTCTGTTTTGTGTAAAGGAAAGAGTTACAGAAGCTCTCTGTGTAATCCCATCACTCCAGAGGAGTGAGCGGTGGTTGGTCACTTCTTGGGGTTTCTGGAAGAAACATTTTTAGGAAGAGCTTGAGAGGGCTGTGGTTTGCTATCCCTTCACAAGGACCAAGCTGAAAATATTCTGGGCAGGAGCAAGATGAGAGAGGGATGAAAGGATGGAGTGGAGCAGAGGGAAATAGCAGCACTCTTGTCCCAGAGCAGGCACATCCCTGCTGGGAGGGCAGGAACTCCTTGCCCTGTCTGATCCCAGCGCCTTCCCAGCTCAGCTGTGTGAACAGAAGGTGCCCTGAGTCCCAGCTCAGCTGTTGCAGCTTACTGACATGACCAAGAAAAAAATATGGTGCTGGAGATAAGCGGGCAGGAAACCTCCCCCGAGTTCCCGTGGAGCGTGTGGCCATAGCACACGACCTCTGGGCTGGCTCTGGCAGGGAGGGCTGGCCGGGGCTGCAGCAGGGTGGGAGGAGAAGCAGACAGCCCCACCTGGGCTGGGGACACCTCTGACAGCCCCACCTGGGCTGGGGACACCTCTGACAGCCCCACCTGGGCTGGGGACACCTCTGACAGCCCCACCTGGGCTGGGGACACCTCCTGCAGCTCCACCTGGGCTGGGGACACCTCTGACAGCCCCACCTGGGCTGGGGACACCTCCTGCAGCTCCACCTGCGCTGGGGACACCTCTGACAGCCCCACCTGGGCTGGGGACACCTCTGACAGCCTCACCTGGGCTGGGGACACCTCTGACAGCCCCACCTGGGCTGGGGACACCTCTGACAGCCTCACCTGGGCTGGGGACACCTCTGACAGCCCCACCTGGGCTGGGGACACCTCTGACACCTCCACTTGGGCTGGGGACACCTCCTGCAGCCCCACCTGGGCTGGGGACACCTCTGACAGCCCCACCTGGGCTGGGGACACCTCTGACAGCCTCACCTGGGCTGCGGACACCTCTGACAGCCCCACCTGGGCTGGGGACACCTCTGACAGCCTCACCTGGGCTGGGGACACCTCTGACAGCCCCACCTGGGCTGGGGACACCTCCTGCAGCCCCACCTGGGCTGGGGACACCTCTGACAGCCCCACCTGGGCTGGGGACACCTCCTGCAGCCCCACCTGGGCTGGGGACACCTCTGACAGCCCCACCTGGGCTGGGGACACCTCCTGCAGCCCCACCTGGGCTGGGGACACCTCCTGCAGCCCCACCTGGGCTGGGGACACCTCCTGCAGCCCAGGAACTCACACTGCAGCTTGGGAAATGCACAACCAGCTGGCGGTGGCAGCAAACCCAGAGGAAAGAGAGGCTGAAGGAGGGATCTCCTGGACAGGAAGAGCCCTGGAGTGTCTGCCAGCAGCAACAAATGACCTGAGATACCCCAGGGATTCGCTCGCCTATCTCCCATCAGGGAGCGGCACTCGGAAACACTTCACCAAAAATAAACATGGGAGAGGAGTAACTTCAGCCTCAGCCTGACAGTAGCAGCAAACTCCAGCCTCTTATTGTTTTAGGGCTCAGTCCATCTCTTTGCTGGCACCTGTTCCTCAGGACAGTTGCTGGCCCTGCTGCCTCCACTGCAGGCTGCTCTGATTAACTGCAGGATTTGTATTTCAAGGGAAGTGCTCAACCACAGGCAGGGAGAAGGTGCAGCCAGGATGGGGTGGCTTGGCCAGGCCAGCTGCTCTCAGTAAGTTTCCCAGCAGTTTTACAGTGTGTGAGCAGAGTAGGGCAGAAAGCATTTCCCAAACCACTTAAACATCGCCCCCAAAAAACCATAAAAGTGCCTGTTCCCACTGAGGCTCCTGTGAGAAACTGGGGCTGGTGTAGCACAAGGGAGGCTGGAGTGGGATTTAGGGGATCTGTACGTTGGTTCTGTCAGTAAGTAAATCTGTTTAGTTGTATCTGCAATTAATGCCCCTATTTTTTGCTTTCCTGGTCTTGCCTTTTAAAATTCTAATGTCTTTGGGGAGGAGCTGAGTGATATTATGGGCAAGTAATTTGGTAAGATTTGATCCTAGTGCTTTAAAAGAAATAGCATTGCAGCAGCATTTAATAAAAGCAAATGCAGAAAAGCAGAAAAGCACATTCCTGATCATTGCTTTCTGACCCCATCCCAAATTCTCATCTGTTGTGGGAGCTTGTGAAACAGTGGAGATAAAATGTTTTGAAGAACTGGAAGAACAGTAAAGGTCAAAACAAATTGTTCTGAATCACAGTGCCATCCTTATTCTGAGATATGAGAAATGGAGTGAATGATGACATGGAGGTTTCACTAGTTTTTGGACAGTTTCCATTTTTCATGTCTCCACTGAAGTGAATTATTCTCCTCCAACCTCCAAAAACACCACAGCACCCCAACAGGGAAACTGCTGCTGCAGAAGTCAGGCATAGCTCCAGGAGTTGTCTTTGAGCATTTCCAGTAGCCCGAGGTGATGTTTAGATAGAAAGCAGCTTTGATGCCGTGTATTTTGCATTTTCAGCCTTCCATCAGGATTCCAAACTGTTTGGTGTGTCCATGGACAGGGTTTGTGGGTGATTTGATACCTCCTTTGGAATGACAAGAGAAAAGGTTGCAAAATAGGCATCTGAATTAATATTTCGGGTATCAGTTTGGAGCTTTTAGAACCCAGAAAGAAGTGTCAGGTTTATTTCTGGCAGAGAGATCTGCCATAGGGTGGGATACTCGCTCGTTCCAGGAGCATCTCGGAGTCTCTGGGCTCGTGTTGGTGTCACCCTCGCAGTGAAGAGCAGAGGGCTTTCACCGCAGGCTTTCTGTGCCCTCTGCTGGCTTCTTCGGGAAATAAGAGATTATTTTGGTGGGACGGAAAGCCTCATCTTTTTCCTTGGGGTTGGCAATTTTATCTCCAAAGGGTTTGCATGCTTCAGCTTGCTTCTGGCTGTTGTGGCTGCGCAGAGACCCCAGTTGGGCTTGTGAGGATGTTCTCTGGGGGAATTAGGATTGCCAGAAGTGTGAAAATGAGATTTCTGCAGGTTTGTCAGCCTTGGCAAAAGCTGTGTGTCCCATAAGATGAGGAGCCCGGCTGATGGGATGCCGTGCTTGGTTTCAGGGCTCTGTAAGGGACCGTGTGCTCAGACTCCTGCATCACTGCAGATATTTCTCCAGAGCAGCTGTTGAGGTTGTTCCTCTGAGTCCTGGACTCGGGATCCAGACTGTCCCAGTGCCACAAAGGCTGTCCCTGGAGCAGGGTGTGCTGCTGCTCCGAGTGGCCCACGTGGATGTGGGTGCTGTCAGGGCACGAGGAGGTTTTTGGGATCTGCTCCGTGGGGGAAAGCGGGAGCCTCTCCCTGCGGTGGGTCCGACTGGAAGCACAGGATTACTGATTTGCCTGAGTGTGCACACGCCAGGGGACGGGTTTGCAGATCTGCCTGAGAGCTGGGGCACAGCTCAGATCCTCCCACAGCTTTGGGGCTTGGCTTTAGTGCAGCTCCAAGTGCCTTTCCACAAGAGCAGGATCCAGCAGAGTTCCCTTTTCTGTGTCTGCTGAGAAATTGCAGGTGATGCCCGTAGTGAATTTTAGCTTGAGACGGGTTTATTGTGGGAGCAGCTGCAGAAATGGGATTGCTGAGTGGATTTATCCCTTCCCTCCCACTGCTCAGTGCCACTGACCAGGATATGGTATCTGTGAGAGTTGATCTTCAGAGCTTTCTTCATCTCCTGGTTATTCAGCTCCTGGGTTGTGTCTCAGCCTGCTGTAACAAAAGACTTTATAGTCCTTCCAAATGAAGAAATAGTACTTGACTTTCTAAATCCTGCTGTTGCCAAAGGAGTGCTGTGTTCCTGTCTGCAGCAAGGTGCAATTTACTTGCAGAACGAAGATTTTGGGTATTTGTGGCTTTTAATATGGTTGTGTCTGACAATCATTTTATTTTTAGAGGAGACAAAACCTCTAAAGCCTATCTGCAAGCTGTTCAGATTGTTGTATTCATAATAACCAGGAGGTGCTAGCAAAATCCTTGAATTAAAGCCTATATTTAGTGCTATCTATAGCGGGGTAGGGTTTTTTGGGAAACGTATTTTTAACATCATCAGGGAAAGGCAGGTTGAGTTTGCAGAGCTGATAGGCATTGCATGTATATACAACCAGCCATGGAACACATGGATAATGCAGATTTCCATGTGTTTTTTTTAAACACATGGTGTGTCTTTCCTTTTCCCATTCCCACCTCAAAAGTTAAAACAGGATCTCAGCATAGGGATGGGAAGGGGAACCTCTGGGCCTTATGCTAAAAGGGCTCTGTGGCCAAAATTCCCTGGATGGAAGGTTTTCTTTGGATTTTACCTCCTCCCAGCTGTTTTGCAGCCAAGAGAAGTGTGCTGGTTCACTGGATATGATGGTGGTGCTGGGAGATGGAGCCTTAATTCATCCACAGCTTTCCTATGGGGTAATTACAGCCTGTCTGCTTTGTTCTCCATCTGTAAATGAAAATAACAGCACATCAGTGAAAATGAGCTGCTGGAGTCTCCAGGATGGACCCACCAAACCATCCCAGGCACCCAGTTATTAGCAGGTTCCTGGAAGTGTGACAGATGTGTCTGTGATTGAGCCTAGAAACCTCCCAGAGAGGAACACCTCCTGTTTGCTTCCCCTGACCTTTGTCAAATGATTTTTCTCCTGATTTCTTGACTCGATTATACACAAGACTTCCACGGTGTCACATGTCACAGAGAATAAAATGAAAAGTAGGAGTTTGAATTGTGATGTTTTAAAAAGAACATTCCATTCTGCAAAATGTCACGGTACAGTTGTCATTTTCAGGAGCTTTTCCTCCTGGAATAGAATAATAAAAGTTGGAGTGAGGAAAACGCCAACATTTTTCTCCACTTACCTGTAAATGCCAATTCTTTGGATTAGTGTTACCAAGCATTAAGATATAATTTAAGTATTTGACCATTTTTATGGGTGCTTCAACCCCATCTGTTGAATTCAAGTAATAAATATTTTGTGGGCTATAGATGCAAGGACAGACATGTCTGGTTAGCTGTTGTCATCAGTGAGCTGCCAACTGTTTGGCTGCTCTTTGCTGTCCCTTGGAAGCAGCCAGCTCTTGCTGGTGAAAGGTCCTCAACACCAGCTAATTCCTTCCCTGTGTGTGCTCCTGCTGGGACTTGGGAATGGGGGAGCAGCCTCACCCCCAAAATGTGTAGCAGCAAGTGGGTCTCCATCAGAAGTTCCTGGGACGCTCAGTGCCACTAGAAGTGTTGATGTTATAATTGATAAGAAGCTAATTCAAAATAACAGAAATTATTTAGCAAATTGAAAAAAAAATAAATTAAAAGCCACAATAAAATTGGACAACATCGATGGAATGCTGGGTGGGCAGAGTGACAGTAACAATGGCACCATCCAACCTCAGCCACACACCACCAGGTCTCAGGGTACAGTTTTTGTACAGTTTATTTGCCCTGAGGCTAAGTCCATTGAAAGTCCAAATATTCATGTATCTCTTTATTTCTAAGCGATGTCTTGAAAGGGGTTCCTGTAAGTATGAAAAGACGTTGATAGTCTTCCCGGATCTCGTCTTTGGGGTGCTGATTTGATCATCCTCCAGATCCCCCATCAAGATTGATATCAGATGTCAATCAGCTGTGAAGTGGAGGCCCATCCTTGAGGAATGGGCCATCTCCAGTCCAGCCATGTCATTTCTGTTCCAAATGTTGTGGTTTCGCAGCTGCACCACAGCTCTTGGGATCTCAGAGATGCCCTGGAGTAGCTTTTTAATAGAACAAATCTTTGATACACGACTTTATCCATTACATTTACCACATTGGGGCTCAAAGCTGTACAAGGTCTGAGCCCCCTGCAATGGAGCACTGTGGGCTGCACAGCAGGGCCAGCACACAGTGACCCTGCAGTCAGAAATGCACCGGCTGCAGATCGAGCCGTGCTGCGCTGCCGTGGAAATCCTGTGTGCTGTTGTATCTCCCGTGGTTGCTTTCCCCGAGATTTCACTGCTGTCTGTAAAACCCTTCTGTGCCCCCTTCTCTTGGCAGGCAACATCCCATCCTCCCCAGGAGTCCCCACAAGCAGAACCCTTCAAGGCGCTGGTGGAGCGCTGCCGCTCGGAGCCGCTGTCGCAGAGCACCCCCATGGGGCTGGACCAGCTGGGAGGGCGCATGCAGCACCTGCTCCGCAGGCGTGGTGAGTGCTCTTCTCTCCCTGCTTTGGTGCTCTGGGTGACTGTCTCCTAACAGCGGTCACAACAAGGATTTGAGGCTCCAGGCAGTGTGGCTCGGAGCTGCTGTCACAGAGCACCGCCATGGGGCTGGACCAGCTGGGAGGGTGCATGCAGGACCTGCTCTGAGTGCTCTTCTCTCCCTGCTTTGGTGCTCTGGGTGACCCCCTGACAGCAGTCACAACATGGATTTTAGGCTCCAGGCAGTTTGGCTTGAAGCCTGTGAGGAGCTTAGCGATCTCTCAGTCTGGCCTGGGAAATCATAAGGAGGAATCTAAAACAACCTTTGTAGATATCCTCCTCCTGACACCTGGTTGTGACAGAGGGTCACACTTGTGGCTGCTGTTAGGAGCACGAAAGGATGAGGCAGGCAGCAGGAGGTCAAGCAGGAAAGCTTCTACTTTCTTTTTCTGACTCCATAATATATACAATTTTACAGACAGGCCAAGATTGGCTACACAGGCAGCCACCTCTTTGACCTCCTTGGTGGACATCACCATCAATCATCTTTCTCCTCCCAGAGAGGAGAAGTATGCCAACAAAGATAATTTTCTGAAACCATACATAGAAGCTGTGTGAGAACAAAATGCAAACAGTGAAAAGCAGGCAAACTTGAGGCAACACCTGGTGTTTTTCTAACTTGTTAAGAAAACAGTTGAGAGCTGTTGCTCCACTCATACTGATTGCACCCAGACACTGTATAAAAGGGTCTGTCTTTCAATAAATCTTTGCTATAAGCCCTCTGAAGAGCCAGAGCTCTCTGTATTGTTAATTGAGCTGTCCCAAATTGTAACGATAATCACCCATACTGCAGAGCCAGCCAAGGCAGCAGGGGTGGAAAAGTCAGGATTGTGGTTTGCATCTGTGCTGGTTACATCCCTGACACCAGGTGAGGGAGCTCTGAGAGCCTCATGCTGAGGAGTTTCTTGCTGGCTAATAGGATCTTCTCGTGTACAGTGTGTTTATGAAATAAGGCTATTTTCTCTCTTTAATGTCTCTGAACACAGTCCCTATAATCTGGTTACGAGAGGATGAACAGGGCTAGGCACGTGAGGTGTAAAAGCTGTTCAGCAGCTGCTGTGTGAGTTTATATTTGGTGGTTTTCTCTCGAATTTCTGTCCTCTAAGAATCCTCTGTGGTGAGTACTCAGTGAATACTCACCATTCGGAGGTGGTGAGTGATGATGTATACTGAGATCACAACTCAAGTCTGATGTTTGTTTGAAAACACAGGAAGTGAGGCTTTTTTTTTCCCTATGTGCTTGGGTACTTTTTGTGATGAAGGAGGGAATTTGTGAGCCAAAGACTGGGGCGACCTCTCTGCATTTGTCCTGCTCACAGTGACACCAGGGAGAGTCCCATGGAATGTATTTGCTGGCAGGGTCTCATCTGGCAGGTAAATCATCTGATGGCCGAACAGGTGACATCATTTTTCGAACCTCCTAATTAAAAAGATGGATAATGAGGGAAAGGAAATGATTTCCTGAAGGGCCATTGCTGGCATGAAGAATCCTGTGATTCAGCGATGGGCGAGCACGGAGGCGCTGCCAGATTGTGCTGGCATTGCTCGGGAGCACTCCGGGGATCTGGGCGGCTGATGGATGGTGGCAGCACATCAGGGTTCAGCAGAACTGGGGAGGACAAGGCCAATTAGCTGCCTGTGCTGTTAATTGATGGCTCTACGGGCGGGGTGCAGTGGTTCCCAGAACAGGGGGGTCGCACACCCGCTCAGAGCGAGCGTTCCCTGTTTGCTCGCCGCTCCATCCATCGCCTCCAGAGCCTCCTGCTGTAATCTGCAGCCTGGCTCTCCAAGAGTCTCCAAAGTGAAACGTGGGCTGCTAAAAATAGCAGCAGGCTGCCTGTATCAGCATTGAGGAAATAGGTCTCAGTGCAATCTCTCTCCCAGCAACGCTGGAAGAAAATCAGGATGGCTGCCCAGGCAGCCTGCAGCAGCATCCCAGCCCTGCCGCGCTCTGGCCTGGGCAGGGCACAGCCCCCACCTCTTTGGTTTGGGGGTCTCCACTCTCCCAGAGCCTGGAACCATTTATTCTGGGCTCAAACCCCTCAGGACTGACACAGTCTGAAACCTCTGCCTGGTTAGAGGTACGTCAGGAGATAGAAATAGAGCTTCATGCGTCTTTTAGAAAAGGATTCCAGACTGTGGCTGTTTCCTGTAGATCCTTGCTCCATGCCCGGCATGAGGAGCCTCCAGGTGCTGAAAACACTTGTGGGGATGCATGTAGCATGTATGTGCAGTGCCTGGATCACATGTACCTGTGCTGGCAGCTGCTGTGGGGGCACCAGTGGTGCTCAGCTCTGTTTCCTTCCCTCCAGGCCAAGGGATGTGAAGAACCTGATGGAAGAAGGGATTCAAATCTAAGCTTGTCAAATGTGGGAGGGAAAACTCTGGTCTCAAACAGAATGGCAGCTTCACCCCAAAAAGACAGGGATAGGATGTGGAGCTGGAAAATTTGGTTGATTGGAAAAGTAGAGCTCATTTGCCTCTTTTTCACAAGCTGCTTTGTGCCTGTGTAGTGCCATCTGCAGGGCCAGGCTGGGGTCTGGTGTGAGTGCTCTGTCTGGTGTTTGGTCACTCAAAGCTAGAGCAGAACTGCTTCTGTGAGGGATTGGCCTGAAACGCTGGGAGTGAGAACCAGCTTTCCTTAAAAAACCAGCTTTGATGGAGTTTCCCATTTCTGCTTTGTGCATTAATTGGAGGAGCAGGTTCTTTTCCAAGGCCTGGCCTCCTGTGGACCACAGTGAGTGTGCAGCCGGGATTGCTGCAGGTGCTGCTGCTGGAGCAGTCGTGTTGCAGGGAGCTGCTGCCCTGTGCGGGTCGATGAGGGTCTCCTGCTCCTGGAGCTCCTGGCAGAGCATCCACACCCGGCTGGGCTGACCCCACCTCGGGATGAGGCTCCCAGCTCTGCCTTTTTGTAGCATCCAAGCCGCACTATTTCCCTTGTATCCCAAGAGCACGGAATAAAGCACCTAAATATACTCCGCGCTCTCTTTTTCTAAAGGAGAGGTTGAATGAGTCTCTTGCAAACAATTTTGTTTCTTTCATTTAAAAGAACAGCCTCCGCCCCCAGCCTGAGCTAAAGCACAGCATTTATCTTTTGTCATTCCTTTTTTTTTTCCCTGTTCCCGTGGATTTTCTCCTGGCAGCTGAGAACGAACAGGCTTCAAAGACCCTGAAGGTGCGCGGGAACTGCAGGAACGGCGGCCGTCGATGGAACCTCTTCAAGCCTGGAGCTGAGAAGCTGCAGATCAGTCGGGTAAGGAGCTGTGTGGAGCATGCCTCTGCCTGCCTCAGGGCTGGGATTTGCCTGCTTTGGGTTTTGTGTTTATAACAATATGCTTGACTAACAGCGTCCTCAGTCCCTGGGTCCTTCGGCCACAGATGGGGATTTATTTTTATTTGTTACTATATTGTAGCAATAAAGGTTAGGTGCGTTGTCTTTGCCCCAAATCAGTGTCCCTTCAATGTGCAGCAGAGGCTTTTGGACTGTCACTGGGCCTCCTGTGCCTGTGGCTGAGCGTTCCTTGCAGGTGGAGGGAACTGTGACGTTGCACATCGCCTTCAGATCTGCTCCATGGTTTTGATGGGTTTATTTTTTCTCCTTCCTTTTTTAGCCCTGTGTCCTTTGGGTTTGGTGCTGCTCCCAGCACCATCTCAGCAACAAATTCATGTCGCTGCTTCTTTCCCAAAGTGTTTTGCAAATATAGGCACAATCCACGTGGTTCTTTTCCTGTGAATGATGCTTCTAGTGGGGGAAGTAAAAGCTGTTGTGGACCCGGGGATGTTCATGTTTTTCTCTGGGCAAAATTCAGAAAAGATGGCAAAAATGGCAAAATTTGTCTGAAGTGTTTCCTTGCTTGGGTGGTGTGTTGGTATTTTTGCTGTGCCCCGTGTTTGAAGCCTGGAGGCCTTGGTTATTTCATGGTCTCGTTTGGGATTTGTAGTGCTCGTGAGTCTGGTTTCGCTGGTACCCAACAGATCTGGATTGGCCCAAACCCCGTGGATTTCCCAGCTGCACTGTGATGCAGGCAGAGTTTTCTACTGAACAGAGCAGAAGAGGTTTAGCCCTTGTTGTTGCTCTAGGGCACGGGAACAAAGGATGATCTGGGAGCCAGGAATTTCCCTGCTGGAGTGGGGAGGGGAACTGACCTTCTGTTGTGTCTCCGCGGCTCTTTCCCGCCCCACCGCTGTCCTTCCTCACCAGACCTTTATTGTATTCCTTTCCCCTTTGATAGTTGATGAGCTGCCTTCCTGAAATGTGATTTCTGCGGGGGCCCTGGCCTCTGTGTGTGTTTTTCCATCACAGGAGCAGTAAGTTGGCAGTGAGTGATGCTGACTTCTCCATCCTCCTAGTGTTGGGTGCTGGTTTCCAGGGAACACGTGTTGGATTTTTGGTCACTTGTGACTTTCTGGAATTCCTTCTTGCATCACTTCTGTTCTCTTTGTTGAGTTTTTGTGGGCTGAGGTACAAAGGCAGAGGAAAGACAAGGAGTTCAGCTCCTCTTTTTCTCTTCCTTCCCTTTGGGTCTTACCTTGCTGCTGAGACATGAACTGCTTCTTTTCAACTCAGGAAAGTTGTTCTGGTTTTAGACAGCTGAGCAACTAAAGCTTTGAACAAAGTTTTGCTGCAAGATGAAATGATCCAGATCCAATAAAGCTGTTTGTCCTTGGGGCCAGGATAAAGGCAGGTGAGTGCAGAGCAGTGAAATATCCTGTTGTGCAGTGTGCAGGCCCTGCCTTGGAAGGTCTCAGGTGTGTTATCCATTGGATGTGTCCATGTTCAGGGTCTGGTACTGACTAGTGCATGGAGGTATTTGTCCTTAAGTCATCACTTTATTAATTAATCACTTTATTAATCCTTTAAGAGGAGCTTTTGCAGCTTTCATAGCTGTCCTGGAGGTCCTCCTGGGAGCCAAGGTGTTGTTTTGACACAAAATTGCTCCTGTATTTTCTGAGCATCCTGATAAAGCCAGGCCCGTTTCAGATTGCAAACAGAGCCTGGATTGCCTCAGAGACCCTTAGGAAAGCTGTGGAAAACTGAAACTGCAGCAAACCAAACCCCCTGCTGAAATCTAGGAAAGATCAGCTAAGAAACTGCTTTTTCTGTGGTGGTGGCTGGGAAGGATCTGGAGCTGGAAATGGAATTGAGCTGCTCATGACCCCAGAGATCTGTGGGTGCTCTTTGGCTCAGACACAGCCGTGCCAAAGAGCTGTGCACCACTGAGGCAGAGACCTGGGGTTTGGGGAGGCCTGTTCATAAAGCAGCTTGGTTTCAAATCCTGGCAAACAGGCAGCTCTGAAACCTTTGCTGGGGTTTATAAATCAGAGGTGCTGTGCAAGTGCTGCAGGAGCAGGAGACTCACAATAGCAGTGCTGGAAAACTCATCTGTCACCTCTGCCCCAAGCTCAGTGAAGATCTACAGGGCTGCAAATCACCTCCTGGCCAGAAGGAAGTTTTCTGCTCTGGCAAGATGTGTAAATTTGGGTGAGATTTGTGAGAATGGGTGTCTTTCATTGACAGCTGACACCAGTGAGGTGGCAGAGCAGTGCAGGAATCAGGGATTTATCCCTCCAAGCAAGAGTGTCTGAAATCTGGGCACGAGCAGGAGAAGTTTTTTATGGAGTAGATGAGGTTGTTTTTCCCACTTTGTAGATGGCAATAAGAAACTAAAGCATTGGTGATACATGTGGAGCCACGCTATATTTTTTCCTATTTCTCTCCTAATTTGAGAAGCAGGTAAAAATAAACAAGGTCAAACTTCTAAAGTTTTCAGTCTTTAATTCTTTTTACCAGAGGACACTCTTCAGCCTGGAGAAAACCGTGTTGAAGCAGTTTATGTGCAGAGCATTTTGCTTTAGCACTTAGGTCACTTCGAGCCTTTGCTTTTATGGGAGCAGTTTGGCACAATCAAGGCCAACTTGCAGGAGACCTCCAGGTGCCCCCAGCTGCAGGATTTGCTGCAGCAGAGCTCAGAGTGCCCTGGAAGGCTGCCCTGACAGGACCCTCAGCATCTCTCCTGCCTCTGATTTCCCCTCAGGCAGGTGCTGCCAGCAGGGACGTGGCTGATGCTTGGGGCAAGGGGACTGTGAGTTCCTTTCTGCAGCCCCAGAGCGGTGCTGGGAGGTGTTTGATGGTCTGGATGGCAGGAGCACAGGGTGGCAGTCCTACCCTGAGCCAAATCACTGGCCTCTGCTGCCCCTTGTCAGGGAACTTTTTGCTTCTTGTTAGCTGCCCAGTCAAAATCATCTCAGCTTTTTCCAGACAGATGCTCTGGGGATGTGCTCCAGGAGGAATCACAGAGTCACTGGGTTGGAAGAGACTTTGAAGATCATCGAGTCCAGCCCATGCCTTAACACCTCAACTAAACCATGGCACTGAGTGCCACATCCAATCTTTTTTAAAGGAAAGGGGATTCAGCCCTTCCTAAAACGAGAAGTCTCCTCTCAGTGCATGGATGTGTGTTAATTCTCTCTGTCTTACCTGAGAGATTTCATTTCCAGTCATTAAAGGTGACTGCAGCCATCGCTGTTCTCTGCTCCTTCCCTCCCTTCCTGCCCTTCCTGCTTGTGTACAAGGGACTAAAACCCGAATTTATATGCTGGAGGAAGCCACTGTTAATTAGCTAGACTGGAAACTTTGCATGAGAGGAGCTTCTTTGACATCCCCTATACTAATAATAGGCAGGCCTGCTGTGCAGAGGTGTTGAATATTCACAAAACCCACCCCTCCCAGCCTGTCCTTTCTCCTCTGGAAGTCAGGAGCTCTTTCCAGAGGCTGCTGGGGGGTTGCCAGAGTGACGATGGTGGATGTGCCAGTCTGCAGCTCCCCAGAGCTAAATCCCCACTGGCTGTGTTTATGAGGAATAGGAAATTCAGGCAACGTGCAGCCTGCAGGAGAACAGAGTGAAGGGGAAGTTGATTTGGGTGGGAATGCTGCTTGATATTCAGGGCCAGCTCTCCTGCCTGCTATTTTTATCCTCTCACATAGTGCTGAGTGGGCACTTTGGGCAGAGGGGAGGTGTTTTTTTTTTTTTTTCCCTTTGCCAAGTGTCCTGCCCCGTGTTCCTGTGTACTTGGGCAGGAAGGGGGGATGTGCTGGGGCTCCTGGGATGTGATCCCAGTCCTTTTGGAGCCCCTGTGTCCCTGGGAAGAGGCTGGGGGAAAAGCACAGTCCCGAGGCTTTCCTGGTGCTAATTAGTTTAAATATCAGTGTGCTGCTACAAGAGGTTTATGTGCAAGTATGGAGGGCTGCCAGGAAAACAAATCCTCGTTGAATCTCTCTTTCCTCATCTTAAACATTGAGTACTTCTGCTGGCAGGGTATGTCTGAGCTGGATATTTTGGGGAGGGCTGCTTTATATCTTGATAAACCTATTATGTTGCTCTACTTAGCAGTGCTCTGAAGTCTTTATGGAGTTGTTTTTTTTTTTTTTATATTCAGCCACTTAAAAATGTTTTTTGCAAGTTCTGAGAAACTCTTGTCTGTGTGCTGTTATTCAAATAAATCAAAATTGGCTTGCTGATTGGAGGGGGAGGCAGGGATTGAGGTTCAGCATGTTGCAGTGCTGTGATCCAGCCCCATCTGTCTGCACGAGGAGTGCCCATCCAGGGTCCCTGCAGCACTGCCACCTTTCCAGCCCCTGAGCTGTGTGATCTGCTGGCTTTGGGAGCTGGGCAGAGCTGAGTGTGGGCTCCAGGTCAGCCCTGTCACATGAGGGCCCTGCTCTGGGCTCACTGCCCAGGCACTGGCAGGAGGAGCAGTGCAAAGCACACCTTAGCAAGCCTAGAACTAGAAATGAGGGGTAGTTCCAAACTTACCGTGCTCTGGGTGTTTAGAAAAACCATTCAGAAGTGGTTTTGTACAGAGCAGGGCTGAGAGGACAGAACCCTTGGGGACTTGGCTGTAGCTCCAACAGTGCCATTACACAGGTGTCTGACACACAGGGCTCCAGTGACCCTGAGTCTTGCAGCGAGGAGAGCTTTGAGGTGACAAATGGTCGCCTTTGAGTCGTGGGCTGATGTGCTGGGTTGCACAGGAGAGATCTGAAGTCGCAGACTTCTCAGCTCTTCAGCAGTTATGGGTGAGTCTATATTAAGAAGAATCTCAGCTTCCAGTCGGTGATGGTTTTTATAGTGCCATTGAACCTCGGGGTGTCTCTGTGCAGCTGCAGGTGGTAGGTTCTGCATGGCATTAAATGTGTGTGCAATGGTGACTGTACATAATCACTTCCATAGTTCAAGTGGAGCTCTCAGCCTAACTTTAAATAGCACTTTGGAATGGCTCCTTTTTCCTATTGCTCAGTAGTTCCACCTTGATTGCTCTGCTTCAACTCATTACTCAGCTCTGTCACCGTGTTTCGCTCTGGGATATGGTTTATACAAAAGAAGCTTTAATGTAAACTCAATTTGTGTTGCATTGCTAAAACCTTAATGACATTTTGCTTGGCAGCAGTATAGACTCTGTGGTTTGCCCTTCCCCAGTGCACCATGTTCCCAATAAACTAAAGGCCGTGGTAGGTGTAGCATGAAAAATCCCTGAGTAAATATTGGAACAAATGCTTTTGTAGTGCTTCCTGAGCCCTGGCTGCGCTCGTGATTCAAGGCCACTGCCGTGTCACCAGGGTTTAGCTGAAAAGGAGCTAAATTTGGGAAGGACAGGCAAAAACACGGGTCAGAGCTCCAAAGTGTCTTCTGTAGCTGCTGAGATTCGATTCTGAGATGCATCAGGTTTGAGGTGCATCACAGAAGTGCTGCTGAAGCCACTCGAGGGGTGGATACACGCAGGAAGTCACCAGGGGATGATCCTGGAGAGGCAGGGGCATTGTCCTGCTTTGGCTCTGTTGGTGACCTGGAAGGAACATCTGGGACCATCCCCTTGGCTGCTCGCCCCAAGCTGTTCAAATGGGATGATCCTCACACAGTTTTGAAGGGTGTGTGTTCCTAAACCCCGAATTCAGAGCCCCTGCCCACACTGCTGAGATGCTGGCACCTGAAAAACTGGGCCCACAGGGAAACCGCAGCTCCTCTGACTTTTGCTCTGCCCTTGGCGTTCAAGAAGCTGAAGTGGATTTGGTAACAAGCTGTCCCTGGTACCAAAGGTGGGAATAAAGGGTCTAATTTTGTCCCTGGTTTTGTCCTGCAGAATTAGGGAGGTTTTCACACGTGAATTGGACTGGGATATTGACCCAACGCTGTGCTTGTACTTGGAGGAGTATGAAAGGGCCAGGATAAGAGGCTGCAGAGGGGACTTGGGTATTATGTGAGTGCAGTCACGTGGCCTGCAATGAGCTCCTTGATGGAGCAGGCAAAGCTTCATCTCTTAATGGACTGCACGGAATATAGAGAATAATTCCCTTAATAAATCTCTTTCACTCTCTAATATCTAGGGAAATACATTATCCTGTTGTCTAAAAACCTTGAGAGATCAGTCTTTTCTGAACAAGAACAGGCATTTCATGGTAGCTGTGCTGTGATAGGATCAGGGATTGCACTGCTGTGCCACTGGAAAAGAGCTGGGACAACAACTGGCTGCTGTGCTGCTGTTCCCAGAGTGAAATCCCGTTTTCCACCCAGGACCAAGACAGGCTGGGCACCAGCACATGCAGGGAGCATCCCCTGGGGAGTGGGAAGGCTGCAGGGATTGCACCACTGAGAAGCAGCACAGAGGTTGTGGCCAGTGGGAACCACTTTTGGAGGGCCTTTGGCCACTGGCCTTGCACCACTCCTGCCCCCAGCACTGGGTTTAACTTGTGAGTGTGGAGAGCTGCTTGGGCACAGGTGGTTTCCCAGGGGAAACTGGTTTTCCTACAAATCTCTGGTCTTTGCCCCACCTGGCTGGCACTCCAGGTGCTGGTGTCCCGTGCAGGGCTGTCCCCAGGGATGCTGTGTGTGATCTGGGGAGAGACAGGGAAGCAGAACTATTGCTGCTGCAAGCTGCAGCTGGGTTGGGATGCCCAGGAAGCACCTCCAAGAGGCTGATTCCCCGTGGGATGACTCCCTTTCCACTCCTCCTTGTGCGAGGACTTCACCTAAAAGCAGGAACAGCTCCACTGCTCTGTAGGATGGGTGCTCCTTCGCTCTGTCTCGTGACACATTCCCCAATTCTGGGTTTAGTCTTCCTTGGAGACTCAAACATGCCCCACTGCAGTCAGGGAGGGATTTGTCTGTCTTTTAAAGGGGCCTTGCTGTGCTCTGGGGGCACTTGGTGTGTCTGAGGTGCTCAGGTGTGGCAGTGGATGTGCCACATCAGTGTCACCATAGTGCTGGGAGGGGACTGAGTTGAACAGTGAGCAGCAGAGTGCAGGCAGGGCCAGACCTGCCTCACTCAGTTGTCTTCCAGGCCCCTGAACAGGCTGCAGTCGGGAGAGATCCTCCAGCAGGCAGGAAAACCAAGAGATGAAGGTCATTGGAGGAGTTTGGGGCCGTGGCAGCGATGCCATGGGGTGCCCTGGCCGTGCTGTGCGCTCTGGAATGGCACAGGCAGTGCTGACAGCAGTGTGCTGGGGCATTGCCTCTGCCCAGTGGGGACTGGGCTGTGTGTGCTGGCCCCAGCACCTCTGGAGGTCCCCTGGGACAGGCCTGGGCTGTCACTGGGAGGCTCCCACCCCACAGTGACCCCGTGGAATGGTGGAGACCCCAAAGCAGAGCTCTGTGAACAGGTTTTTTGTTGCCATGTGCTGGTGCCTGCTCTGTGATTCCCTGCTGGAACACAGCACAGCACAACGCTCTCCTGCCAGTGCAGGGCCAGAAAAGATGTTTGTGGACTCTCCTCCCACCCCTGGCCGCTCAGGGATTGATGCAGGTGAGAAATTCCTTCTTAGGAATGAGGAGGGAAAGCTGTTCCCCATCCCAGCCTGTCCCTGCTCTTCCCTGTGGCTGGGCTTGGGCTGCTCGGGGTCTTGTGTGAGTTCCCCTCATTAATCATGAACTTGGGACTCCAAAGGTTCACCCTGGGGCTCCCCTGGAGCCAGTGAGAGTGGGGAGTGAAACACCTGGAGCCCTGTCCATGCTGGATGGAGGGCTGGGTGAGGGATGAGGAGGGCAGACAGTGAAGGGAGATGTCCAAGTGGAATAATCAGCAATAATCCAAATGTGGCCTTCTTGCTCGGGCAGCACCGTCCTGGGAAGGAAGAAGCTCCTGCTTTGAAAACATCATGTGCTGGAACAAAAATGGCCAATTCCCCTGGCTCAGGTGGCTGCGCAGACTAGGGCAGTGCTCAGCCCACCTGGACAATGTTTTGCAGTGACAAAGTTTTTGTAGAAATGGATTTTGTCCCTCTTTTGCCAGGAGTGAGGACTTGGACAAGAAGAACCAGTGGCTGGTTCCTTCTGTATTTATTTCTATACATTCTTTATTTGAGCCATCTCTTTCTTTTCTAAGACATCTCACATTTTATTTTTAATACTGGACAAATACCAAATATTCCTCAAGAGAGATCTGTGATTGCAGCTCAGTTCTGACAGTTGAGAATAGTCCAACCGACGTATTTGCCTCATCTGAAATGCAGCTATTTTGAGCTGTGCTTTTGTTTTTAGCCATCAGTGATAAGTTTGCATTTCCTGCAGATGATATTTTGGGTTGATGCGAGTTGTTAAGGCCCCACTGTGTAAAGTGGTTTTCTTCCTGTGTGACTTTGGGCTTGTCATTTCTGGTTTGATATCCACTTCCAAACCAGGAGCAGAATGAAATCCCCACATCCCAGCTGGTCACCACTAAATAATTTGTTTTACATCTTGCTGAAGCATTTTATAAGTGATGCTGCAGGAAGGCTTGTTTCCTGTTTGTTGAGGCGTTTTTTGGGTTTTTATTTTTGGTCTTTTCCTTTAGTTTGGATTTAAGATAAAGGCAAACTGAACTTTGCAGCCACTTCGTTGGGAATCAGACATTTCCCAGCTATTATTTTGCAAACTATTAGAGCGGCAGATGATGAGGTGGGAACCCAGTTATGCAAACAAAGCCACGTCACTCTGGGCCAAAAATAGCTTCAGTACATGTGCAGTAAGGTGGAAACGAAGGCCTTTGGTGTACACAGAGCAAACAGGAAGAGAGGCAAGAGGGCAAACTGCAGCTTTGTGTTTAGAGCCTCTCATATTTACAGCAAAGTGTGTTTTCCAGAGACAAGTGGAGTGTTGCTGCTTGTCATTTCAGTGGGATAGGAATTATTATAGGAGTTATTCTCTTCCTTACAGATCAAGGGGACTGAGGGTTTGAGAGGTGGCACTCTGGTGTTGGTAATTTTAACATCCAGGTCCCACACAGAGCGTGAAGAAATCCGGAGCAAAGTTGAAAAAATGTTCTCTTTCTTTCCTCTGCTCAGCCCATCTCCAGCACGGGGAAAACGTGGTCCTTGCTGTGCTCCCCTGGGATTCTGAGCGAGCTCTGAGGGCTGGCTTCACATCTCCTGCAGAGATGCTGCCTGGGCTGAGGGCTTCATCTGCTTTCATTTCAGCTCAGCCAGTGCTGCAGTGCCCTAAATAATTTCGAGATCACCCCAGCGGCTGTTTGCTGTATATCAGGGAATTGCTGCCTGGGAGTTTTCGGGGTGTTTGCAGCAGAGCTGGGGTCTGGCTTCTCGAAAGTGCTGCAAGTCAAATCTCCACCAGGTTTAAAGTAATCTTGTTTCTTCCTTCTGTACCGTGAGCACACCGAGCTCCCTTCGCAGCGATGTGGTTAATTGCAGTTTGTTATCGAGCTGTTAGGAGATTGTTTTGGGCCAAAGAGGAGATAAAGCAGGAGCTCAGCAATGGAAAATGCAGCCGTACGTGTGCAGATGTAGCTTCCATTGGATTAAAGCCTCCTTTGTGTGAAGACTTGCAATTTCTTATCCCACAGCACTTTGCTGGGATGAGGTGGAAGGGGGCCATAAAGTTGAGCAGAGGCTTGATGCCTTCTGTAATGGACAAAGTGATTCCCAGGCTCATTCCCTATTCCTCACAGACAGTTTTGCTCTCAATTAGAAATCGTGTTCAAATTATCTCTGTATTCATCCAGAATTGCAAGTGCTTATCAGAACATCTTAATGGCTTCAGATGGGAGTTCTCTATTCCTGCTCCTCCTCTTTCCAAAGGTGTATATAAAGCTTTGCTCCTGCCAGAATTCCCAAAACCACATTTTTATTGCTCAGCTCATCCCCCTCCGAGTTTTGTTACAGGTTTCAAGGTTTGCCTGGAGTGTTTTCCACGCAGGATTCCCGTGCATGTTGCTGCTTAGGTTGTGCCAGTTTGGAATGTTGCTGTATTCCAAAATAGCTGAGCATCAGCATGCACAGCTACACAGAGAGGGGAGATTAGTGCTGATTTATTGGCCTGTCAATTAAAGAGGAGCGCGAGGATTCTCACTGCATGGCTGAGATGGAGTGTTGTGGTGGCAGCAAAAGATCAGCTTTCTTAAAACCTGACTGCTGGTTTCCTATACATTTATGTTTAATTAAAGTGTTCCTGCATCCTGCACTCCTCACCGTTAATTCGGAGATGTATTTTGAACCAGTGCCAGGGGAATACATTGTTATGGCATCCTCTTTCCACATCTATTAGCAGGAAGGGGATAATTGAGGAAATCTCACACAGATTTAATTGGGGACTGAGGGCAGGAGTGGGGAGAGGGAGAAACACGAGGCAGAAGTAGGTCAGAAGTTGGGTAACTCTGGCTTGGCACAGAGCAGGGAGCAGGGCTGCTGAGGGTTGGGGGTGCCCGAGGAGCTGCTCCCATGTGCCTTTATAACAACCTGCAGGTCTGGGCTCCTCTGCTGGGCTCCCAGGGGTGCTGATCCCCTGGGGAATTGTGCAGGATGGGTGAGGAGTGGGGGCTGAGAGCAGTCAGCCTGGCCTGGGGGCAGGATTCTGAAATTTTAAGCTCTGATCTGGAAGGGGGACGTTTTGCTCCAGTTTACCTGTGCCAAGGTGGGGATCAGGGTCCTGTCAGGGCTGAGCCCAGGGGAGCAGGGTCCTGTCAGAGCTGAGCCCAGGGGAGCAGGGTCCTGTCAGGGACAAACCCAGAGGAGCAGGGTCCTGTCAGGGAAGTGCCCAGGGGAGCAGGGTCCTGTCAGGCTGAGCCCAGGGGAGCAGGGTCCTGTCAGGGACAAGCCCAGAGGAGCAGGGTCCTGTCAGGGACAAGCCCAGGGGAGCAGGGTCCTGTCAGGGACAAGCCCAGGGGAGCAGGGTCCTGTCAGGGACAAGCCCAGGGGAGCAGGGTCCTGTCAGGGACAAGCCCAGGGGAGCAGGGTCCTGTCAGGGACAAGCCCAGGGGAGCAGGGTCCTGTCAGGGAAGTGCCCAGAGGAGCAGGGTCCTGTCAGGGACGAGCCCAGGGGAGCAGGGTCCTGTCAGGGACAAGCCCAGGAGAGCAGGGTCCTGTCAGGGCTGAGCCCAGGAGAGCAGGGTCCTGTCAGGGAAGTGCCCAGGGGAGCAGGGTCCTGTCAGGGCTGAGCCCAGGGGAGCAGGGTCCTGTCAGGGACAAGCCCAGGGGAGCAGGGTCCTGTCAGGGCTGAGCCCAGGGGAGCAGGGTCCTGTCAGGGCTGAGCCCAGGGGAGCAGGGTCCTGTCAGGGAAGTGCCCAGGGGAGCAGGGTCCTGTCAGGGCTGAGCCCAGGGGAACAGGGTCCTGTCAGGGACAAGCCCAGGGGAGCAGGGTCCTGTCAGGGCTGAGCCCAGGGGAGCAGGGTCCTGTCAGGGACAAGCCCAGGGGAGCAGGGTCCTGTCAGGGCTGAGCCCAGGGGAGCAGGGTCCTGTCAGGGACAAGCCCAGGGGAGCAGGGTCCTGTCAGGGACAAGCCCAGGGGAGCAGGGTCCTGTCAGGGACAAGCCCAGGGGAGCAGGGTCCTGTCAGGGACAAGCCCAGGGGAGCAGGGTCCTGTCAGGGACAAGCCCAGGGGAGCAGGGTCCTGTCAGAAAAGTGCCCAGGGGAGCAGGATCCTGTCAGGGCTGAGCCCAGGGGAGCAGGGTCCTGTCAGGGACAAGCCCAGGGGAGCAGGGTCCTGTCAGGGACAAGCCCAGGGGAACAGGGTCCTGTCAGGGCTGAGCCCAGGGGAGCAGGGTCCTGTCAGGGAAGTGCCCAGGGGAGCAGGGTCCTGTCAGGGCTGAGCCCAGGGGAGCAGGGTCCTGTCAGAGCTGAGCCCAGGGGAGCAGGGTCCTGTCAGGGACCTCAAAAACAGGCAATCTGAAGCTCAAGGCATGAGTGGCACCACAGGAACAGGCAGGGACTGATCCCAGCAAGTTCCACATGGACATGAGGAATAAATTCTCCCCTGTGCCGGTGATAGAGCCCTGACTGTCCCATGTTCCCCTCCCTGGGGACATTGCAGTGCAATCCTGGCCCTGCTGCAGCAGGGAGTGGGACCAGCTGCCCTCTGTGCTCCCCTCCAGGCTGACCCACGCTGGAGCCCATGAGCCAGGTGCCCTTTGCCGTTATTCCCGTTCCTGGAGCTGGGCTGATTCCTGCCCGGTGCCTTGTGCAGGCCTGGCCCTGTGGTTTTGCCCCAGGCTGGGAGCAGAGCAGCCCACGGAGAGGTGTCCATGCTGTGTGTAGGGCTGGGCAAAGCTTGTGGCACCAGTTGGGGCTGTTGTTCTGAGCTTGTGCAAACAGCAAGAAGCAGCATTTGCCCTCAAGAGCCCGCGCTGCAAACACAAACACTTTCTAATAGACAAAACATGAGGAAAAAAAAAAAAAAAGCAGCTTTAATTACAAATTTTACTTTTACTGGCTTTGCTGAAAGCCTCTTCCATCAGCATTGCCAACCTGAAGCATCAACAAATACAGTTCTGGCTTAGCAATCGGTGTAATTAGAAAATGCAAACACACAGAAAAGGGTGGGGGCTATTTGCCTCTGTTTTTTGAGCCTTGAGGGAGGCTCTTCTCAAGCTTTTACATCCAGTCGCACAGAGCAGAAATATTTTCAGCTTGTATTAAGGTTAAAAAAAAAAATAAAGAAAAAAGAAAAATCATTCTCACAATAACAGCAGGTCAGAGGCAGTAGTGTGGGGCAAAGCCTTTGTGCCATTCAGGGCTGAGGCTGCCCAGGTTTTGGGTTTATTCCCTCGTTCCTGCTTTCTAGGATTCTCCCCCACTCTGGGATGGGTAACCTGTCCATTTTCTCCGGGATGGGTTTTTCTCTCCAGCTTCTACCCACTTGTAAAACCCACTGGGGCTGCAGATGTGCCAGCTTGTGCTGGAACAGAATGTACAAAATAGCCACTCCTCAAGGACTTGGCTTTGTGTACTCCAGTGGCTGATGTCAGAGGATGGAAAAGGTCTTGTTTTCTCCGGAAATCTTTATTCTTAATGTGCATTCGAGACGGAGAAGCCAAAAAGTGTGTTCTTCTAAACCTAAGTTAAGAAGCTTGTTCAATTTTTAAACAGTTACATAAAGCCATCAAGGTCTGACAGGAGAGAGAAGCAAGTTGGTGCAAAAGAAAATGGGAAAAAGAAGCTGAAATGGAGTGTTAAACTAATTCCCCCAGGTTTATACCTAAAACAGCCTTAACTCATCGATGAACCTGCTCTTGTGCTTTCAATTTTTTTTCCTTCCTGTCTCATTTTTTCCTCTTTCTTGCCCACTGTGGACTTCATGTTGCTGAACCTTGCCTAAGTGTGAATTCTTCTTAAGCCAACACTGCTGCTTTTACCCAGTCAGTCCTGGCTCCAGATGAGCATTTCTGTGCTGCTCCTGGGGAGACAAACCTGTGGACGTGAGTGGTGGGGATGGGGCCTGGCTGAAGCACAGGGTGGGATCCTGGGCTCCTCAGTGGTTTTGCTGCTCAGCAGCCAGATCTGGGTGACATTCCTGAATTTTGCTCCTGCCAGGTCTGGGTGAAATTCCTTATTTTAGCCCCTTCCAGGTGTGGGTGACATTCCTTATTTTTGCTGTTGCCAGCTCTGGGTGACATTCCTTATTTTAGCCCCTTCCAGGTCTGGGTGACATTCCTTATTTTAGCCTTTTAGCATTCTCCCTTCCCAGGGGAAGGAGGAGGGAGGGTCTGCAGCGACAGCATTACAGTCACACTCTGTGAGTCCTCAGTCAAATCTACCTGGGAGGGAGCACAAGAAGCAGCAATCACACCAAGTTTGGATGCTGTTCCTGCCCTCACTAGTTTGGGTGCACCTGGAGCTGAATCCCCTTGGCTCTGTGCTGTCCATGGACCTACAGCAGGCATTCCCAGGGCTCAGCAGCCTCCTCTGGCTCTGGGGAGATGCTGCAGGAGCTCAGCTCGTGCCTTGGCTGGGCTGTCACAGTGTGACAGAATTGCTGAGGAGTTCAGAGGCAGGAATTCAGCTGGGTGAATTGAGGGTTCTGAGGCACAGCCGTGGGCATCATGGTCTGACCTCACATCAGGTTTTCTTGGCCGCTGATTTCACTGGAGCACTGAGGTTCCTCTCTGACTCAGAGGATGGGAGGGCTCTTTGCCTGCATTCTTTGGATGCCATTTCCTCATCTTTAAAATTTACTGAGCTTCGGTTTTATTGTTGGTTCTGATGGTGTCTGTCACTGCCTTTACCAGAGCAGGGGAGGACTCTGAGCAATTCCCCTGCACCCCTTGACCATTTTCTCCCAGGTACTTCCATAGAATCCCAGAATGGTTTGGGTTGGAATGGACCTTAAAGATTCCACCCCCTGCCCTGGGCAGGGACACTTTCTACTTCCCCAGGCTGCTCCAAGCCCCATCCAGCCTGGCCTTGGACACTTCCAGGGATCCAGGGGCACACACAGCTTCTCTCCCAGCTCCTCACCACCTTCACAGGGAGCAATTTCATCACCCTCCATTAGACAGCAGATATTAATGAAAGGCTATAAGATCACACCTCTCTGGATAATGCATGGAGACGTTGCAGGTCTTTGAGGAATATTAATCTATTTGTATCTACTACCTCGATCCTAGAAATCCATTATAGCTGCTCCTGTCTAGACATGATCAAGGACATACTTTCAACTGCCATTATTTTTCGGTAGCATTAATATTCAAGCAGGTCTTTGTCTTAAAAAATGTATTCTGAAAGCTGTGGTTATTGAGGAAATTCGTGGAGAATAAAAAAGAAGTCCTGTGATAGAAAGGATGTCACCTCACAGAAAGCATCCACAGGGGGTGGCTGGCTCTCACAGAGCTTTTCACCCCAGTGACTCTGAGCCATCATCCCTGTGAGGCTCAAGAGGCAAATGAAGCTCAGAGGAGCCTGATGATTTCCTCCAGGTCACGGAGGAAATGAATTTGAGGGAATGAATTACCTGCTGCCCTCTCTGTAGGTTATAAGCCTTTTTTATTATTATTATTCAGGCGTTGGCATTTCGGAGGTTGCATTCAATCTGGAGAGCCTGGCTTTGGTTAACCCCAGCCACTCACCTCCTCACACCTGCTGAGAGGGAGATGTTCAGCTCAAAATAGCTCCCAGGGTGTAATTGTGCCATTGACATCTTCAGGGAGTCACAGTTTAGTGGTGCTTGATTGGGACTGGGAGCCCTGGTTTGCCCCTCTAGGGAGAGGGGAGCAGAGGTGGGAGCCAGGGATCTCTGAGACAATCTTCCTGACATAAAGAAGCTTTTGTCAGGAATGGATGCATCTCCTGTCTCCTATACAGCAAGGCTTTGTTCTCTGAGAAGGGTTCCTAGAGAAAGCAGCTGGGAGAAAAAAAAGGCTCAAAAATCAAGGTTTGCATAAGTCTGCCCTTTAAAAATGAGCAGCGTCGGAGACTCCCAAGTGCTTTCTGTAAATTGCAGTGTTTCCTTCCTGTCTTTGTGCCTGCACCTCCTCGAAGCTCTCCTCAAGCTGCAGGACATCAGGGTTTACTTTAGGATCCCTGACTCTGTGGCTCCAGCCTGAAGGTCTGACCAAAATAAAAATAAAATAAATCGGTTTTCAGCACATTCAGAGCATGAAAGCTTCTGTGTTTTCTGTGCTCCTGAAAAGCCACCCCCGTGTCTGCATGGCAATGTCCCAAAGACACTGCCCGGGGTGGGGGCACTGTGCTGAAGGTCTCAGTGATGAAAACCAAGCTGTATGAAGTTTTTTTTTTTTTCCTTTTGCCTTCTCATCACAGGTTGGGAAAACTTCCCTTCTCTCCTTCTCAGGTCGCTGTGTTGTGTTAGAGCTGCCACCGTGCATTGTTAGAGGTGGCTGCAGTTCAGGGATAAAGAAAGTGCTTTTCACAGTTCAGGGTTAAATAAAGTGCTTTTCACAGTTCTGGGGGATCCTTTGGCATGCCACTGTAGAACCACAGGTAATTGTCATTAGGAAAAGTCAAAATATTTCTGCTCACACGGCCTCGGGTAAAGGACTAATAATGAAGATAGGTCACAAGGGAGCCAATTTTGGTATAATTAAATCCACTGGTGTTTGCTGACATATAAACCAACCAGAAATGTTTGATCTGCTCAATGTGGGTGCAGTTACAGCTCAGTCAAAAGCCATGGAATCCTGCTGGGCCTGCCACACAGACTCTCCTGCCTTCAAACAGGAGAATGGAATCTCCATTTGTCTCCTCCTTTCTGTTTTCTTGCTGTTAAGAGGAGAAGGGGAAGTGTGGGGCTACAGTTTTGTGACCCCTGTAATTGTTGAAGCATCAGCAATCACGAAGAAGAAGAGGGTCTAAATGAAATCTTTCCTTCCTTTCGTGCCAGGGCTCAGCTTATCTACTTTGTCACTTGAACTTCCAGGTATCCATCAGTTAAGAGGAGGGAGATTTGCATAATTAGTGTTTTTGAGGTTCCTTCTGAAATGCAGGAGAACTCTTACATGTCTCAGCTCTTCTCTAATGAGGTGCTGACAAAGAGGTATCCATGGAGATGTCCATTAGAAGACACTGCTCTGAAATTGGTTCTTTCCAAAGCCTGCTAAAATGCCAAAGGGTTTTCTCGAGCACAATTTATACCGTTTCTTTGCTCTGTTTGTAAACAGAACCAGTTATGCCTGAATATGATGAGAACCATATTTTTTAAAATTAAGCTTGCCAGCTCTTACTAAGAAGCAGGGATAGGAGTGGACTGGGAGGAAGGCACTGAGGTTTTTAAGGTGTCCTACAGTGTATTGACCAGAGAGATCTGCCAAGGGCCAGGCCAGGAAGTCTGAGGTGCTGAGCATCCTCTGCAGCCTTGTGGAGCTGCAGGAGACCAAATTCCACCCCTCCAAATGGGTCCATCCACGCTGCTCGTGGAGATGTTTTCCTGGGAGGACACCCAGACATCCTCCAGGGATTTGGTGGCCTTTTCCTGAGGAGCTGGAGTGGGGTGGCTTCAGTCACTGGAATTGTTCAGCTGGGGAAATAACCCTCTGTTTGTGCAGGCTTGGTGAGGTGAGGAGCCAGGTGATCACACCAGCATTGCAGGGCTGGATTTTTTCTTGAATTTCTTCTCTTTACTCCTCTCTCTGCCATTGCTCCACTCGCAGCACTTTGCACTTCCACAGCTCCCTCCAGGCCTGGGAAAGATGCTTGAGGAAATCTTTGTGTTGTGGCTTTTCCTGCTGCAAGCCTGGAGTTCCAACCTTCCTCTGTCAGAGACATCATTCCAGGCTTTCCCAGTGTGGTGATTTGGGATCCTGACACTGCACAGGGTTTGTGTAGATCTCTTCTTATCTGTTGTTACAGTAATATGCTGTTAAAAAAAAAAAAAAAAAAAAAGAAAAGGGATCTGGCTCCACCCTTTCTCCTTGCCTTTCCTGTTTCCTCGGAGGGTGAAAATAGGAGTTTACAGAATCCTGCATATCTGACTTGGTTTTTTTATAGGTTGAAGCTGCTAGGGTTTATTTTTGAGTTCAGCTAATGGGTTGTTCTTTGTTGGAGCTGTGAAAAGGATTGGAAAAATCGACAAAATATTAAAGAACAGACTGAAGTGCTGATTAAGCACTTTTACCCTTTCTCTGATCCCTGATTCTGTGTCCACATGAATACCTGGAGTCGTGTGTTCATTAAATAATAAATCTCGGTCTCTAAAGCAGGAGGATTGTCCCAGAGGGAAATCCTAGGTGCTTTAGGCAGCATTAACTGCTGTGTGCAGCTCACACTGTGCTGCTGGCTTATGTAAGGCATCGAATGGTGAGCACACCCTGGGGAGGCTTTCCCAGGAATTTGGGGCTGGAATTGTGCTCCTGGCAGCTGGGGCAGGGCAGCCCCATCACCTCTGCACCCAAGCCAGGGGAATGAGTGGCTGAAATGGTCCTGCAGGGCTCTGAAGAAGGTGGGGTGGGTTGTTCAGCACTGAGCTGCAGCATCTCAGTGTTTGCACAGAAGGAAAACGGGCTCCTCATGAACATCAGGATGGGGGATTCTTCACCCAGAGAAATCTGACCCGAGAATTAGGAGATAATGGATTTGACAATTAGGGTATCGTCTCAAAGAGAGGTTACAGCCTAAAACTTTATCCTTCTCTGTCACCCCAACATTCCTTCCCTCTCTCTCCTGAAGCTGAGGTTTGCTGGGCAGCCCTCAAGCCTTGGAAATTGGCCAAGCTGCAGGAACTGGTGCCTCAGGTGAATAATTTGGGGCTGTGGTTCATGAGCTGTGCTCCGTGTGCTGCCTTGGAGGATCTCTAAACAATAACAAGAGAAGTGAGTCTGAATAACGGGCGGCTTAAATTCATCTTGGAGTGATCTGTTGCCCTGTGCTTGTCTCCCTGCAAATTTGTTCGGGCTCTACAAGCCAATTTGGCTGGGCAGCACGAGGTGAGGCACCTGGAATTGAGCTGCCTGCTCAGGCATGGCCACTGTGGAGCAGTGGAGAGATCTGGAGAAAATTAAACCAACAGCTGCACACCTCTGGCAATGGGAGCTCTGGGGACAATGGCACCAGGATCAGGGAAGAGACAACCTCCAGCACCTTTTGTGCACGAAGTGACTGCCAGGGTTGTTCAGAGAGTGTCTGGTGGTGAAATTAGTACCCAAAGACCAAGTTATTTATTCATTTTGGTGATCATTTCAAAGGAGTGGGAAGCAGGGCTGGGGGGAAAGGAACTGGGCTGTTGAGGAAAAGCGAAAAAGATCTGAGCATCTCCGGGCATTTGAAAGAGCTGGGCTTCTCTTTTCTGACAGTCTCCTCTCAGCACAGACTGGAGGCATCCCTTTCTGTTATCTGAGCTATCAGAACATTCAAGTTGCTGTGGATAACGCAGACTTAAGTGGCAAAACAAAACTGCAAAAACAAGCGCTCCTGCCAGAGGATTTCAGCCTGACATCAGTCTCAGGCTGACACTTTGGATACTGAGCAGGGCTGCTCGGGGAGGGAGGAGGGCTGGTGCAGCCGGCTTTGTGCTGAGCAGGAATTCTGGAAGCTCGGAAGGAGCCGCAGCATCCCAGATCTTTAAATACAGTCTGACAAAATTCTCAGTGGGGAGCTCCCCCTACGCCAAAAGCAGAGCCTGTGTCACCTCTGTTGTGCTTCTTCCCTCTCCATCCCTGCGGATGCTGTGGCTGCCAGGGCTTTGATGTGCAGATCCAGTGACGCATGTTTCAGTCCCTAATCACAGCCTGGATGGGTTTGGAATTGGGTGAATATTCAGGGTGAATATTCAGGGCTCCGGATTGCACTGCGGCAAAGGCAGGAGGAGGGAGAGCAAGGGGGGCACTGGAGCGGGTGGGGGGGTTTGGGGAGGGGGAGCAGCAAAATGTCACTGGAGACCCCTCTGGGGTGGTGGTCCCTTGCTGCTCTTGGAGCTCTGCAGTCCTCTGGTTGCAGGAATACTCTCCAGAGTTGAGAAAAAGGACATTTCGTGGTGTTTTCCCCATCCCTGCAGCACTGCCAGCCTGGAGCATTCCTGAGTCCTGAGTCAGCCCTCGCCACCTACCCCCAAATTATAACACTGAGGGGCAAAATTGCATCTTTGGTTCGAGTAGAAATAAAAGGAATATGTTAGTTTGGGGTTCTTTCTGCACAGTGGCCTTTGGGCTGGAGCTGCTGCGTTGGGTTTGGCTCCTGTGCCTCAGTCTTGTGCGTCCCTCCTTGGGTTTTGTTCACATCAGGTTCATGCAGACTGGTGGCACTTGAGAGAAAAGAATTAAAAATTAGCACTTGGGAAATGCAGGAGGTTTAGGGGATCTGTGACTTGAGGCAGGCTTCAAAATCTGTCACACCCTGAGACCCCCAGGCAGAGAGCTGGGTGCTGGCAGAACTCTGCTGGGAACACCCAGCTGATAAAAGACTCCAATAACCAGACTGAGATTTCGATGGCGAGGCAGGGAATTACTAAAGATCTGTGGGTTTGCTTGAGGCCCTTGATGTCTTTCATGAATTAGTCAGACAGAAGTGTCAGGACTAGATGTACCACGAGGCAAGGTGCTGTGTTCAGCACAGGAGTGATCCCTGGGCCTGCCTTCAGCTCCAGTCTGCTGTCACTATTATTTTTTGACCCCGAGGAGCGTGGCAGAAGTGCTGGTTCTGGAGCACCTTGCAGGGGAAAGAGAGCTCCCCGTTTTCTTACAAATCTCTCTGTAAAGACAGGAGACATCAGATTTTTTTGACCCTTAATGCTGCTTGTTATCTGAGCTCACAGTTTCCCCAGGACTGGCACAGCATGGGCTGAGCAGACTCTTGTTGCCCACATCCCAGAGTGTGTGGCTTTGCTCCCCCAGCCTCCAGTGGCACAGGAAAAGGGATTTTCCCTCACTGCTCAGTGGCCTTCTGCAGCACCAGCTGATGGCTCATCTGTCTCTCAGCAGCACTGAGTGGGGTTTATGTCCCACTTGTGGCTAATGTTAATTCAGAACCTCTTTTCTTTCTCTGTCAGCTTCTGATTTGGAAATGAAGCTAATGGCATTTCAGGCAATTTAAAGGCTCTGTACGGGAGTGTGTGCCTGGTGGGGATGTGAGGCAGGTAGTTTCCCACAGAAAGAAGGTTAAAGGCCTTTATGAAGGCTGGAAATTTCCTCTGCTTTCAAAACAAGCTTCTCATCCAAAAATAGCAGCGAGCTGATAGCTTGGCTTCTCCTTATTTATTAGCAGCAGATGCTGCTGATAGATGCAGAGAGCTGTTTGGAGGAGTGATGTGTACCAGGGCACTGAGGTACCTTGCTGATTGCTGATCCAAATCAGACACTCATCACAGGATCAGCTCCACGCATCTCTTGTGGGATTCCCAGGCCTGCTCCCGTTGCAGGGAGAATGCAGCAGTGACAGGCTGTTATTTGCTCTCAGCTGTCCAAAATCAGCAAGGGAAAAACCCGCCCCAAGAAGCTCCTTTCTTGTGTAATAGTGATTAGCTGCCAGACCTGTGCAGGCAGCTGTTCCCTGTCTGCATGGGAAGGTTATGCAGGAATTGGGGCAGGGAGTGGATTTTGGGTTTTGGGATCCATCTGGGAAAATCCACATCCTCCCGCTGCAGAATTGGGCAGTTTGCTGGAATACAAAAATGAGTGAAAGCAGGCTCGTGTTCCTGAGCAAAGCTGCTTTTCCCCAGAACCCAGCACTGAGGCTGAGGTCAGGGCAGCAGCCCTGTGTGCTGTTACTGTCCAGAAATGAACATTGGAGCACTGGAAGCTGCTGCTGTGATTGCTGGGGTATTTTTGGGGGGTGATATCCACGTTGCCTGCCTTGGCTGCATTTGGGGAAATGAGGGACACAGCCCTGAGATCTCGCTTTGAAAAATTCAGAATGTGCTGTGGAGTGAACCCACCTTGCTCAGTGTGGTAGAACTTCCTCTCCTGGCTCTTTGTCCATGGGTATAGGATAGAGCAGGGCCATGGATATAGGATATGGCCATGGGTGTAGGATATGGCCATGGGTATAGGATATGGCCATGGATATAGGCTATGGCCATGGATATAGGATAGAACAGGGCCATGGGTATAGGATATGCCCATGGATACAGGACAGAGCAGGGCCATGGATATAGGATATGGCCATGGGTGTAGGATATGGCCATGGGTATAGGATATGGCCATGGATATAGGATATGGCCATGGGTATAGGGTATGGCCATGGATATAGGATGGAGCTGGGCTCTGCACACAAGGGGATAGATCCTGCCTGGCTGCCAAGCCAAGAGCACACCTCCCATATAATGGGCTCCCCAAACCTTCCCCGTACCCCTGTAGGATGTCCTTTGGTTAGTGACTGTTTCTGTCCCTGTTAACGTCATCCCTTTCCACGAACAGCCATTCCTCACACTCTCTCATGTGGTTCCTGGAAAGCATTTTTGTGTCTAGTGGGCTTTAATTTTCCCTTTTCCTACAGCTCCCTGGTTTTATAGCTGATAAAACAAAGCACCCTCCTAAATTCTTGTAATTATAGTCATCCAAACAGGCACCTTCAAGATGGGCTTAATAAGGCCTTAATATGTCAAGCCTTTCATGGAATCATTCAGGTTAGAAAAAGCTTCCAGGTTCATCATTCCATCTTTTGTTTCTGAGAAAGAGGGAAATAAAGTCCTTTAGTACTTCAGTACACTTCATTTTGGTGTAATTTGCAAAGCATTATAGCCAGGCTTGGTGGTGGCCCAAAAAGGCAGAATGCAGTCATGAAAATGGAACCAAATTATTCAATTATGCAGTTCCCTACTCTTATCCAGCTCCCTTTAAAATGAAACATCCAGGAGGAATTTTAACTCGTGGTTTTTTATGCTCTAACCTCATTGTAGCCAGGCTTTTGCAAGGCAGGAGTTAACCCACTTCACTTCAGTAATTTCATCCCGGGGATGCTGTGTTCAGGACTGGGACCAGAAGTGAGGAAAAGGGACCAGAAAGGAGGAAAAGGGACCGGAAAGGAGGAAAAGGCAGGAGCCAAACACACCTGGTTTGTGCCCAGAGGTGACACTGGAGCTCAGGGTTCCACTGCAGCTGTTTGGGCTGCTGGGCTTTGGGTCAGCCCCACCTTTGTCTCTTTGTGTAGCAGAGAATCTGCAAATCCATGCTCAGTTCCCTGAAACCCCTGGGGATTTTGGGGAAGCACAGAGAGTTTCAGCCCCTGCTCCCCACCTGGGCCTGCAGTGATGTATGGTCAGGAGCGAGGTGACTTTGGAAGGGTCACCTCAGCTGGCCAGAGGTTCTTCCTTCGTTATCCACAGCATCTCTTTGGAGAAGGCCCAAACCCAGCAGTGTGATCACTTTGGCTGTGTGCATCACTGCTGTCCCCTCTGCCACTGGCTGTCACAGCCAAGGCTCTGTCCAGGCCTCCAGCAAGTGACAGCTGAAGACTCTTGAAGCTAACAGACAGACTGGAGGAATAAAACCTGCAGCTGCACAGACAGGCTGCTTTATCACCTTTGTTCTCTTTTTAGCCACCTAACTATTCCTGGAAGAGCTAATATTAGCTCCCCCATCTATTTCTTAGAAGCTGGGAAAACAAGAATCCGATTGAATGCCCCGGTTTCCAGGTGAACTGCTGGCTGCTGGGTGCAGTGAGCTCTGAAAACCCTCACGAGCTCTGGCATCACCAGCTCTTGGTGTGGGGAGCCGTGGAAATCTGTGCTTGTGGATGTGGCCAGCATGAGAGGGATTAAAATTGTTGAGCACTGTGTTTAATCCTAGCAACAGACTGTTTTGGGAGGCACCTCCCGTGCCATCCCCAGCCGGGTGCAGATAGTCGTGGACCACCCTCGCTTCGTTCTGCTGCACAGAAGCAGCTCCTGAGATGCTTTTAGTCAAGGCTTGGTGCTAAAAGTCAGGATTTTGGCAGGATATTCGCCCAGGATTTGCCAGCTTGTCTTGTCCTGATGCTCCCACGCCATTGTGTTGGGATGCTCAAGGGCAGATTAGAGACAGGGAAGGAGAGTGGGGATGGATTGCAGAGGCTGGGGTTTGCTCCCTGAGTGACAGCCACGCTCTGTTCCCAGGGAAGGGATGATCCTGCTCACTGCCAGCCAGGCTCTGAGCGGGACCTGGCAGGTGAGCGTGCTCCTGCTGCATGTGCACGTCACAGTTATAAAAAGCCTTTTTGTCAGCCAGACCCGGCTCCAAACAAACTGCTGTTTCCCCAGAGCTGGGATGTTGCTGGGGAGAGAGGACGGTGAGCAGTATTTTTGCATCCCTCTGGCTTTTGAGGAGGTGGGAAGGGCTCTGTGTGGAAGGGGGGATGTGTTGTGCTGGGGCTGATGTGACACTGTGACAGGGGACATTCCTGCAGAGGGCCCGTGGGGCTGGAGCAGCACAGCCTGGGCATTTCTGTGCCCCATCAGGACGTGTCCGTGCTGGCAGCACTGCTGGAATGCTCAGGGCACGTTCAGGGAGCCCCAGCTGTGTGCACAGAGCACCAAACCCAAGGCAGGTGTGGGACAGACCTGTCCTTGCTGCCTGAAAGGGGCTGAGCTCCGGGAAAGGTGCTTCTCGTGAATCAATCATGATTTAGTCAGGAGCAGAGGTTTTAATTAAACAGCTCCCTGATAGCTGGCACCTTGAAAAACACCGTGTGTGGCATCCCTTGGTGAGCAGTTGGCATCAGAGCCACCTGAAGCACAGGGATCAATTCTCAAGGACACTGTAAAACCAGCTAAATAATTAAAACTAATAATAATAATGAAAAAAACCAAAAAAAAAAATCCCCCAAAAACAACCCAAACCCTGACAACTCCAGTGTTTAAAAATTCAACGTTTTGATGAAATATTAAATGCTAATTATTTCCTTGCACTTGTGCTGGCACCGCTTCTCTTGATGTTGGCAATTCAGCAGCACACAGCAGTAATTGAAGTGTATTGTCAGCTTTCGTGTTACATTTACCACCCAGGCCCCAAACCCAACACTCCTAAAGCCTCTGTTTGATTTTAAGTGTTGAATACTTTGAAGTCTGCTTTAGTGGATTGGTCATACTGCTGTGAATAGCAAAGCCAGCTGGCTAAATGGCTGTTGAAAAATGCCCTGGTGCTTGCTGTGAGGAGCTGCCAGTCTAATTTCAGTCCTGAACACAGAGAGATGGGCTCAATGGATACACCAGACACTGAATGAGATGCAAAGTGAGAGGGCAAAAGGATATCTGGAAAGCATTTTATGGCTTTCATGTTTTATGTGGCATTTTAATTTCTACTCAGTGCGGTCGAATTAATTATTTGATACAAAAAAAATCAAAGAGAAAAAAAAATAAAAAGAAAGGTGTTGAACTTGGCTCAGGATGGGTAGATGAAAGATGTGACTGGCAGGGGAAAATGCTGCATATATTCCTTTGTTTACCTGCTTTCCTTTCTGTGTGAGGATATATCACTGCCTTGGACTTTTGGAATGTGGAGGAGGCACAGGGCGTGGATGGAATCAGTCAAATCCTAAAATTACAGAACTGCTGAGGTTGGAATGATCTTAAAACCAGTCCAACCATCAACCACCACACTCACCCCAGCCCATGTCCTCGAGTGCCACATCCACTTGTTTTTTGAAGACTCCAGTTTTTTGAAACTGGAGAAGCGCTTGCATTTGGAGGTATTTGTCCTGCTGTTTCATTGGCTCAAAGACATTCAGGCAGCTTTCATGGACAAAGAAAGCTTTTTTTTCCCCCTCCTACCATATCAGTTTATGAGTGTTCTAGGTGTTCTGGCATGCAGTTCCAGCTGGAATTTCCAAAGCAGGCAGGAGGTGCACAGGAATGCACATCTGGGAATAAGAGTGGGAGCCTCACTGGAGGAGGAGGACTCTTTGCTTTGGTAGGATGTGCCTTGGTAAAGGCATCTCTGAGCTGTGAAGGAGCAGCTCCAAAGGACAGATCAGAGTGACAGAGGCACTGAGAGCCCAGGGAAATGCTTTGGGATTCCCAAAGCTTGGCTCAGATATTGTAGGACGTGTTTTCTTCAGCCTGGAAGTCGAACACTGAAGGTTGACACGAAATGCTGAGCTCTTGGGGAGAGAGCAGAGGTTCTGGGTGAGGATTCACAGTCAGCTCTTCCCACTGTGCACAACAGGAGCAGCAGCTCCCAGTTGGGGTCACTGGGCAGGGCAGGGGGAACGGGGTGTGCTGGTCACCACATCGCTAAGGAAAAGTGCTTCTAAAAGGGTAAAGAAACCGGGATTTATTCTTGGAAAATGAGTGGGGGTGGAGCAGGGGGGACAGATGGCAGCTCCTGTGTGCTGGGGAGTGGTAGTGCCTCCTGTGCAGATGGCCCAGGAGCAATACCTGTGCCCAGAAGGGGACTGGCAGTGCCTGGAGGGCACATCAGCATGTCCTGGAGGGGCTGTGCTGGGGTCCCTGCGGTTTGCTCTCAGGAGGGCTGGGTTTGGCTTGTGATGGCAGTGTCAGGGCTCAGGAATGAAATGAATGAAATGTAAGAAATTCCCTTTTTTGACTCAGTCTGTCATTTGTTAAGAAAGTTATGCTGTTTAAAATGTTATGCCAGTTGCAACCTGTCTGTTAAGAAAGTTATGCTGTTTGTACCAAAATTTGTACCCTCAAAACCTGAAACAAGTCTCCTGGCCCGTTTATAACAAGGAATGGACTGGCTGTGCTTTGCTTCTCGTGGGGCTTGGTCTCTCAAAGCCCCGATTAATGAATAGTGCAGGGAGGCTTCTGGTGGTGGTGCTTATCCAGTACCTGCTTTGGAGTCTGGGGGGTGATGAAATTAGCATCTCTAGCCAAGTCTAAATTCAATAATAACTTTTAAAAGCACAGACAATTAGCAGACTCAGTGGGAGAAGAGCTTTCAGGGAGAAGCAATTTAATGTGCTGCCAGCCTGTGTGTCAGTGGACTCCATGAATATACCAGAGGTGCTTTCACATACACTGAGTTTTCAGGGTTCAGTAATCTTCCTGAACTCAAGAAAACACTAATCTCCTTCAGGGAACAAAGCAAGTGGGCAAAGAAAAAATTAAATTGTAATTTTGTCAAGGATAAATTGCCATGTTCTTGGTGCTCAGAGCAGCTGCAGTCACAGAGCTGATCCTCTGGGGACTTTGCAGGTCCCTTGGTGGCTCAGAGCCACACCTCTGGGAGTGGCACTGCCAGGGATTTAGGAGTGCTGCTGGGTGTATTCCCTAGGGAACGGCCCTGCTGGCACCACTGCCCATCCTGGACTGCCAAACCAAGAGCCACCGGGTGAGCAATGCAACAAGTTGCATTTATTTGCAATAAATCCAGATGTAAAACTCCTGCTGGAGTGGCAGTGGCACCACAGTGTCCAGCAAGACATCTGCCCGTTTTCTCCTCTTTATTAATCACTAACACTGCAGGGACAGACCAGTGGACACCCAGGCTTTTGCTGAATGGTTTCCTTAAGGGCTGTTTGGACATTTTCCATTGTGGTTTTTGGTCAGAAAGCCAGATTTGCGGTGAATTTTTGTTTTCTTTCTGCTATCTGGAAGTTTTTCCCTCATTTTGAGCTCAGACAGAAGAATCAGAAAGTTTTAAGGCTCTGAACTGCAGTCAAGTCTCCACACTTTGCTTTCAGCTGAAAATTTTCTTCAGAAAGCTCGTTGAAGAAAACAAACAAAATAAACCCTCCACAACCAAAGGCAGCTTTAACGTCTGTGTGAGTGTTTTGTGCAAAAGCCACAATTTAGTGATCAGCTCTGTGCTGGCTGGGGTCCAATGGCTGTTTGAATGCTCTTTACTTTGAGGCTTAACCTATTGTAGGGTTTTTCTGTGGGCTGCAGTGAATGGCAGCCCTCAACAACCGGCTCTGTTTCACTGGAAGAGAAAGGGGATATTGTAATTCCTGCAAATGAGTGGAAAATGATTTTGAGCTCTTACAGGATTGAACATTAAAATTATGACAAAGGAGTAGTGAAGGCTTGAAGAGCACTAAAGCTGAGCCTCTCTTGCCTGGGCTGGTTTGTGTGGGCGCAGAGTTAATGGGGGCAGAGAGCTCCTGGGGTGTCCCAGGGGTTGGCCCCATCAGGGGGGAGGGAGCAGAGCTGTTAATAATGTTAAAAATAACATGGAAATACAAAAAAAGGGAAAGGAGCAAGGAGAACAGAAAAAAAAAAAAAAAAAAAAAAAAACAAAAAAAAACCTCATTTTGGGGGAGAGCTCATAATGAGCCATTTTCCCTCTCCATGCATTTTAGTTTTTTTTTTTTGGAGCCATCAAGTCCAAAATATTCTAGGAAGTTCATGTGTCACCAGGAAACAGAGGCTGAGCATCAAGCAGGGAATGAAAAGAGCGTGGCTGTGAATGGAACAACAACTGGCAGGCCACAAGGCTTGAGCCTAAATATCAAATCCGGGCTTGCTGTTCTGAATGGGAGGTGTACACGGCCAGCTGGAAGTCCTGTGTGAGATTTCTGTGCCTTTATGACAAAAATTCCCATGTATTAGTGAGGGGTTAGAGTCCTTCAGAGGCGCAGGGGAAGCCACTCCCTCCTTCCTCTCCATGGATTGAGCGGGATCAGTGTGTTCTTAATGCAGGAGACTCCATCCCATTCCCTTTGTGGCAGAGCTGACACTTGGGCATTCCCATAAAATAAAAAGGATTTCTGAACCCAAAGTTGTGCTGAGCCAGACACCGAGTGGGATATTGATATAAATATCTGAGGTTATTAATAGAACCCAGCAGCCAACATATGGCTGTGTAGTGGAAGCAGAGTAAAGCGTAAGCCACACATTCCTTTTTTAAGAACATGCATTCACACCTTCCCCTTCACACAGGATATTTTTGGGATGCCTCCACAGTTAGTCTGCTCTCCCCAACAGGCTATTTTTATCCCCTCACAACACGGCTTAGTTAAGAAAAAGGGTGTTTTAGCAACAATTCTGCACATTTCAAACCCACTCCCTTCCAAAATAAGCCCACCCTGGCAGATCCAGGTGGTAAATGGCTGTGGAGTGCTTGGATCAGCACCAGCAGGGGAATTTGCTGGCTGCATTTCCAGCCTCGGGCACAGCTCGGCTGAGCAGCGTTGTGCTTTTCATGGATTTCAAATGCCATTACAGGGCCCATCTGGCAGAGTGCAAGCAGGCAAGGGCCACGCTCCCATCATTTATCTCTGCACCTCTTTGATTCTGCCTTGGTTTTTTTCCACAGCTGAGCCTTGGAGGAGTCTCAGGGATTGTCTTTAGCCACGTGAGCTGCTTGTGTTTCCAGAACCTTTGGCTTTGGAGGAAAATCTCCACACCTGTTTTGCAGCCTTACCTGGCTTACACAAATAATCTCCATTTCTTTGTGGAGGGACTGTCTGTCCATCTGTGTCTTGTGCAAATCGAGGGGAAATCACGAAATCTATCGTCGTAGGTGGAATGCAGGGAAATTTCTAGTGGCTGCCTGTATCAGTTATTTGTCATGCCACATTGTTAACAGGGTTAAAATTGGCAGTTTACAGGAATTGCAGGCTTGGAGGCGTTAGGACACTCATCCTTGCCTGCCAGCATCCCTTTCTAAGAACCCGGGAAGATAAGTGGAGCGTCGGTTTTTCCCACGTTGAAGTTTATGAGGATGAAAAGCTCCGTGCGGAATATATCCGTGCAACTTCAGTGGCCAAAAAATTGCTAAGCACATTATATATAGATAGCAAAGTGCCTTCTTTAGGGACTGCCACAGACTGCTCCTGAGATAGCTGAGCAGACAAGTAAATAGTGAAATATGGGTATATTTAGCACTCCAGAAGGCGATGGATGGTGTTCAGACTTCACATCGCACGGGCTCTTAAAGCCTTTACCTCTGTGTAATCCCTTGTAGTCAGCGCTGATGTGGTGGCACGTTTGGGACCTCATTACAAGCTCCACTGCCAATCCAAGTACCAAATGGTGAGGGACGGTTTGGGAAGGTAAAAACCAGAGGCATCCTGACTCATGGATCGTGAGTAGCGGGGAAGGAGCAGGAAAAGGCCGACGCAGTTTAATGGGATTTGGATTAAACGTGGTTTAATGGGATTTGGGTGTAATTGTGGGTTTGAATGCCTGCCTGCCTCTCTGGCTGGTGCAGGCACTGCTTGGGTGGATGTGTCCTGGTTTGCATCCACTTCAAAAGTCACACTGGGGTGCCTGTGGTCAAACTGGGGATCTGATTTCACAGAAGCCCCTGCCAGGGTTGTCACAGCACGTCCCCCTGGGCTGGTGGGGGAGCAGTCCCTGAAAGGATGGCCAGAGAGCCTCAGGGGTCGTGGGAAGCTCTGGTAACCTTTCCCACATGAGTTCAGAACAGTTTTTCCTTTTGGATTTTTTTTTTCCTTCTGGATGTTTTTCCTTCTGGAATTTTTTTTTTTTTCCTGTTTGTGTCAAGCTTGAGGCCTTCCCACTTCAAACTCCCTCCTCTTCTCCTGAGGCTGTTGAAGAGCCTCAGGTGTGTTTCTGACTGCCATGCCAGCCTGGAAAAACTGTAGAGAATATTTGCAAGTGTTATCTTTAAATCAGACCCACCACCTCACTTGGATGTTGTCCAAAGAGGATAGAATCCTCTTTCTTCCCTTCTTCCTGACCTTTTGTCAGAACGTTCCTGCTGTTGTTGAGGATATTCATCCACATTCATACTCACAAATTCTGTGATGATGTCATGGTGCATTACTGACAGAGAGTCTTGGGATTTTTAGCTAAAATACATGAAATGGTAGAGCTGCATTTCAGTTAGTGGGAAGGAGCTGTGTTGCACTGGTTTTGATGGTTGTTGTCTTCCTTCCAAGGATGATGTCCTCCTGAAACCAGCACTCATTATTGCAAAGGAAGGTCATGGACACTGCTAGTTGTCCTTAGAGGAAGGTTGAGGCTCATGTGGAAACAATTCCCAGCACTCCCATAACTGGAGTAACCGTGTCACCAAATCTGGGAACCTCAGGTGTGGCGCAGAGCTTGGTGCTTCTTTAAAATCCTTCAGGAACAGCTCATTGAGGAGCTTTTCCTGCTGTGTCATACCGAGTTACTCCCTCGATGCTCTCTCTGTGCATCTCTGGGTGACTTTCTGTGCCTCGTGCTTTCCTAGCAGCTCCGAGGTGTTGTAAGGCAGGAAGGGAGCTGGCAGCCTGGCTGGTGTGGGGTGACAGGGTGACAGTAATCCCGAGTGGCTCTTGTGTGTTCCTGGCAGTGGGGCATGACCAAGGAGCAGTGTCACCAAGTGGGGACATTGCAGGGATTTCAAACGGGCAGGGAAGTGACTGGTGCCTGGTGGGAGCAGGGAGGACTTCAGCCCCTCACAGTGCTCAGGGCAGTGACCACGGCACAGGGTGTGATCCCTTTTCTGGCTTTTTGCTGACTCCCTGGGGCTCTGGGGGACAGGCAGCCCGGGACGATCCCTTCTGTCCCCAGAAATCGCAGGGTCGTGTTCCATCACCTTCATTTCCAAGCCTCCAGCCACTAGAGGGAGAAAATGCCACATATTTATGGCTTCGTTTGCGTGTGGGGATGTGTTTAATGAAGGAATTGGCCAAGGCTTTGCAGGCATCCCAAAGCTGGGTTTAACCCCTTCATTCATCCAGGGCCGTTTCATAATTACCCCTGAGATCCGTGTGCCGGAGACCTCGGCCGGCGCACGGCAAACCTCTCTGGAAGATGTTCGGTGCTCCCTGTGCGTGTTTTACAGCCTGCACTTCGTGTCGAGCATCCCTGCTGTGAAATGGCTTGGTGGGGAGAACCTTTGGCTCCTGCTGGATGAGGCTGTCTGCTCGAGTTACCCACAGCCCAGCGCACCGCGAGCAGCGCGGCACGACCAACCAGCCTCCTTCGCCTTGGTCCTCACACTCCTGGAGCCCACCGTGGCCTGTGCCTTCCCTCTGAGAGAATAAAACAAGCCCCCGGGAGGGGTCTGGGGTCGTTTGGAATTAAAGCAGGCAGGCGGTAATTATTGTAGGCAGATGAGGTTTAACGATTTCGGAGGACACCGGCCAGGAGCTGTGGGTTGAGCGGAGGGAGCAGGGTGGGAGATTTGGGAAGGCGACGTCAGAAAGGGAATTTTTACACGGTTTTGAGAGTGAGACAAGATGGAAACTTTCCTTTGCGGATTGAGCCCGGTGGGGAGGACCCACGGAAGTCTGAGGAGGGGACTCAGGATTTGGAGGGATTTGGAGGGGTCTGGAAAAGGAGCTGGGAGTGAAAGCAGCACAGTCAGTGGTTTGGAGAGCCACAGCCGTGTCTGCAGTGCTGCTTACCAGGGGAATTCACATCCCTCCGGTGGGTGGGGAAGAGAAAACCTCTTTGCTTTGCTTTTGATTCCAGAGGGTGACTCAAGGCAAAGGCTCTCTCAGGAGTGAAACCTCACGATGCTTTAGCAGCCTGAAGTATTGAAGGGGAACATTTCTCTGAGAAACGTTCCTGGCTCTAAAAGTGAACAGTTCCAGTTAATAGAGAGGCTCAGCAAAGAGGTTTCCTTAGGCTGATGGAGCAGCCATGCAGATGATGCCCCAGCTCAGAATGCTCTCCTGGTGAGGTTGGGGCTGGTCTCAGCTGCTCCTTTCCCCTCCTGTTTCCCTTGCCCAGATGTGCCCTGGCTGGCACAGCTGATGGCAGCAAGGGGAAGCAGAGAGGGAAATGTGCAGGAGGGCACTAGAAACCTTGAGATTGACCTGACCCAGGCACACTGGAAAAAGGGGCATGTCGGGACTAAATGTCCATCATCCTGGTCAAAACACTCCTCGTTGTCCCAGGTGCCCATCACTGGACACTGCACACTTGGAGGGCTGAGGTTTGGCTGCTCCAGGAGCTCTGCTGTGTCCTCCTCCCTGCACCCCTGAGCCTCCCAACACGTCCTGCTAACTCAGACTGACTGAGGCCGTGAAAACAGGGCTGGGAGCTGAGCTGCTTCAGCTCAGCATCCAGGGCCAGGGGGTCACAGCTTGAATTAAACAGCAGAGTGAGAGGAGTGCTGAGTGAATGTGAAATCCTCCAATGGCTCTCTGCATTCCCATGAACTGTGGCCATGAGTACCAGCTGCTTGTTAAGCCCTCACCTGCCTGCTGGAGATGAGAGGTCCTGGGGGACCAGCCTCCCTGCCTTGTGCTTTGCTGGTGGAGAGCCAAGCTGTAAAGTTGTTTTTGAGGTAGGAATCCCATGGGTTTGAGTGGGAGCTGTGCTGTGCCTGCATCAGGCCGTGCCAACTCACTGCTGTGCTTCCCATGGCAGGAAAACCAGTTCTGTTCCAGGGGTTGGTGTGGATTTGTGGGTGTAGCACCAGGCTGGGCTGCCTCCTCCAAAGGCACCCAGCTCCAGGGAGATCCCCACGGGCTTTGGGTGGGGAGAGGGGACAGGCAGGGGCTCAGTGTGAGTCTGGCTGTGGGTTTGGGACAGGCAGGGGCTCAGTGTGAGTCTGGCTGTGGGTTTGGGACAGGCAGGAGCTCTGTGTGAGTCTGGCTGTGGGTTTGGGACAGGCAGGGGCTCAGTGTGAGTCTGGCTGTGGGTTTGGGACAGGCAGGGGCTCAGTGTGAGTCTGGCTGTGGGTTTGGGACAGGCAGGAGCTCTGTGTGAGTCTGGCTGTGGGTTTGGGACAGGCAGGGGCTCAGTGTGAGTCTGGATGTGGGTTTGGGACAGGCAGGGGCTCAGTGTGAGTCTGGCTGTGGGTTTGGGACAGGCAGGAGAGTTGAGGTGTGAGTCTGGCTGTGGGTTTGGGACAGGCAGGAGAGTTCAGGTGTGAGTCTGGCTGTGGGTTTGGGACAGGCAGGGGCTCAGTGTGAGTCTGGCTGTGGGTTTGGGACAGGCAGGAGAGTTGAGGTGTGAGTGTGGCTGTTGTTTTAGGGAGAGGGCAGGGCTGTGAGAGCCCCCAGACCATGGGACAGGGCAATGCTGAGGGCCCTGGAGGCTCCTGGGCTGCTGCATGGAATGTCCCTCCAGGCAGGAGGAGCACAGCCTCAGGGTTTACGGATTTGCCAGTCCCTCCTGACCTCAAAATGCACGACCCAGGGCAGCCTTTATTGTTTCCCTGTCAATCTTCTCACAAACAGCAATGCTAAGCTCTAGTTTTCTTAAAAAAAAAAAAAAAAATCCATTTTTTGGCTGCAGATTTCTTCGTACACAAATGAAATGAATTTATATATGAACATTGTGCTGCTTGTAAAGCCCTTTCAGTTTCAAATTTAGTTTTATTCCTTTTTTTAATCTCCACAGGATTTTCCCTAAATAAGCAGAACTAGGGCAGTGCTAGTGACAGATGGATATAAAGAAGACTTGGATGCTGGAGAGACTTTACTGGGCTCGGGGATCTGAACTGGGGTCTTTTCCTCATCACCCAAAGAGTTTAATTTGTCTGCAGGTTACTAATTTTCCCCTCTAAAGCAGAGGGCATGGCAACAGAGAGTGTTCCTTGGCAACAGACTCCTTGGGTTCATTACAGCAGAGGTGGGAGGTTTGCAAATGGAAAAAGTTGAGCGATATTAGCAAATCAAATGGGCTGAGGCATCAGGAGTCTTGTCAGTCAGGCGGGGGTGACAGGAGAAGGAGTAGTAAACAGCATGCAGAGCATCTTAAGGAGATGTTCTGGAAGGAGGCAGAGCCAGGATTTGCCTGTTCTCCTGCCTTCCCAAGGGCAGGGTGGGCTGGAGAGTGCTGGGAGGAACCCCTGTGTGTCTAGCAGACTGTGGGCAGGGAACTGAAGAGGTTACTTAATAAAAAAAAAACGCTTTTTACAAACAGGTTTCCATGCTGTGGTTTCCCATTAAGGCTTTCATAAAAGTTCCATTTTGTTTTGATCCTCTCCAAAACTGAAGCTGGTGGGGGTTTTTTTGGTACAATCCCACCAATAAACCCCTTTTGAGGGGAGTCGGTGAGAGTGTGGCCATGCCAAATCCGTGCCCAATCCGTGCCCAATCCATGCCCAATCCATGCCCAATCCATGCCCAATCCATGCCCAATCCATGCCCTCCCTCCTTTCCCATGGAGCAGGCTGTGTGTGCCACACACCTCTGCCTGCAGCCAGATGGGGGCTGTTTGCACTGTGACTGCTAAATATAAATACTGCAATTAATTAATAATGCCCAATGCACATAATTAAATTAGATATAACTCGAGTTTTACCAGCATACGGAGTGTGCGTATAGTTGATCCAGGCTGGAGAAGGGGTTTGGAGCAGGGGGAGACAGGCTGAGGCTGCCCTGTCTGTCCCTGTCACCTTGTCACTTTGGGAGGTGAGGGGAAGCCCCTGGTGCTCAGGTAATGATCTCTCTCCCTCGCTGTGGTAAACAGCCAGCTCCCAATCACATCCATCAGAGCAGAGCATTTCAGGCCCTTGTTCCAGTCCTGTGGTTCTCTGATTCTATAATTTATGACTGAAACTATCTTTGTGTCAGAGTTAGTTCAGGAGGACACTCGTATCTGGGCTTCTGAATATGTCATCTCCTATTAAAGAACAAACAAACTCCCTTGTAATGTACCATAAATAATAATAATACTTCGCGAGAGCCCGGAGCGCTTTGTTATTGCTGTGCTAATCAGAAAGGCACTGGGCCATTATGAGGCTATTCCATGGAGTTTGGGCTTTTTTCCTTGCAGGAAGGAACGTGTTTCATAGCTGTGTAGCGTGGCTGATTGGTTTATCAAGCCAGGCTGGAGAATTCCTAGTAGAGGTTAGACCAATTCCCCTCCTTTCTCATTAATTAACCTGTAGGATTTGGTGCCTGTTCTTTGCAGTTCAGTAGAGACAATGACTGCAGGAACATATTTGTGCTCTCTGATATGGAATGAAGAACATCTGCCTTGTGCAGCAGCGAAATACCAGCGTGTGACAGAGCTCTCCAAAGGGCGCTGCCAGCCTCTCCTGCCTCCGTGAGGAAATTCCAGGCTGAAATTTCCACGGGGAGGTCTTGGCTGGGGGATGTTGTCCCATGCAGCATCGGAGCTGGGGGAGGGAAGGCAGTGGGTGGAAAGCAAAAGAAGGGAAATCCTCTGATGAAAACAGCAGCAGGGTGGAGGGAGAAGCCTTTTGAGAAAGGTTCCCACATCCAGAGAGTGGTTTAGAACAAAAACTCTTCCAGTGGGATTAAGGAAAGGAGGCCTTGAAGGTCTAAAGGAGGTTTCAGTGGTGAAGAGGTAAATCAATGACAGGAAGAAAAGACAGGAGAGGCAGGTGGAGTCCTGCACTGCTGCTCTCACAGGCTGCAGGAAAATGAATCTTGGTGTTTGGGAGCCCAGGGCTGTGCTCTGGGTGTCTCAAACCAGGGTTCTGCTCCCAAAAGCTGCCCTGCAATACTGTAAATGATGGTGGGAGAGCAGGGTGAGTTCTGGGAGGATGGGATTGGAAGCTGGATTGCACTGGGAATGCTGGTGAAGTCTCCTGTGTGTTACTTCCACGACTCCAGATGTGCTGGATGAGGCACAAGGCTGGAGGTTATTTTTGCTGTTTCACTGTGATGTGATGCTGAGTGTCCTTGTGTTCACAGCCAGTTGCTTGGCTTTTGAGTGGCTCTTCGGCTGTCAGGAATCAGGAGAAAATAAGTTACACGTGGAAAAGTGGCATTAATCTGGCAATTTAGGCAGCCATTGCTACTGCAGAGGTGAACACTGCCCCTTCCTTCGCTGCCTTCACTTCTCTGCTCCCCTGTGAGGTTCTTGCCCATTATTGGTGTCATTGGCAGCCACAAGGAGACTCCAGACTGGACTGGGCTGGCTGAGGGTGAAGCACACCAGCTGGTTTTGTTTCTTATCCAGCAGAGAGAGAGAGAGAAATTTTTGGAGGCTGTGACAGGTCAGATATGACCAGACCACAGCTCTGCTGAGACTGACTGGGACATTGTGTTATTGTTGAGCAACCCACGAGTCCTTCCTGGGCATTTCTTCTGCAGTGATCCCCCAGACAAACCACCAGAGCAAAGCCTCATCCCTGCCTCCCCCGTGGGACGTGCTCAGGTGGTAGAAATCCCATTTTTTTGGAAGCTAAATCCCAGGGCAGGCACCTGCAGGGCAAGCTCTGTGCCCAACCAGCACACACTGCAAGCTGCCTCTGTTTCCCTGTGGGCAATGTGGGTTTTCCTACCAGAGCAGTGCCCGTGGCACAATTCCACAGTGCTCTGGGACTCACACCCAGCTCGGGGCTGTGCCTGGGAATATTCCATGTCTGAGGTGTGCTCTGAGCCCGCTGTGCCCTCAGCTGTGCTGGGCTGCAGCAGCCCCTGGCACATCTGGCACAGGTGCCCTTCCCTGGGAGATGCTTTCCTCCGGTGTGGGGCAGTGGAGAATGTGAGAATCCCTGAATATCCTGAGCTGGAAGGAGCCCACGAGGATCATCACAGGGCCCAGAAGAAGCTTACAGGTGGCTTTTCCCTGCTCTGGCAGGGACTCTGGGCTTGGGCCCCTGCCCGCTGGCCGCCTGCAGAGCGCTTTGCATTGACAATGAGGCAGCAGAGGTGCATTTTCTTGGCAGGGAAATGCAGCTGGGTTCTCTCTGAGGTTCCCTGTGCCAGAGAGAACGGCTGCCCCACTGCTCTGGGCAGGGTGGGTTTGTGTGCAGCCTGCTGCCCTTTCAGGGATTTGGCTGATCTTGGGCTTTCTTGCCTTTCAGCACCTTTGCAGGGAGCAGGAATTAACCTGGCAACTCTTGGTTTGCTTCTCAAATCAGCTCAGTGTAAACAAGGCATAGGAGGTGAAACAGTGGAACATGAGCCTTCTTGACAGGCCTGACCAACAGCTGGCGGGAGGAGAGAGTCTGGGATCATTGTGCTCGTGTGTAACAGTCCTCCACAGAAATCCTCCTCCAGATCCACGTTCCCAATTAGAGCGACAGGGTGGGATGTGCCAGACAAATCCCCCTCTGTCTGCGCTGCAGGGTGTGACTTCACCAAAGTGAGTGGAGTTACTGGGGTGATGCAGTGCATGGTTTAAAGCTGCTCTTGTGCTTAGGAGGGTCATTGTTGTATTCTCTGCGTGTGTGTGCTGACAGCAATGCAGATCTCATTTAATATTTCCTGGCAGAACAAACATTTACTCTTCAGTTAGAGATAACCTGATCATTGCTCTGCTTTTAGCCCCAGTTTGTGAAGCAATGTCCATTCAGGGTGTCTGTCAGTCAGTTCTGCTGTCCCAGCCCCTGCAGCTTTTGAACCAGTTGCTGAGGTTGTGCTGGCTCTGTCTGCCACCCCAGACAGGTGAGGTACCTGTGAGATGTGAGTCCCAGAGCTGTACAAACCATGGCCATCACCTGCTGCAGGAGATGGGGCTGCCCCCGAGAGGACCCTGATTGACAGCACATTCCAGAATGGCTCTCAGAGGTGGGATTTTCCCAGCTAGAGCCCTCCTGTGCATGTGAATAGCTTACCTGGTGTTTCTGTGACTTGAAACTTAGGCAGAATTCCAAAGTTTGGACAGCTATAAGCATTTGCCTCCCGACTCCTTCTTTTGTCAGCCATCTCTGGGAATACTGATGGCTGTCATCACAGAAGGTGATGGAATATGGCTTGATGGAACTGGAGCAGGCTGTGTGAGGCCCCAGCAGTGCAGAGATGCTGGGGCAGCATCCCTCCAGTCCTGCCTGCACTTCTGCTCTGTCCCATTTCAATAAATGAGTGAAGACACCTCAGCTCTGATCCTGCTGAATGGCCCAGGACCAGCAGAAAGTGGCAGTCACGAGGAGCTGCGTGTTGTTCCCTGACTCAAAATCTCCAGCTGCAGGGAAAATGTTCACTCCTCGGGAGGCCAGGAGCGGGAGATCCAAACGCCCTTCTGCCCTTGAGGCGTGGAGAAAAAACCTATGCAAACACCACCCTAAATCCTCTGCGGCTGTAGCTGAGGAGATTGGAGCTTCTCCACAGATTTTGCAGCATATCCTGTGCGTGGATCCGGCGTGTCCAGTGTCCCCAGTGTCCCGCCTGTGCCCAGAGCACGCTGCCAGCCCTTCCCCACGGCGTCTCCACGATTCCTACCTGTCCCTAAAGCCAGCTGCGGGCTCAGCTGCCAAAAGAAGGGATTTTGGGAATATTGGTGGGGCGTTTTCCTGTCCTCAGGGGTGTGTCAGTCCTCCGGGCTGCCCCTTCCTGTGGGCACCGAGCCCCGGGATGGTGACAGGGACAGTGCCACCGGCGCCGTGAGCGGCCTTGGCCGCCAGCCGCCAGCCCCGTGTGCTGTCCCCGCCATGGGGAGAACCATGTCCATGTGTGTGTCCCAGCTGGAGGATCCGCCGGGATTCAGCCCCGTTCCCACTTGGCTCTACACATCCCATATGCTGCCGCCGCCTCTTCTAGCCAGCGCCAGACACCGCCATCTCCTCTCCCTCGACGTGGTGGGTGGCCGGATCCATGAGCAACGCCGCACGAGTGTGTTTGCTTTCTTAACCGTGCAGAAAGTGGGGGAAATCCGGGGGAGCAGGCAGGGGATGAGCACCCAGGGTGGGGAGCAGGGCGTTGGTACCGGGGGAGCATCACCCCGGGCAGGTGCAGCGCTGGGCTGGGAGCTTCGCTGTCAGTGAGAAAGGGACTCATCCTTCATGTAGAGAGCAGAATGAGAACCTGCTGCCCTTTGAACGTCAGCAAAATCCCCAGCCCCTTGCTGAGCGTGGAGCATGTGCTGGCTCTGCAGAGCCGGTGTCCTGCAGCGCTGGGGGCGAGGGTGACAGCAGGGCACAGGGTGCCTGCGGGGACCCTCCCCAAGTTCGCATCACCCACCCCTCCCTTCCACTCCCCTCCCCTCTTGCAGAGTTTCAAAGCACGGCAAGGAAAAAAAAAAAAAACCCATAAAAAAAAAAAAAAAAGAAAAAAAAAAGGACATCCCCCTCCCCTCAAATCCCTCGGTCCGTGACTGAAATAAATAAGCACAATCGCAGGTAGTGAGGAGGCTGCTAATAACGTGCTCCTGACAGCACGGGATTGCCGGGCTGAGGGATGGCTGACTGAGAGCTCCAGCCCAGGGTGGGGGTGGGGGGCTTCTTTTTTTTCCTGCCAGCTCTCGCCAGGCAGTAGGGATTTTTTTTTTCTTTCCCTTCCCCTCCCTGATAATAAGGACATCATCAGAAGCAAGATGCAGTGGCTAAGGGATGGAACAGGAATGGTGAGTTCAGGTAGCTATGTCTTTCTCTTTTCCTCTTATTGCAGTACTTTGACAGGGAAATGAACCTCCGTCCTATCTCCTGACTCCTCCTTTGACTCCGTCCTTGAAAGCATTGATCACTCTGTAGCCATTTTATAGACTCCGCGTGCCCGAAGTGCCGAGCAAAAGAAGACATGAGAAGCGAGGAAGGAGGGTGGGCTCGCCTCGGGGCGTGGGAGGCAGCGGCGGGGCTGGGGAAGGGGCTCGGTGGGGCGAGCCGCTGGCTCCGGGGGACAGGGGGACCGGCGCGGGGGCTGTGTGCCGGGAGAGCAGCGGAGGAGAGCAGTGTGCCGGCACACGGCCGGGACCTGTCAGATGATGAGTTTGGCTGCGGGGGGATGTGCCGCCGAGCCCGCTGTCCCTGCGGCAGCCCGGCACACACTCCTCCGGCCGGGTACCGGAGCATCTCCTGCCGCTGTGCCTGCCCCTGAGAGCTGCCTGTGCCGGGGGCAAGCGGGGGACTTCCCCCAGCTCAGCAGGGCCCCTCCGGCTCATTGAGAAACTTCCCCGGGAAGCGATGCGGGTGTTAGGGAGACCCTCCTCCTCCTCCTCCAGCTCTCCTTTGCCCGCTGTGCCTTTGCGGCGGCGCTCCCCGCACGGCTCCGTGCAGCCTGGGCTGTGCAGGCGGCGGGTTTGCCTTTCCCGGTGTGCGGGAGGCTCGGCCAGCCTTACGGGCTCTGCTCCCGGCTCCGGAGCCGCCGGGGCTCGGGCCGAGCTGGTGTCACCCGGCTCAGCCCCCGCGTTCCGGCTCCGGGGCCGCCGGCAGATGCTGCTGGCAGCGGGGAGCCTTGGGGAGGGCTGGCTGCCCGTTCTGCTCCATCCATCCCTCTGCCATCGCACACTCAGGCGGTTTGTGCCCCCCGAACCCTCCGGCGGTGGGTTCTCCTCCATCGATCCCTCTGCCATCGCACACTCAGGCGGTTTGTGCCCCCCGAACCCTCCGGCGGTGGGTTCTCCTCCATCCATCCCCTCCATCCATCCCGCACTCAGGCGGTTTGTGCCCCCCGAACCCTCCGGCGGTGGGTTCTCCTCCATCCATCCCTCCATCCATCCCCTCCATCCATCCCGCACTGAGGCGGTTTGTGCCCCCCGAACCCTCCGGCGCTGCTGGCAGAGCCGTGTGTTGTGGGCAGCAGCCTGCAGCACAACACGCGTGTGTTTGGGGTCCTGTTCAAGGCTTGTCTGTCACCCGGCAGCACCTCGGGGGCTTTGCTGCCGCTCCCCGCCCTCGGAGCATCCCTCCGGGTGGGATTCCTGCCTCATCCTCCGTGTCCCGCACTTTGCCCCTCTCCGCCCGTGTGTGAGCGTGGCCACTCGCCGTGTGCCGGTTCCTATTGCCGGCGATAAAAAGTGATGCTGAGAAGCCCCATGAGCCTCTTCTTGCCTCCTTTTCCCTTTTCTCCCAGGTGGCCGCCGAGCCCCGCTGGGGAGGGGCTGGGGATGGTGCAGGACAAAGTGCTTCTCTAATTGACACAGCGCAAGACTTGACACTTCCTTGCCCTCCCGTCTTCCCGGATTCCTTCCTTGCTGCCGGCTGTGTTATTCTGTTCTCATTAGTCTAATCTCTGCTTTCTCTTTGAGAGAAATTACAGCGGTTACTGAAGTAGTGAATGGCCTGTAATATATTTTTAGGGGAAAGTAAAACTCCATTAGTTGGTTTTGAAGCACGTTCTATCTGGGAATTTCCTAATATTGCTCCTTCTAACAAGGGAAAAATAAAAAAAGAGAGCTGTGGTTTCTGTATTTTATACAGCAATTCAACAGCCTCAGCAGTATTTGGAGATACTCCACATATCTCCAGATATCTGAAAATAAAAAATTATTTGAAACCAGCAAAGTAAAAGTGAACTGAATAAGCTAAACCCAGCAGAGCTGTTTGCAGTCCCAGGTGGTGAGGAGTCTGTTTCCCAGGGGATGGGGAACAGGATGCCCGAGGCTTCAGGGGTCCTGCCCTTGGAGCACAGGGATATTGGGAGCACCTAAAACCGAGTTCCTGCCAACACTTGGTCCCTACAAATTCTGCTCCTTTAGCAAGACAAGACGTGTTGGTCCAGATGTCCTGGCCGTGTGCCAGTGTGGATAGCAATATTCCCTCCAATGCAGATTTTCCTCGCTGGCCCCAGCGGTAACTTACTCAAAATTTTAGTACTTTAGATGTTGATCATTTGGTGGACTGTGCTAAACAATTGAGTTATTCCACACCAGGAGTAGCTGCATTTTGGCAATTCAGTGGGAATATTATTACCTCAGTCTGCTGGCTAAAATATGTTATGGAACTCTGAACCAGCTCTGTTTGCTCCTGAGTGAAGGCTGGCTGCTCTGTTCAGCTGTGCACAACCTCAGCCTCTCATCCAGAGCATCACTGCACCCATTTCCATGGGCACTGAGTCTCTCTTATGGTTTTTCAGCTGTCTTTTTGACTCTATTATTGTTTTCTATGTGCTGCTAAAGACCAGCAATATACATTTATTCTGGCAGCATCCCTGGACTTTGTTCTGCTCAAGAACATTGGTCAAAACCTGGATTTCAGCCTGATTTCCTCCAAGTTCTGCACAGCGCTGATTTATTCAAAATGCTGTTTTCAGTTGTTCTCAGCTTGGGTTCAAGACTCAGATCTGTTCCCTTTCAGAGTTACTCATCTTGAAGAAGCATGTCACTAATGCTTTACAAGTGATAGTACCTTTTGTTCTTGTGGCAGGTGGCTTTTTTTTCCCCAGATCAGTCCCTGAACCCAAGCTATTATTCCATAATATTAAGCTGTCGGAGCTTTTTTCCCTCCTTTGCATGTGCTGCTTCCCATTTTTTAAACAATTAATCTTTTGCCAATTATGCTGGCGTCCCATGGGGATGTTCCATTCCATGCTTCGCTGGTACCACGTTGCTAAACTCTCTAGTATCTGTTCCTAACCTAGAAAAATTCAACTAATTGTCATTGGTAGTGATGAGAATCAATCTGCACATCTGAGCAGTGTGTGAGTGCAATGATTATTTGGTTTGGCATTCTTCAGAGGGTATTGATCCAGCATGGTAATTAGATGAGTTGGATTAAATCAGGACAAAATACAGCCTCTTCTGGAACAGTTTTTTTTACCTGACAAGGGCAGAGTTTTTTTCCCCAAGTCTTTGACTGGATTACAGGTAACACAAGTGGGAATCTCCCATAGTATTTCCTCACAAAGGGTCTCCTTTTGGGCTTGATGTTGCATTTGTGACAGTCCAGGTGGAGTGCAGCCATCACCTTCAATAGACAGAGTCCCAGCTTTTTTCTTTTACAGCCATAAACAGTGATATTTTTACATCTCCTCTTGTTCAAATACTTAAAATCAAGCTGCTGTTGATATCTTCCATTTCTCTCGCAAGCAAAAAGTAAAAACTCTTGTAAATCTTCACAACCTAAAATAGGGTGAAAGTGAATTCAGTGGATCAAAGTGGTACACCAAATGCATGTGGTGGTGATGTCCGAGTGGGGCAGGTCAGCAGCATTGTTCCTCACTGATTCTTTTCCACTTGTCAGTCAGAAAATCGCAGGGTATTGGAAGTACAAAGTGCTCCTTGCACTCTGTAATCCTAAGAACCTCAATGTGAAGTCTGGAAAAGAGAAGTAGAAAAAAGGCAGTTTGGGCTTGACTTTTGTGTTTTGAAAGTTTGGATAAGCAGCTGGTGAAGAGCAGCCAGGCCAGAGCAGGATGGAAAGAGGAGCTTGTGATATCCAGGCATTAGGGAAAAATGGGACTGAAGAGGCCCAGAGCAGTTTTTGCAGAGCTCAAAGGGAGCAGGGAGTGCTGGCTGTGCTGGAGCAGTCCCAGGGAAGCTCCTGAGTGCTGTGGCTGTCCTGCAGAGCATGCTGCCCTGTGCCCTCAGCACAGAGGGCTTTCCCACAGCAGAGGAGAAACTTTGGAAGTTTGTTCCTGTTCACCCAGGTCTCCTGTCACTGGAGCTTGATCTTGGCTTGTCTAAGCTCTGTGTGCACTGGAAAATCCTGTGGGTGCTGCAGTGCCACGAGCCCCCAAAGCCCATCCCACCAAATGCATTTCTCTGTGGGATTTTTCTTACGTAGCTGCTGTTCAGTTTTCCATCTCTGTCCCACTTTGGGCCTGCTTTAACCTTTCAGTGACAGCCTCCTGCTAGTGCTGCTGTGCCAAATGTCTGGGTTAAGAAAGTGCTGGTGTTGTAGATGAAAATGTTTGGATAAATCCCTGCTCCGTGCTGGTGACTGTTCTGTGTCAGTCCCAGGAGGGGCTGGGAGGAGGCCTGGCTCCATTTCCATCACCCTGGCCCCAGTTCCTGCTGGATAAGGGACACGCTGATAACTCCTCTGTCTCTTGAGACACGTCAGGGATGTCTGGAAAACCCCAGGAGGGTGCCATGGGCACGGGAAGCAGGATTTGGTGGAGCTCTGAGCAGGCTGTGCTGGCTGTGAAGCCACACACCCCATGTGGCCACCAGCTCCATCTGTCCCTCCTGCTCAGGGTTTCAGGGTTTGAGCACCGCAGCCTTTGCAAACCGCAGCGTGTTTTTAACTGCCGAGGACCTGGTTTCTTTGTATCTCATCAAAGGGTTTTGCTTTTTTATAAACACTTCTTGAAAAATCTCTGAAATGCTTCAAGCTGACATCTTAATGTATTTATGACATTAGCTGCTTCTGCTCTGGAATGGTTGCTCTGAATCTCTTTGAGCCTGGCTGTTATTTTGAACATGACTAATTCCCTGAGTGACTAAGCTCTTAGATAATAGGAAAAATTCATCAAGTTATCTCGGGCTCCAATAGTTTCTATTGTTATGAAAAGACGACTTACAAAAAAAAAAAAAAAAATACAGATGCTTATTATGTAATATGGGCAGGGAGAGGAAAGATGAGTGTTGGTAAGGACTGTCCAGAGTCTGGGAAAAGCAGGAGTGCCTTTTCCAGGAGCCAGGCTCAGGCTGAGAAATCTCCTGCTTTGTCTGGATGAGAAGTAAAAAGTTCCTTGACTGGAGCTCTGGTGGCTCCCAGTGAAGCCAGGGAGTTGTACAGAAGTGTGTTCAGAGGGGATCCCAGCCCCTTCCTCCCCACTCTGCCACGCTGCAGGATCCCTGGGATGTGCCCCAGGGTGACACTGGGCACACAGTGGGCTGCAGTGCCCCTTCTCTGTGTACTGCTTCAGGCAGCACCTGGAGCACTCAGCAGTCCTGGCAGCACAGCAAACCTCAGCTCCAGCCCCTTGGGTTTTCCCCTTGGTGCTGCTGATCCCCAAGACAGGACTGAAAATGTGCTGCTTGGGGCAGCACCACCAGGTGCCTTCCTGTGCCTGTGTGTCCCACACAGGGGGGTTGTCCCTCACAGCCAGGGTCCTTTTGGCACAGCCAGAGTCCCTTTGGCACAGCCAGAGTCCCTTTGGCACAGCCAGGGTCCCTTTGGCACAGCCAGGGTCCCCTTGGCTGTCACACATTGTCACCAGCTGCAGGAGAGCAGCTCTGGCCGTTCCTGGAAGGCAGCAGCCTGAGCTCCCTCTCACTGCAAGCAATCCCACTGAGCTGGGAGAGGGAATGGAGCCTACTGGCGTTCACCTGCCTCACTTGGGGGAAAAAAAAAAAAAAAAGTAGATAAAAAGGCTATAAACTTATTTTTTAATGCTGATATTGCTGATAAAAACGAGTGCGCTATGTTCTATTCATACACCTACTGCTCTCCATCTGGAATTCCTATTTCATTAGGTTGGCTTGCGCTGTTGTCTTCATTAAAAGAGTGCCAGATTCAATAGGCTGTTCCCTCTCCTTTTTTTGGGGGAGGCAGAGAGAGGGGGAGAAAACGATTTATATGAAACACATCCAATTCTCTGGGTTAATTTGTGTGAAGAACATGAGACCCGTGGGTCAGCTTCTTAATGAGATGGTTTTTTCCTTTTCTCAGTGTCTTGACGAGGAGAAGCCCAGGGAAGCCAAGTGTCACAGGAGGAGGGTGAGGAGATGCAGGGAGCTCTGGCCGATTGCTTTCCTCATTCCCTCTCAGGTGCTGAAACGCACCTTTTGATTTTCATTGCTGAAGGGTTTTCTCTGTACCTGTGCAGCCGAATTTCTCAGGGACCCCACTGGGGACACTGACCCCGAATTCAGAAGGGTTTTGGTTTAGTTTCTAGCAGGTAATAGGTGTTTTTTCACACACACCACTTTGCCCAGACATGTGCTGATGTAAAGATTCTGCAGTTTAATGTCAGAGTGCCTGGAGGGAGCACTCGTCTTCCCCCAAGGAAGGGACTTGGCTTGGATTTTTCTGCAGTTTAGGCTTTGCTTTCTTTACCTTTTCCCAGGTTCAACAGTGAGCCCAAAAGCAGAGAAATAAAATTAGGTACTAAAGATCTTTGTGTTCCTTTAGGCCAAAGGCTGTTTTTTTTTTTTTTTTTTTTTTTTTTTTTTTTTTTTTTTTTTTTTTTTTTTTTTTTTTTCCCCAGACAAGGGGAGCTTACATAAGTTTCAAATGAGCATCTGAATTGGATGGGTCCTTTTAAACAGAACTTGCTCAGCCCCTGAAGTCTTTGTGACCAGGGTAATTGGTGTTACCACATCTGATTTCTGCAGGATGTAAGGAGGGGGTTTATTTTCTTTTTCATCTTTGGGAGTCTGAAGATGCTTCTGGAGTGCAGGCTGGAGTGTGCAGCAGACGCAAGGAGAGCAGAAAGCACTTGCAACACTATTGCCAGGGGCAGGAGGTTTTAGTCTGTCTTAATGCTTTAAGTTCAAGGAAACTTAAAAATAGAAGGTTTGTTGTTCTCACTGCAATCCAGAGGAGCACAAAGGACTCAGTGCCTCCAGAGAGGCTCTCTGTGCCGTTTCAGCATGGTCTGTGGAGTGTCACAGGGGCTGTGACATCACTGCTGTGCCTCAGTGGTCCGTCTTTTGGTGAAATTCTTGTGGGTTTTCTCATGGAATGCTTGGAGCAGTGACCTGGTGATGCTCAGACTCCCCATGGCCTCTGAGCTTTGTGCAGCTCCTGCCCAGGTGCTCGTGCAGGTGCAGCTGAATTCATCCTCCAGCAGTGTCCTCTGTGTGCTCTGAACATTGCAGAAGTGGCCTTAGAAACTTGATTTCTTCTCTTGCCAGCACTCCCAGCCTTGCCACAAGGGCATCTTGTTCCTGTGGTCCCTCCCTGCACTCTCCCACTCCACTGCTTTGCTGGCTCTCAGCTTAGGCAATTTCTTTAGAAAGAGGCAAATACTGGAAAAAAGTCCCAAATTCATGTGGACAGTGAGGAAGGTTTCCATTTGAGG